>NC_136059.1:2133429310-2134629310 GCF_964261635.1 Lissotriton helveticus | reverse complement strand
TGACTTGTATGATTCCATTAGATTGATTGAAATGGACAGCACCAATAATGAAATATTGTCACAAGGAGGAGATGACTTGAATGATTCCACTACATTGATTGAAATTGAGAGCACCAATAATGAAATATTGTCACGAGGAGATGACTTGAATGATTCCACTACATTGATTGAAATTGACAGCACCAATAATGAAATATTGTCAGAAGGAGGAGATGACTTGAATGATTTTTTTGATCAATCTCTTGATGGCGAATTTATCGAGTGTTTGGAGACCATAGAGTTACAAGAATCATTATTGGAGACTTTTCATGAGGACATTGCTGATGAGGACATGTTACTAGTTCTTTCAAATTTAGAAAATTCTGAAGAATAAATTTATATTTAGAAATCAAAAATTGTTTGAGACATTATTCATTTTTATTTTTAATTTATGAGGTTGTAGCGAAGTGATTGTAGTATAAAATGAGACTTATAGTATAGAGTGCAACATTTTTATGTTACATGGTAAGTTTACTCATATTTACTTCCCTTCTGCCACTATATTATCTCCAATGTGTATTTGACATCTCTTCTTCATCTCCGGCCTCCTTTCTCTCACTGTGTGTCTCCGATGCATCTTATCGCTGCTATTTTGTGTAATTACAGAAGAGAGTAAAATAAAATAGTTCGGAACGTGAAAAGGGGGCAAAGTAGAGTACTCCTCACCCCCTAGGCCTTTTTAGGCGGTCCCAAAAGGATCAGTTTCTGCTTTCCTGAGAGATTATGGTATGAGTTCCATATACCACAATAACTTGCATTACAACATGCAAGATATCTATCTCCTATTACCAACTTTTGGAGATATTCGCGCTAAGCGCGAATATCTCCAAAAAGTAACACCTGCCCTGAGCAGTTCTTAGCCATGTTATCCAATGGGAGGTGGATAACATGGCTAAGAGCATTAGCTCGGTAATGTATGAATATCGCTGAGTTTTTAGCGATATTCATGCATTGCGGCCGTTTATTATCGCATTTGTGATAAACCTTGATAATAGCAAGGTTTATCTTCGATAATTTCTGATGATGCTTAGCGGTAAAAAATTCGTTGGTAAGCATCGTTAGCGATAAATATCGCTTAACTTTGGTAATATGCCCCAACGTCTGTTAACGTTCGATTCGAAGGAAATGAGGAAGTGTTGAAAAACATTGTCTGCGCCATCTTGCCTTTTTTGAAATGCCACACTTTTGTCGTGCACGGCAGCCATTTTAGATGTCTTGACCAGACCCACTCTCTGCACGCTGTCGATTCGTAGCATGGCTCCTCACCCTCACAAGCATCTTCCCCAGGCACTGGTCACCCCCGCTCTCTGTCTTATGCATGGGCAATAAACCTCCCCCCATCTGCGCTGCTCTTCCCTGAGAATCACACTGTGCCCGCCCGACACCTCCCTTTCACCCTATTCACTACCGCACCCTCTGACACTCCTCTTCCTCTGTGTCCGATTGTCCAGGCTATCAGCTAGCCCTGCAGATGTAGTTTATGGCCCCAGCTGTAAAGAATCACCCCTCTTCAAAGGAGTTATAGTAGATCAAGGCCCACACCCGATGAGATCCGTCACACCACACGTGTTCCTACTATCTGAAAACTATCCTGTATTGTGATTGGGGAGGGGACCGAGCCTGAAGCGGAAGATTCCAGGAATCACTCTTTGTACATCAAAGTTTTTACAATTATGTGTCACATTAAAAATATATAGCACTCCAACAAAGTAGTAGGAATATAAAACTTTAATAACATATAAATATATACAACAAAACAAAAACAGTAAAAACATTTAAACAACGAAGAGACCGTGGCAATTTCTTTTGAATTATCCAATAGATTTATTGAAATTGACAGCACCAATAATGAAATATTCTTGTCAGTAGCGGTATGTTGTGCGAATAGTTCCAAGGCAGCAGAACGCGCTGAAATCTAGATGGCACGAAAGTGATGTCTAGCAAGTTGCCGCCCAGCAAATAACGGCGTGGGGCGCCGCGGGGGTGAGTGAGTCCAGTAGGCACCACAGCTATTCTTACCGGCATTGCAGAATTACTGCTGGGGACAATGCCTGTGCTGTAGCAGGGTCACAGCAGAAACAAAAAGGATTCTGTTGAAGATGTTGTTGGTTTTCAATTTGAAAACAGTTCTGGTGTCAACTGCTATGTTATTGTAGTGGTTAATGTTTTGTTTTCTCTAGAAAATGTAAAAGAGGGGGAGGCAGTCCAAAGTTCAGTCAAAAAGGGGAGGGGGTGCAACAATTTTTCCTACCGGGTCACACTGTGCTTTCACCGGAAGTGAGGTCTGCAGGATTCTAGTAATTCAAAGTGAGGCTGGCGCCGACGTCCCGCGGATACAGTTTCGTCACTCCACGGGTGATCATGGCAGTCATTCCCCATCGGGGGTCGGAGACTCCCGCGGCTCCTCTAGAATCTTCAAGGTCGTGGAGGACTACGGTGGTGGAGTCAACCAGTGACCGGGCCATTTCTTTATGCTGGGCCCGCTCTTGCCAGGTCGACCGCCATTTTGAGAGTTCGGTAGCTACTGGCGATCGCGGGGTCAAATGAGCGGACGGGCTCCACCCTGCCGGGCGAGACGTTGCAGCATGGCCACAGTGGAAGAACCCTTTTCCGGGCGCCTGGAGCGCTGAGGGTGCAGCTGGGAAGCCTCCACCTGGGGAGGCGGGAGAGGCCTGTTCGCACCGTCTCTCCCTCCCAGTGCACCCCACGGCGTCTCGCTTGAGATTTGTTATGGCCGGACCAGGCGATGAGGACGAGGGGGGGGGGTCGGAGGCATGTGCAAGACATCCCCCCCCAGGGTTGTTGCAGCAATTATACAAGAAAGAAGAAGTGTCCCGTCCGTCTTCGGGCCGGGCTTCCGGTAGATGTCGGCCGGACGCCCCTGGCTCTGGCCCCATGAATGGGTTTCTTGGTTTATTGGCTGCAGCCGGATCCCGTCGGCCTCGGCCCCCCGACCGTTGGTGGCCGGACCGGAAGAGCATGTGGCGGGACTACCTGCAACTCTCAAGGGCCACCGCGGCCGGACTGGGAGAGAGAGGGGAGGGTCGAGGAGACATTCCCCCCCCCCTGCAACTGTTCAGCGTTGTAAAGGCAATCCCCTGGCCGGGTCCCGCTGGTCTCGGCCTCTCCTCCGGCTACACCCTACGTTAGGATCTCCTGGCCGAGGCGTGGCAGCAGGACCTGCCTTATATGGGCTGCTCCCGGCTGGGCGTAGCCGGAACCCTGCCCCACCTTGGAAGTTTCCAGAGTGGGGGCGGATGTTCTACTGACTTGCATTTTCCCTAGTCTATCGATTTTTTTGGCGTGGCAGGCGGTGGGACAGCGAGGGGTGATTTGGTTTCTCTTACTGTTTTTCTGGTCTCTCACCACTGGCATATTTCTAACGTTTTCTTGTTTCTAGGACATTAATAGGTTTTATCATTACGTTATGTTATCGTTTCTTTGTTAGTTGTTTAATAAAAGTTCATGTTCATCAGTGGCCTACTGATTTTCGATTTCCTATTCTTTTCTTTCCAGGTTGTTTCATGCTAAAGTTTCTGTTAACAGGATACAGTGATCACTTCGTTATTATTGCATATGTCCTTTTCACTAGGGGTGCTCTCTGGTCGGGCCAGATGACGTATGTCTAGTAAATGGTCCGGGTGAAACAGGTGCATCAATCAGTGGGGAGTAGATAGGCATGACAGATTACAACGGGGGAGAAAGGTCCGCATTACGTACCCTTTCACTACTTGCAAAGATTTTCCTACGTTTATTTGCAAACAGGGAATACCTCCAAAAAGAACTAATTCCCAAACAGTCAATGTTCAGACAATCAATCAATCAATGAGGAATGAAATAGGTACGACGTGTTAAAGGCTTGCGTTACCTACCCTTCACTATCTGCAAAGGGAGAGAGAATATTCCTATTCTTCCTCGTTTGCAGGCAGAGAAGATCCTTAAGAGAACCAACTTCGAACAATTCAATGCTCGATTCAAACAATCAACAAGGGGTACTGTGAACACAAATGAACGCCGCTTATGTACATACGCATTGCTATTTTCAACAGGTTGTTCCTAATGTTTCTATTTTAGCGAGGTCAAAAAGAGATCCCATTAGTGGCCTACTGATTTTGCTCGATTCCTTTTGTTTTTTTACACGGTTTTTCGCTATCTGCAAAGACTAAACAGAGTATTTTGACTCTGTGCTTGTTTGTAAATAGAGAATGAACCAAAGAGAACAATCAATCAAATGGAGAGAGAAGCAGGCACGACGGATTACAAAGGGGGCAAAGGGCTGCGTTAACTACCCTTCACTATCTGCAAAGAGAGAGTACTCCTAATAGAAATGAGGGGTGGGGGGCAGCATTCAAAGCAGATCAGTGTGCATAAACACGAACATGTTTTTACTTACCACGTACTTGACATTCGACAGCTTATGATATTTGCTATTAAAAAACCATTGAAATTCACTGAAAAAACCATAGGTTATAGACCATATATAGTTAGGAATTAGCATTTACAAAACCTTGAAAATTCACTGAAAAAACCATAGGTTATAGACCATATATAGTTAGGAATTAGCATTTAAAAAACCTTATTTTACTCACACAAAACCATTGAAATTCCATATATAGTTAGTTGCACTAACTATATATCGCGCACCCGCAATCCACTGCTGATGATGTCACATATTACATCATTCATGACATGGTCAGTGACATCACTGATGACATCACTGATGACATCTCAAATGACATCACTGATGACATCTCACTTGACATCAATGATCACATCACTGATGATATCATTCATGTGATAATACAATGCATCTCCTCACACTGTAATATAACCTCCGTTACACCCAGTGTTAAATAGAGAGTATCATTTTTGAAACCATTGACACACCAATACTAGTTACTACATACGCACTCACTGATTCCTATGTCTACACACACATTCACTCATACAATCATTCATACATACAATCACTCATCTTTACAACACTATCATATGCACTCATACACCTATACAGACACTCACACTCTGCCACTCATCCATGGAGTTACTCACACACCTAGTCAGTCCTGAAAAGAATCAATCACACTTCCATTTTCTCATCTATACAGTTAAACACAGAACACCTTACATTTTTGAAACATATACTAACACATAGTTACTCACTTATAGAATCACTGATACAAGTACACATTGATCTGCACAGAGTCACACACCTCCCAGCCAGCCATACACACACTCAGTCTCCCATACAAATACTTGTGCAACCAATCAATAACCCATATAGCTACTTATATAGCTACTGATCAACACATGCAGCAGCTTGCACAACAACAGACATACTGATGCACACTTTCAGACAGTTTAGTCACTAACCCGTGCATTCAGTAAGACGCATTTAATCACTCACTCATACAGTCAATCACGCACCTACTAAAACCTTCATTCAGACACTTATACATCCACTCATTCTTCAATATGTAAAACATATTTAAACTTTACAGAAACACATAATCACTGGATGTTGTCATCAGTGATGTCATCAGTGATGTCACTGACCATGTCATGAATGATGTAATATGTGACATCATCAGCAGTGGATTGCGGATGCGCGATATATAGTTAGTGCAACTAACTATATATGGAATTTCAATGGTTTTGTGTGAGTAAAATAAGGTTTTTTAAATGCTAATTCCTAACTATATATGGTCTATAACCTATGGTTTTTTCAGTGAATTTTCAAGGTTTTGTAAATGCTAATTCCTAACTATATATGGTCTATAACCTATGGTTTTTTCAGTGAATATATATATATATATATATATATAGAGAGAGAGAGAGAGAGAGAGAGAGAGAGAGAGAGAGAGAGTGAGAGAGAGAGAGAGAGAGAGAGAGATTGATAGACAGACAAATGGACAGATAGATAGATTGATCGATCTGTGGTCTGGTAACATAATTCAGCTGTATGTCAAAACTCAGCAATAAAATAAAAAGTTGTAAGGTCAGCGGTTGATAATTTTTCCTAGATATCATCTAAAATATTTACAGACCATTGTCTACTTGCTGTTTATGCCTGTGCTGAGTTCCTGCACACACACATTCCATCGATAAAAAAAAGCCTTGACGAAAAAACAGCATCTACCCAGAGAACTGCCATTTAACTTTTTGTGACCATGAGTGTGAGTTTGTCAATAATATGACATTGTCTCCTTCTGCAGTGATTTGATAGATTTTATGAGACATTTGAAGAGCATACTGAACTTTTTAGGCCTTTTATGTAGCCATTCATTAATAAAAGCAGCAATCAAACATTCAGAGCTCCTGGAACACTGTAAATTCATCATCAAAGGAGAAGCTCAGCATCTATAAATACGATTGTGTCTCCCTTCATTCTTCATATCCTGCAGCATCTATTATTCCTTAGGGACAGGGAGGTAATTGATTGATCACCATTGCTACACCAAGCAACTGCAGCGAGCATTTCTTTCTGTAATCAAGATTTTCGCTGCAGTGGTGTCTGTGAATATTCAAATTACCAATGTAGTACACAATAAATCCCAACTAACCCACTTCACAAGAACTTGTACGGCTCAAAACGAAAAATGATGTCCTGATATGGTTAGAGGTACAGATTAACAAGATCTTAGTATAAAACATGGCTGTCGTAAAAGGCGCTGTAATGATGCACTGTCATTTGCTGTCGGTCACTGGCATTTCAAGTAATTGTACATTAACTTGGTTAAAGGTCTTGAATAAATTCTCATTATGGCATTATTGATAGTAAATTCAGGACTACTTCCAGTATGACATCTCAAGACATATTTATTTATGACTCTTTTCATAGCTGAAATGTTAAAGATCCAACAATAGTCTGCTAGATTCCCGGAAATGTTTTCTGTGTGCCTGTTTTGACCTTCATAAATACATTGGGCCATACGCAACATGTACACATATGTAACAGAACACAATAGCATACACAAAGATAGCAACACAATTAAAGCATAACATGGCGCATAATAACAAAACAGTTGAAATAAAACGCAAGACAGAACGCAACACAAAAACTCTGGTACACAAAACAAAATCACATTACAGTAATGCAGCACAAAAAGACAGTAGCACAAAAAACAACAGAAAACGCATTATCAGCAAAACATACTGCCACACAGCAAATGTTCACAATGTTCTTGTCATATATTGCCACCTCCAGAATCCTCTGTTAAAAATACGGCGGTGCAAGATGTTTTGTGATACAGCCCCTTGAAGGGGCGTCGTGAAACCTATGAGCTGGTCTATCATTGCACAAAAGCATTATTTCTGTACCCAAGAAATGTGGAAAAAACAAGCCATGGTGGTATGGAGGATGAGCAAGTGGATATCAGGATACAGGCTTGGTCAACCACCAGATAAGCAGTTTTAAGATAGTTTGTGTGACGACAGCATGAAGAAAATGATGGTGACTGGCGCAACTTGTTAACATTAACTCAAAAACAGAGGGTTCCTCTAGTTTAAATGATGACAAATTAAAGAGAATAAGTGCGTTTTTGGATGTTCTTTCCTTGAGCAAGCAGATTTTATTTATTCATTTATTTGTGGGTTTTTTACAGTATGAAATTAGACATTAGGTAATCCCGTCGCTAGAACCTGGATGGTGAATACAGCTGAAATAAAAGAAAAAATCATTGAGTAAGTAAACACGTTTTAAGTATTTTGCTTCCGGAACGAAAGATGTTTAATTTTGATCTGTAGAGTTTCATGCTTCTAACATGCATGCAAATGAACGGCCACCCTTGCGAAGCATGTGAAATCTAGGGAGAGCTCGATTATTTAAGTAAAAAATCTGAAACCCCATTAAGGTCTGTAAGGGATGATCAAAGTTTCAATAATGTTAGTGCTTTTGTCATGAAGAGCCATATGGGACATGCAGAAGTTGATGAAAACCCACCGTTTGGCAATAGGAAGCCAATCCAGCTGTTTAAAATGAGGAGAAAATGGAACTTGGCATGTAAGTCCTAGTAAATGGTTAGCTGCTGTGTCTTGCACATGCTGCAAATGTTGGAAGTGCTACTGTGCAAGAAGCAGATAAACGGTATTGCAATTCTCTCGGACAGAGCTGATAACATCATGAGTGGCTATAGGTCGCCAGTAGATGTGGTAATGTATTTGGGGGTTTTCAGACACAAAAGACAGGGTGAACTAACTCTGGTGATTTGAGTGGAACAAATTAATTTTTGCTCCAATATAAAGCCTAAGTTCTAAACTGAAAGAAGAGGCTTAAATGCACTTCCAGAGGAAGGGGCCGTCAGCTGGATATTCACTAAGGTGAAGGACCTCTAGTGATTAAAAAGTCTGACTTCTCTGTGATAGGTTGTAAGCAGTTGACAATTATCCTTTAATATCAGCTGGTAAGAAACTGTTAAGATAATCAGGGCTATTGAAGATTCATTATCCTTTTTCAAATGATTGCAGGTCATCGGCATAACTCATAAAACCTAAATTATAAGATCCGGGGAGTTTGATTAATGGCACAACATATAATTCAAAGATTTTAGGGCTGAGCGAGGATTTCCAAGGAACACTGCATTCAAGAATTTTAAAAGCAGATGTGAAATAAGGATGTGTAGCCACCTGAAAGTGACCTTCCAGAAAGGAGATGATCAATTGTAAGGCTTTACCCTGGACAAAAAACTCACACGTTCTGGATGAGAAACCTGTGCAAGACACAGTATCACAAGTCTCAGAGATAGAGCAATATGAGGACTGGGTCTCCTTCATGTGAATGGTATGATGCTATTCCGATACTGAAACACATGGTCAGCGACTAGCTGCCGCCTCCCCCCCCAATCCGGCACCCAACACCCAGGAACGTGGACACGAGACGTGTTTTACTTTTTGGAAGGCGGGCGCTAGTCGCCCGGCCGTATTTATTAAAGTATGAAATTAAAAAAGGTTTTAATTGCATAATCAACAATGAATACAAAAATCAGCAGGACATTCAGTTATACAATTGTTATCAACAAGTTTGAGAGCCTGACCTTAACAAAACTCTAATACAAGTTGTTCCTAGCTTAAACTAAACATCCTACACTTGATTTTTGTACATTTCTGGCCATATGGCAGGGTCACTACCGGTGTCAGGTCCTACAAGCTGCGCCTCCCCCCTAGAAGTGCGCATGCGCAGTGTTACCCCGGGAGTTGCCCGGTCTACGCCCTAAACTCCATTTACCCACTAAAGGAGGGCCCTTACTCTGCGCCGGTGGCGTCATGAGTCCACGCGCGCGGGGTGGCTACCAGCCTAAGGAAAGCGTGAACTACTCCTACCCGCGCTCCTTTGCATATTACCTTGCCCCTGGAGTACTGGGAGTGGCCCGCAGGCCCCTCCCCCCGGGCGGGAACCTCCATAGGATGATGCCCGCCCCCTCAGACCTCAAATATGTGCTCACCGATAATGACCTTACCGCATGCCCCATACCTAATAAATACGACGACCTATGGAAAAATTCTAAAGGACAACTACACTGGCTAATAAATAACAGTATCCACGCATAACTAAACGGGAAAAAAGGCCTAACGACACATGGCATACAATTACAATTCGGTTCACACATGTTACTCAAAATCACAATATCAACGTATCGCTATAAAGGGAAAAAAGGCCTAAAGACACATATCTTCAAATACAATTCACTTCACACATCACTTTTCTACAAAGGGGAAAAAGTCCTAACAACAGATCACAAAATACAACAACAGCCTACTCTCTCCTACGGTCCATACCTTTGAAACTTATCATTAAACCGGACATAACGCTGCTTAAACTTTGTACCAAGGGATGGTGGGTGGGAAACAAAGAAGCCCCGAACGCGGGGCACAACGTTCAGCGAGGGAGCGTCCAGGGACAAGGGGGTCTCCTGGGCGCTCCCTACCTCTTATTCCCGAGGGGCCGGGTGGCCCCTCCTATCGCCCGCCCCCCCCGACCCGGAACCATTCCATTGAATCCGGGTCAGGAGGGGCGCCGGCCAATCGGCGGTGGGCCGCGCCCCCAGGGCACGCCCCCACCGTCGAAGGACACGAGGGGAAAGGGGGGGGAGACGGTCGCCGCGCCGCCATGCGTGCGGGGGGGCCGAGGGCCCCCCCTTTTCACATGGTCAGCGACTAGCTGCCGCCTCCCCCCCCAATCCGGCACCCAACACCCAGGAACGTGGACACGAGACGTGTTTTACTTTTTGGAAGGCGGGCGCTAGTCGCCCGGCCGTATTTATTAAAGTATGAAATTAAAAAAGGTTTTAATTGCATAATCAACAATGAATACAAAAATCAGCAGGACATTCAGTTATACAATTGTTATCAACAAGTTTGAGAGCCTGACCTTAACAAAACTCTAATACAAGTTGTTCCTAGCTTAAACTAAACATCCTACACTTGATTTTTGTACATTTCTGGCCATATGGCAGGGTCACTACCGGTGTCAGGTCCTACAAGCTGCGCCTC
Source organism: Lissotriton helveticus (assembly GCF_964261635.1). NCBI lineage: Eukaryota > Metazoa > Chordata > Amphibia > Caudata > Salamandridae > Lissotriton > Lissotriton helveticus. The sequence continues at coordinate 2,134,618,783 of NC_136059.1, read as the reverse complement.
CCCCCTAGAAGTGCGCATGCGCAGTGTTACCCCGGGAGTTGCCCGGTCTACGCCCTAAACTCCATTTACCCACTAAAGGAGGGCCCTTACTCTGCGCCGGTGGCGCCATGAGTCCACGCGCGCGGGGTGGCTACCAGCCTAAGGAAAGCGTGAACTACTCCTACCCGCGCTCCTTTGCATATTACCTTGCCCCTGGAGTACTGGGAGTGGCCCGCAGGCCCCTCCCCCCGGGCGGGAACCTCCATAGGATGATGCCCGCCCCCTCAGACCTCAAATATGTGCTCACCGATAATGACCTTACCGCCACAGGCCAGTATTGTTAACCGACGATCTGGCCTCCCCCTCTAGCCCCTGCCTAAGGACACACTCCTCCTTTCAAAGCCCTCTAGCCAAGCCCAGATATTGTCAGACCATAGGACATTACCCTCTTCTGTCAAATGAACCCCGTCCTTCAAGTAATACTTGTGACCCCAGATGCACCCATGAGGTATTGACTGTAACACGGGGGTTCGAAACAGCCTATCCAACCGTGTGTTGATCCTCTTTACCGAGTGATTCAACGCCCTGACCGAATGACCCCCCCGCCACTGAAGTCGAGGTATGAGTTGTGACCATACTAGTGTGCACCCGGGGCAGGTCCTAGCTAACCAACCCGCTGTTGAGATAATCTCCTCAATCAAGATGCGCCTGCCCAGTGTTGCCAAGTCGTTCTCCCCAAGGTGAAGTATCACCACTGACGGTGGAGACTGCTGGCGTGCTAACAGCCCTTGGAAGAATCCCCTAAACTCGTGAAGACACAACCCTCCTCTGCCAAAGAACGTGATATTCAACCCCAGTTGTGCCGCCCTTTCTTTCTTGTCACCTGACAGGAAGACACATTCCGCTCGCTTTACATATGAATGACCGACAATCCAGACATTGTTCTTTGTTGTTTCCTGTTCGCCGCTCCGTGCCGATGAATATTGGCGGTGCCCGACGACAAATTCCTCCCCTGCGTAACAGGTCTGAGAAACTGTAAGAGAGCGAAAAGAGACCAAGCGTGAGTGACAAGTAATCATAGCATGTCAATCCGAACATAACCCAATCCTGAAGGAATGAGATCCAAAGTCTCTAGGATCAAGACCCGCTTTTGTAACCCCTATTTCGAACACTCTCCTGAATTGATACCTGGTCAAGGGGCTCCCGTCGGCGTGACAGAGCAACGCCCTGCCTGCTGAACCGACCAATAGTCCCATGAGTGATTCTACGTGCCTCACCGGGCAGCACGGGTTGGCGGGGGCCCGTTGCAGAACTATGGTGTGACCCCTAGCTTCCTGATCGGTCTTTGATCTCTGGATAATCACCCACATGGTGTCACCCCTTATCGTCACCCCAGCCTTCTGCAAGCCACCTAGTAGGTCAGACTTGGACCCTGCCACGAGTTCACTAATTCTCAGCGCCCCATAAAATGCCAGGGAGAATGCCGCCTTAAAAAGAAGCACTTCCCACTCCGAGTTACAAACAATCTCCAGCATGCCCAGTAAGGCTGTTAGCCGGGCCAACCCCATGGGCTTCCTCTTATCCTTCTGGTGTCCCTGAATACGGCGCCATCCCCTTAATGCCTTGCGTATCATAAAGGTATTAGTGGGATCCCGGAAGCCCCTAGCTTGAGCGAAGAATGACACTGCTGCCCTATGTCTGGTCGCCGCTGCCACTGAGCGCCCCTCTTTGTGCATCCATTCTAAATAGGCTGCAAACCCATCCTCCTTCGCCCAAAGCTCTTCCCACTGTGGCCCCAAGAAAGAACAATAAGACAGAAACGCCCCTTCGTAAGCCGTCTTGGTCCTGGGGGCTAGGCTAGCGACCACGAGGTCCTGTAATCTGGGGCACCAATCTGCCAAAGTACTGCTGGGAAGTGTGCTGGCGAGGGGTCTGCTGTGGGGAGATGTTCCCTGAAAACCTGCATTTTGAAGCGAGAAAGGGAGTCAGCCGCATTGTTTAAAACACCAGGGACATGTTTGGCTCTAAAATTAGCATTCAGTTTAAGGCACCGCAGAACAATTTCCTTGATCAGACGAAGTATGAAAGGACACCGCGCCCCCTGCTGATTGATACATTCCACCACTGTCATGTTATCTGACCAAAACACCACTGATTGGTTACATAGGTGTTCGGGCCAAACCATCAGTGCCACCCATATTGGGAAAAGTTCCAGGAAGCCAATGTTGCTGAGCAGACCCCATGTGTTCCATTCCTCTGGCCATTGTTGAGCGACCCACCTGTTCCCTAGGATGGCACCAAAGCCCACACTACCGGCCGCATCAGTCCATAGTCCCAACTCCGCCGATGTCGTGAGCGGGCCGGGCCAGACCACCCTACCGTTAAAATCCTCCAGGAATGCCATCCAAATAAGCATATCCTGGCGAATTTCAGACGATAGGCGCGTGCGGTGGTGCTTTTCCCTCAGCCCCCTCATCGCGTGCGCGATGGAGCGAGAGAAGGGGCGAGCCATCGGGATGATTCTTAGTGCGAAATTCAATTGCCCTACCACCTCCTGTAATTGCTGCAAAGTAACCTTCTCCTTCCGGAGGCATAACTGTAGCGATGTCTTGAATTTGCACACCTTGTCCTTAGGTAGTCTAAAACATCCCTCCAGTGAGTCAATCTCGATGCCCAGAAATTCCAAGCAGGTGGTCGGGCCCACCGTCTTCCCAGGCGCAAGCGGGACCCCAAAAGCCCGCATGAGCACGCAAAATTCCTGCAATGCCAGTGCGCACTCCTGAGAACCCGCTGTACCGAGGAAGAGGAAATCATCTAAGTAATGCATGACTCTTTGATGGCCCGTCACTTGTCTCATGGCCCATTCAAGAAATGAACTAAACATCTCAAAGTAGGCGCAAGAAATAGAACAACCCATAGGCATGCATTTGTCCATGTAGAACCTATCCCTAAAGGTGAAACCTAAAAGATGCTGGTCCGCCGGGTGGACTGGGAGGAGGCGGAAGGCGGATTCTATGTCTGATTTCGCCATCAGTGCCCCGGGTCCAGCGGCCTGCAATAAGGTAACAGCCTGATCAAAAGAGGCGTACTTAACACTACAGATACCTTCGTCAATGGCATCATTCAGTGACGCCCCCTTTGGCGCTGACAGGTTATGAATCAATCTGAATTGCCCCTTCTCTTTCTTGGGGACAACTCCCAGTGGGGAACACACAAAATTGGGTACTGGCACTGCAGGAAAAGGGCCAGTTATCCTGCCTAATGAAAGCTCCTTGTCAATGTTGGCGGCCACAACAGCCGGATTGTGTTTGACTGATAATTGATTTCTACAGTGCGCACTGCCTGTGTATCCCCCGGCCGGGATCCTAAAACCTTTAGAAAAACCTTCCTGGAGTAGGGTGGCCGCTTTGTGGTCAGGGTATCTGTTCAACAATGGAATCATTGCCACAACATCCACTGGAGTGGGGGGGCGTAACCTGTCTGACTTATAGTGGCTTTCCCCTACCCCTCTGTCCTGTGTTACCTTGCTTGGACCTACAGGTAGTTTCTGGATGAGAGGGGTGCCCACAGGAGGAACATGCATGTCTAAACTTACACGCGGCCCTTGTGCAGGTGCGCCTATTAAAATCCCAGCACACCCCTTTTTTCTCTGGCCCACCTGCCCTAAATTTCCCAGGTACCTCACTCGTTTGGGGGGGCCGAAAGGGCTGCTGCGGTCTAGTGAACACCTTGACCGCACCGAACTGAGGGGGAGGTGCAGTGTCAGAGAACTGTTTGTGCCAAGCCATGGAATCTACCGAGTCCCATGGCAACGATCTATTGAATTCCAATGCCTTCCTAAAATTGACATCATAACCCTTCCATGCTTCCCCAGAATACTGTTGACTCCACCCCACAATCCTGCTCGAGTAGCAAGCCAATGCAGCCTGTAGATCTGGAGGACGCTCAGCCTTAATTGCAGTGAAAACAGCCCATGCTTGCATCCAATTATTGAGATTTTCCTCAACCCTGAATCTAGTACACTGCGCCCTCCATTCACTTGGGAGCATCCACTCTTTTAGTGCCTTTGCCTGCTCCATTTCCCTATTATCTAACAATAAAGAATAAATGTACACGTATTTATCAGCCCAAATCATTTCTTTAACAGCTAATGACACATGCTGAGCTAGATTTTCGCTCCTGGAAGGTATCACACCGTCCCCCAAGAGCGGCAATGCCACTTCCTTACCAGGTGTGGGCACCGAGGGCGGCTGCCCCTTAACTCCGTCCGGCTGGGGAACACTTGGACCTGCAAGGGGAGAAGATACTGGCAATGCAACACTGTCGGTGACCGTCGCTGACCTGATTTTTTCCACAAATCTAGCCGCCTCTGCTGCATGGTCTGCAGAATTCGGGAAGGCTCCCCCTTTTTGGAGCCATGGCATCATGGCCGTTAACTGAGATACCAATTCAGGTGGCATCGACTCTACATTTCCCCCCGGGACAACAGGCACCACTGGGGTGGGCACCGGTGCGGGAGCAGACCCAGCGTCTACTGGTTGACCTGCCGGCACCGGCACCACAGGGACAATGGGTGTAGGCACATGCGGGGGTGGGACCACCGCGGGCGGTGCGGCGGGTAGCGGATCCACTGGGCCTGGGGTGGGGACCGCCTCCTTGGGTCTTTTGGACCTAGGTTTCCCTTGCGGAGTGACAAATTCCCCTCTTGGCACTGGTGCCACCCTCTTGCGGATCGGTCTCCCGGACGGGCCCGGTGCCTCACTCTCACTGTCATCCAACCGAGCTTCCCGCTCCTTAATTTGTCCTAGCTGTTGCTTAATGTCGCTCATCTCCCGCATCATAGCCCGCATCATAGCCTCCATGTTGGACCCCCTTTTTCCACCCCTTGGGCCTGGCATGACGCTTACCCCAAAAACACCCGCTGCCTACTCTCTTAGGTCCTAACAGGACAACTGTGTGTACCTTGCAGATGGAGGGTCACCAGGGGGCTTTCAGCACCATGCAACGGCGACCGCAACACCAGCGGCTTGTCCGCTTATGTAAGGGGGTGAGTAAACCTAATGTAGACCCACCCGGCGGCCACCTGGAGCTATGAATGCTAGCCCCCCGTACCCCTCTTACCGACCAGTCCCGTGCACTCGCCGGCGATAACCGTCTGTGATCACGTCCCCCAACTAGGCTGCGCGTTTACACTCCTTACGTCCTCTCTGAAGAATGGATTGGCCCAATAATGTCGCTAAAAGCCTGGAATGGAAAATAGCATTAACACCTTGTGGCAAAGCAGGGGGAAATTCACAATGACTCAGTTGAAATGCACTGGAGGCCTGAACCCCCCCTTGTCAACCTCCTTTGGGATGTCCTAATAACACTTATAAAAACAGCAATTCATTATCACTCCTTAGACCAAAACAGCAATGAATATTCAAATACCTTATTCTCAATTACACACTCTTATCACAGTCCCAATAACAATCACAGGGCACTCCACATTATCCCTCAGACTAATGCTGACTGACAAACAGTACAAAAAACGACGTAAGAAATAACCCCTTTGTTATTCTAGACTGTGTATACTTTACATGCAAGGGTCTCCCATCCAGGTGCTGCCCTGGTCGACCCTGCTTCACTTCCCTTCACAGTTAACGTGCCCTGTGGCCCTACGCGATTATAGCCTTGCTAAATTACTGCCCGCTCTCGCTGGGCTTCTCTCACACGCGTATATACAGTCTGTAGTCGATGCGGGTGATAAATCCGTGCCTTATTGTCCCGCGCCTATGTCAATTACCACCCTTCTTTCAAAACCCTTTTTTGCGCTCTTTCCGCGCTACGGAGCACCCCCTCGACTTCTTGCAGCCGGCCCGCTGCTTGTCCCTGCTCCCCGCGCCACAATACCTTATGCGGGCACCGCGTGCTCCGCTTTAAAAATCAACCTCCTGCCTGGGAGTCCTCACGCAAACGGCTCTGCTACCGCCGCCTCTCTTTTTCGACTCGCGTCCCCCACACGCTGCTCTCCGTGGCGGCTGGCTCTACGCGGCTGGGCCGATGCTCACGCGACGCGGCTGGAGCTTGAATCTGGGGAAAAATTACAAAACAGCACGCCGCCGCCTCCGCTACACCAAACAGCACGCCGTCGCCTCCGCTACCGCCGCCTCTGCTTTCCGCCTCGCGTCCTTGTGGTCTCCCGATCCGCTCCTTCCCTTCACAGCGCACCTGAAACAGAAAGGAAAAACGATCACAAAAACAAAGAAGCCCCGAACGCGGGGCACAACGTTCAGCGAGGGAGCGTCCAGGGACAAGGGGGTCTCCTGGGCGCTCCCTACCTCTTATTCCCGAGGGGCCGGGTGGCCCCTCCTATCGCCCGCCCCCCCCGACCCGGAACCATTCCATTGAATCCGGGTCAGGAGGGGCGCCGGCCAATCGGCGGTGGGCCGCGCCCCCAGGGCACGCCCCCACCGTCGAAGGACACGAGGGGAAAGGGGGGGGAGACGGTCGCCGCGCCGCCATGCGTGCGGGGGGGCCGAGGGCCCCCCCTTTTCAAAAGCTACCTCAGTCCTGTGTACAGTTCAAAAACAAGCTTTAGCTTCATTCAAAAGTAAATTGGAATTGATCAATGGAGAAATCTATTTACCTCTTATTCTGTTACCTTACCTGTTGTTAATGAGAGATGTGAAATGGGTCAAACAATAGAAGGCAAAGGCAACGTAGGATCAGCATTAGATTTTTTTAAGAGAGGATTTTTAAAGATATATATAGTGTGCTTTCTTAGTGCAGTGTGTGTTATTCTAAAGATCAAAATTTGTTTCAACTACCATTTCATCCCTGATCTCTTTATGGGACTGTTAGTAACCCAGAAAGCACAGACTTCACACCAACACATATGATAAGTGGGGTTGTGTGGGGCCACAACAACCTGAACGTTCACACTCATCCGTTGGTGCACTGATCTACATTTAGCCATCCAGGGAAACAGAACCATGAAAAACTAGGCACCAGCCCTAATATACACTACAAGGGGTTTTAATTAAAAGAATGTCAGACCTGCAAAGTTGGTCTGAACCTTTGGAGTTTTAAGCTTCTTCTACAGGTAACAAGAGTTTTCAGAATGTGTGCATTTGTGTGCTGAGCAAGTTTGCTGGTAGGCCTGCCATCATAAGGAAGACTATTCAAAGTGTTCAGCTCAGGAGGAATAAGATCAAATAGGTATATTCCAGCTAGAAGATGGGAGACAGCGTGAAGAGTAACTTTGAGAGAGGGAAGGTGATTTTTCAGAATAAGAGACAGAATGAAAATTCTGTAGTGTATTCTGGTAAGGACACATGTTGAAATACCTTTTTACAGTCTTGCTAGGGTAAAGCACAACGGTATGCCAAATGAAATGTGATGCAGCGCGCTACGAAATTTGTTTCATGGATTTAATTGTTAACTTACCTGCATTCATTTATATTCTGGTGTTTACTACCCCCTACCCTGCCCCTCCCCCGTCCCACATCACCGCCCGGTAGCAAACCCACCAGGAGCCGCTACTGCAGCTACAGCTTTGTAGCCTGCCGTTCTATGTGTGTGTGTCTTTGACATACAATATGCGACAAATTAATCTTTGTGTGCACAATAGCTTAAGATGGAGATGTCAGGTGATTTTTTTATAATTCATTAACGATTTAAATATTTGTTATATTTTGTGTATGTGCTTCTGTTATGTTTAAATGTTTATAAAGTGTTTGGTATATGTGCCTTGCAATGACAACGTCTTTATAACAGTGTTTCACAATATCTTCATTTTCCTTGTAAATATTGTTTTTTTTTACAATTGGACAATGTGATGCAACGTTTAAAAATGTATGACCTACTTTTCTTTTTTTGGTATTTTCTTTGGGTTGTTAGTGATGTTCGTCACCTCTATTGATTTCTGTATGATTCTCTTGCAGTACCAGTCAGAGGTCATGCGTAGTAGATTACTTACTCCACAGCTTTCCTAGAGTAGGTATTGGGCTGTATAGTACTACTGGGTTAGATGTGGGTACAACTTTAATGAATGCCTCCTCTCTCTGTGCATGTTATGTAAGATCTTCAAGTGGCTACACCCTACACATAAACACACTGTGACACATGACCTCATCACCAGCTGACTGGACTAGGGCAATGTCCTCTACATAGGAATCGCCACACACCTTCTACAGAGACAACAGATCATAAAGAACACCGCAGCCAGACTCATCCTCGGCCTTCTTTGATGAATCTACATTACACCCAACCTCAGAAAACTTCATTGTCTTCCCTTAAAGAATAGATACCAATTCAAGCTGCTGACCCATGCACACAAGGCTCTACACAACCAAGGACCCGCCTACATTAACACTGCCTGAACTTCCACCAACCATTGAGAACACTATGCTCCACCTCCCTTTCACTTGCCAATCACTTGAACTTCCACCAACCATTGAGTACACTATGCTCCACCTCCCTTTCACTTGTCAATATTCCCCGCATCTACCAAAGCAGAAAAGGAGGACTTTTTTTTATCTACATTAGAGCAAAGCCCTGGAACAGCCCCCCCAAGCATCTCCAGACCATCACCACAATTCTGGAATTCCAGATGGCCCTAAAGACCTGTTCAAATAAGCCTACCTGGGGACTGCAAGTGCCTAGATACCCAATCGGATGATTAGCTGTGCTTTATAAATTCTGATTGATTGATTGATCATGAATGATTCATCAATTGTGTACTTGAGTTTCGCGTCTATCGTTTTAGTGCTTTTACTTATAGAATACGGAAGAACTGCAAGCACTAAAATCAAGAATGAGTGAAACAGACATCAGCTAAATTGGTGACATTACCTCTAAAAGCTCCCTTAACATACAAATGTGTGGCAACCCGTGTTAAACAACACATCACAACTAAAGTAACACATTTAAGGATGGTAACCTTTAAACACATGCAAACAGCAATACACATAACTACATTGATTATCACTAAAAACTGAATAATGTGAACAGAAAACCGCAGCACCCATAATAGTGACACAATATTAACAAACTTAGCTATCTGAGCAGAATAATGCGCAGCTAACACTGCCATTTAATAGGCAGTCCTCACAAACTTCCAACTGGACGTAACGGTCACAGGAAAATTGCTGGCACTTCTCCAGATTCCAGTCCTGCTACTGGCGGAAGAGGACTAGGCTGCACAGTGCCAACATTCATTAAAGGTTTCTAGATGTAAAAGAAGGGCTGAATTGACTGGACGAGACTCAGCCCATTGAACAGCTGGGTGGTTCTGGACTTAACAACATCACTTTGCGAGACTGAGTAGACAAAGCATGTCAAATTTCCACTGAAGATGCACAGGAGCCAAATATTGGAATAGAGACTGACATATCCCAGTTATCAAATTGCTAACAATATTGCATTTTAGGGCAGTAGGCTCACTTCTGCAATTAGTAAGCAGGGTGCATTCATTAGTGCAGAAGATATTTTTCAACAACTGACTCAATCACAAACGCACTGTGGTGCATTACTCGTATTTGATCAGCAAGCACATAATGGTTTCTAAGGACTCGCAGAGATGATTTAATCTTGGGACATAGCACATTTCTCAAAGAGCTTTAAATTGGTTATACATCACACTGGTACCTCTAAGTGCTAGGAAGCAAGCATATCAAACATAATAAAATGCCAAACACTGTCTATGTCGATGTGATCACTGATTATGCTTCATTTATTGCTGTGCATGATTCTCAGGTTCTAGCCATGACTGCATGATGCTGATGATATGACCCCATGGGTCTACATGGGGTCATATCATCTGCTCAGTACATGAATCTTTGGTAAAGATGATTCCCCGTTAAATCCATAAATGTGCACTGTCAGAGCAAATGTTTAAATGTTGTGTCATATGACAAATAAATTAACTGTATTATTGATGTTCATTTGATTAATGTGTGGTGAAGATTATGTTATCTTGCTGGAGGAATAGCAGGTCCCACCTATTCAACCAGAGTAACATGTTTCTAAATACTACCAAATGTACTTGAACATGCAAATGGTTATTGTAGTGACAATGGGCTACACTCAGGTCAAAGACTCTTCTGACAACATCAGCTACTGTGAAGAAGCAATTCTATAAGTGGTCACACATCAGAACACTCAATACGATGAAATATGGAATTGGACTATTAAAGGTCGGTTTCTGGCTGTCGTGATTGCACTGTTGGAGTGCTAATGTACACACCAGGCACGTTGTGTTGCAAGGTACTCATGTGCAGCTTGATAACCAAAGTTGCGGTGAGTGTACTAATGCAGGAGTAAGAATATACTAAAGATGATAATGAAGTAGAAGGTGTATGGGATGAACACCAACATAATGCCAATGAAACTGTCATCAGACACATTATTACACATTTTTTTTCTGAAAATACCTAAATACAAAATATACTCTGGACAGAACAATAAAACAAAGCACACATCTATGGTCAATTTAAAATGTATTCCAGAAAGTGATTGTTGCCACCCACCCCCGAAAATACGGTGGCCTTTACAGCTTATCTTCTCCCAGCAGACACTGCTCACTGAGTGCTCTATCCAACCTGATACTAACCTCAACATACAGCAGACATCTTGGAGTGAAGATGAAGTTTTGATCATACTTACAAAGCAATCATACCCTTCCTTAATCTGGTATCAATTTCTTGGTTTAAAATCCATTATCCTGTTGATGGCATGATATAGGGCTTTGCCTTGGCGCCTGTACCCTGCCCTCTGGTACTGCATTGACTCACAATCCTCTCTAAATTATTTATGCATATTTTTGGCATATGGCCATTGACAATGGAGGGGTAAGGATGCATATGACGGACCACTAGCTACCGCTGCAGTTATTTGAGCAGTGGCGTTTCCACCAATGGCACATGTCTCATTGCAGTTCTAATGTTTGGTGTTACTTGCAGATGAAAGTGACAAAGAGTGAATGGCTTATGTGCTGTAATATTCTGACACATATACATGACAAATAAGGAATGTTTATGAATGTACACATATGTCTTCACTGCTGTACCTTGCCCCTCATACCTCCAGGGACCCCAATATGCTCAGAAAGGTCCAGGGTGGTCATAACCTCCTCCACCAGTCCTGTGAGCTCCTAGTCAGAGCTCTGCATTGTTGCTCTCTTCTCACAGAGGTGGCTGGCATGGTGTGTTGGTTTCAGGTTGTGTAGACCAGACGGATGACTGGGCTCCTAATCTACGAATATAATGTTGGATGGAAATCTAAATGCTGGCCTGTGCTGTGAAATAATTGGCATACTAAAGGGTTTGACACTCAGCAATGTGAAGAATATGTCAAAGTGGTCTCTAATAGGGGTATTTTGCTCTTTATGTTATGTCTACATATGATTAATGTTGTCATTTGTAAATATAAATGTCCAGTTGGCAAAGTAAAATGCCACATGGGTTTCACAGTACCACTGGGCAAAATTATCATTGCACCCATAAAGCTATGTGACAGAAGCCACAGTGCTAGCTTTGTACAGCTTGCTGAACAGCTCTATTCTCATATAGAAGTTGTCCACATAAAGGTTAGCATAAGACTCCATGACCCCGGCTTCCGCGACAAAGCCCTTGACTGGATCAGCTCCTTCCTCACCGGTTGAACACAATGAGTCAGACTACCACCGTTCCTCTCAGAACCCACAGAGATCAGCCGTGGAGTGCCCCAGGGAACTTCACTGAGCCCCACCATCTTCATCATCTACATGGCCCCACTCGCAACCATCGTCAGGAACCATGGACTCAACATTGCTTCCTATGTTGATGACACCCTGCTGATCCTCTCCCTCACCTACTAACCCACGGCCACCAGAAGCAACTTCCATGACGGGATGAAAGCAGTTGCCACCTGGATGAGAGACAGTTGCCTCAAACTCAACCTGGATAAAATCAAAGTCCTCGTCAAGGACCCACCCCCTCCGCCTGGGAAGACTCCTGGTGGCCCACTGCAGTCAGAACACTCCCCACACCCACAGACCATGCACGATACCTCAGCATCATTCTGGACTCCTCGCTCATATTGAACAGCCGGATCAACACCGTCTCCTCATCATGCTTTCCCAGGCTTTGCTTACTTTGAAAGACATTCAGATGGATCCCCACAGTATCCAGAAAGACATTCACCTGTGTGCTCATCAGCAGCAGACTCGACTACAGTGACGCACTGTTTGCCGGTGTCATCCAGAAACTCCTAAAGGAACTATAAAACTTTCAAAACATGGCATACAGTCTGATCCTCAATATCCCACGCGGCAGCCAAATCACTGAACAGCTGTGAGAACTCCACTGGCTCCCACTCAACAAAAGAACCACTTTCAAGCTCCTCACACATGCCTACAAAGCCCTCCACAACGCAGGGCCAGCATTTCTGAACCACCGCCTCCCATTCCACGTACCCACCAGACACATCTGGTCCACCCAACTGTTCCTGACCGCTGTCCCAGGGATACGCAAGCCCATGACTGGAGGAAGATCTTTCTTCTACCTCGCCACCAGGACCTGGAACACTTTGCCTCTCCACCTCATGCAAGCCCTGTCGCTGACCCAATTCAGGAAGGTTCTCAAGATTTGGCTCTTCGACTGAACCCCAGCACCAAGATGGATCAGCACCCCCCCACCCCATCAGAGCCTTGAGACCCTGATGGGTGAGTAGTTGCTCTATATAAACCACCATGATTGATTGATTAATTGATTGAGGTTATAACCTTTCTAAAGGAGGGGTTGGACAAGCTCCAATATAATCTCTGCTGTGACTCCTACCTTTGATGGACAACCTACTGGATTTAGAGCAGAGTCTTTCCCTGTATATACTTTCAGGCGGTATACATAATACCCAGAGCTCTGACATAGCATGTATATTTTGAAGCCAACAAGGGGTTTTGCTCAGTATGTGTATAGGATCAAAGACTCATTAATTCTTTCCAGAAGTATAAATCTCTCAAATTCTTCCAGGCAAATAATATAAAATATAAAAGCTAAAACAAGTAATGATCTAAAATCTATTTAACCAATGGTATGAAAACTATTGGAGTGTAAGAATATAAGATATGCTATTCTTACTCTAGTTTATGCCATTGTAGGGAAAGTGTTGGACTTCGGAGGGGTTAGATTTCCTATTCTTACTCAAGTCACTATAATAATGGGGAAAGTATTGGCCTTCAGGAGTTATATTTGCTATTCCTACTTCAGTCAGTGCAACAGTAGGAAAAGTATTGGACTTCAGAGGGCATTTACTATCCCCGCTCCTGTCTAAGCAACAGTAGGCAAACTGTTGGACTTTATCGGGGTGAAATCTACTACTTCCACTCCAGAAATGTAACCGTAGAGAAACTGTTTGATTTTGGAGGGGTTCCATTTACTATATCCACTCTAACCAATACAACAGTAAGGGGAAGTGTTAAATGTCAGAGGTGTTAAATTTACTATTCTCACTCTAAACAGGGAAACTTTACGGAAAGCACTGGACTACAAACAGGTAAAATGTTCCTATTCCTACTCCGCAATAGCAGGGAAGGCGTTGGATTTCGGAGGGGTTACATTTACTATTCCCACTCCATAACAGTGCAACAGTAGGGAACGTGTTGGACTTAGGAAGAGTAAAATTTACTATTCTCACTCCAACTAGGACAGCAGTAGGGAAAGCATTTGATTTCAGAGGGGTGAAATTTACTATTCCCACAACAGTCAACACAACAGTAGGGAACATGTTGGGCTTTGACGGGTAACATTTACTATTCCAACTCCATTCCCCACAACAGTAGGGAAAGTGTTGGATTTCGGAGGGTGAAATTTCTGACTACATACAGAGAAACAGTAGGGAAAGTGTTAGATGTGAAAGATGTTCATTTTCCTATTCCTACTGCAGTCTAATAAAGATTAGTGAAAATACTTCACTTCAAATACATTCCCTATATGAATAAACTCATGAATGTCAAAAATATTACACAGTTTATAAAAAAACGAATTAACCTAATATAAATTTGTATAAAAAAACCTAAAAACAAGTAATCAATTTGCATAATAAAAATGAATTATCAATCAATAAATGCTATTCAATTATTAAATAATTAACTTTCCGTCCTGTACCCCTACAAAGCTAATGACCCACATCTAATATAGAACAAAAAAATTATTCCTTTACTTAGAGATTTAAAATAAACTAACTAATTAGCAATAATTCTTTGTTAATTAGTCACTATTTATTAAACTTCCGATCCTAGACCCCTAGAATCCTGCAACTGTATTAAAATGCAATGACATAGGTTTTCCACAATTTAAGTATTTACAATGCAATCAAATTATAAATTCACAAATTATAGTTAATAGTTAATTAATTATTTCTTAATTAACTTCCCACCCAATACCCCTACAAGCCTAGCATTCCACATCTAAAATATAAGTAAAAGAAATCAATATTCCATATTTTACAGGAATAAAAATATGTTAAATAATTAATTAACAAAGAATAATTGTCAATTAATCTTTACGTAATTAACTTCTTACCATATGCCCCACATTCCGAATAGCCCACAACTACAATATAATCATATTTAATGAGTATTCCTGTAATCACAATATTAAAAATCAACGACATAATTAAATAACAATTATTAATTGATTGCTAATTATTCATTACTTAATTAACTTTCCACCCTATACCCCTACAATCCTAACAGCCTGCAGATAACATATAACAAACAAAAATACATCAGTATTCATAGATAATAAAATAAATGAAAAGCACCTCAAGCTAAACCAATCTGAGCACTCAAGAAGACGATGCAAGGATGAGCCAGCTGGAGGGAACACCAGGTCCCCCAGGAGACAAAGGTGAGCCGAGCTTGGGCAGACCAGGCAGTCCCTTAGGGCCTTGCATTCATGCTAATCTAGTAAGCATTTAAGCTACAACTTCTGAAGCAGCCTCCCACCAGTTCATGATGCCTTTAAGAGAACAGCCAGGCCTGCCCCTCATTGGACTCTAGATCCAAAAAAGGGACTAAAACTGGACCAAACTGGTCAAAATAAGCTCAGGGAGGCTGGCTTTTCCTCGACCTATTATATGCCAAGGTACCACCAGGCAGGTGATCAGCAACAAACCAACATCAAATTGCTACCTATTCCAGAATATCATACACTGGGTTCCCACAACATCTTGAATAAGCAAAACGTTTTAAGTCTAATGAAGGGCATCCTGGAGATCAGCTATCTGGAATCAAAGGATATTTTTTCAATTGAGTTCCTGGCCACAAGGGGAGCATAAATCTATAAGCATACACTGGTGATGTTTGCCTCAGCGGTATACATGCAAAAGATCTTGTCCAAAGAGAAGGTATTCAACAAGTGGGGCACTAAACATAGTGACTTCAAAGAAGCAGCCTTTCTGTTGGTTCTCACAAAACAGCAGATTGTGCCAGTTGCACCTAAGCAAGAGACAGACTCCATCTTAAAAAATGCATTAGGCTTCCAGTGACCAACAGATAGAGACATGCAAAACTTCATGGGCTGAGTGGAGTTGGTTGCCCTCAGTTCAAGTTCGTAGGTGCTCCAACTGAATTAAGAAAAACTCCCAGTCACCCCCAGATGAGCCTTTGCTATTTTCCCTATGTTCTTGAAATATTTGTGCCTTGCCCAGAAACAACGGTTTATAAATCTTCTTGGATTTGGGGGTGAATTAAAAATCAGCAACCTACAAGAAACATGGTGCATCATTGATTACCAATTCACTGGTTTCCTTGAGTTCGGCAAATCAGACTCCAAAGAGCACAAAATTGTAGACCTAAAGGAGGCCTCTCACTGTAAAGCTCCACAAAGCTTTAGGTGATGACTGAACCCATAGTAATGCAAGAGAACTGTCTACAAACAGTCAATGGCTCAACTGGAGACCATATCGCTCGCTTTTGTTAACCAACAATTACATAAATATTTGTTCATGTGAAAAAAGCTTCTAATTGAACCATCTTACATTGGCTATATGTGGTTTGGGCAGGGATCATCCCACATCAAACTGTGCTATAACAGAGGACTTCAATGTTAACTTTTTTCAAGATAATTATAAGGAAGCCCCAGAGTTGGCCCATGAATGTGTGTGGATCACAGAATAAATAATGTCGGAGGGAAGCTGAGGGAACTTGTGATCAAGCAGATCAACACCATGGGCTTCAAAGTCCTAAATGGTATGTTTCTGCAGAATTTCCTGCCCAACTGGACAAGACCAGGTGGAAAAATGCAGTCTTACCTCAATTACACCATATGCAATGAGGAAATGATCAATTTAGTTGAAAGCTAATCCATGGCACCCCGCTCCGAGAATGATCCTCACCCCCAAGTAATAAGAAAAAACATCAACTTGGTACAACAAGCTCTTGCCCATGTCACTAACAAAGGAGCCTTCACTGACAACCTCATGCGACTTTAAATGGATCCAACCTTAAGCAACTCAAACCTCAAGCGAACTCCCCCACTACTTTCTTTGGGATTACATTAATCCCAAATGCATTCAAATTCTTCCATCAAGACAGACATCTATTTTTGTAAATATTGCAGGCTTGAAAAAATGTGCAAATCAACAAAATAAGTGTTGGCTGCCAAATTATATATATGAATTCTCAATCAATACTTGTGTGACCAGTTGGGACACAATGGGAAACAACCTTTACAACGCAACTTTTACAACGCACTGCCATTACGACAAAACTTTTACAACACAACATCCATTACATCGCATGCCATTACAACGCAACCCTTACAACGCATGACACTACAACGTATACCACTACAACGCATGTCATTACAACGCATACCATTACAACGCGTACCGCATCCAGTTACGATTACCTATACTATCTGGCCTCTTATCATAAAACGGCAAATATTTATACTCCTGAGGAATAAAAGAGAATAGTAGAATGACAGATTCATAGATTGAAAACCTTTATTGGAATCCAATACTAATCGAAGGGACTCTAAATTAATTCCCCCCTATATATAAAACGTGGGCTCTTTATATATGATCCCAGACTAGAAAGAGTTGGTAATCCTTAAAATAGGTTAGGATTTAATACTAAATGAACTGTATCTATGTCTATTTAGGTCACATCTAGGATCGTTTTTGACCAATATAAACAGAAGCTAATCGTCTATATCGTCTATACCGCAGAAATACATCTGAAAAATTATTGATCCCCCAACAGTTAGATATTCTGTCTATGTAAGTATACCCAGTGTGTAAGTATGCTTTCTTATGACGTATCAAAATATAGCTGAGAGTAACTATACCCATTATTAGATAACTTCAACAATGTTGTTATAGTGTCTCCAGAATTTTATCAAACTATACAGAGTCAAATATGATTGAGAAAACAATTGCAGATATACCATCTCATGTCATGTCCACCGAACTACCTTGCAGAAACCAAGTATGGTTAGTCGGTCTGTACATATGAAAGACATAAAATATAAGAGTAGATGTCGTATTATGTCATGTTCAACGAACTGTATTTAACAAAACGATCTAGGTCAGTCTGTCTCTATATATATATAATAGACATAGGTCAATCAGTAGAATGTTAAAATATGCGGAGCATTATGAATTGATATACACATGAAATTAGGTATCTGGTTTTCTGTGGATATATATCATTAGATATTAAAACTGAGCTGCATTGTATATAGTGTTAAATTTTGTATATAATGAATGACCTGTTCTCTCTCATTTAGAGTTGTATATAAGAATGTAACATATCAATTTGCGACCTTATTATGCCCTTGTTTTTAAATTATATGTACATATATATATATATTTTTTGTATTTCCATTTTTTCTTAGTGCATTTTCTGTCCAGTTTGTTGTGCGAATGACGGCACCTGATGAAGGCAACCTGCCGAAACGCGCGTAGTCAAAACCAACCGCTTTGCCTACTACTATAAAACCTTGACCGGTCCAGTGTGACTTGTTGTAATTATGTTTTTGAGTTTCATGTCTTTTTTTGTGAATTGTATATGACGAATGTATTTTCATTTGAATTGCTACTATAATTGTAATTAAATATATCAAATGTAATAAGAATATGCGATATAATCACTTAACTAAACATATCAATAAATAATTTTTTTTTTGATACATCAAGATACAAATGTGTCGCTATATCAATAATAGTACATTATTGGTCGCAGAAGATACATATTTAATGTAATTTATAACCGTTTTTTTCTGAGAGAGATGGCATCTATTAATTGATTGTTTGCTATATTTCCCTTTTTCAAATTGTTGTTTCCCTACATATAGCAAGCCTATTTACGTAGGGGTCCCCTGTTTTCCAAAATAATTATTCTCATGGCCTGCCCATGAGGGGTACTGTCAGTTTTATCTTAATCACTAGATGCAGCTAGCTACCTCAGCTATATTATTGAAATTAACTAACTAATTATCCACAGAAAATACGATTTTCATATAACTTCTTAGGTCACACTTTGAGTATATGCAAATTCTACAACTGTATATTTTATCGTGACTGCATGTTTAACAAGTTTCTCTGACCACCATTAATACTATCTTTCTGAACCTGATCTAAATAGTTCACGTTAGCCATAAATGAAAAGTGGACCCACCTATCTAAACAGGAATTACGATAATTAAATATAACTGAACAGCTTTAAAACAGTTTTGGTATGGCAACTCTAAAATCTTTTGGCTTCAGTGATGAAGATTTTGCCTCCATGGTGGGATCTTCCATAAATTTTGATACTATTACCCCAAACAACATAGATAAGAATGAAGATCTTATAAAGCTTTTAGCTCTTAAAAAAAAGTCCACTAGAGTCGAACTTCATGGTAAATACATCCTAGACTACCTGAAAGCGGGAGTGATTCCGCAAGGCCTTCAAGTGAAAAATATACCAGGCCTTTTTATACAAGTGAAACACTTCCTAAAACGATGGTCCCTCATCGCCAATCGGTGTTCGAGGGATCTCATGATGTTGATCGTGGAAACAGCCAAAGAAGTGTTGGCACTTTTAATTCAAGAAATTCTTGACTTAGAAAACAAAATAAAATCATCTACAGTCATTATTGACATTAAAAAGAAACTAGAGGATGTTGAATCTGAATTCAACTCCTATAATGAATACCTAATAAAACGTAAAATGGACAAATTCCAGAAAGACCTTCGATACTATAGCAGAGAAAATGTATACCCATATCTGAGAGAAAATTTCTATGAACAGAATGAGGATATCTCCCAAGACATGGGTATGCAACAAACAGAGATGAGACAAAAAAAGGTTACTACATTCTCAAACTCATCTGACTCGGATAGCAACCAAAGCATGTCACCATATCAAAATAGAGGACAAAGATTTGGACAAAGATCATACCAAGGTTACCGCCCTTTTTTAGGAAGGCGCCCCCAGAACAGAGGGAATTGGCGACCGAATTATCGCTCCCAATTTCAGTCCAACCATCGATATCAATCCAACTATCAACAGCGGGGACAATACCAACAACAATATCAGGACCATCAACCTCAGAACTCCAACCAATACTTAGAGACACGCAATGCTCGGTACTGGAGAGAGTGAAATCTATTCCCATATTTAATTTGAGTAAATTTGAGGCAGATTCAGCAACCATCTCGGTTCTATCAAAAGGTTTATCTTTTGTTCCCCATTCAGGGCTCAATAAATTTGAACTCTACAATGATGTCATGTCATTCTTTCGAAAAGTTTGTTTAAAAAACTTTTTCGCACAAAATGAACAGAATGAAACTGAACAAAACAAGTCAGGGCTAGCCCCAAAATCAGTTTTTACACCTACTCTTGATCAAGTGGCCCCTGAAATACGGATATTTGAACAAGTAGTTATGACCAAATTGCGAACAGCAACTAAATATATACCAAGTACCCCTTATAACATCGACCTGAATGAACATAGGGCATTGCAACAGCTAAAAAATTCCAAAGAAATAATCATAAAGAGCTGTGACAAGGGAGGTGGGATTGCCATCCTTGATACTGAAAAATATATTGCTAAAATTGAAGACATGCTCACTGATCACAACTTCTACAGCAAAATTATAAGAGACCCGACTTCGAAAACAAAAGGCAAAATTCAGAAGCTAACATCTAAAGCTCTACAAAACGGAGACATCTGTAGAAAGGAGTATGAATATTTAAATATAGACAAACCAAGGATGGCTAGCCTATATGGCACTCCCAAGGTGCACAAAAACGAACTTGACCCCCCCTTCAGACCTATTGTCACAACTATAGGCATCATAACAGAACCGATATCAAAATATCTTGATGCGATCTTGCGCCCCTATATCTCAGAGATACCTGGATATATACAGGACACTCGCCATACTATCGTCCAACTTGAAGGCACAGCATT
Source organism: Lissotriton helveticus (assembly GCF_964261635.1). Classification (NCBI taxonomy): domain Eukaryota; kingdom Metazoa; phylum Chordata; class Amphibia; order Caudata; family Salamandridae; genus Lissotriton; species Lissotriton helveticus. The sequence goes on along the minus strand of NC_136059.1, from coordinate 2,134,598,378 downwards.
CAATGCTCACAGGCAATGGATTGTGACACTTGATGTCGAAAACCTTTACTCTAACATCCCCTACCTAGGCGCGATTGACGCAACAAAATGGTTCATTGAAACATATAACATTGACTGTAATACCAGTTTCATTTTAGATTGTCTTAAAATTGTTTTGGAAGACAATGTTTTTGAATTCAGGGGCAACCTCTATCAACAAACTAAGGGGGTAAGTATGGGCGCGGCCTGCGCCCCTACTATCGCAAATATTTCCGTGGCCTATTTTGAAACCCGCAATATTTTCAACGAAGTAGCACCATTTTTTGAATCAGTGTTCTACTGGTCACGCTATATTGACGACGTCATTTTTATATGGGACGACACAGAGGATACCTTGAAAGAATTTATACTGTGGCTTAATGCGTGCGACGCAAATCTTAAATTTACCGCACACATAAGCAACTCAGAGATGGAATTCTTTGACATTACCATAAAACATGACCAAGGCCAACTGTATACGGACCTCTATGTTAAACCATCGGCCCGTAATACTATCCTTCATTATGATAGTTTCCACCCGCCCACACAAAAAAACAGTATTCCCTTCAGTCAATTTTTACGACTGAGGAGAAACTGTACAAAACTTAAGGACTACGACATAAGAGCAACAGCAATGGCAAAAAAATTTGAAGATCGCGGCTATCCACATAGATTAATACGAGAGTCTCGTAAGAGGGCCAGGTATTACGACCGACAGCATCTGCTGCATGGCACTAAATCTAAGCAAATGACAAATATGGTTTTTGTCTCTAGACATTCCTGTCTCAACAATCAAATACGCCAAATAATATATGCAAATTGGCACATTTTGAATGTCAACAAAATGAGTCAAGACAAACTGCCCAAACCACTCTTTGCATTTCAGAAAAACAAAAACATTAAAGACATGGTGGTAAGATCGCGTATGTCCACATCTGTGGAATGCACTCAAATGAGCATAACCAACATGAATCCTGTAGTTGGCAACTATAGATGTGGTTCATGCAAAGTATGCCCTCAGGCTATTGAAACAGATGAACTGGTTTACAATGGCATCAAAATACAGATAGAGGGCATGACTAACTGCAAAACGAAAAACATCATATACTTATTACTATGCCCTTGTAACATGGGCTATGTTGGCGAGTCATCCAGATCGCTCTCGACTTGGGTGACTGAACACAAATCTGCTATAAGGACACACAAAATGCATGCCCCTATGGTAGCCCATTTCATGGAGTGTAATCATCAACCAGATGATATCCGATGGATAATCCTGGAAAAAATTCAGACCAGAGCTGGCCTATGCCCCGATAAGATCCGCAAGAAACGTGAGGTGTACTGGATTTTTTCTCTTGATACTGTGGAAAAGGGGCTTAACTCCGACATTCCATGGGAGCAGGCGATTATATAAGCATTAAATAGCAGTTTATATTACAATTATCATCCCACAAACTATAATTACCATCTTGTAATACCCACTTTATCTGCAATCCATCATCTAAACCCAAAATGATTACGAAACTCTGTTAAGATATTGACATCTTTCATAAAAATGGCACCTCTCCGTTTCAAAGGGCCAAAGATATATCCTTGTGAAGACCTATGGTTTAAACGGAGATCGTTCTGAACTTAAATCCAATTTTGGATTTATAAATACATTAAACACTATTTGATACCGTTATTAGCATGCACGGTACAGGCGGCAGTCTGCTTTCCATCACTATGTAAAGATACCACAGAATCCGTTGTCTATCTCGACACTACCGGGTTGCATAATGATGACATCATTGTAAAGACGCCCGAAGTTAGCCAGGTGTATGTCATCGTACGGCGATGTGGCGGGAACTATTGTATATATATAGCGATAACGAGCTTAACCGTTCTTGTTACCTCTCTGTGCACGCCACACGCCTTGCGCCTGCTCGAGCCCTGATTTCTATCCGTTTACGAGGCCACTAAGGTAAAAATTCTCTGCTCCTAGTGTAGTAGGCAGCCGTTACTACCCTTTAAGATATAAAGGCCGTATTTTTCTGAAGTGCTCCTTCTGTGTCCTCCCCTTTTAGGATTGCAACATATATTTCATATCGTCTTCCATAGGCTGCACGCTGCTTCCTTACAAGAGTAGATTACCATATCTTTATGAACAAAGGTAAGGTATCTCACTTACCTACATGACATACCATATATCACCTGGTATATACTGGCACATAATGGCGGTTACCAGTTCTACCCGTGTTTTTTGTGTTTTTTCATTTTAGCATTGCTATATACATGTATATTATCAAGACTCTAGAACACGACCAGGCTGTATTTATGTCAAACATCCCTCTGTCTTCTAAGGTAGTGTATACTTTTAACATCGTTAGGGTCCGGTCATACCTGGGAGGTTTAACGCTATTTTCTAAAATAACATACTATACTATACCTATATTAAGACTCTCGTATGTTTTCATTTCTATAGACAAAAGACAATCATTCTCCAGTCAGGACTCTTTGATGAGGTTGATCATTTGCGTACCGCATCCAGTTACGGTTACCTATACTATCTGGCCTCTTATCATAAAACGGTAAATATTTATACTCCTGAAGAATAAAAGAGAATAGTAGAATGACAGATTCATAGATTGAAAACCTTTATTGGAATCCAATACTAATCGAAGGGACTCTAAATTAATTCCCCCATATATATAAAACGTGGGCTCTTTATATATGATCCCAGACTAGAAAGAGTTGGTAATCCTTAAAATAGGTTAGGAATTAATACTAAATGAACTGTATCTATGTCTATTTAGGTCACATCTAGGATCGTTTTTGACCAATATAAACAGAAGCTAATCGTCTATACCGCAGAAATACATCTGAATAATTATTGATCCCCCAACAGTTAGATATTCTGTCTATGTAAGTATACCCAGTGTGTAAGTATGCTTTCTTATGACGTATCAAAATATAGCTGAGAGTAACTATACCCATTATTAGATAACTTCAACAATGTTGTTATAGTGTCTCCAGAATTTTATCAAACTATACAGAGTCAAATATGATTGAGAAAACAATTGCAGATATACCATCTCATGTCATGTCCACCGAACTACCTTGCAGAAACCAAGTATGGTTAGTCGGTCTGTACATATGAAAGACATAAAATATAAGAGTAGATGTCGTATTATGTCATGTTCAACGAACTGTATTTAACAAAACGATCTAGGTCAGTCTGTCTCTATATATATATAATAGACATAGGTCAATCAGTAGAATGTTAAAATATGCGGAGCATTATGAATTGATATACACTGAAATTAGGTATCTGGTTTTCTGTGGATATATATCATTAGATATTAAAACTGAGCTGCATTGTATATAGTGTTAAATGTTGTATATAATGAATGACCTGTTCTCCCTCATTTAGAGTTGTATATAAGAATGTAACATATCTATTTGCGACCTTATTATGCCCTTGTTTTTAAATTATATGTACGTATATATATGTATTTTTTGTATTTCCATTTTTTCTTAGTGCATTTACTGTCCAGTTTGTTGTGCGAATGACGGTCACCTGATGAAGGCAACCTGCCGAAACGCGCGTAGTCAAAACCAACCGCTTTGCCTACTACTATAAAACCTTGACCGGTCCAGTGTGACTTGTTGTAATTATGTTTTTGAGTTTCATGTCTTTTTTTGTGAATTGTATATTATGAATGTATTTTCATTTGAATTGCTACTATAATTGTAATTAAATATATCAAATGTAATAAGAATATGCGATATAATCACTTAACTAAACAAATCAATAAATAAAAAATACGTTTTGATACATCAAGATACAAATGTGTCGCTATATCAATAATAGTACATTAATGGTTGCAGAAGATACATATTTAATGTAATTTATAACCGTTTTTTTCTGAGAGAGATGGCATCTATTAATTGATTGTTTGATATATTTCCCTTTTTCAAAAGTGTTGTTTCCCTACATATAGCAAGCCTATTTACGTAGGGGTCCCCTGTTTTCCAAAATAATTACCATTACAACGCACACACATTACAACGCATAGTACCCTTACACTATCCAACACTTACCCTACTGTTGCACCCCCTGGAGTTAGAATAGTACATTTTACCCCTACACTATCCAACACTTACCCTACTGTTGCACCCCCCTGGAGTTAGAATAGTAATTTTTACCCCTACACTATCCAACACTTGCCCTACTGTTGCACCCCCCTGGAGTTAGAATAGTAATTTTTACCCCTACACTATCCAATACTTACCATACATGCAATGTAATGTTATGCGTTGTAATGGTATGCGTTGTAAAGGTAGTATGCGTTGTAATGGAATGCGTTGTAAAAGTACTTTTTAAAAATTCGTTGTAATGGCATGCGTTGTAATAGAATGCGTTGTAATGGATGTTGCGTTGTAAAAAATGCGTTGTAAAGGTATGCGTTGTAAAAGTATGCGTTGTAACGTCATACATCCGGACACAATTTCAATAAATCACATGAAATCTGGAAACAATTTGGAATGACTCATTGAAAACACTTGTACTAAGTACACATAGTGTGCTTTGTTATCATTCTGTTATGATATTTTATTACAAGCTCTTTGCGTTCATTTTTAATATACACCGCATTGGTAGCAGGGTGCAGATCATAGTGCTTTTATCTATGCAACTTAGGCACATTTATGCCTAGATGTGTGATTTTTAAACTAATACAACCAAAAGGCTTTGAATCTAATCACATCAGTGTCTACTTTGGGCCTGGCCTCCTGGGCATGCTACTGGCTATCTAGGGGCAGACTGTTACATACAGTAATAACATGGTGGGGAAACAGTTCTGGTCAGCCCTGTGCAGCTTCCAAGATGGTAAAGGAGTAATGCTGAGGGAGGGTGCTTGTGTGGTTGGACTGGGGCAATGAGGGCAGCAATGGGGCAGATCCTTGTGCTATTTATAATCTGCAATCAACATGCGGCTTTTCTCCCGGAGACGGCTAAATATGATGCATGTTTTGTAACAGTAGGTTTAGTATGTGTAACTACGATACATTTTTCTCCTGTCTATGGCTCTTTGCAATTGTAAAGAAAAAGAGAGAACCAATGTGAGGGATCATGCCTAATGCTACTTGCAAACTAAAAACACTCATTGGTCAAGCCAACATACTCGGCCTTGGCAAGGCTGCATTGTTTTGCAAATTTGCACAAGCAGTAATCATTAAAAGTTTAACAATGATTAATGTCACCAAAAGGTGGAACGTCTATATTTATAAAATAAATAAGGGAAAATAACGCATTGCACAAATAAATAATAAATAGAAAAAGAAGTGAAGGTCTCAAGGAAAGCAGAGTTTGCCAATCACTCATGTCTCTGAAGAAGACTGCATTGTAGGTGGATGTACACTTCTGCACAAGCAAAATGCCATTATTTGCAACAGCAGGAGAAGCAGTGGGGGAAGTGTAATGACGCACTGCCAGGCTGTTGTGGTGGGGGGAGCAAAATGCAAACTGTTGTAGAAGAAAGACGTCCAGTTCCAGGTTAGATTAGTTAAGTTGGTTTATTTAAGTAAGATGTTAACAAGAGCCCCACCAGAAGCAGCCTTCCTGCTGCTCAGCCCATCCTCCAACTGACTCTCTCACTCACCAACATTCCACAGCCACCTCATACCCCAACATTCCACCACCACAGTCATACTGGATGAGCAGCATGTATAACACAAACTGTACGTGAATAGCCCATCAGAATGGTATGGGATGACCGAAAGCCCCTGCCTGTAGTTATAGATATGTATGAATTTTTACTGTGATTAATTTTTGGGGGTTGGGGGTGGACGTGAGCCAACAAGAAAGCTGAACAGGTCCGTAGCCCAGACGAATAAGGCTCTTTGATGTCTTTTAGGATTGAAAAGAAGAAGTGTGACCTTAGTGTGTGATTGACACTTTCCTGCCTGGAGCCTACTGTGAGTGTTACTGTGAGGCAGACCACATCCAAAACCTTCAGCGAGGTTTTACTAACAAAGGGGAGACTTGTGATTTCAGCTCCTCTGTTAAATGTAAAGGATGTAAAACAAAGAAGTATGGAGGGATGAATCACTATTTTATTTTCGTCTAAGGCACCATTAATTACCCCGACGTTCTCAATATTTTATGTGGCTACAAATACTCAGGATTTTGTTGGGTACACATACCAATAGGCAGGTCTCTGGCACATCAATTGATTTAACATGAATTAATCATAAACATAAAAAATAATCACACATTGATCAATTACACAAACTAACATACAAATGTACATATACCCAATATGTACAACATATACAATACTCTAACAATTACATTTACTCATGTACGCTCATCAATCTAAGTGATACACTCTGAGATAGTCCCCTTTGCACAAGAGGTATCACTCCTCTCTCTCATTTAATTATGTGTTCCTATAACCTTTAACAGCTCAAATTAATTGGACTCCTCATATAGCTGTTGACGCGGTTGCGTTTCAGCCGCCAATTTCTTCCGGCTTCCTCAGGACAAGGGTACACAATATCTACAATAATAATGGATTCTTCAAATTACATGTATATACATTTAGTCTACCTATCTTGTTCTATCCCTTATCTGCCCACACAGTGCTCAGTGGTGATGGTCACAAACCGTAACGCAGAGCTACCAGCTCCCATTAGTGTCGTGGGGGGGGGGGTGTCCTAGGTCCAAACTATCCCTCAGGTGACACCCCACTCTGTGTGTGGTAAGCTCATATCACTGTATCTGTGCTCACCAGGGTTAACAAGTTGCGCACCTGGTCTACTCTAAGTACCTGGATTATTATCCTTGCTCTCGGGGTCAGAACGAGTCCACTTCAGAGTCCACTTCAGAGGGGGTACGCACTCCCCACATATCTCGATTCCATGCTTGGTATGGAAACCTATAAGCAGTAACATAGAAGCCATCATGGATCAAATACTGTTCTCCACAGATCCGTCTAGACTCAAAGTCGCCTTTTTGTTTGTGCACATAATTTATATGTAAACAATCACCTTCAGTTACTTCAGGGCTTTCAATACGGTCATTTTCCTCAGGTTACTGGGCGTTCCTTCGCCTCACTCTCTAAATCGAAACACATATGTATCAAACACAAAAAGTTCTCACTATCAGTGGTCTATATGCTAAAGAAACTCTCACAGTCAAGTTCCCCAAACGTAGTTACCTGCCATAATGTACACCGTTACTCAATCCGGTCCTCTCAATCGATACCACGACCGATGTAGTTCCGGGGTCCCTAAGTACGAACGCTCATTCGTTTTACTTCCTTTAGATGTTCTATGCCCATGATTAGGAGGATTATTTGGGCATACCCCCGGTTGTACCCTCTGGTAAATGTAAGCAGCTGCTTATTTAAGTAAACATCAATTTCAATCCCTTGAAAACACATTGGGGCATATTTACGTTGCCTGGCGCATCTCTGCAAATCAGCAGAGAAGCGCCACGAAAGATATGGCACGCAAGTTTATCCTTGCGCCACCCATGATGCGCCGCATTTACAATGCGTCGCACCATCACGCAGGAATAAAGAGATGCGTGTCGCATCTTAGGCGTAAAGTTGGCGCAGTGCTGAAGTTGTGTTGCGAGCGGCACGCAACTCCAGCACTGTTCCAACTTGCCCTATTTCTAACGTGGTGCGTCAAGCCTTACGCCTGTTTCAAGCAGTGCAGGGTTTTGACGCATCAGTGTTGGGAAAGTAACTCAGTGAAATCTTGTAGATTTCACTGAGTCACTTTTCATGGGCGTTCCTGCGACGGAACGCCCCCCCCCTGTGTGGACACGCCCACATGAAACCTGACGCAGGTTTCATGTGGCGCAGGGCCTTACACCGTGCATCTCCATAGATGCGTCACGTTGTAAATGCCTCGCAGGGATGCGCCACGTTTACGCCGCCTTGCGTGACGCAACAGCGGCGTAAACGTGGCGCAAGGGGCTTGTAAATATGCCCCATTGTGGGTTTGTTAACTTAATTTCTGAAAGGCATTTAAGACAGTTTAATGAAATGTGCGTTAGTTTTACCCGGTACATAAATTATAATGCAGTCGTTTTTTTTACTAAATAGAAAGAGCAATTAGGCATGAAAGGAAAAAAGGCAACTGTAATCGATTAACAGTTTGGAAGTCTGGGGTCCTCTGTGCATTAAACGCTTATTTGTGAGTCGTCCGTGAAAAGCTATGACATATTATTATTAGTTACGCGGCTGTTTGCCCACTTGACAGAAACTTTTTTAACTTCATTTAGGTGGAATTTAATAGCCCGTTCTCAGTAATCCAAATGAAAAGTGGCGGTGTGGCTACTGAAACGAAATCTTCCATTTGCCTTCATCTGTATTACACGTGTTATTAACCTTAAGAATGTAAAGTTGACACCTGAGAGCCAGCCTCTGGCAAGGTTACCGGTTAATCTGATTCTAGCATGTGAGTTAATATAAGCCCGTAGGAGAGTTGAACCATTTTTGTGTATTTTCTGGAAGTCTTCACCTTGACTTTATTGCTCGTTACTTACAAATCTTTCCTAGCAGAATCACAAACTGACGAAGCTCATATTTATTATCGCAGATGAGCATGCTTTACCATGCTTCAGAATTCTTTCAGCGAAATTAGCTTGAAGTGACAGCCGCCTGTATGTTTTACATAATGATTTTGACTCTAATGAGAACATTCCTAAGCTGTTTCAGTAATTGCCTCACTAGTTATAGAAATATGTGATTTCCAGCCCAATGATTAATGAAAAAGTAAATGTTGCCCCCTAAAAAATTGTGCACTTTAATAGTATGAAGGTTTTGTAAACGGACTGTTTTCTCATAGCAATGTATAGTAATTTAAAAATTATTATTTTTCAAATCGATTATTTTGAGACCAAACTTAGACTGCATCAAATTAATGTGAGCCTCTTATTAGCCAAGTCAAGGCTATGCTTTATGTATTACTTTTTAAATGTAGGTAAAATAACTATAACAGAATAGAATAGAATAGAATTATAACAGCTTTGGATGGCACTTTTATCATGTCTATGTACTGCGAATAGCAGGGGTTAGTATTTTCCAACCAACTATTACAGTTCATAAAAACTTTCATGAATCTTGTATAAATATAAGAAAGTGACTTCACAGAATAACTATGACAAGCCTGCTTAATTTATATCTAAAATTCGAAGCATATTCTAACTGAGCACTCTGTGAAAAGAGGTCTAGTAAGCCACCCACCATCTAATACTGCTTCTTGGACCTCCTTAAAAAGGTTTTCCCTGAGGAGCTTTTTGGGGATCTCCATTGTTGGAATGTGGTTTATTAGTAGGTGTAGGTCGAGATCTACCACTAGTAATACTGTCACAATCACAATATAAGGTCTCAATAAGTTATTCCCTAGCTCAACCCTTGGTAGCTGGCTACGAGAAGGCAGGCTTGAGGAGACAGGAGTGTAAGGCATTTAAATACACCAATACATTAAATAAGACAACACCTTTCTTTTGTTTCTAATAATGTGCACCGATTTTTATTCATTAGGATGAGATTGAATATCTTTCCCCTAATGGTTGGCTACCCGTCTCAGGTCTATTCATTTAATCAATTGTCTCTTTTCCCGTGTGATGAGCGGTCTCCCCAATCCATTACTCACATTTTATTCTTTAGCTTATTTAGTAGGCAAGAAAGGACAAAATATATCATTCCTATGCTGAGAAAAATGAGTCTCAATTTGCATTCTCATGCACTTGCTGTAATAAACTAGATAGAATACTTCTTGTAATCAATCTTACAGATTAGGAAGAAGTCATCCAGAAGAGATGTTGTTATGCCTGATTTGGTATCTTTTGACACTGATTTTAATGAATTGTAGGCGCAATGCTGTAATGAAATTAATTGTTATTATTCTCCATGCAGGTGCTTTGCTTTAGAGTTTGTTTAAGCCATAGTAGGTCAGTTTTTATTCTACTTTAACCCCTTCCATGCTGATGACGAGCTGGGCTCGTCATGAGGTAGCCTCCTCGCACGCTGATGACGAGCCCAGCTCGTCACGTAAAGTGCGCTTTTAAAAATCTCAGCGTACGAGCGGAATTCCGCCCGCACGCATGCGGTTAATTTTGTCTTAAATACTTTTTATGAATTTGTTTCATATGTTTTATCTGTGTGCTTTATGTTTGTACTTTTACGCATTTACCAAATGTGAATACATTTGATTTGACATAACACACAATAAAAATCCAGCACCAGGTAATATTTGTATGCATTAAAATGACACCAAAACAACCAAAATCCAATGTAGGGAACCAGAGATCTGAATTTTGAAAGAATAAACACTTTTGAGTGCCTAAAATCCAAAAGCGCCACTTTGGTACATCTGTTCGCACATGACTGAGACAAAGTCAAAGTTTAAGGCCTACCACAATGAAACCCGGGTTGGATACATTTAGTGGTAGGGCCTGGTCAAGTTTTTACCTTCTGACGTAGTCATTTTTTGGGAGTTTTTGTCTTGCGACGTCAAGCAAGGCTCCGCATCAGGCCTGGTTTCGAGTAGATGAAAAGATCTGGAGCTTCAGCGTGGCAAATCTGAATCTCAAGCCAGGTGGCGGTTCGATGTTGACAGCTTGATTCTAGTCGATGGGTCGGGCCCCTTATGCAGCTTTTTACTAAAAAATCTCCAATCATCTACAAACTTCTGAATCTTCTTTCAGGAGGATCTTTTAGGATTCCAATACATCCAAAACTCCAATCAAAGGTTCCAGAAGCTCTAAGTTACTCCTTGGGATGTTGGGACTACGTCTCCCATGATGCAAAGGTGGTCAGCTGGTTTCTTCCTGCTGGAGATGTTGCAAGTGGAGCTCTTTAAACCTGTTGCTTTCAGGGAGTGCACTCCATCACTTTTCAAAGAAAGGCAAAGTCCTTAGGGCCGTAGTTCCCAAAGAGTGCAGCTGGCGGAGCCATTCAGAAAGCAGTCTTCATGGTGCCGGCCAGAGTTCCAGCAAGACAGTCCTTCTTCTTGTAGTTTCAGTCAGGGATCTGACTTGCTAGGCAGCTCTCCCATTTGTGTCCAGTGTTCTTGGGTGACAAGCAGGGGGTACCCCTGACCAATGGGGTACAGGGTGCCACCCTCATATATTACCACTTCCTGCAAAGTGTTGCATATTCTTGCCTCAGAAAGCATTATTCCTTTAAAACTCAAAATGGAGAAACTCTCTCCTGGAGGTTTAGATCTGGATTAACCAACCTACTGGCATGGCTACCCTTCCCTAATACTTCTATTCCAGCCCCTTTACTAATTCCATCACTGGGACTCCTGGCTGGCAGGGGTGCAGGAAATGGGGGCGAACCTGTGTCCTGTCCTAACTCATTCCTTCTTTGAAGACCAGTTTGGCTACCCAGCCCCCTTCCTGCCTTTTGCTCTGCAGCTAGTACATCTCCTCCCACCAGATGTGCTTTTCTCCATGCAGGCCACTTCACACCTCATCAAAGCAGTTTGGCTCATCCTGCCAAAGGCTGGCCAATCAGGAGACCTGCTGGAAGGATGGATTTTAGTTCATCAGAAAATAAAGTTATATAACTTACTTTCTGCATAGTTATAATAAATGTAACCATGGCAAGTTGTTGGATTTATTCTATCATTTTAATACTTTGAAGTATATTTTTAGCTGGCTCCTCTCAAGTTTTTCACTTTATTAATGTATTGCCATGTTGGCTTATGGAGCCAATGGTCTACAATGGGGAACATTAAATTGGCATTTTTTTCCTCACCAGGGTATATCAAACATATTCTATAATGTCCCTGCTCATAATTACAACACATTCTACCCCAGGGACACATAGGGGAGACCTTCAGGGTGATGTATATATAAAATAAGCTGGTTTAAGACTTTGGAAGTATCTTTACTTCCAAAATCAAATTTGCATATAATTTACTTTTAAAGGCAGCCTACATAGCATGTCTGCCTTTAAAATGACTGCAGGCAACACCGCAGTGCACACTTAAGTGCATTAAATCTACTGGTCTCTAAACCTACATGCCATATACCATATACGAGGGGCTTATAGGTAGGTTGTGATACCAATTGTAATGACACATAAATACCATATACCTTTTACACAGGGCACTGGTCCTGGGTCTGGTTAACAGAGCTCTGGGCACAATCAGAGCCAGCTACCACCAGTATCAGTCAGAAATGGGGTTGGCCAGGGCAAAAAAGATGACTTTCTCACGTCCATCAAATCAAGTTGGGGTCTCCAGGTGATTTTTGCCCCACAGTGGTACTTTCCATCCTTGAGAGAACTGTGGATACGTTGAACCTCTCACCAAACTCAAGACAAATACCTGCCAAATGTAAAGTTGTAGTTGTCTCACTCCTGTTCAAGAAAAGCAACCTAGGGCCTAATTTAGAGTTTGTCAATTACAGGACTCGGCCAAAAATTGGTGAATGTCTTGTACACACAATATAGCATGTATAGGCATGAATACACTCTAAAATGGAAAACTGGGAAACAGCTGATTTTCATAGGATGCTGTGGATACACCAAATGTCAAAGTCATAGAAATTTGAAAAGTTTTGGAAAGTACAGCAGTCTAGGCAACTATCAGAATATGTGGTAGCCTGTATAAAGCCTTGATACCTGGCAATTGTGCTTTCTTCGTGGAAGAGGCACTATGTCTGCTCTTTTGCTAGCTAAGGATGAAATAAGAAGAATAACTGATGAGCTAGATATAGCCAGTCTATATTTGCTTGACCTTTCTGCAGTGTTCGCTACCATTGATTGTGTCATCCTCAATCAAAATCTTGGAGCGGCAGGCATCAAAAGCAAGAACGACTATAGGTTTTCATATTTTCTATCTGGGCGGATACAGTTTGTATCACAGCTTACATTTAGGTGACAGACTTTTAAAGTCTCCTATAGAGTACTGCAGAGGTCCTTGCTATCTTGTGTGTAGCCTTTATTACAGTCCATCAAAGAACAGCTTCTTCACACTAATGCATATCATCAACAAGCAGGTGATAGTTCAGTTGGGCAAAATTGTCCCTTCCACCCACTATTAACTTCTTAAACCTGAACATGGGAGACAAGCTGAACTGTTTCAAGTTTAATGCAATAGACACCCTTAGGAAGAATCTGTCTGGCCCCTATTTCTAAGAGCCCAGCCTAAACCTGCTTTCTGAAGACCATGAACTAATGATAATCTTATGTTTAAAGCTAAGGTCAATTTTGCCTGCTAATCCTGCTCCCATGTAGTTGACATGCTGAGGAAGGCTCTATTTTTGATTGTGAAAGGAGCACACTAGAGTCAGCACTACATGTGTGTTTTGTGCATTGGCTACTGTAATGGGTGGATCTTGGGGTATATTATTAAGGGGGTTTATCTCTGCTTTTTTGGCTTTAAAAGCCAAGAAAGCGGAGATAAAATTATCTCCCTATTACCTAGCTGTCGCTAACACCAGTTAGTGACAGCTAGTAGGAGATAGCGACCATCTTGGGCCCCACTTTGCATGTCAGTGATATTTATCACTAATGACATGCAAAGTGGGCGTGCCAAGATGTTAGCAACTGGAAACAGTCGCTAACATCACTATCTCCTATTACCAACTTTTGGAGATATTCGCGCTAAGCGCGAATATCTCCAAAAGCTAACACCTGCCCTGAGCAGTTCTTAGCCATGTTATCCAATGGGAGGTGGATAGCAGGGCTAAGAGCATTAGCTCGGTAATGCATGAATATCGTTGACTTTTCAGCGATATTCATGCATTGCGGCCATTTTTTATCGCGTTTGCGATTAACCTTGGTAATACCAAGGTTTATCTGCGATAAAAATCGCCGCAGCTCAGCGGTAAAATTTTGTCTCTAACCAAGCAATAGCGATAATTATCGCTATTGCTTGGTAATATGCCCCCTTGTTCTTACAGAAGCTCCTACTAATAAACTGAGTTCAAGGCCAGACTGACCATACTGGATTTCCACCGGAGGCTGAAAGGGTGGAAGCCGGTTTTGTTACTGGGGCCTGGATTATTGCTGAGATGAGAGCACAGTGTTTTGCAAATTGTTATGGGTTTAAAACACCTGTGGTAGAGTTCAATTTATATCCAGGCAACAATAAATATGTCGAGATAACTCTGGTGATTAATGTTCCTGCTGGAGAGGGATCTGAGTTTTGTCTAGTGGCAGGTTTGACTCATCCACGGTAGCACAGCTGGTTAATGTGCTTGCTGCAAAGAACGTCTACTACACAGATCATAAAACTGTATGGATAGCTCAGTGATGTTCTGCTCTTGTCATAGAAATCCTTTTGTCACTTGCAGTTTATAAGTTACAATCATAATATAACACATAGAGCTGCGAACTGCCATCAAACAGATGCATGCAAACTGCATGACACATTTATGTTTTTTCCCAATCTTTTTTATCCTAATGTTGCTAAAAAGGGTTTATGTAGGTGGAAATAAATTAATATTGGTAAAGCCAACCCTGACCACTGTGTTACGTTTTGAACCCTGAGTTTGTGCTTCTCCAGTCCAAACACTCTTAAAAAATATGGATGCCATTTGAATCCTACTCCTTTTAGTCACTTTTATCTTATGTAATATTTTCTATACACTGATTTTCAAACATATGATTATTTGTGTTGTGTTATGTTATGTTAAAAACACTTGTTAAGCGCGCGTACACCAACGGTTTCTTGGCGCTCATGTGAGGATTGGGACCATGGCGAGAGGGAAGCTCAATCAGAGTATGCTTGGGTAAACAGCCAGGTCTTTAGCTGCCTCCTAAATTGGACAAGGGAGGGCAAAGACCTTAGCTCAACGGGAAGAGACTTCCAAAGTTGCGGTGCAAGGACAAAGAACCAAAGCCCGCCAAACTTCTTCCGTTTGGCTAGAGGAATTTTCAGCTGGTTGAGATGAGAGGATCTAAGGTTATGAGAGGGAGTGTAACAGTGGAGACACGCCGAAATGAAGGCCGGACCATTGCCATGTAGTGCCTTAAAAATAGCACAACCCATCTTAAAAATGCACCGCTTACTCAGTGGGAGCCAATGTAAGCTTTCCATTAGTGGGCTGACATGATGCCATTTAGGCTGATGAAAAATCAGCCTGGCCGCCTGGTTCTGAACTAGTTGAAGGCGCCGAAGCTGGTAGCCTGGAATGCCCACGTATAATGAGTTGGCATAATCCAGACAAGAGATCACTAGGGCAAAAGTGACCAGGATCATGGCTTCCCTGATCAGAAATCTGCTGATCTTCTTTATTTTACGCAACTGAAAGAATCCAGCAGAAACTGCCGAGCTGATTTGAGACTTCATAGACAAGTCATTGCTAATAATAATCCCCAGACTCTTCAAAGAGACAGCTGGCATAGGGGGATTATCAAGTTTAGGGGGCCAAATTTGGAGTGCTAAGGGTTAGCCAACCCACCTGTGAGAATTAGCTCAGTTTTCTCTGGATTCAACTTCATCTGGTTGTTATTCATCCAGTCACTTATAAAAACCATCCTATCTTGGACGTTGGACTCAGATGATGGGGATGAATCAACATTAAACACCAGTTGAAGATCGTCAGCATCATTAAAAATACTGACGTTCCTTTCTCTCAGAGAGTGAATTAGGGGGAGAAGATAGAGATTGAAAAGAAGTGGAGAAAGAGAGGAGCCCTGGCGAACCCCACAGGTAATGTCTCTTTTATTAGAAGAGAAATTGGCAAGGCGCACTGCTTGTGTCCCATTGCTCAAGAAGGAGGAAAGCCACTTGAGGGCAAGCCCTTGGAAACCAGCATTCCTGACACGGTCGATCAGGATACCATGGTCGACCGTGTCAAAGGCCGCCGATAGGTCCAGCAGAATCAGGGCCTGAGTAGTGCCTAGATCCGCCCCTCCCCTGAGTACATCCATAACAGCAAGGATGACAGACTCAGTTGAGTGTGCGGGTCTAAAACCAGCCTGGCGAGTGTCCAAAACCTGCAAATGTTCCACGACAGAGCTGAGACAATTGGTTACATGGGCCTCTGAAACTTTACCCAGATAGGGCAACAGTGAGTTGGGGCGATAGTTACTAAGAGCGGACGGTTCGGCGCCCGGTTTCTTTAAGATTGGAATAATCTCTGCTCTTTTGAAAGAGTCCGGGACCATGCCAAGCTCAAGAGAATTATTTAACAATAGCCGGGTAGGTTCAGGGCAAGTAGTAAAGGCTTCTCGAAGGATATGCGGGGGACAGCAGTCCAGGCGAGAACCAGAACTGACCTTTTTTAATAAATTCAGGAAAGTTTCCTCCGAAATCGGAGGGATTCTATTAAGATGGTGAGGACAGAGATAATTTTTAGGAGCCAGTGACCCACATGCCACGATGCTAGCCTTGATGGTGGCTATCTTCTCTAGAAAATAAGAGTTCAGAGAGTCACATAAAAGCTGCGAGGAAACCGGCCCAGGCATGACTCTATCTGGTTTGGAAAGTTGGTCAATTATAGAGAAGATTTCTTTAGATTTGTTAGAAGCGTTAATTATTTTTTGAGAGAAGTAACTAGCCTTTATTTGAATAATCAGATTTGTATATTCTGTCATCAGGGCTAAGAAGAAAACCTTTTTTTCTGGAAGACAGTGGTGAAGCCATTGGCATTCTGCTTGTCTAAGTGCTACTTTCTTTGGGATCTTCCGAAAACCAGCGTTGAGCGTCGTGAGGTCTCATGGTCTTGTTTTTTTTTTAGTTGAGGGGGGAAACACAGTCACTGACTGACTCCAGCCATAGGTTGATATTCTCTGCCTGGGTCTGAGGATCTTCTAATGGGGGAGGGGGAGTAGTCTTTAAACGTAATCGAAAGAGATCCATATCTGCTCTTTTCCAATTTCTGTGCATTTGGTTCCCTATTAATTGGGATTTAGAAGAGTGAATCTGATCAAATGGTGGTCAGACCAGTCGCACAGAGTTATCAAGGGAGTGGAGATCTCCAGATTAGAGGTCCACACTTGATCTAGGGAGTGCCCTTTTTATGAAGGGGGAATCCCTCACATGCGAAGAGCAATTCATCCCCACGAGCAGATCGACTAATTCCCTTGAGCTGGGGCTTTCCTGAATATCTCCAGGCCAGTAATTAAAGTCCCCAATTATAATTATCCTGGTGTGGTTGATGACAAAGTGAGATATCATTTCTCCCAGCGCCTGAGGAAAAGTAGGCATGTTCCCTGTCTCTATATGTGTGTGTGATGTAAAGTGCTCCAATACTCTACACTGGTATTAGAGGTACTATAAAACAAAGTAAATAAAATACATGTGAGAGTGTGGCTCTGAAGTGATATGGGGCACTGTTGGAGAATGATACTGATGGGCTCTGTGAAAGAGGAAGCAATTGGGGGTGTTCCCAAACATATTGTCACATCGAGCGCCACAGGCGCTAAAATTGGTACTGGTGTCTTTCATTGTGTTCTCAGCTTCTTGGCTGTGCTTAACTGTGAATGTGTGCACTTATGCTATGTTTAAATTCATGTTTCATGCTTGACATCTTGTTTTTTTCTATTTTCCATTAGGATGTCTGTGGATATGACTGGGTAACTTGGTGCACTCTAAGGTCATCATTTACTATGCTTTAAAATCTAACACAATTGAATATAACGTATTGTAGAGTGCACCATTGTTGCCAATTTTTCCCAAACTCCCTTGTAGTGGTCAGGCTTGCTCGCTCTGCTCGCTTGCTATGTGCTCTATGGGGGCTGGATTGACAACATTTACCAGGGTGCTTTGGGTGCAGACTCTGGCCCTGACTAAGGTAGACAAAAAGGGCCTGAATCACATATATATTAAGAGATAGGACAGTCCTATCTTTTTAAGTTCAGAAACTACTCTGTCGTAACAATACTACTAGTAAAATACCTTTATGAATAGCAAACAATCATAAACTTCCATAAAAGTGTACATTTATCTTTGTAAATCAGGCACAAACTTTTGCAACAAGAAAAGAAACAGGGCTTAGCAAATATGATCATGTATCAGAGACCAGAAGAAAGTTACGCGTCTCCCTGCCAATCAGGCAGTGCAGATCAAAACACTCTGCCTGATGGACTCCTAGCTCAGAGGCCGGTTTTCCAAATATGACACCTACTATACTCTAGTGCATCACTTATAATGCAAATCCACAGGTCCTGATAGACCAGCATTGGTGACCAATTCTTACAATACCTAGGCCCCAAGCTTTGGAACAACCTCCTATTAGCTTTCCACAGTCTGCACAACCACTATTCTTCTACATGAGGAGGTAAAACTCTGATGTTTTAACATTTTTTTCACAAAAGCCTGGAGTTCCAATCTTGAAGGGGGAGTTCAGAAGGTTCTGCGTCTGCAGGAAGCATCTGTATGTGACTCAATAGTCATACATTTGTATCCTTGCAGGGCTTTACTCCTTTGCCATTAATTAATTAATTATTTTGGGTGAGGAACCAATATTATGAAGTGCTCAAATTATTTCCCTTTGTATTGTATACTGAGACAGTTTTAGTTAAAGTAAAAAATATAATCTGTTTGCTGTAAACAATGCTAATATTTAATGTGCATGTTTCTGTCCACACATACAGGGAAGACATCTCTCTGATGTTCTGGTATCTAACATATATCCTTTTTGCTATAAATGATTGAACCCTTTATTGAGAAGCTAAGTAAGCAACGTTCACGTTTATGGTGCCTTGCCCAGAGTATGACGTAACAAGGGTCAGAATAGTTTTTTTCCCCCCAGATGACCTGCTGAATCTGTTATTAAGATGTGGGCCTCTGCTGTTTGTCCTTCAGCGCCAAATAGAATATATATTGGCAACACAGAAGCGCTGTAGGTATTGTGCACAGCATGGTCTTTTAATTGTAGATCTCACCCCTTACCGACACCACACATCACACGCTCCCGGTGGGGCAAGCACCACAGTTTGAAGATTACTGGAGTAAAGTCACATAAAGCACCCCAATATGAAAGCATTCCAGGGACAGAACAAACAACAAATATACTAGGCAACGGAGGTGATAAAAAAATGTTAAAACATTATCTGTTAACAATGCTAACCAAACACTCCAGAGTGAATATCTGTATTGTTTGCTTATTTATTAAGAACTATCCAATTAGAAAAATCTTGAATTCAAATCTAGTGCAATGGCATAAATCAAGCTGTTCCCAAAACTTAAAAGTGCTCAGAAAAGTACCTAACCGCAGAAAAAATGCATTGCAACATGAACAATGAAAAATGGTTTTGTTCCATTTTTTACCTACTTTATAAAATGTATTCGTAGTTTCTATTACACTCAATTGAACTCTTTGGGGAGGGAAAGGTGATTGCTCATAGGGCTGCATGAGACATTATTCCCAAGTGCCGTTGAAATCTAATGAAAGGTCCAAGACATCATAGAAATTAAGATGGGTGATTGTTCTTCAGGAGCGAGCCAGTTGTGCAATCCTGTTGGCTTGGGCGTCCCGGGGTATGCTGCTACCAACCTTGTTTGCAGCATGGAGTCATTTTTTAGTTATAATCAGTAATGATGTGAGTGCTATACACGAATAGCGGGATTTATGCTAGCTGATGATCTGGGGATTTTTCTCTTCCTAAGTGGACCGAAGACATATCTTGAACAGAATGGATAACCCAATTAGTTCACTTTCCTGCTCTTGAAAGCAGACAGGCAATTACCTGGAAGTGAAAGGTTGTGGATTAACCTCACTTGTATCACTGTTCCAAGGCTCTGCGCTTGGTGTTCATCAGCATACTATATAAGTTAAAGACCCCAGTTGGTACTTTAAGGAGACCGGGGTCCCTTTTATGAATTATACAAAAATAAATAAGCATCCCCATTGGAAGTTATAAAACGACCCCTCGCTAACATCTAGTTATTTACGTGATATAAATGATGCAGCTGTTACTGGCTGCGCTAGACGTGTTCTACATCTGCACGATTTATCTTAGTCGGCTTGTGTCTGTGGAACAAATTTAAATTAGGGGTACATATTGATGATATGTGGTCCTGCAAAATTTACCTACTACAAGTTAATTGTATCAGCTGCAAAACAACTTTCAATGTTATTTCTATTGGGATCTTATGTGCGCCTAAAACCTGAAAGTATACATGTATTATTGTTGATTACGAAATGTTTAACCTAGAGCACCCTGAAGGTAACAATGTAAAATGCCACATGCTTTGAGCATTGCAAGTGCACATCTATATCCAACATTACATAAATATAATATCAGTAATACTGTAAGCAAACTGCTAGGTTACATTATCAATGACAGGTCTGCTAGTTGGCATGTGTATAATGTACTAAACCTTATCACTAGCAGGGACATCTAAGGGATTTTGGGGGCCCCTAGGCCAAACATATTTTTGGGGCCCCATTTCGGGACAACTTTACATTTATGATCAAATGTCAGCTTTTTCACGCCCTCTTTGGTCAGGTGACTGACACTGCACAGGCACACTGGTCCGAATTCTACATGTGTTTCTATATAATATTCATGGATAGTGATGTGTGTTTTCAATATTGTAATATATCAGCAGCTCACTAGTATTTTTGCAAATAATCTCTGCGACCCAGGTCCTCTTTTCATGTAAAAGGAACATTTTTATGAATGTTGCATGGTGTTGAAAAACAAACAACCTTTCTGTGCGAAATATATGTAATATACTCCCAGATATCACTTGTATGAAAAAAATATTGAAGGAAAATAGTATTTAAAACAATCTATTTTTAAGAATCATTCAAGGTTTTCAGGGCAGATCTGTTATGGCCCCCCTGAAAGGCTGGAGCCATGGGCCAGAGCCCCCTTTGTCCAAGCTTTAAAACGTTTCTATCACTAGGCTGCCCCCTGAATTCATTCCATTATGGACACCTTATAGTGTTGTTTGCACCTACAGTCAACAATATCTCATAAAAACACTTACAGCAATGTTGACAGACAAATGAACTGGAGAACATTAATAGAGGGCGAGGGATGGAGGTGCACTGCAGTCAGTGTTTGGCAGACAGGCCCAGGGACCTTTTTCTAATAGAGTTTTACCTGGGGGCTTTTTTTTTTATCCTCATTTGTCTTGTCCCCACTAACAAAAGAAAAAGAAAAGTAGCCTCGATCTTTCATTTCGTGTTCTGGTGTTCTCGTTGTTTACTGCCCTCAACCAGAGACACTCAATTACTCAAAGGAGGGTCGTGGGAAGAAGATTTGTACTCCATCTAGGTTTTCACGAAACCTGCCGAACAAAATGCCTGCGAGACCCTTTAGGAAGTCCGAGGAGCATTGCAGGCATAAACATAGGACCCAGGGAAAAAAAAAAAACCCGACTCCTACCTCCATTTTTTCAACAAGTCCCAAAAAGCCAAGTTATTCTTATTACAGGATCTGGCCAAATCAACCCTGGAGACTTCATACAGTGAGGTCAGTCATTCTGAATGGGTCGGTGCTATTGGTTCTATCCAATACTTGCATATTTGCTTCCTTGCCAGAAGCATTGCGTAGAAGAGCAAAGATTTTGCTGGGCCCACAATATTATCAGCAAGGCCAAAAATATTTAACTGTAAGCTAATAGTCAAAGGGACTCTCAGGATAGATTTCATAGATGTTATAACTTTATCCCAAAACTCGCGTAGAAAGAGGCAATCTTTAAAAATATGTAGATCAGATGCTTCTGGGAAGCAACATTTATTACACACTTTACCGGGCTGAAATTTTGAGAGTTTAAGCGGGGAGAGGTATGCTCTATGAGCTGTAAATATGTGATTGCGCCTGAGCCAAGCAGGTTTAACTATTCTGTAGAGAGTACTGTAAGTAAATTCTTTATTGTTCGGTTAATTAAAACCATTACAATATATACCATTCTGCAACATTTAAAACAAACTTTTAGGGCAATAATAAGGTAATAAATAAGAAAAGGGGAAGGAGAAGGGAAAGAAAAGAAAAAGAAGAGAAAAAAGAAAAGAAAAAATGTAAGGAAAAGTGTGAGGACTATGTAACAAAGAGTCTAATCAGTTTCAGTAAACTTATCCAAGGCACGAATTTGTCATTCAAACAATGTTATTAAGTCTCAGTGGGGATCCGGCAAGTGGCAGCGTGCCTCGTTTTTTCGCGAAACTGTCCAGGAACTTTACTGATCTACAGATCGGTTGGGCATCCGATGAATATAAAATCTGGACTAGAGTATAGTTCTGTAGAGAGTATTAAATGAATCCATCCCCAGCAAGTCACACTGGGTATTCAATTGTGCTCCCCATAATTCATCGGCCAGTCTAAATTCGCCGTCTGCTTCCTCCGCTATGGCCCAATACCACAATGAAACCTCTCTTCTCCCTCCAGGTTTTACTATGAGTTGATCTTCTAAATTGCTATCTTTGCCCAGAGGTACAGTGCTTTTTACCTGTGAGTGGAACCAGCTATTCAATTGAAGATATTTAAACTTGGATAAGCCAGGACCCACTACCTCACTAATGTCTATACCAAGAAAGACTTTGAAGAACCTATGTGTCACCCACTGAAGAGAATTACGCTTGTGTTCTGAAATTGGCAAACAAACAAATATCCATTTATTGACGGCACAATCCTCCTACGGTATCCAACCATATCTGTCTTTTTATTTATCAAACTACAATAGATATGTTTTAACCAGATTTCGGTTTGACTGTTTTTATCGTCTTGTCTCGTTCCCGGAGCCTTTAGATTGGTCCCGCGAACTAAGCAGATGCCCCTGTGACGATTGTTCTATCCAGTCCACTTTGCATGTAATATTATTCTGTAGCTTGTACGAGACCCCGCGTAAACGCTGGCTGGTCCCACTACTTCGACAATTTGGGCTGAGAAGATGCAGACCTGCTCTTTTGGCATTACAGTACTTAGATACTCCATATGTTGCCAAATCTATAGCTTGCTTTTTAAAGGCTTGCTTGAAAATTCGCTCTCAATTTGCTGTTTCTGCATCTTAAAATAGTCTGTTTATTGTGCGTATAACTCTCATTCTTTCGCCACATAGGATATCATTGTACAGTTGACTTGCTAGAAATATTCAATTTATGTTTTTGTATATATTAATCAATATTGTCCTTTTAACTGTTGCAAAACTTTTTATAATGAACTTTTATGATTGTAAATTCAATCGAAATAAAGTTTGTTTGAATTTGAATTTGAATTCACTACCTCACGAAGATCTTCCCAAGAAAGCAGAACGGGCCCCTTCAACAAGTCTCCCCACGTCAAAAGCCCAGAATCTCTCAGAGGCTTGCTAAGAGTATCTCGAAGATATGCAGGAGTCCCCGGGGAATCCCATAATGGTGCCCTTTTTGAGTAATAGCCCAGACCGACTCTTCTTCTAATTGCTGACCAGCTTCTGGCTGTTGACTGAAGAGTCTTCAATTTGATTTTTTTTTTTTTTTTTGGTCTCCAAATTTGAACAAAAAAACAGATTCTGACAGTTCGGACCCCCTTAGCATAGCCCGAAACATCTCACCCACCGTTGTGTCAGTTGGCATTTTCAGCAACGTTCAAGAGTGAGACAGCTGAAATGCCCATGCATAATATTGCAAGTCAGGTAATGCTAAACCCCCTTTTCCCCTCTTCCGCCTGAGTTTTTTCCAGGCTAACCTAGTGGCTCTGTGCTTCCAAATGAATGAATTTAGTTCACTTTGACATTTAGCTAATTGTTTCATATCAAAAGCCAGTGGTATTAAATTGAAAAGAAATGTTATCTTGGGGAGGATGGACATTTTAATTAGATTAATCATTCCCAAGATTGTTAAGGGAAGGTGCACCCACGAGTTAAACTGTTTTTGGCAATCTTTAAAAATGCAATTGAGGTTGACTTCCGGGATCTTTTTTACTTTCTGAGTTATTCTAATACCCAGGTATCTCATGGTGGTAGCCATGTCGTGATGTAAATTCTCCATATTCCAGACCATTATCTCCGTGTTGTTAGCATAGATTTCATACCCCGATATTGCACCGAACTCCTCTGCATGTGCAATAATCGTAGAAAAAGCTGTGTCAAGGTCGGCTGTAAAAATCAAGATGTCATCCGCATACAGGGCCACCTTCCTCTCCCACTCCCCAAATTTAAACTGGACGGTGTTATTGTCTTCTCTAAGTGCCTGTGCGAAGAGCTCTATATAGAGGTTAAACAGGACAGGGTAGAGGGGGCAACCCTGTTGCGTGCCCCTGGTGATCGCAAAAGGGTCAGTCAAAACTCCATTAACGAGTAGTCAGGCCATAGGGGCTTTATACAGCAAATCTATGACCCGACAAAAGCCTCTTCCTATATTAAATTTATTCAACACCTCCGAGAGGTATGACCAATAGACCCTGTCAAAGGCCTTAGTCGCGTCTAATGTTAAAACTGCCAGTGGGAGGGTAAAGGCAGACGCAATATCTATGGCACCTATTAAATCGTAAGTAAAGTCTGCCAATTGACACCCTTGAATAAAGCCCTTTTGATCTTCGTGAATGATATTACCCACTACTCCCCCCAACCTTTTTGACAGTATTGAGGCAAAGATTTTGTAGTCACAGTTTAGGAGTGAGATTGGGCGATATGAGCCACAGTCAGTTGAAGATTTCCCAGGTTTTAATATTAAAACAACTGTGGCTTCACTCCAAGACCCAGGAGGGATTTCACCCTTCACGCGTATGTTATTAAAAAGCTTCACCAACACTGGAACAATAGAGTCAGTGGGTGCCCAGAGTTTTATCTGGGGTCTTGTATGTGCTTAATGTTCTGGAGGAACAGAGGAATGTCTCCACCTTTATGAAACTGAACCCTGTGTTTTCCTGTGAACACCTCATATCAGGCCCTGGAGAGGAGCCCCAGGGGCATTTCAAGGATCTGCTTGTGGCCCACCTGGACTCTTACTGCGGTCTTTTCTAAGTTTAACATCCCAGAAGAGCTCATCCGCCCAAGAAAAGCCTGAGTGTTCAATGGTCTCACTTGGTGAAACGCTTCTCTCATTGAGACACAGACTGCAGAGATGTTTTAAGGCATGGGCAAAGTGGGCTCTGACTCAGGGCCCCAGACTTTCAAGGGGCCCCCCTGAGAGATTTTGCTCTGTACTCTACAATACTGCCCCGATAACCTTGAATGAGTCTTAAAAATAGATTGTTTTCAATACTATGTTTATTTAATGTGTTTTTAATACGAGTGATGTGTGGCAGAATATTACAGATATTTTGCACAGAAATATTGCTTGTTTTTCAACACCATGCAACATTCATAAAAACTGTCCTTTTACATAAATGGAGGACCTGGGTCACAGAGATTATTTGCACTAATAGTGAGCTGCTGCTATATTACAATATTGAAAACACACATCACTATCCCTGAAAATTATTTAGAAACACATTTAGAATTTGGACTAGTGTGTCTGCGCAATGTTGGTCACCTAGACAAAGAGGGAGGGATAAAGCTAAAATGTGATCATAAATGCAATGCTGTTATGAATTGGGACCTCAAAAATATATTTGGCCCAGGGCCATCAAAACCCTTAAGCTGTCCCTGAAGTGGATCATTTTGATCATTTCCCTGTTCTGTGTTCCCCAGTCCCTTGTTGGTCTCATGGAGCCCAAAGTTCTAACTATCCATTATCAATAGGTTTCACAAGTAAATACTTTCATGGCAAAGGTATCAATTTAAACCTAAAATATGCACTGCTCAGTAGTACCAACACGTTTATATTATTTCTCCTATATGTTACTATTCATTTGAATATTGGTATTTTAGGCGTTTTGACTGCGAGCAAATCAAGTGCAGAGAATAATGTTCAGATTGCAATATCTAAATGCTAAACACAACTTCTGCAGTTTACTATAACTCTAGACTGCAATAGTTGCTTTTTAATGTGGGCTTTTATAATGTTATGAAACTAGGAACGAAATGATATAATTTACAGAAACAGATGACAGCAGATTGGCTGATTTGATCTGAAATAATCACTGTTCTCAATGAACCACATCTGAGTGCAGTAATTCTTACTGCAATATTATCAAGAGACCGTAACCTTCATAAGACATGCAGTGCTTCGTAATAATGACTAATATATTCTGAAGGATTGTGGCATAGTCATGTATCTAATATTTTCATTGAGTCAGTGGGATCATTTCACACAGTTATGGATTTGAAAGGAATCAAAGTAAATCATTTGTAAATCACCAGAAAAACATTTATCTCCAAAGACTGTCAAACAGATACTCTAGAGAAGAATACGTCTGTTTTTCCCCGAAATACGTTTTTAGAATTACTGAAAGCGGATATTAAAACACTACACCAGAGTGGCAAGACATTAGCATTAACTCCGTTGTTAGAGAAGTAGAAGGTCCTAATTGTTATACATGCTTATGAAAATAAATCTCCATAGACAAGGCATGTATAATTAAAAACTATTTGTTGTATTAAAACCCTCATGTAAGGGTAGTAGCTTATAGCGAAAAAGGGAAACAAAGCCTAAACCCAACCTTCTTGATAAAGAATGCAGACTAAACATGAGGAAATGAGACAAACTAAAAACCCACTCCCATCCCAAAGTAAGGGATACAAATAATTGGAACCATGAGGATATGGGACTAAGACCCATTCCTGAAATAAACAACCCTCAAATAAGACCTGTAATATGGGCACAATTAACATACATTTGCGAAAACAAGATAGATCAAACAATGAATCATAAACACTTTCCAAAATGTGTTTCAAAAACATTTTCCAAACAAACATATAATGAAAGTGCTGCCCATAGATACAAGATGCATGCAAAATACATGGTATGTTAACTTCAAACCTCGTAGGATATCATTTTTCAAATACTATCATTTAGTCCCCCACAGATCATAAATTGTCTGAACAGTACATTTTAAACTTTTTTCCAACATGTGTCCAATCAAAGTGGGCAGCCCAACTCCAGCAAATGCCTCTCCTTACCGCACAGCCCTCTCATTGCTGCTCTTCACTGCATCTTTCATCCGTCATTAAGAAAGTCATTCTCCAAACAAGACGGGCAAGAAACGGCACAGAAAGTGAAAAATGTTACACAACACAATTGTGCAGAGGCAGCCACTCCAGATACACTGGAAATAATAGGAATCGGAAGTCAAAGCAGGTGCACAAGGTGTCATAAAACCTTCACACGTCGCAATTTCAACGAGGATTAGCAAACAAACCCCCAGATGCATCAAGCCCAGATTCTGCGAATTCTAAATAGTGAAAAATACTGAATCGCAATTTAGAATTCGCAGAATGGGATGCATCAAGAAAAGCGATTAAAAAAAGCGAATCGCAGTCGGCCGCAATTGCCGATTGCGATTTTCGCTAAATCGTACAAAATTCGCAGAATCGCCTGTTTCCCATGTTGAAATTGCGATTTCGCAATTACCGAAATCACAAATTGCGATCTCGTTAATTGCGAGATCGCAAAAAACGGGAAGTCGCATTTCGAGCACAATGATGACATCACAACCAGGAAGTAGGCAGTTCCCTCACTCATTCTGAACACAGAGCCTGAGAGTGGAAGAAGCACAGGACAGAGCTCCACCAGACGCAACCTGCAGCACCACAACAGGACACACTCACTAAACCAAAATGTCCCAGGAAGCAGCAGGAAGCAGTGCACCTGGCAGAAAACGCAAAATCAAACTTTCTTAGCAGGAGTTGGAGTTCCTCAACGAGGGTGTAAGCAAGGACCATGCCAGGCTGTTTGGCAAGGAATCCCGGAAGGTGCCTGAAGCCGACAAGAGGCGCATTTGGCAGCGCTTCCGGTCCAAGGTGAACTCTATTGGAGTGACCCAGCGCTCCATTGATGAGCTGAAGAAGAGGTGGTACGACCTCAGAGGTTGTGCCAAAGAGCGCATTGCAAAGAGGCTGGGGGAGCAACATGCCACGGGAGGAGGAGACCCCACAGTTGCGCCCAACACTCCACTTGATGACCTGGTGGAGGACATAATCAACCCTGCAGCCTGCGTGGGGGTCACCCGGCTGGACACCTCCCGACCCACCCAACAATCCCAAGGTAAGTGCCATGCAACTGCGACCTCATCCCCTAACAATGCCCATGCCTCCAGAGCTAGCCATTTGATAACCCCAGTAATGCAGGCCATGCACATCTGAAATGTCATATTGCATTGTGGGGGTAAACATCACTTACAACAAAACTTTTACAACGCACTACCATTACAACGCGGTCATTACAACGCAAACCATTACAACGCATTGCGCTGGGGGGCGCTCTAGGATAGGGAATAGGTTAATTTACTATCCAATAACCTTCCCTAGTGTCCACGGGGACTGGAGTTGGAATAGTAAATTAAACTATTCACTATCCAGCACCCAAAAGCGCTATGCGTTGTAATGGTATGCGATGTAAAAACCGCGTTGTAAAGGCAGGTGTTGTAATAGCCTGCGTTGTAACGTCATATATCCCATTGTGGGACCTGTAGTGTGACAATAGTTCCCTGATAGCCACACACAGCCAGACCTGTCATGTGAAACATATCCCTAAAGCCAATCAGGGAATGCAAGCCTGCATGCATGTTGCAACATCCCATGTGCAAGACACATATCATTAATCACGCACCCATTTACATCACAGGTGCTGCAGAACAACCCAGCACAGACAGCGAGGCACTCTACATTGAGGAGAACCCTGAGGACACCGAGGGAGAGGGACATCCTGCCCCACGACCTGGACCATCACAACCACCAGCACCAGTACCATCACCTCCCCATGCGGACAGGGCCACCCCTGCAGCCACAGGAGGACAGCAACCACCCTATGTGACACCCATGGCAGTGGTACAGGCCACACCACCACCCAGGAGGCAGACACGGCGCACAGCCACTGTGCGTTCGCAGTCCAGCGGACTGATGAGGCAGCAGCGCAACGTGGCAACACGCGCTGGGAGGGGGGAACATGTCCTGGATCCAGGGCTGGCTATTGAATGCCGGATGCTAGCTGTCCACCAAAAGCAGGCACGGCACATGGCAGCCATGCAGCTGCAGCTCTATAAGACAGCGCGCAACGTGAGCCAGCTCACGGAAAGCATGCAGGTGCTGACGGCTGCTGTCAGGGAGAACAGCCAAATCATGGTGTCACAGCAGGACATCACCCACCGCCACCACCGCCAGCTGCTGACCCGGCTGTCAGCCTACACAAGATCAAACCACCTGATTGGTAATGCGACCTCACAACTTTCACACCGGTCCCTGGCGATGCAGATTCAGATGGTGCAATACTGCCAGGACGTCGCCAGGGCATTGGAACAGGTCATAACCGCTGTCCAGAATCAGCAGGCGTGTGGCCATGGCCAGGTAAGGGGGGGAGGATGATGCCAGCCAGGGCACATAAAGTCTCAGCAGCCTGTCCTTGCTGATGGTAACCGAACGCCTCCACAGCACCAGGCCAAGTGCAGCATCACGGGCCAATACTGGCGAGTAGGATGTAGAGAGGCGACTGGGTGCGTCCGGCCGGATGCGCCAGTGACTGTATGAAGTCTAGCAGCAGTGCCATTGCTGATTTGACAAGCACGCCTGCTTCGCTATCATGGATTTTATGAGGAAATACAGTTGTCATGTATTGTTAAAAGAAATAAAAAGAAATATTATTGTGCAAAAAACAATAAGAATTAATTTCAAACGTAAATCCGACTCATGTCATTACTTCATCTGGCATGCATGAGTGCAGTGTTGTGTGAGGGGTATGGGTTCACTGGAAATAGTTCATTGTGATTTGGTTGCAGCACCTGTGTCCTTCTGCAGGATTCTCCCGCGTGCATGATGCACATGTGCAGGTGGGCGGTTGTCCCCCTCCGACTCACTGCCAGAGATCTCCAAAGGTATCCTCCGCATGGTAGCAATATTGTGGAGTATGGCACACACGGCCACGATGCGGCAGCAGACCTCAGGCTGGTATTTGAGGGCCCCACCAGTCTTATGTAGGATGCGGAATCGGCTCTTTAACAACCCAGATGTCCGTTCAATGCAATTTCTAGTGCGAATGTGTGCAGCATTGTAACGCTGTTCCTGTGGCATGGCAGGGTTGAGGTATGGGGTGAGGAGGTACTCACGGAGGTCGTAGGTGCTGTCACCTGAATGAAAGGAGCAGAGGGTCAGTGCCTGTTATGTGCAGTTACATGGTCTCGACGTACTGTATGTGGGCATGTGTACTTACCTAGGAGGTGTCCTTCGCCATAGTCACCCCTGGCCAAGCGGGTGTGTATGCCACTGTGCCGGAAGATGAAGGAATCATGCGTGCTACCTGGGTATTGGGCCACTATGTCAGTGATGATTGTCTTTGCATTGCAGACCTTCTGGATGTTCAGTGAGTGGTAGGACTTACGGTTCCGGTACATGTACTCGGTCTCAGCGGGTTGGCAGATGGGGATGTGGGTACAGTCAATGCATTCAATTACAATGGGAAATTGCGCAATGTTGTAGAAGGCAAGCTTTGTTTGATTTAAGTCCTGTTGGGTGGTTGGGAAGGTTATGTAATGGTGTATCGGGTCAGCATGGCATCCAGGAAACTTTGTAGGCAGCGGGACAGTGTGCTCTGGGAGATCCCCCCCTGCAACTGCAACTATCCCCTGGAAGCTTCCGGAGGCCAGGAGGTGCAGGCAGCACAGGACCTGGACATGGGTGGGCACGGCATTGGTCCTCCTTGTTGGGTGCTGCATCAGGGGGTCAAGGTCTCTGATGAGCTTGTGAATCATTGCCCCATTTAGCCTGTATTTGGAATATATCTCCTCTTCAGTCTGGCCCAGGAGTGTTATCCGCAGCCGGAAGATGCGCTCCTGAATCCTGCGTTGGTACCGGGCTGTGCGTTGGAGCCTCAGCCGCCTTGCCACGATGTAGAGACCTGGCATTGTGAATGTGCTCATGCTACTACTGTGTCTCCTTAAGTGTGTTTGTTTTTTCTCCGCCCATTGTTCCTGTTTGAATATTTTTTTTTTCCTATTGAACTTTATGGTTACCACCTGGTTTGACTTCTCCTTAAATTGCGACTCGCATTTAGCGATTTTGTTTTTTTTCTCGCAATTTGCAATGTTTGATGAATAGCATTAGCGATTTATTTGCGAATTTGCTAATTAATTCGCAGAATTAGTGGAAAATCGCTATTACAGATTCTCTAAGGGGGGTCCACATTGATTCTGCGAATTTATGTTTACGAATTCGCAAATTGGTGGGTTTTTGCTTCATGAATTGCGGAAGCTGAAATTGCGATCGCAATTGCTGTTTCGCAGCTATTGCAATCGCAATTTCGGTTGATGAATCTATGCCACAGTCACTGTGGGCTTACTGGAATGTTCCTATTAAGAAACGAAGTAGGCAATAAAAGCAGCCTTAACAAAACAAGTTCGAAGCCGTTCAAGATGCTGCTTCGCACCCGAACTCCAAAAGTCTCTAAAAAGTGATTTTCAAAATGCATGGTTGGCAACTTAGAAAATGGGTGAAACTGTATAAAGAGCCAACTTCAAAATGATGGCATGCTGTATCACACTGAGCTGGGTGGCTCCCAGCATCAGCGTGCGTCAAAACGGCAATCAGAATCACCAGAGCTGAAAAGAAAAAACTTCCGTCACAGAAGCTGACGTTGGGCTCTGCACAGAAAAAACAGCTCGAGACAAGGAACCAGGGCACAAGTCCTAAAAAAAGAAGTGGGGGGACGCTGTCACCGGAAGTGACGTCGCGACAGGAAGTGACGTCACAAAAGGTGCCGAACTCCTCGTCCCAGAGAGGCCAAAGAGTGAAGTTCAGCTGTTTGGCAGGGGGGATGGCGTCCCCCAGGTAAAATAAGTGGGGAGACGCCATCCACCCGCATGGTACCCCTGCAAGGAACCCTCACAAAAGGTAAGCATGTGCAGTACTACTCACAAGCTCTATTTGTTTAGAAAAGTCAGTTGGGTAACGCTGCAAACAGTGAGGTCTCAGCGCTGCCCAACAATAAAAGACTAAACCATGTCTCACCTGACAATGACAACATGGGCACTTTTGACACCATTACAGTCCGTCCCTATACATGTCTTTACGTCAGGTTTCATTTTGTAAGCTGCAGCCAGTGAAAAACAACCAAAGAAGCTTGAATTGTCGTACAATAAAAGTCTTTCACAAACTGTCTTTGTGGTGTCATGGGCGTCGCTACAGAAATCTCAGAATATAGGAAACTGAGCTCCCATCGAAATGTCACCAGGTTATAGGTCTCACAATTCAGATCGAGCTGCGAATGCAGATGGTGCAGTCCAGTAGGCAACAGACGTTGCTACAATGCAGCCCTCCCGGACCACGCATCATTGCTAGTTGTGCACACCCGGAATGCTTCTGATGCCCCTACCTCACTGCACCACAACTCATGGACCCTTTATGATAGAAACTTTTGTGTATGATTTCAGATCTTCTGCCCCTACCTCAATGTACCATAAGTCATGAACCCTTTACAATAGAATCTTTTGTGTATTCTTTCACATTCGGTGCCCCTAACTTAGTGATGATTGAATCTCTGTGTGTGATCCAATGATTACTGTTGTACTTGTTGCCAGCACCAACCATTCCCTGAGGGCTGGCTTACACTCACCCACACACATCCAGCACAGACGTCACTGGACATGTGACCCTGGTAACAAAAAAGGGCTGAGCGCACGTTCCCGTATCCAGTTCCACTATCTATCTAACTGTGTCCATGTGTTCATTATGTATCATGATGCTGCCCCTGGGCCCTACCACATTACATTCTGCTGTGGACAGCGCTCACAACCATGTTACCTCTGGCAGTGGGGAAAACATTGGTTATGTAACTTTGTCTCGGTCATTGTATAAGTACATAGGTAGAGACTCAATCATTAGAGTACTACAAGGAGAGTGTATAGTGAATTTATATGTGCTTCGGAATTGGCAGAGTGATTGGATAAGTACATATGTTGGCGGAGCCTAACCCCGAGCACAAGATTGGCTCTAATTGACTGCCCTTCATGTGCCAAAAAAGGACATTTGGGCTTTGCATGGCTCTGTATTGTTACAGCTGCAACACTCCCCTGAATGTGCAATTAACATTCATATCCACACAGATATGTCATATGCACAATCTTTCATGTGTGGAAGTATGGATGAATGTAGGGTCAATTACTACAACAGGGACACCCGCATCAGTTGATTCCTCATACAGCCCAGGACGGAACCACGTGCAGAGCTCCAGAGTCATTGTTCACAGCCTCACATAGGACTGGCATATGCCAGGCCAGTCCATGCATACAGGGAGTGACAACAATGCTACATGGCCCAGATTTGCATTGTAGTGATCTGCTGCTCACAGGTCTAGTTGTCAGTACGCCACAGGCAGTCCCTAATGGCTGGTTTACACCCACACCACACCCACCAAGTACATGTGTCACTGGACCCGTGACCCTGCCAATAAAAAGGACAGGGTGCACGTGCTCCATCCATTTCCATTTCAGACTTGGTGGCAATGGATGCACTGCGGCCGGCACAAGACACACCACCACGGGATGGTGGCTTTCTGTGCAATGAGGTTGGGGCACTGTAAGTGCTGAGCAGGTATGCAGACTGCGATGATGCTCCCTCCCGGCGGACCAGACAGGTCAGATTTTGTGTGCCTTGCAGGACCGCAGTGTAGGCTTGAGCCATCGCACAGCAGGGGCCTTACCCCCATGTGGCGTGGCCTCACTAGTCACAGAGTTAGTGGCACTGCAAGGGGTGTGCAACCTGCGATGATGGTGGGTGCAATGGTATGTCCTTTGCCATGGTGAAATGAAGATGCAGCACCAAATGTGGACCTGGTGGCCTGTGCAGTGGGGCCGCATGATATGCAGGGTGCCCTGTCCCCCGGGCTTGGGGCTTGAAGCGGCACGTGGTAGGCCCTCTTTTCTACAAGCATGTTGCGAAAGGTGAACAGAGAGCCTTGTTTGCGCAGCGGCGGGCAGTCACCTCTGGGCAGTAGGAGTGGATGTGATGCAACAGCCTGGATGCACAAAGGCGGGGCAGCGATTAAGGCGTGCACAGTCGTATGTACTCTACCATTACTGATTTTGTACTATGTATCATATGAGTGAGCTTAAGGGCTCCACTATGTCCCGGAACGTGGTTGGAGACACACAGGTGGCAGAAAGGTGAGCTGTGAGGGTTTTGTCCACAGTGTGGGCACTCACTGTCCCCCTCCATCTCTTCCTTTCTCTCCCTCAAACTCCGTCTCTCTCTCTTCCTCTCTCTCACACTGTTTCTCTTATTATCTCTCTCTTCCTCTTTCTCTCACTCTTTCACTCTCTCTTTCTCTCTCTCACTCTTCCTCTCTTTCTCTTTTCCTCTTTCTCACACTGGTTCCCTCTTTCTCTCTCTCTTCCTCTCTCTCACTGTTTCTCTCTCTCTTCTGCTCTCACTTTTTCTCTCTGTCTTCCTCTCACTCTTTCTTTCGCTCTCTCTTCTTCTCTCTCACTCTTTCTTTCTCTCTCTCTCTCTCTCCCTCTCTCCTTTGATGGATGCATGACACACAATCTTATCTTGCTTTTTGTCTAGCAGGCTGAGTCACAGATTGATGACCCCCCCACACGGACCTCCCGCCACGAGGTGATGACTTCAGTTCCACTGAGCTAGTGCCACCAGAGCTGAACAAGTGTGCAGCCTGCGATGATGCATGGCCATCCTGGCAATCAACACCCACTCTGAATTGTGAGCTCGGCTTGACAGCGTGTACGCGCTGACTGAGGAGGTTGCTTCGGCATGTGGTGGACCGTCTTACACACACACCGGTGGCAGAAGGTGAGCAGAGAGGCTTGTTTCTGCAGCAGCTGGCAGTCACCTCTGGGCGGTGGTAGTGGATAGTGTGCAGCAGCCTGGGTGCACAAGAGTGGGCAGACACCTCCGAGCAGTGGGAGTGGATGGGATGCAGCAGCCTGGGTGCACAGAAGCGGGCAAACACCTCTAGGCAGTGGGAGTGGATGGGGTGCAGCAGACTGAGTGCGCAGGAATGGGCAGTCCCCTCCGTTCACTGCAAGTGGATGGGGTGCAACAGCCTTGGTGCACAGCAGCGGGCAGATACCTCTGGGCAGTGGGAGTGGATGGGGTACAGCAGCCTCGGTGCACAGAGGCGGGCAGATACCTCTGGGTGGCAGGAGTAGATGGGGTGCAGCGGCCTGAGTGCGCAGGGCAGACAGACACCTCTGGGCGGTGGGAGTCGATGGGGTGCAGCAGCCTAAGTTTGCAGGGACAACACAGGGAATTATGTGTCTGCTGTTGTATGTACTCTGCCATTACTGATTCTATACTATGTTTCAAATGACTAAACTTGAGGGCTGCACTATGTCCCGGCATGTGGTTGGAGACACACCGGTGGCAGAAAGGTGAGCTGTGAGGATTTTCTCCACAGTGTCAACACTCACTCTCCCTCTCCATCTCTTCCTTTCTGTCACTCACACTCTTTCTCTCTCTCACTCTCTATCTCTTCTTTCTCTCTCTCACACTCTTACTCTGTCTTTTCCTCTATCTCTCATTCTTACTTTCGCTCTCTCTTCCTCTCTGTCTCACTCTTTCTCTGTCTCTCTTCCTCTTTCTCACACTGTTTCTCTCTTTCTCTCTCGCTTCCTTGTATCTCACTCTCTCTCCCTTTCTCTGTCTCCCTCTCTCTCTCTCACTTTCTCTCTTTCGCTCTCTCTCCTTTGATGGACTCATGACGCACACTCTTTTCTTTCTTTTTGTCTTGAAGGCTGTGATTCTGGGACCACCTGAGCAGGCCTAGGGGGTCAGGGTGTTTCTACCCTGCCCCCTTTTCTTGTTTTATATCTTTGTTTCTGTTTTCTGGTGATTCGTTTCTACCGAGTCACAAGATGTCTGCCAACACTTTATGGTTTGGAGTGCTGACAGCGAATTAGAATGAAGCTCGTGGTCGTGGCAGCTAATTAGAATGAAGCTCGTGGTCAGAAAGGTTTGCGACTCCACCACTGCCCTAGATATCGAAACTTTTACTTTTTTTAATGAATTTCTCAGCAACTACTGAACGGATTTACACCATTTAAAAAGAGGTACCTTTCTGAACCAAGCACTACCTCTTTGCTAAATTTGGGGTAATTCCGTTCAGCAGTTTCGACTGTAGCCTTGCCCAAAGTTTCCTATGGGAGATTAATTTTTTGACTCTTATTTTTTGAATTTCTCAAAAACTACTGAACGGATTTACATCATTTAAAAAAAAAAGGTCACTTTCTGAACCAAGCTCTACCTTTTTTCCAAATTTGGGGTAATTCCGTTAAGCAGTTCGGTTTGTAGCCCGTCTCAAAATATCCTATGGAAATTAACATGGAGTAACGTGTCTTGGAACCCCCTTTCTTCTCAGCCCTTGCTTGACAAATCACCTCCAAACTTTCAGGATAGGAGCTAACCTGGATAGACTTTTTTGGGGGGAGTTTCGCGAAGATTCGTGAAATGAAGCCAAAGTTATTAGCAAATCAAAAAATGCTTTTCCTATGGAAACTAGGTTCTAACTATACCTACCTACTGACGACTGGCAGTTGGTAATATATATATATACATATATATATTCACTGAAAAAACCATAGGTTATAGACCATATATAGTTAGGAATTAGCATTTACAAAACCTTGAAAATTCACTGAAAAAACCATAGGTTATAGACCATATATAGTTAGGAATTAGCATTTAAAAAACCTTATTTTACTCACACAAAACCATTGAAATTCCATATATAGTTAGTTGCACAAACTATATATCGCGCACCCGCAATCCACTGCTGATCATGTCACATATTACATCATTCATGACATGGTCAGTGACATCACTGATGACATCACTGATGACATCTCAAATGACATCACTGATGACATCACTGATGACAACATCCAGTGACTATGTTTCTGTAAAGTTAAAATATGTCTTACATATTGAAGAATGAGTGGATGTATAAGTGTCTGGATGAAGGATTTAGTAGGTGCATGCCTGACTGTATGAGTGAGTGATTAAATGTGTCTCACTGAGTGCATGGGTTAGTGACTAAACTGTCTTAATTTGTGCATCATTATGTCTGTTGTTCTGTAAACTGCTGCATGTGTTGATCAGTAGCTATATGAGTAACTATATGGGTTATTGATTGGTTGCCCAAGTATTTGTATGGGAGACTGAGTGTGTGTGTGGGTGGCTGGGAGGTGTATGACTCTGTGCATAGATGTGTGAGCAGTTGATTCACTAGATGTATGGGTTCAAAAGTGCATGTGGAAACAGCTGTATGGGCGGTTGACTGTGTGCATGAGTGTATTGGTGAGTGAATGGATATCTCAGTGCTGCATGTCAAAGTAAGTACATATGTAAAACACAGTACATGTGAGAGTTGACATATATAAATAACTGTGCATAAGAGCCAGTGAATGTGTGAGTGGCTGTATGGATCACTGTGAACTTGTATCAGGGATTGTATAATAGAGTAAATATGTGTTAGTATATGTTTGAATAAGTAAGGTGTGTATAACTGTATAGTTGAGGAAATGGAGGTGTGATTGATTCTTTGCATGACTGACTAGGTGTGTGAGTAACTCCATGGATGAGTGACAGTCTGTGAGTGTCTGTTTACACTGAGTGTATCTAAGGTTATATTAGAGTCTGAAGAGGTTCATCGTATTATCACATGAATGATGTCATCAGTGACGTGATCAGTAATGTCAAATGAGATGTCATCAGTGATGTCATCAGTGATGTCATTTGAGATGTCATCAGTGATGTCATCAGTGATGTCATTTGAGATGTCATCAGTGATGTCATCAGTGATGTCATTTGAGATGTCATCAGTGATGTCATCAGTGATGTCACTGACCATGTCATGAATGATGTAATATGTGACATGATCAGCAGTGGATTGCGGGTGCGCGATATATAGTTAGTGCAACTAACTATATATGGAATTTCAATGGTTTTGTGTGAGTAAAATAAGGTTTTTTAAATGCTAATTCCTAACTATATATGGTCTATAACCTATGGTTTTTTCAGTGAATTTTCAAGGTTTTGTAAATGCTAATTCCTAACTATATATGGTCTATAACCTATGGTTTTTTCAGTGAATTTCAATGGTTTTTTAATAGCAAATATCATAAGCTGTCGAATGTCAAGTACGTGGTAAGTGAAAACATTTTCGTGTTTATGCACACTGATCTGCTTTGAATGGTGCCCCCCCCCCTCATTTCTATTAGGAGTACTCTCTCTTTGCAGATAGTGAAAGGTAGTTAACGCAGGCCTTTGCCCCGTTGTAATCCGTCGTGCCTGCTTCTCTCTCCATTTGATTGATTGTTATCCAAGTATTTACTGTTTTAGAATTAGTTCTCTTTGGTTCATTCTCTATTTACAAACAAACACAGAGTCGCAATACTCTGTTTAGTCTTTGCAGATAACGAAAAATCGTGTAAAAAAAAAGAAAAGGAATCGAGTAAAATCAGTAGGCCACTAATGGGATCTCTTTTTGACCTCGCTAAAATAGAAACATTAGGAACAACCCCTCATGACAAATACAAAACTAGTGAGATGAACTGAACTCCACACAATGATGGCTGCAAAACAGCTCGGCTCCGCCACCCACCCCGCCCAAAATAACGATAAAGAGCGGCTGCCATGATTGGTTGCGGAATGGCCACAACGGAGCTACAAAATGGTGCTGCTCTCATGCTAACCCCAGCTTCAGTCTGAAACATCCAGAAACACTGTAGACTACCAATTCGATCAGTTCCGGTAGCGCCCCAATGTAACCCGGTAGAGAAGAACTAGCCCTCCCCTCTTTGACTGATGGTTCTTGTTGCCTGTCCCTTCTGTTGTCATTTAACAGAACTATTTAGCCTGCTGAAAGGGGTTGTGTTTCGACCGCTGGTTGGTGGAGACATTTTGACTATATTCTGGACCTGCGTTGTCGCGTAATGCGTCATATGACGCGCCGCGTTAGCGCATCCGGAAGTCATCCGGGGCGCGCAGCGCGTAACGTAAGCATAACAAGTCATGTGACTTGTTAATAAAACTTTTCATTGGTTCATTTTACTTTTCTTATTGTAATGATGAAAGGCTTGGTCATATCACCTAAAAATTACGCTTTTAATTACTTCCGAACATTATTTTTTCTTAAATATATGTTATAATGTTCCAGGCTAATGTACTTTCCCGGAAATTTTACAACTGTCCTGCAAGTAAAATATATTCTTTTTTCGAGAAAAAGAGCGTTTCTTCGTCCCATGACGGAGCCGTTGAGCAAAAGAGGGTCGACCTGCTGTCTTAGTCGCCGATACGCCTGAATATGAGATTCTTATCGATCACTTTATGTTGCAGGAATAGAAAACACAACAGCCCTTGACCATTTATCTTTACTGCGTTCCTTCGTATTATACCTTTTACCCTTCATGTAATTGGTCTGCTTTATTTCACTTGCCTTTTAATGATTCTAAAACAGTGACTATTATTAAAAACTTTACCAATGTATATACTACTACCATGTTTTCTTTTAAAAACCTTTATTGTGAAAATTTCATTATACAAATACGAGCCTATAACCACGTGGGCCTGCCACGGAGCAAACTGTAATCGTATATGATGAATAGACATTTACACTGTAGAGGAACGTAACGGGTGGGCCATTAGGTTGCAAGAACTAAGGTGCCTAACAGTTACGGAATCGGTGGACGTACATTTTATAATTAAAATACGACAGGGCCAGTTACAATAAAATTATCTAGATATACATTTGCGGGCAAGTACCATGGGTGACGTTAATTCGAATTTTCAACAGTACAGTAATCAATAACACATCAGAACTTAATATCAATAGGGATGTCGAAATATTCAATCAATTCTCGTCCCCGCCCGCCATGTGCTTCAAAACTGCATACGTATCTCGTGATTTCAAGGTTCTGCAACCAGTACACAACAAGGAGTTACGAGTCCCATTTATTCCGGCGCCATTTTGGGCGAGGACGGGCAGGTCCAGGATATAGTCAAAATGTCTCTACCAACCATCGACTATGATGATGTTCATATGCTGTATTTATTAGAGTAACACTCATCTGTCCACATGAAATTAATTTACCACAATCTAAACATGTCATTTTAATCTTTCCAAAGTTCTTCTAAATATTTGGGACCGTTTCCCTTGCCTCTGAAGCTCTCAGTGCCACTTCTTTGATGAATGTACTAGCAGGTCAGGGGTTCTCCTCCAAATCTCTCTTTTATGCAGCACTATAATTAATTGGTGCCACCTCTCCATATGACGATGCATGGTATAGTTACCACAACTATATTTTTTTTCGGTTCCTCTGGAGAGTTCATCGTGGCAGATGAAGCGTGTAACGTACCGGGCATTTACCTTTTTTTGCATGTACAGGAAAGGAAAAAAAAATCGAGCGTCCGAGTTCTAAGGTGTCCCAGGGCCATTTTAGTGGACCAGGCCCAAATCCAAAGAACAGGCCGCCATTTTGAGAGTCCTCTTGCAGCCGCCTGTCGCTGTAGCATCAAGAGCAGCCGAAACTCAGCTGAATGGCAACTGAAACGGTAAAGGGGCGCCCCACTACATTTCAGCATTGTAGGATGACCACACCAGTACAGCAACTTGCTAGACATCACCTCGGTGCCATCCGGATCTCGGCGCCCCACTGCAGATGAAGTGCCTCTCAACTATGAAACCACCACGGTGACATCCGGATCTTGGCGCGTTGTGCTGCCTTCGGCCTATTCGCACATCGGTCCGCTACTGACGCCATCTCACAGGCTAATGGGGCGACCCACGCCGAGTTTCAGCATTGTAGGATGACCACACCAGTACAGCAACTTGCTGGACATCACCTCGGTGCCATCCGAATCTTGGCATCTCAACGCCTAGTGGTATCTTCCATACAGAAAATATTGTTACGCTGCCTTTGGCCCCATTCGCACATCAGTCCGCAACTTAGACATCACCTCGGTGCCATCTGGACCTTGCCATCTTAGCGCCTTGTGGTGTCAGTCAGAAAATATTGTTGCGCTGCCTTTGGCCCCATTCGCACATCAGTCCGCTACTGACACCATCTCACAGGCCAATAGGGCGCCCCACGCCGACTTTTACCATTGTACGATGGCCACACCAGTGGCACAACTTGCTAGACATCACCTCGGTGCCATCCGAATCTTGGCATCTCAATGCCTAGTGGTATCTTCCATACAGAAAATCTTGTTACGCTACCTTTGGCCCCATTCGCACATCGGTCGGCAACTTAGACATCACCTCGGTGCCATCCGGATCTTGGCATCTCAGCGCCTTGTGGTGTATTCTCTTCAGAAAATATTGTTGCGCTGCCTTTGGCCCCATTCGCACATCGGTTCGCAACTTAGACATCACCTCGGTGCCATCCGGATCTTGGCATCTCAGCGCCTTGTGGTGTCTTCTACTCCGAAAATATTGTAGAAAATATTGTTGCGCTGCCTTTGGCCCCATTCACACATCAGTCCGCTACTGACACCATCTCACAGGCCAACAGGGCGCCCCACGCCGACTTTTACCATTGTACGATGGCCTCACCAGTGCCACAACTTGCTAGACACCACCTCGGTGCCATCCGGATCTTGGCATCTCAGCACCTTGTGGTGTCTTCAAATCAGAAAATATTGTTGCGCTGCCTTTGGCCCCATTCGCACATCGGTCCGCTACTGACGCCATCTCACAGGCCAACGGGGCGCCCCACGCCGACTTTCAACATTGTAGGATGGCCACAGAAGTGCGACAACTTACTAGACACCACCTCGGTGCCATCCGGATCTTGGCGCGTTGTGCTGCCTTCGGCCTATTCGCGCATCGGTCCGCTACTGACGCAAACTCACAGGCCAACGGGGCGCCCCACGCCGACTTTCAGCATTGTAGGATGGCCACACCAGTGCGGCAACTTGCTACACACCACCTCGGTGCCATCCGGATCTTGGCATCTCAGCGCCTAGTGGTGTCTTCTATTCCGAAAATATTGTTGCGCTGCCTTCGGCCCCATTCACACATCGGTCCGCTACTGACGCCAT
The DNA here is from genome assembly GCF_964261635.1 of Lissotriton helveticus. NCBI lineage: Eukaryota > Metazoa > Chordata > Amphibia > Caudata > Salamandridae > Lissotriton > Lissotriton helveticus. The sequence goes on along the minus strand of NC_136059.1, from coordinate 2,134,556,375 downwards.
CTCACAGGCCAACGGGGCGCCCCACGCCGACTTTCAGCATTGTAGGATGGCCACACCAGTGCGGCAACTTACTAGACACCACCTCGGTGCCATCCGGATCTTGGCGCGATGTGCTGCCTTCGGCCTATTCGCACATCGGTCCGCTACTGACGCAAACTCACAGGCCAACGGGGCGCCCCACGCCGACTTTCAGCATTGTTGGATGGCCACACCAGTGCGGCAACTTACTAGACACCACCTCGGTGCCATCCGTATCTTGGCGCGTTGTGCTGCCTTCGGCCTATTCGCACATCGGTCCGCTACTGACGCAAACTCACAGGCCAACGGGGCGCCCCACGCCGACTTTCAGCATTGTAGGATGGCCACACCAGTGCACCTTACTAGACACCACCTCGGTGCCATCCGGATCTTGGCGCGTAGTGAAGCTGCAGCAGCTGCAAATAAGCTTCAGACAGTGTTACAACCGCTGCTCAGAACTCTCAACTATGACACCACCTCGGTGCCATCCGGATCTTGGCGCGTTGTATTGCCTTCGGCCTATTCGCACATCGGTCCGCTACTGACGCCGCCTCACGTGCCAACGTATTTTCTCCGCATTTTATACCCTATGCCGCATAACAGGTCATGTGACTTGTTTATAAAACTTTTCATTGGTTCATTTTACTTTTGGTTTCCTAATGATGGAAGGCTTGATCATGTGACCTAAAAACAACACTTTTCATTGGATGAAAACTTTTTTTTTTTCCCAAACGATGAAAGCCCCACCTTGTTTCTGGATGTTTCAGACTGAAGCTGGCGTCAGCATGAGAGCACCACCATCTCGTAGCTCAGTCGTGGTCATTCCGCGAGCAATCATGGCAGCCGCTCCCCACCAGAAGCCTGCAGGAGGCGGAGCCCCCAAAACTTTTGATGAATTCTCAAGGCGGAGGGGACGCTTTCGAGAATGGGGTCCAAGACCTAGCAGACAAGCGTCCGATTTCCAAGGTGTCCCAGGGCCATTTCAGTGGACCAGGCCCAAAAAGGAAACAGCCTGCCGCCATTTTGAGAGTCCTGTGACAGCCGCCTATCGCTGCACCGCAAGAGTGGGCGCAACTCAGCTGAATTGCGGCTTTTGACACAGTGGACCAAAAACGGACGGAATGGCAACTGAAACGGTAAAGGGGCGCCCCACTACAACAGATGACACTCCACCTGGAGAGGCCGTTCACGCCGCCTCCCCCGGGGCGCCCCATGCCGTTATTCGGAGCAGCATTGTAGGATACCAAAACCAGTGCGGCAACTTACTGGACATCACCTTGGTGCCATCGTTCTGCTGCCTTGGAACTATTCGCGCAACAGTTTGCTACTGATGACCCACCCCCGCGACGCCCCATGCCGTTATTTGCTGGGTGGCAACTTACTAGACATCACTTTCGTGTCATCTAGATTTCAGCGCGTTCTGCTGCCTTGGAACTATTCACACAACAGTTTGCTACTGATGACCCACCCCCCGCGACACCCCACGCCGGAAATCTGGACGTTGTGCTGCGTTGGGACTATTCGCACAGCCGACCGCTACTTCGTTGTTTTTCCCTAAAAATGTTTATATGTTATTACTATTTTTGTTTTCTTGTATATATTTATAAATTATTAAAGTTTTATAATCTTACTACTTTGTCGGAGTGCTATATATTTTTAATGTGACACATAATTGTAAAAACTTTGATGTACAAAGAGTCATCCCTGGAATCTTCCGCTTCAGGCTCGGTCCCCTCCCCAATCACAATACAGGATGGTTTTCAGATAATAGCAACGCTTCTGCTGTGACGGATCTCATCGAGTGTGGGCCTTGATCTACTATAACTCCTTTGAAGAGGGGTGATTCTTTACAGCTGTGGCCATAAACTACATCTGCAGGGCTAGCTGATACCCTAGGACCAGCCTGGACAATCGGACACAGAGGAAAAGGAGTGTCAGAGGGTGCGGTAGTGAATAGGGCGAAAGGGAGGTGTCGGGCGGGCACAGGGTGTGATTCTCAGGGAAGAGCAGCGCAGATGGGGGGAGGTTTATTACCCATGCATAAGACAGAGAGCGGGGGTGACCACTGCCTGGGGGAGATGCTTGCGAGGGTGGGGAGCCATGCTAAGGATCGACAGCGTGCACAGAGTGGGTCTGGTCAAGGCATCTAAAATGGCTGCCGTGCACGACAAAAGTGTGGCATTTGAAAAAAGACAAGATGGCGCAGACAATGTTTTTCAACACTTCCTGATTTCCTTCGAATCGAACGTTAACAGACGTTGGGGCATATTACCAAAGTTAAGCGATATTTATCCCTAACGATGCTTAGCAACGATTTTTTTACCGTCAGAAATTATCGCAGATAAACCTTGCTATTATCAAGGTTTATCGCAAATACGATAAAAAACGACCGCAATGCATTAATATCGCTGAAAACTCAGCGATATTCATGCATTACCGAGCTAATGCTCTTAGCCATGTTATCCACCTCCCATTGGATAACATGGCTAAGAACTGCTCAGGGCAGGTGGTAGCTTTTGGAGATATTCGCGCTTATCTCGAATATTTCCAAAAGTTGATAATAGGAGATAGCGATGTTAGCGACTGTTTCCAGTCGCTAACATCTTGGCATGCCCACTTTGCATGTCATTAGTGATAAATATCACTCACATGCAAAGTGGGGCCCAAGATGGTCGCTATCTTCTACTAGCCGTCGCTAACTGGTGTTAGCAACAGCTAGGTAATACACATATAATTTTATCTCCGCGAAGCGGAGCGCTGTTACAGATATATATCTTGTTTTTGAACGTTAATTTCTCAAAATGCACTGAAGCACATATATTGAGACCTAGCAAAGGCACATCGGGCTACCAGTCCCTACAATTTTGCCAAGTTTCGTGCAAATCCATTCAGCTGTTCGATCCTACCGAGAGACAAGATGGCGGCCACTACGGACTGTTTGGAATGTTTACAGACACCGGAGAGCCAATCAGCTTCGCTTCGCAAAGCTCTGTAACGCGAAAAGTACGCGAAGCGGTGCGCTGTTACAGATATATATCTTTTTTTGAACGTTAATTTCTCAAAATCCACTGGAGCACATATATTGAGATCTAGCAAAGGCACATCGGGCTACCAGTCCCTACAATTTTGCCAAGTTTCGTGCAAATCCATTCAGCTGTTCGATTATTATTATTTTAATTTTTTTTTGCCCCGCGGGGCCCTTTTAAAACCTCCACATCAAACCTAAACGGTCAGGGAGGATCTACTATGCCCCCTTATGGTCATTTGCCCCTTCGGTTTGGCCTCCGCTTGTCTCTCGATCCTACCGAGAGACAAGATGGCGGCCGCTACGGACTGTTTGGAATGTTTACAGACGCCGGAGAACCAATCAGCTTCGCTTCACAAAGCTCCGTTGCGCGAAAAGTACGCGTACTGGAGCGCTGCCCGGTCCGCTGTTACAGATATATATCTTTTTTTAAACGTTAATTTCTCAAAATCCACTGTAGCACATATATTGAGACCTACAAAAGGCACATCGGGCTACCAGTCCCTACAATTTTGCCAAGTTTTGTGGAAATCCATTCAGCCGTTCGGGCTAAAAGTGAGGCCAACCGCCCTATGGAAAACTCAATGTTAAAAACACGTTTTGGGACCCCCCTTTTTTCTCGGCCCCCCCTTGACGAACCCCCCCCAAATTTCCAGGGGCTGCTCAGAAACAAAATGTTCCATTTTCCAGAACATTTCAGCCAATTCCGTCCACAAACGCCAAAGTTATTAGACATAGAATTTTCAAAAATCCCATAGGGAAAAAATCCTAACTATATATACCTACTGGCGACCGCCAGTAGGTAATATATATATAGTAGGGATATATATATTACCTACTGGCGGTCGCCAGTAGGTATATATAGTTAGGATTTTTTCCCTATGGGATTTTTGAAAATTCTATGTCTAATAACTTTGGCGTTTGTGGACGGAATTGGCTGAAATTTTCAGGAAAATGGCACATTTTGTTTCTGAGCAGCCCTTGAAAATTTGGGGGGGGGTTCGTCAAGGGGGGGCCGAGAAAAAAGGGGGGTCCCAAAACGTGTTTTTAACATTGAGTTTTCCATAGGGCGGTTGGCCTCACTTTTAGCCCGAAGGGCTGAATGGATTTGCACGAAACTTGGCAAAATTGTAGGGACTGGTAGCCCGATGTGCCTTTTGTAGGTCTCAATATATGTGCTTCAGTGGATTTTGAGAAATTAACGTTCAAAAAAGATATATATCTGTAACAGCGGACCGGGCAGCGCTCCAGTTCGCGTACTTTTCGCGCAACGGAGCTTTGTGAAGCGAAGCTGATTGGTTCTCCGGCGTCTGTAAACATTCCAAACAGTCCGTAGCGGCCGCCATCTTGTCTCTCGGTAGGATCGAGAGACAAGAGGAGGCCAAAGCGAAGGGGCAAATGACCATAAGGGGGCATAGTAGATTCTCGCTGACCCCCTAGGTTTGATGTGGAGGTTTTAAAAGGGCCCCGCGGGGCAAAAAAAAAAATAATAATAATAATCGAACGGCTGAATGGATTTGCACGAAACTTGGCAAAATTGTAGGGACTGGTAGCCCGATGTGCCTTTTGCTAGGTCTCAATATATGTGCTCCAGTGGATTTTGAGAAATTAACGTTCAAAAAAAGATATATATCTGTAACAGCGCTCCGCTTCGGAGCTTTGCGAAGCTGATTGGTTCTTCGGCGTCTGTAAACATTCCAAACAGTCCGTAGCGGCCGCCATCTTGTCTCTCTGTAGGATCGAGAGACAAGAGGAGGCCAAAGCGAAGGGGCAAATGACCATAAGGGGGCATAGTAGATCGTCCCTGACCCCCTAGGTTTGATGTGGAGGCTTTAAAAGGGTCTCGCAGGGCAAAAAAAAAATATATCGTTTTTTTTAATTTTTTGCGTGGAGTGCGCCCGGTTCGCGAACCGGGAAGCGTTCTGGGGAGCTACTTTCTTGAAAATTAGTGAAAAAAGTTAGAGTAAAATAATAATTGTGAGTGATCAGATGTAGGGTAGCTCTGAGAAGAACTTTTGGGTTTATGGTACATTTAGGTACTTATAAGTAGGTACCAATGCACAGTCTTAAATTCAAAATGAAAACTCTGTTGCCCTCATCTGAGAAGTGAACTCCATCTCCTCTGTAGATATCTTGCATGTAGTAACGCAAGTTATTGTTGTACAGGGAGCCCATTCCATGGTCTCTCATGTAAGCTGAAACAGATTTGTTTACATGCTTCCTCGACTTCTCAATTTGTGGACAAAATTGGTTTGACCACCTCCATTTCTGTCTTTGGCATATATTTGAATATACCAAGGCAGTCTGAGGAAAAAGTGCCATCAATTGCTCAAAGGTGTCCTTTAAAAGCATTTCCAGACCTACCCCAGTCAAAGTGCCCAAATCATTACCTCCACAGTGCACAATTAACAGGTCAGGTTTTGGCAAATGCATAAAGGTTTTCACCAATGGTATCAATTGGTGACATTTTAATCCTCTGTGGCCAAACCACTTAATTTCCACATCTTGTAAATTGAGGTTAGGTAAATTCCTGTTCTCAGCATACCTCTGAGCCCAATAGATGTAACTATGTCCAACAATCCAGACAGAAAACATGGTGAGAGAAGGTTCTCCTGCAGTCAGATGAAGTGTGGCAATTAAATGGCAGTTGAAAAAATAAGAGTTTAAAATGAAAAAAACTGTGGAGTTTCTGTGTTAATGAAGCAGTAACAGTGATTGGTGGATTTTGATTGCTGAAAACAGAAAGTTAGGGTGCATGGATGAGTTGTTTGAAAGATGTATTTTGAGTGGTCAGGAAAAAATCATTAAATGAAAGAATGCACTGGATATGAGGTGCACTGAGAGTTCAGAGTTCAATTGCAACATTGTTGTGTGAACTTGCAAACACCAGAGGTCTTCCAAGACGTGGTTGCCATGCAGAAAAGGCATGAAATGGCAGAGGGGGGAAGGGCTTTCATTTGAAAAAAAGTGAGGGAAGAGTTTTGATTGGGTGACATGAGAGATATGTGTGAAGAATTACAGCATTTCTGTGCTTTTGATAGCTGCAGACTCTGGAGTGCATACCTTTTGCTCTGCTGAAGACAAATTGGTGTGTTTCTGAGACTGTTTTGAAACTCAAAGTATTTGCTAAGGTGAGAAAAGATTTCTTTAATTTAGATAGAAAATAGTGTGCTTTAAGGAGAAAATTATGAAGAAAGTTGTGTTTTTCAAATGTTGCTTTGTCTCAAGTGTTTTACAAATAGATTTTGTTTCTTTGAGAAATTGTAATTGGAGAAAATGTGAAGTATTAGAACTGACAGGGTTTTTATGTGCATAGGAGCTGTGGAGTGTTTTCAAATTATGACTTGTAAATCGTTTTTGAGAAAAAGCAATGGTTTTAATATTGATGACAAGGACATAATGGTGTCTGCTTCTTTATAAGGTAATTGAGAGTCTCTGATGTTATTTTTCCCATTTCAATGTAAGAAGTTTGTCTGTGGAGCAAATTGCTTGTAAATATGCTCCCACCTGTGCATGGCAAATTTAGATTTTGAATGTTTGCGTTACATAGGCATGTTAAAGGTGACTGAAACATGCTGCAAAGGCAATCAAAAAACGCTTTTATGTGTCTTAAGGACATTTTAAGTCATTTCCCCATGTGCAGTGTTTTCAAATTATGAGTTGAAAATCGTTTTTGAGGTAAAGGAATGTTTTCAAAATTTATGTGCGCCATATGCCCCCAAATTTCTTTTTCAGGGGTGCAGCAGGGTGTTCTTGAGACACCCCTGCACCCTCGGAAAAATTCGTAATTTGTGATGAGGTAATTGCTAATCGCAAATTGCACCTTCATTCCTATGGGCCTCCTGCTGCATGGAAATGAATGGGTAATTTGTAATTAGCAAATAGCTCATCGCAAACTAGGAATGGTAAAGAATCGCTATTTATTCCTTAAAGTTCGCTATTTAGGAAATGCAAAAAACTTTGATGATACATATGGCGGTTCATCTCTAACAAGATAAGAAGCATAGGGATAGATTTATGATGACTGGCGCATCACCAGGGATGTGTTAGTCATTCTGTGCCGCTGTTCCGTCACCTATGGTGTGCTGCATTTACAATGCGGCGCATCATGGGGCAAAAACAGCACAGATGCGTGACGTATCTGTGCCGTAAAGGTGGCGCATTGCTGGAGTTGTATCGCAAGTGTGATGAAGCTCCAGCAAGGCTCAGGGGTGTCCCTGTCGCAGGGTTTCTGTTCTCACACAGAACTGTGGACAGAGGATTGGAACCTCGGCGAATTAGGGTGCCCCAAAACTCACCTTAGTAATCAAAAACCCCTTAGCAAGCTAGGTACAGTGTCACATTGGATATAACAAACTCTCAATGTTTAGACAATCCAGAATATGAACTTATAGTACCTCAGGATACGTGGAACTCATGAACAGTCGGTCGTTATATATTTCTTAGAAACCAGAACATGGAGTTAAGAAGAACACATGTGTATTTGAAATGTTTATTTACTAATGCCGTCTTCTCAGGCGTAGTATCTTAGATAATAGAAGTACACATATTATCAGTAGCAAAATTACCAGCATAGTTACTAGTACATAAAAAGCGAATGGTGACAGTATGTTAACATGCTGTAAATGAATAAGAGTTAGCAACACTTATAAGCAGCCGCGGGCCATGGAGGGAGTTACGGTGGGGCAGGGAGGCGGGGAGGGGGAGGGGCAGGGTGGAGAGGGCTCCACCCTGCCCCTCCCCCTCCCCGCCTCCCTGCCTCACCGTAACTCCCTCCACGGCCCGCGGCTGCTTATATCTGACCCTCCCTAATACACATATTATATTATTTGCTAAGAAGGTCTCTTTGTGTTGGTTTAGGGCGTGCCCATACTTTAGTGTCTTAGATTTGAAGGAATCACATCAGCATACACCAGCTCTCTCTTCATGTGAACCGCATCAAGTGTTGTGTATGTGTGTTCGGCAAAGCAATATAAAACCCGCCTCATGCCCAGAATTGGCAGAAGCTGCACTTATGTTATGAGTATGAAGTCGTGGAGATCAGACCTCATAACAATTCTGTATCGTGTTGTTCTTGAAACTTCAGCAGTCGCTGTACAGATATAGTTTAACAAGCAAAGCAGATAGTAGAGCAATAACATATTATTCTCATGTAAACCACGATGAACTACTAGGTTGAAAGCTAAAGCAACAACTAAGTGTCGTGTGCAGAAGTTGCAAAAAAGGAAAAATGGCGTTTAAACCGGTAATGAGCCCATGCTAACTTAACACGGTGTAAAGATATCCAGGATCTACATGACACCTCCCCATGATCCGGAAACGAACTGAATAAGATAATAGAAGTGCCATCTCATGAGAGCAGATTGCAACTTTATATGTGCACGGTCCGCAAGGTAAAACATTAAAAACTAGCAAAATTTAATGCTAAAGAAAAATAAAACAGCCAACTACTTTATCGAGGCTTAAGCCAATAGGCAAGCTAAATAATAAAAACTTGACAAATGAATTGTCAATGAAATGCTAGTACTCAGCATATCAAACATGAAAAAGGTCTATGACATAACTGTGTATGCAAAATAAGCTGCAACAGCCTCCAATAGGAAGTCACCGTCTTCATCCGAAAAGAGTTCAGCCATCCAATTTAAAAGCGGAAAAGAACATACGTGCTCTCCCAGCACCGGATCCTCTATCACCATCAGAGGACAGCTCGGTGGGTTTTCAAGAAAGCTCTGTTCCAAGAAAGACTGTGTTGCCGCCAGTAAATTCCAGGGACCAATTAGTCCATGCATCAATGCCACAGCCATAATCCTTTCGCCAGGACAAACCAACTCGTGAGTAATGATAGGAGTCATCAGCTGATTAAAGTCGACGTCAGGAGAAACCGGTCCGCAGAGACACAAATCAATGGCCCAATCGAAATCACAGGTCAGGCAGTGAAATACAGGCTGGACACAGGTGAAGTAGGAGAATCGAAAAGATAATCCATATGCCGTGCTTAATATCGCCAACGGCATTGTGCCATAATATTCAAGCATGCGATTGCGGAACAGCGTCAGCAGCTGCAGGGCGGGAGCTTGCACAGGAGGGACATCCATATTTAAAAATGTAAAAAAGCACAAGAGCGTCCGCTGGTAATGCAAGTAAAAATGGGAATCCACCAAGCACAGTGGAAAAAATAGAATGAAAGAAAGCAGGGATGACTCCAAAGATTTTCTCAAATGAAGTCACGAGACCACTGGTAACAACTTTAAAAAAGTGCGCCAGGCCCTTTGTGGAGGACGCGTTAAAGATAGTCCGAACCATCTTGCTGAAATGGAAAGGCAAATCTGTATTTAAAAGGGTCTGCACCTCTGTACGGGTGTTCGCTATGTGAAGCACGAAAGTTTCACGGGCCGAACTCAAGGCCACCTCTCTCTGAGACAAAAGAGCTCTTATTCTTGCCATGCCGTTGAAATCTGTTCCCAAGGTTGGTATTTGTGGCCAGATTGAAAACTCCCTATGTTCATGTGTGGGAGGAAATAGAACATTTCTGCAGCAAATAACCCGTTCACTTACTGTTACGATAAAAGGAATACTTTTAATTAACCCAGAACAATCTTCATTATTGAGCATCAAATAACTACCATATTCCAACAACTTGAACGTGGGGATGATAGCAGGAACTGGCGTGCCTTGCAACACGCAAGCCATATTTGGTCGGTGTTTGTTGCATGAACCGTGTAACTGTATGTGCCTACACATTAGTGAATGATCTGGCATCTCAGTGCATTCCTCTCCATTCAGATAAACTTCTTGATCATCTTTGAAACATCTGTATGTGTATGGAAGCGACCAGACCTCATGAAGAAAACCACTACCTAAAGGTGCATAACGACCTATTGGTATATTTTTCATACAATTTGAAAACGTATATAAAGCAAAAGGCAGCGTTATTAAACCGTGGATAAGGCACGTTGCCAAAGCAGCCAACCTTTTGGATTTATACTGGAAATGTTAAAGGAAGAATTATGGAGTAGGGCCTGTAAATCTTTAATGGACAACCGAGTAAAATTACTCCAACCATCATATTCCTCTAACTCCGGGATAGTAGGGGTGTTTAATTTTTTAGAAGTAGCCAATCCAAAGCATTTGGTCTGGGAAATTGTTTCATTCACAAACAACATATGATTTGGGATGAGATATGCACGGTGCAAAGCCTCAGTGCCTTTTACCTGCCAGGTTCGTGAACCCCAAACTGATGTAGATCCTGGATATCTTTACACTGTGTTAAGTTAGCATGGGCTCATTATTGGTTTAAACGCCATTTTTCCTTTTTTGCAACTTCTGCACACGACACTTAGTTGTTGCTTTAGCTTTCAGCCTACCTGCGTCAAGATCTATGCCTGCTTCAAGCAGGCGCAGGGTTTTGATGCAGCTTTGTCCTATCTGATTGTAAATACGGCAGACTGTGGGTGGTAGAGCAGCGGTGCACGTTAACTGGTGCATCTCTGGGGATGTGCTAGTTAATATAAATCTGCCCCTTTCCATACATACTGAGCATGTCATGAATGATGAATAAACTGTGTGCCCACTTTCTAGAGAAAGGACATTCCTGTGATGACATAAGATGGACGGTCATAGAGATGTTGACCGATAAAACCCATAACGCAGAAAGAATTCTGCACGAAAAAGAGCAACGGTGGGTGGACCGTTTGAAGACCAACATCACTGGGATGAATGATAACGTGCCCTGGCACCAATTTGCGGTTCACTAAAGACACCATGAAATTTGAAGTTACTTTACATCTTTTCAAATTGAGGTCTGTACACCGCTTTATAAATCTAAAGAAATCTCAAGTTCAGTACTGAATCTGTCCAGTGTGGAATCTTACAACTTCCCATAAGGGGTCGCTGCATTTACTCTCACCCGATTGTGGTCAAGCAACCCACTCGCAAAACATACCACATTTTGTACTGTATTATAATGTAACATTATAATCTTATAATCTAATATCACACTCTTTCTGAGGAGTTATACACACACTCACTGATCCTAACATCCAGGTGACTGTGTAACGACTCAATAAAGTTTCTTCAAAGAAACGTAGTCTTAAACCCTCCCACAGACGCTATCCTGACGTCCGGGGGCAGAGTCAGCACAAGCAGCGTAGGATCGCAGACACGCGGGTAATGGCGAAACGCGCATCTCTCTCGGTATTTCCAAATTCTTCTCCGAGTAGGTAAGAGATTTTTGAACTACTTATACTTGTTCCCTACAGCTCTGAACCTCCCCGATGAAAGCAACAATCTCCGCATTAGGGGGTAAGTGCCTCATCTAGAACGTCTGTTTGAGCGCGCTTTCACTATTTTATCGCATTAGAGTCAGGCACTCCGCGTTCCTCATAAGCAGGGCGTATCCCTCACCAGCAACATAAATATCCTCGTTGTATTGGTCTCCATCGAGTTTATAGGGGTGATAGACTCTCCAACAATCAGCACGCATGATGGGCCACATTCCATCACGGGCATAACGCACGCATTTAATGGCGCTGTATCATACATCTTTACAGCTTTCTCAACCGCTCTCAACTCATCCCTCTTTCCTCTACTCTACCAGGGAATGCTCCTACTGTTTAGAAATTAAATACAATGTGTCTAGCTTAAATTAGGCTCTGTGGTAGTAGTTAAGACTAATGCTTACTACTGTGCCTTTCTCATTCATGCAATATGGTACAAATGTTTCATTACCTTGCACAATATGTCTGTATGTAATTTCTTTTGCAGGCTTTTCAAACTCGAGCGGTTTAAACACTGACCCTCGCTGTTTCCATTGAACTCCACATAATAAGTGTGAGTAGAACATTCATGTTTGTCTGTCCTTTTCCGTCCTGACGAAAGCCCCGTAGACTCCTTTGAGCCAAGGGGGGCTGAAACATGTCGACACCCTTGTAATTGAATACTTCTGGATCACATAATCCGATCTAGGACAAGTACCCATTGGTTTTATTATAAGATCTTCACCATTTCATTAAAATTTCTCTAGGTGCTGATCTCATCTTTAACAGTCTTTTTTTTTTGAATTTTTTTGATCTTTCTTTGCACAAAATTTTTTTTTCTCTGGCCACTGCAACCCAGACCAGAGGAGCCTCTGGTTGAGGCAGGCACCCACACTATCTATGGTACCCAATGATAACTGCCAACGAACCACAATGTAGGGGCGGAGGAACGATATATACCGCTATACCTATTCACATTGGGTCTTTTGAGGGTACCATAGTTTTTCCAACCAACGGTCTGGACTTGTTACAAGTGTCCATTTTTCACTTGATTAACTCTGATACTGTTTGGGGAAATAAATGGACACGTTTTCCTCGTCCCTCCTCTGATTATCCTTGAATCAAGCAGCGGATAGCTGCGGGAACTTTCTCTCAATACAGTGAATACCACTATTTCTTTACTTTGGAGCCTAACCATGGAGGGTAATGTTGGACTGAGCTTTGGTGAGAGCGACATAGAAGAAATTCTAGCTGGTCAGTCACTTCTTCAGAATAAAGACCTGACGGAAGCTTTGGAACAAACAGATAATTGGGACACACTCTCAGAAAAGAAGAGAGAACAAATACGGACTGCGATTCACGGCATTATTATGACCGAATACCTCCGACAAAAAATAGCTCCACGAGGTCTTTGGGTGAGTAATGCTCCCCGCATCTTTTTACATGACTTGGCCTTTCGAAAGGATTGGTCGTCCATTTCCTGGAAATGTACCCTTGACTACCTGGTGTTAATCATAAAGACGGCAAAAAGACTCTCTGAAGCATTGCTAGAAGAAATTCAAACTCTTGAAAATGAATTAAAAAAAGGAATAAATCCATCAACTTATACAAAGAAATTGGAGGAACTGACAAAAGAAATGGAAGAGACACAGGAATTCATTATGCAAAGTAAACTATTGAAACTGAGCAAGGACTTGAAGAAGTTCAGTCAAGAAAAAATGCATCCCTACACTAAAGAGGACTTCAATTCCAATGACCAAAGCTCGGACAATGAATCCCTAGGCAGAGCCTCTTCAAACAACTCGGTAAGCAGCTCTGAGGACCACCCGCCAAGAAGAGGTGGGTTTAACAATCGACCACAAAGATTCAGGAGGGGAAACCGATGGCAAAGACCCTTCTACCCAAACATGAACATGCCCCATTTTCAAACCTACATGCCAGCGTATGGGGGATGGATGACACCATACAATTATGAAATGCAACAGATGCCTCAACTGGGTAATGAACAACACCCAGGCCAACAGGGACAACAACAACAACAACAGCCGCCTTTTTTAGGCAGGGGCCAAAACCAATTCAGAGGAAGAAAGAAAACCATAGTCTGGCAAGATCAGCAGAGGAGTGTCCAAACGAGGAGCATGTCGTCTGCCCAACCGAGCACGAGCAAAACCAACAATCGTTAATAGTCAACATAGCCAATATCGAGCTAACAGAAGACCAAAAGAACGTCCTGGAAAAAGGGCTTGGATTTGTCCCCACTCCACCAATAGATAACTTCAAGCTAAAATGTGAATTAGCTGAGTTTTGTCGCACTTTAAAACTTAAAGCGTTTTTTGCTGACAAACCCTCCCTACCACCAGAAGGTGATACCAATCTGAGAAAGAGATCTACCTTCAACCCTCCAGCAGGCAGTATACCACCTGAAATCCACACCTTCGAACAGGCATTACTAAAAGGCATAGATAAAATGACTATTAAAAAGAAACCACATTTTCAAAACTTGTCCAACAGGGAACGACAGGCTTTAAAAACCCTTGAATCCAACACAGACATTGTCTTGAAACCAGCAGACAAGGGGGGAGGGATCGTGATCCTCAGCAAAGAGGGTTATGATTTACAATGCCTCTCCCTTCTATCAGACACTAAATATTATGAGAAAATCGAGGAGGATCCTACAGAAAGGCTCCAGAACGTAATCAACATAATGGTCAATGAAGCTGAAACCAACAGATGGATATCAGGGAAAGAAGCAGACTACCTCTGTACTAAGGAACCCAAAATCCCCTTCTTCTATTCCTTACCCAAAATCCATAAAAACAGATCACCTCCACCAGGACGCCCCATTGTGGCTGGCATAGGATCACTGCTCGAACCCCTATCGAAATTCGCAGATGAGTTCTTGAAACCAATAGTGCAAAAGACACCTACCTATCTGAAAGATACACGTGACCTACTAGTACAAATCAAGGATATACCGTTTGATCAGAACACGATGCTCTTGGTAGGTCTTGACGTGGAGTCACTGTACACCAGCCTGCCCCAAGATGACACTCTACAAATGCTGGAAGATGTCCTCTACAGTGAAGACTGGGAATACCACACTCCTAGACATTTCATCTTACAGTGTTGTCAACTTGCACTTAAAGATAATTTCTTTGAATACAACGGAACGTTGTATCTACAAAAACACGGAACCTCGATGGGCAGTGCCTTTGCCCCTTCGGTGGCAGGATTGTACGTCAGCAACTTTGAACAGCAATTCGTGCTCAATGAGGTAAACCCATACTCTTCCAGTATTTTATACTGGAAGAGATATATAGACGACATCTTCCTTATTTGGGACATCAAACTTGACCTGGATCCTTTCCTGAGATGGCTAAATGAAAAAGACCCGTGGCTGAAATTCACACACATGGCCAACAATATATCCATCGACTTCCTCGACCTCACTATTTTTGTAGAAGACAATCAACTTAAAACAAAAACATTCACCAAACCCACTGCTAAAAACAGTCTACTATCCTATAAGAGCCATCACCCCAAACCACTGAGGGACAATTTACCTTATAGTCAATTTTTACGTCTGAAAAGAAACTGTACAAAGAACAATGACTATAAAGCCCAAGCGAAAGATCTGTGTATAAAATTAAAACAGAGAGATTATACGCAGAGGACCATCCAGAAATGCATGAAACGTGCTAACCATCAACCGAGGGAATGTCTTCTACAAACTTACCCTAAAGACCCCATTCCAGATCTCACGACATGTGTAACTACTTTCTGCCCGTCTACCTATGAGGTCCAAAAATTGGTCAACAAGAATTGGAAAATCCTCAACACTGGGAAATTCGACTGGCCAAAACCACGTTTTGCAAATAGAAGATCCAAAAACTTACGAGACACATTGGTCCACACCCGGCCACGTAAAACATACAGTCAAGAAACCATCAGGAACGTCTCAATGTCCCCGGTCAGTGGTCACTATCCTTGTGGCAACTGCACAGCCTGTCAATTCACCACCCACTCAAAACAACTTCAACTATCTGAGACTCTAAACTGGACCCAAAAACAGCACACGAACTGTAATTCTTCCTGTGTCATCTACTTGGTCATTTGTCCATGTAAAAAACTATACATAGGTATGACGTGCCGCAAAATCAAAATTAGAATAGGGGAACATCGCAGCAACATTCGCCTGAAGAAAACCACTACTAAACTGTGTGCCCACTTTCTAGAGAAAGGACATTCCTGTGATGACATAAGATGGACGGTCATAGAGATGTTGACCGATAAAACCCATAACGCAGAAAGAATTCTGCACGAAAAAGAGCAACGGTGGGTGGACCGTTTGAAGACCAACATCACTGGGATGAATGATAACGTGCCCTGGCACCAATTTGCGGTTCACTAAAGACACCATGAAATTTGAAGTTACTTTACATCTTTTCAAATTGAGGTCTGTACACCGCTTTATAAATCTAAAGAAATCTCAAGTTCAGTACTGAATCTGTCCAGTGTGGAATCTTACAACTTCCCATAAGGGGTCGCTGCATTTACTCTCACCCGATTGTGGTCAAGCAACCCACTCGCAAAACATACCACATTTTGTACTGTATTATAATGTAACATTATAATCTTATAATCTAATATCACACTCTTTCTGAGGAGTTATACACACACTCGCTGATCCTAACATCCAGGTGACTGTGTAACGACTCAATAAAGTTTCTTCAAAGAAACGTAGTCTTAAACCCTCCCACAGACGCTATCCTGACGTCCGGGGGCAGAGTCAGCACAAGCAGCGTAGGATCGCAGACACGCGGGTAATGGCGAAACGCGCATCTCTCTCGGTATTTCCAAATTCTTCTCCGAGTAGGTAAGAGATTTTTGAACTACTTATACTTGTTCCCTACAGCTCTGAACCTCCCCGATGAAAGCAACAATCTCCGCATTAGGGGGTAAGTGCCTCATCTAGAACGTCTGTTTGAGCGCGCTTTCACTATTTTATCGCATTAGAGTCAGGCACTCCGCGTTCCTCATAAGCAGGGCGTATCCCTCACCAGCAACATAAATATCCTCGTTGTATTGGTCTCCATCGAGTTTATAGGGGTGATAGACTCTCCAACAATCAGCACGCATGATGGGCCACATTCCATCACGGGCATAACGCACGCATTTAATGGCGCTGTATCATACATCTTTACAGCTTTCTCAACCGCTCTCAACTCATCCCTCTTTCCTCTACTCTACCAGGGAATGCTCCTACTGTTTAGAAATTAAATACAATGTGTCTAGCTTAAATTAGGCTCTGTGGTAGTAGTTAAGACTAATGCTTACTACTGTGCCTTTCTCATTCATGCAATATGGTACAAATGTTTCATTACCTTGCACAATATGTCTGTATGTAATTTCTTTTGCAGGCTTTTCAAACTCGAGCGGTTTAAACACTGACCCTCGCTGTTTCCATTGAACTCCACATAATAAGTGTGAGTAGAACATTCATGTTTGTCTGTCCTTTTCCGTCCTGACGAAAGCCCCGTAGACTCCTTTGAGCCAAGGGGGGCTGAAACATGTCGACACCCTTGTAATTGAATACTTCTGGATCACATAATCCGATCTAGGACAAGTACCCATTGGTTTTATTATAAGATCTTCACCATTTCATTAAAATTTCTCTAGATGCTGATCTCATCTTTAACAGTCTTTTTTTTTTTTTTGAATTTTTTTGATCTTTCTTTGCACAAAAATTTTTTTTCTCTGGCCACTGCAACCCAGACCAGAGGAGCCTCTGGTTGAGGCAGGCACCCACACTATCTATGGTACCCAATGATAACTGCCAACGAACCACAATGTAGGGGCGGAGGAACGATATATACCGCTATACCTATTCACATTGGGTCTTTTGAGGGTACCATAGTTTTTCCAACCAACGGTCTGGACTTGTTACAAGTGTCCATGTTTCACTTGATTAACTCTGATGTAATATGTGACATCATCAGCAGTGGATTACGGGTAATAGTATCTCTAGTTTACTCCCCTATAGCTGTCTTTCTTTTAACATAACTGTCTGTTTCCTTCCCTTATACTTACTGTTTTTTTGGTTCGCTTCCGGTTCGCGTACCGGCGAGCGAACTGGGAAGCGAACTAAGAGAAATAGAGGTTGGCACAGTTCCAAATATTGTACCAATTTTTTAATACCGGGGAGGTAGTTCTGAAAAGAACTTTTTTTTTATTGTTTTTGTTGTTTTATATTTTTTGTATTATTTTTCTGAACATTTTTTTACTTTTTTTGAATTTTTCTGAACAGTTTTATATTTTTTTTGTTTTTTTTTTGGAGGGGGCAACGAAAACGATTCATTGTAAAGGGCTCAACAGGAGCAACAAAAAAAAAAAAGAATTTATTGTTTGGGGCGTTTCGGACAAACATGAGCATGATTGTCAATAGCTCTGTTGATCAGAGTGATGCTACTTTCTCCGTAGCAAATGAATCCACTGCAATGTACGCAGACTTGTTTTACTTCACGAAATCTCGTTTGTATATTTGGCACCATCTCCCTGCCCTCTGGTCCCGTTACTTCCGGTACAACAGATCTTCTGGCCATAATAGGGAGATTATCTAGGTCGTTACAAAACTGTGCAGCACTGTAGTTGTTAGGATGCCACCTAGTCATATGGCGATGCATTGTGTAGTTTCCAAAACTGTATTTTTTGTCGGTCCCTCTGGACAGTCTATCTTGACATATAAGGCAAGTTACGTATCTTGCATTTACTTTTTTCTGACCTTTGGGAATTTTAAAAAATTGCCAAATGAAGTTTTCTTTCCGGTGAGACGTCCTGGGCTCCTCAGGCAAAAAGTGCCTCTCTTCGTGCTCTTCGTCCTGTTCCTCTTCTTCCTCTTCTTGCTGAATTATAACTTCAGCAGGTGGTCCACTCTTCCTTGGATGTGGTGGAGGTGGTGGGGAAGCACCAGCTGAAGCTACTAAAGAAGCCATTGCTCACTGGTAACAAAGGGTCTTTCTCTCACAATGATGAAAGTCAGAGTGAGGAAAGAAGGAGGGATTTTCATCATTTGGGAAAAACAATAGTTCTCAACCAATGAAAAGTGTTCATTTTAGATTATATGACCTAGTCTTACATCATTAGGAAACCAAAAGTGAAATGAACCAATGAAAAGTGTTATTACCAAGTCACATGACCTGCTGTGTTTACGTTACGCGCATTGCAGGGCCTCCCGGTTTGCTTCCAGAAACCTGCGCTTTGCGCCTCGCTTCGCGTACCAGTTCGCTAACGTAGCACGTCATATGACGTATCACGCGACAACGCGAAACGTCATGTGGACGGGAGGCGTCACGATGTTGTTTTCTAACGCGGCAGTTGCGGTAAAGAAACGTTTACCGGCTCGCGGTCTATTTCGCGGCATCAAGGTCAGCTAACGGGAAGTTTCCCGATTCGCGAAGCGGGAACGAAGAAAAAAAATATTAAAAAAAAAAATTATTAATAAACATATAAAATATATTTTTGAATTTAAAGAAGAATACATTTTACAGCTACAGATATTAGCTGTTAAAAAACCAATGAAATTCACTGAAAAAACCATAGGTTATAGACCATATATAGTTAGGAATTAGCATTTAGAAAACCTTATTTTACTCACACAAAACCATTGAAATTCCATATATAGTTAGTTGCACTAACTATATATCGTGCACCCGCAATCCACTGCTGATGATGTCACATATTACATCATTCATGACATGGTCAGTGACATCACTGATGACATCACTGATGACATCTCAAATGACATCACTGATGACATCACTGATGACATCTCATTTGACATCAATGACCACATCAATGATGATATCATTCATGTGACAATACAATGCATCTCCTCACATTTTAATATAACCTTTGTTACACCCAGTGTTAAATACAGAGTATAATTTTTGAAACCATTCACACACCAATACTAGTTACTACATACGCACTCACTGATTCCTACGTCTACACACACATTCACTTATTCACCCATACAATCATTCATACATACAATCACTCATCTTTACAACACTATCATATGCACTCATACACCTATACAGATACTCACACTCTGCCACTCATCCATGGAGTTACTCACACACCTAGTCAGTCCTGTAAAGAATCAATCACACTTCCATTTTCTTGTCTATACAGTTAAACATAGAGCACCTTACATTTTCAAACATATACTAACACATAGTTACTCTCTTATACAATCATTGATACAAGTACACATTGATCTGCACAGAGTCACACACCTCCCAGCCAGCCACACAAACACTCAGTCTCCCATACAAATACTTGGACAATCAATCAATAACCCATATAGTTAATCATATAGCTACTGATCAACGCATGCAGCAGTTTACAGAACAACAGACATAATGATGCACAAATTAAGACAGTTTAGTCACTAACCCATGCACTCAGTGAGACACATTTAATCACTCACTCATACATTCAGTCATGCACCTACTAAATCCTTCATCCAGACACTTATACTTCCACTCATTCTTCAATATGTAAGACATATTTTAACTTTACAGAAACATACAGTCACTGGATGTTGTCATCAGTGATGTCATCAGTGA
This sequence comes from Lissotriton helveticus, assembly GCF_964261635.1. Lineage (NCBI taxonomy): Eukaryota > Metazoa > Chordata > Amphibia > Caudata > Salamandridae > Lissotriton > Lissotriton helveticus. The sequence goes on along the minus strand of NC_136059.1, from coordinate 2,134,536,447 downwards.
TGTCATTTGAGATGTCATCAGTGATGTCATCAGTGATGTCACTGACCATGTCATGAATGATGTAATATGTGACATCATCAGCAGTGGATTGCGGGTGCGCGATATATAGTTAGTGCAACTAACTATATATGGAATTTCAATGGTTTTGTGTGAGTAAAATAAGGGTTTCTAAATGCTAATTCCTAACTATATATGGTCTATAACCTATGGTTTTTTCAGTGAATATATATATATATATATTACCTACTGGCGGTCGCCAGTAGGTATATATAGTTAGGATTTTTTCCCTATGGGATTTTTGAAAATTCTATGTTTAATAACTTTGGCGTTTGTGGACGGAATTGGCTGAAATTTTCTGGAAAATGGAACATTTTGTTTCTGAGCAGCCCCTGGAAATTTGGGGGGGGTTCGTCAAGGGGGGACTGAGAAAAAAGGGGGGTCCCAAAACGTGTTTTTAACATTGAGTTTTCATAGGGCGGTTGGCCTCACTTTTAGCCCGAACGGCTGAATGGATTTCCACGAAACTTGGCAAAATTGTAGGGACTGGTAGCCCGATGTGCCTTTGCTAGGTCTCAATATATGTGCTTCAGTGGATTTTGAGAAATTAACGTTCAAAAAAAGATATATATCTGTAACAGCGGACCGGGCAGCGCTCCGGTTCGCGGACTTTACGCGTAACGGAACTTCGCGTAGCGAAGCTGATTGGCTCTCCGGTGTCTGTCAACATTCTAAACAGTCCGGAGCGGCCGCCATCTTGTCTCTCGGTAGGATTGAGAGACAAGAGGAGGCCAAAACAAAGGGGGAAATGACCATAAGGGGGCATAGTAGATCCTCCCCGACCCCCTAGGTTTAATGTGGAGGCTTTAAAAGGGCCCCGCGGGGCAAAAAAAGAAAAAAAAATTTTTTTGTTTTTTTGCGTGGGTAGCGCCCGGTTCGCGAACCGGGAAGCGTTCTGGGCAGCGTACTATAAGGAAAAAAGAATGATAGACTTTTCAAATACTGTATGTTAATTGATTGTTGGTTTTGTTGATTATTTTTTAATTTTTTAATTTTTAAAAAAATTATTTATTAATGTAATTGTGTTTCAAAATTTAATAACATTTCTAACATTTCACTAGTTTATGAATTACATATAAAAATGATTAAAGCCTCAAATAATTTTTTAATATTACATATAATTTTATTTTTCGGATTGTTTTTCAAAATTTAATAGAATGTCTAACATTTGACTGTCAGATATGTCCTCTTGTTGAGTGAACATAACTTCCCACATTTGACCGTCATCATAATGAAGTAAATGATCCACAGATTCTACACATTGAACTAATTCATGGTCCCGTGATTCATCCATGAAATCTGAGTCATCATTATCCTCAATATCTTTTTCTGTGTTGTTCTCCAGAACAATTTCGAAGGAAATATTCTGCTCACCTTCCATTTTATTGCTGTAATTTGCATAAAAAAGAATTATATCAGTAGAGATAGGGCACTGTTGGGTTTAAGTTCAGACAGGTACTTGTGAGTTTATAACAGAGAAGTAATCTATGGGCACTGTATGGTTTCAGGCGTGAAGTAGTACTATTAAAAAGTGCCTGTGAAGAAGCCTAAGTAAATTCATAATTATACCACAGAAACCTAAATCAATCCATAATTATAATAAAGAAGCCTTTCTCAATGTCTAACTCTTACAGAGGGATAGTATATAACTATCTGAAAATGTTTTCAAATTTATAAAATAATATCTCACCTTCTAAAAACAAGTTTAAGTTGTGAGTGAAAATGATCTTGCAATGTAGTTCAGGAAGTAGTAGTCAAAATGGCTGTGTTTCTCTCTCTTCCTTTATATATATTCAGGTACATAACCAATCAAATGTCAGGTAAAAAAAGTAGAAAATGAAAGTAACATTTTAATTGGTTGTCAATTCCAACACTTCAGATGTGTTTTGTGAAGTAATTTACCTCAGGGTATTTAGAGAGGTGTACAGGCTAAATGGTTAAATGGAATTTCAATCAAATTTGTGAAAATGGTAGGGATTGGTATGTACTATGAGCTAATCTATATTTGGTGAAAGTGTCTCCAGTCGCTTTTCTGTAAACTACTTTCCCACCTTTTTTGATGGTGCGCTTCCCAGGGAGCGACCCGGTACGCGAACTGGCGAGCGCCCTGGTACGCGAACCTTAAGCGTTACGGGAGTCCACCATTTTGTGTTTCGGTCGACTTAAGATACAAGATGGAGGGCAAATAATGTTCAGAATGGGTAGAAGGGGGCACTGTAGACTTATCTTGACCCCCTAGGTTTTCTGAGGGTGGCTGAGGAGGCTTATATGTGCAAAAAAAACATTTTTTTAAAAAATTTCGCGAGGTTAGCTTCCGGTTCGCGTACCGGGTAGCGCCCCGGGGAGCGTACTTTGTTGAAAATTAGTGAAAAAAGTTAGAGTAAAATATTAATTGTGAGTGATCAGATGTAGGGTAGCTCTGAGAAGAGCTTTTGGGTTTATGGTACATTTAGGTACTTATAAGTAGGTACCAATGCACAGTCTTAAATTCAGAATGAAAATTCTGTTGCCCTCATCTGAGAAGTGAACTCCATCTCCTCTGTAGATATCTTGCATGTAGTAACGAAATTATTGTTGTACAGGGAGCCCATTCCATGGTCTCTCATGTAAGCTGAAACAGATTTGTTTACATGCTTCCTCGACTTCTCAATTTGTGGACAAAATTGGTTTGACCACCTCCATTTCTGTCTTTGGCATATATTTGAATATACCAAGGCAGTCTGAGGAAAAAGTGCCATTAATTGCTCAAAGGTGTCCTTTAAAAGCATTTCCAGACCTACCCCAGTCAAAGTGCCCAAATCATTACCTCCACAGTGCACAATTAACAGGTCAGGTTTTGGCAAATGCATAAAGGTTTTCACCAATGGTATCAATTGGTGACATTTTAATCCTCTGTGGCCAAACCACTTAATTTCCACATCTTGTAAATTGAGGTTAGGTAAATTCCTGTTCTCAGCATACCTCTGAGCCCAATAGATGTAACTATGTCCAACAATCCAGACAGAACACATGGTGAGAGAAGGTTCTCCTGCAGTCAGATGAAGTGTGGCAATGAAATGGCAGTTGAAAAAATAAGAGTTTAAAATGAAAAAAACTGTGGAGTTTCTGTGTTAATGAAGCAGTAACAGTGATTGGTGGATTTTGATTGCTGAAAACAGAAAGTTAGGGTGCATGGATGAGTTCTTTGAATGATGTATTTTGAGTGGTCAAGAAAAAATCATTAAATGAAAGAATGCACTGGATATGAGGTGCACTGAGAGTTCAGAGTTCAATTGCAACATTGTTGTGTGAACTTGCAAACACCAGAGGCCTTCAAGGAGGTGGTTGCTATGCAAAAAAGGCAGAAAGGGCAGAGGGGGGAAGGGTTCTGATTTGAAAAAAAGTGAGGGAAGAGTTTTGATTGGGTGACATGAGAGATATGTGTGAAGAATTACAGCATTTCTGTGCTTTTGATAGCTGCAGACTCTGGAGTGCATACCTTTTGCTCTGCTGAAGACAAATTGGTGTGTTTCTGAGTCTGTTTTGAAACTCAAAGTATTTGCTAAGGTGAGAAAAGATTTCTTTAATTTAGATAGAGAATAGTGTGCTTTAAGGAGAAAATTATGAAGAAAGTTGTGTTTTTCAAATGTTGCTTTGTCTCAAGTGTTTTACAAATAGATTTTGTTTCTTTGAGAAATTGTAATTGGAGAAAATGTGAAGTATTAGTACTGACAGGGTTTTTTTGTGCATAGGAGCTGTGGAGTGTTTTCAAATTATGACTTGAAAATCGTTTTTGAGGAAAAGGAATGGTTATAATATTTATGACAAGGACATAATGGTGTATGCTTCTTTATAAGGCAATTGAGTGTCTCTGATGTTATTTTTCCCATTTTAATGTAAGACCTTTCCCTGTGGAGCAAATTGCTTGTAAATATGCTCCCACCTGTGCATGGCAAATTTAGATTTTGAATGTTTGCGTTACATTGCCATGTTAAAAGTGACACAAACATGCTGCAAAGGCAATCAAAAAACGCTTTTATGTGTCTTAAGGACATTTTAAGTCATTTCCCCATGTGCAGTGTTTTCAAATTATGATTTGAAAATCGTTTTTGGGGAAAAGGAATGGTTTTAATATTTATGACAAGGACATAATGGTGTATGCTTCTTTATAAGGCAATTGAGTGTCTCTGATGTTATTTTTCCCATTTTAATGTAAGACCTTTCCCTGTGGAGCAAATTCCTTGTAAATATGCTCCCACCTGTGCATGGCAAATTTAGATTTTGAATGTTTGTGTTACATAGCCATGTTAAAAGTGACCCAACCATGCTGGAAAGGCAATCAAAAAACGCTTTCATGTGTCTTAAGGACATTTTAAGTCATTTCCCCATGTGCAGTGTTTTCAAATTATGATTTGAAAATCGTTTTTGGGGAAAAGGAATGGTTTTTAAATTTATGACAAGGACATAATGGTGTATGCTTCTTTATAAGGCATTTCAGTGTCTCTGATGTTATTTTTCCCATATTACATTAAAAGACCTTTCCCCGTGGAGCACATTCCTTGTAAATATGGTCCCACCTGTGCATTGTAAATTTAGATTTTGACTGTTTGAGTTACATAGCCATGTTAAAAGTGACCCAAAAAAGTTGCAAAGGCTTTAAAAAAACACTTTCATGTGTCTTAAGGACATTTTAAGTCATTTCCCCGTGGGCAGTGTTTTCAAATTATGACTTGAAAATCGTTTTTGAGGTAAAGGAATGTTGTTAAAATTTATGTGCGCCATATGCCCCCAAATTTCTTTTTCAGGGGTGCAGCAGGGTGTTCTTGAGACACCCCTGCACCTTTGGAAAAATTCCTAATTTGCGATGAGCTAATTCCTAATCGCAAATTGCACCTTCATTCCTATGGGCCTCCTGGCCCATGGAAATGAATGGGTAATTTGCAAATAGCAATTTGCTCATCGCAAATTCGGAATGGTAAAGAATCGCTATTTATTCCTTAAAATTCGCTATTTAGGAAATGCAAAATAGTATGATGATACATATGGCGGTTCATCTCTAACAAGATAAGAAGCTTAGGGATACATTTATGATGACTGGCGCAATGAAGTGGACATCACTTACTTCATTGGTAGACCTTTACATGTATTATCTCCTCTGTATTCTTCATGAAGCGTAACTTTCATCTGCAATCCTGAGTAGGCCTCACCTTAAACAAACCTCTGGATAGGCCACACCTTATCGTCATCCTGAATTAATCATTTAAAATGCTAGGGACAGATTTATGATAGGTGTATGCCTCTTTTGCGCCACTGTGCGTCACTTTTGTGATGCAGCGGCGGTGCAAAAGATTTGCTATGAGGCGACAAAATTACAAATTGATGCATGTAGGCAGATGTGTCATGGTGTAAAAAACACCGTGCCACATGAAACTGATGCAGCAGTGATGCAAAAGATGCACCATGTTGCAAGACAGGCCTCACTTGGGGCCATATGTATCAAGCTAATTAGCATTTGCAAAGGCCGAAATTCTGTGAATTTCGGCTTTTGCGAATGCTAATTAGACAAATGGTATGTATCAAACAAGTTTGATGCAAAATAAGGAATAGCAAAATTTGCTATTCCTTATTTTGCGATTGCACTGAAGGATTTGCAAATTTTGTGATTTATTAAATGCAATGTATCAAACAAAAAATATGCAAAAAATGCCATTAAGGATTTGCAAATTACCACCAACTTCTAGTTGCTGGTAATTTGCGAATTCTTTTCAAAAAGCTTTTTTTCCAAAAAACAAAAGGTGCCATATGACGCCCATACATGCCCTTAGGGCATGTATGTGCGCCATATGCCCCCAAATTTCTTTTTCAGGGGGTGCAGCAGGGTGTTCTTGAGACACCCCTGCACCCTTGGAAAAATTCCTAATTTGCGATGAGCTAATTGCTAATGGCAAATTGCACCTTCATTCCTATGGGCCTCCTGGCCCATGGAAATGAATGAGTAATTTGCAATTAGCAAGTTGCTCATTGCAAATTAGGAATGGTAAAGAATCGCTATTTATTCTTTAAAATTCGCTATTTAGGAAATGCTAAATAGTTTGATGATACATATGGCAGTTCATCTCTAACAAGATAAGAAGCATAGGGATAGATTTATGATGACTGACACAATGAAGTGGACATAACTTACTTCATTGGTAGGCCTTTACATGTATTATCTCCTCTGTATTCTTCATCAAGCGTAACTTTGATCTGCAATCCTGAGTAGGCCTCACCTTAAACAAACCTCTGGATAGGCCACACCTTATCGTCATCCTGAATTAATCATTTAAAATGCTAGGGACAGATTTATGATAGGTGTATGCCTCTTTTGCGCCACTGTGCGTCACTTTTCTGATGCAGCGGCGGTGCAAAAGATTTGCTATGAGGCGACAAAATTACAAATTGATGCATTTAGGCAGATGTGTCATGGTGTAAAAAAAACGTGCCACATGAAACCGATGCAGCAGTGATGCAAAAGATGCACCATGTTGCAAGACAGGCCTCACTTGGGGCCATATGTATCAAGCTAATTAGCATTCGCAAAGGCCGAAATTCTGCGAATTTCGGCCTTTGCGAATGCTAATTAGACAAATGGTATGTATCAAACAAGTTTGATGCAAAATAAGGAATAGCAAAATTTGCTATTCCTTATTTTGCGATTGCACTGAAGGATTTGCAAATTTTGCGATTCCTTAAATGCAATGTATCAAACAAAAAATATGCAAAAAATGCCATTAAGGATTTGCAAATTACCACCAACTTCTAGTTGGTGGTAATTTGCGAATTCTTTTCAAAAAGCTTTTTTTCCAAAAAACAAAAGGTGCCATATGACGCCCATACATGCCCTTAGGGCATGTATGTGCGCCATATGCCCCCAAATTTCTTTTTCAGGGGTGCAGCAGGGTGTTCTTGAGACACCCCTGCACCCTTGGAAAAATTCCTAATTTGTGATGAGCTAATTGCTAATCGCAAATTGCACCTTCATTCCTATGGGCCTCCTGGCCCATGGAAATGAATGGATAATTTGCAATTAGCAATTTGCTCATCGCAAATTAGGAATGGTAAAGAATCGCTATTTATTCCTTAAAATTCGCTATTTAGGAAATGCAAAATAGTTTGATGATACATATGGCGGTTCATCTCTAACAAGATAAGAAGCTTAGGGATACATTTAGGATGACTGGCGCAATGAAGTGGACATCACTTACTTCATTGGTAGACCTTTACATGTATTATCTCCTCTGTATTCTTCATCAAGTGTAACTTTCATCTGCAATCCTGAGTAGGCCTCACCTTAAACAAACCTCTGGATAGGCCACACCTTATCGTCATCCTGAATTAATCATTTAAAATTCTAGGGACAGATTTATGATAGGTGTATGCCTCTTTTGCGCCACTTTGGTCACTTTTCTGATGCAGCGGCGGTGCAAAAGGTTTGCTATGAGGCGACAAAATTACAAATTGATGCATTTAGACAGATGTGTCATGGTGTAAAAAAACCGTGCCACATGAAACCGATGCAGCAGTGATGCAAAAGATGCACCATGTTGCAAGACAGGCCTCACTTGGGGCCATATGTATCAAGCTAATTAGCATTCGCAAAGGCCAAAATTCTGTGAATTTCGGCCTTTGCGAATGCTAATTAGACAAATGGTATGTATCAAACAAGTTTGATGCAAAATAAGGAATAGCAAAATTTGCTATTCCTTATTTTGCGATTGCACTTAAGGATTTGCAAATTTTGCGATTCCTTAAATGCAATGTATCAAACAAAAAATATGCAAAAAATGCCATTAAGGATTTGCAAATTACCACCAACTTCTAGTTGGTGGTAATTTGCGAATTCTTTTCAAAAAGCTTTTTTTCCAAAAAACAAAAGGTGCCATATGATGCCCATACATGCCCTTAGGGCATGTATGTGCGCCATATGCCCCCAAATTTCTTTTTCAGGGGTGCAGCAGGGTGTTCTTGAGACACCCCTGCACCTTTGGAAAAATTCCTAATTTGTGATGAGCTAATTGCTAATCGCAAATTGCACCTTCATTCCTATGGGCCTCCTGGCCCATGGAAATGAATGGGTAATTTGCAATTAGCAATTTGCTCATCGCAAATTAGGAATGGTAAAGAATCGCTATTTATTCCTTAAAATTCGCTATTTAGGAAATGCAAAATAGTTTGATGATACATATGGCAGTTCATCTCTAACAAGATAAGAAGCATAGGGATAGATTTATGATGACTGACACAATGAAGTGGACATAACTTACTTCATTGGTAGGCCTTTACATGTATTATCTCCTCTGTATTCTTCATCAAGCGTAACTTTGATCTGCAATCCTGAGTAGGCCTCACCTTAAACAAACCTCTGGATAGGCCACACCTTATCGTCATCCTGAATTAATCATTTAAAATGCTAGGGACAGATTTATGATAGGTGTATGCCTCTTTTGCGCCACTGTGCGTCACTTTTCTGATGCAGCGGCGGTGCAAAAGATTTGCTATGAGGCGACAAAATTACAAATTGATGCATTTAGGCAGATGTGTCATGGTGTAAAAAAAACGTGCCACATGAAACCGATGCAGCAGTGATGCAAAAGATGCACCATGTTGCAAGACAGGCCTCACTTGGGGCCATATGTATCAAGCTAATTAGCATTCGCAAAGGCCGAAATTCTGTGAATTTCGGCTTTTGCGAATGCTAATTAGACAAATGGTATGTATCAAACAAGTTTGATGCAAAATAAGGAATAGCAAAATTTGCTATTCCTTATTTTGCGATTGCACTGAAGGATTTGCAAATTTTGCGATTCCTTAAATGCAATGTATCAAACAAAAAATATGCAAAAAATGCCATTAAGGATTTGCAAATTACCACCAACTTCTAGTTGGTGGTAATTTGCGAATTCTTTTCAAAAAGCTTTTTTTCCAAAAAACAAAAGGTGCCATATGACGCCCATACATGCCCTTAGGGCATGTATGTGCGCCATATGCCCCCAAATTTCTTTTTCAGGGGTGCAGCAGGGTGTTCTTGAGACACCCCTGCACCTTTGGAAAAATTCCTAATTTGTGATGAGCTAATTGCTAATCGCAAATTGCACCTTCATTCCTATGGGCCTCCTGGCCCATGGAAATGAATGGGTAATTTGCAATTAGCAATTTGCTCATCGCAAATTAGGAATGGTAAAGAATCGCTATTTATTCCTTAAAATTCGCTATTTAGGAAATGCAAAATAGTTTGATGATACATATGGCGGTTTATCTCTAACAAGATAAGAAGCTTAGGGATAGATTTATGATGACTGGCGCATCACCAGGGATGTGCCAGTCATCCTGTGCCGCTGTTCTGCCACCCATGGTGTGCTGCATTTACAATGCGGCGCAGCATGGGGCAAAAATGGCACAGATGCGTGACGCATCTGTGCCGTTAAGGTGGCGCATTGCTGGAGTTTTATCGCAAGTGCGATGCAGCTCCAGCAACGCTCAGGGGTGCCCCATCTCCACAATGTTGCGTCAAGACCTATGCCTGCTTCAAGCAGGCGCAGGGTTTTGACGCAGCTTTCTCCTATCTGATTGTAAATGCGGCACACCATGGGTGGCAGTGCAGCGGTGCACGTTAACTGGTGCATGCCTGGGGATGTGCCAGTTAACATAAATCTGCCCTTTTACATTTAAGTATGTGCAGGGGACACAGAGTCGGTGAGGCTTATCCAAGGTTAAGAAGAGATGAGTCCTTTTCAGTGAAAAATTAGACATAGGCTTCACCTGCTCAGCATCGCTGGACATGGCTAAATAATAGCTGCAAAATGTTACTCTTGTTAAACAATTTTACTATTATAATCTCTGAGATTTGTCTCTTACTCTGCAACATCTCATTGTTGTTATCTTTCTTTAAAGATAAAGACAACATCAACATGAGCGACAATCAGCAATCAGTTGATTTCGACCTCATCATTGAACTCGTAATTGAAACATCAGTGGATGTTGATCCCTTGGATGATTTAAATCCTGAGGATGAAGAAGAACGTGATGAGGATGCAGATTTGTCAGAATTATATGACATAGGATGGGAAGCTGACGTGCTTGAGCCTATGGAACTATAAACATTTATTTTAAAAATTTATAATAAATAAAAAGTAAAAATGTAAACTGTTTAATTTAAAAATAAAGACACCTTCAAAAACAGGTTATGTGTAGTGTCTTCAATAAAATATTAAAATATGCTCATAAAATTAGATCAGATTCACATATAAAATAGCACAGGTAAAATGAATATAAATTCCATTTCTTTTCTGCTATTTCTGTATTCTAAATTTGCCAAGGACTAAAAAATCTTCTATGTAAAAAAGTCAAGTAGTGTTTTAAGTTTTTGATTACTGTTATTGATTTACTGTTGGGTAATAGTGGTTAATAACATTTTTTAATATATTTTACCACAGATTCAACTGCAGATCATTTCAAGATTTCACCATGCCAAACAAAGAAAGACTGAGAAAGGCTGCAAAACGTCAAAGACAGCAGGTTAATGAAAAAAAGCAGCAGTCCTCTAACAAAAAGATTTGTCAAGTCACCAAGAAAGCACCGGGTAAGAGTACAAAAACATTCATAAGAAATATCTGTAGTAAAAAAAATATTACTACAGAAAATGTTTCAGTCCAGAAAAAGAGAAGCAATTCAAACGGAAAGGAAAGGCCAATGAAAAATGTTACTGCTAGAGCAAGAGATAACTCTGTGCATGATAGTAGAAGGAAACAACAGTTTAGGGACATTCGTAAACGAATGTTCCGCAACAGGATAATTGGCAATTTGTTAAAAAATATTAAGAAAGGTCAACAGAAAATGGTTTTTTATAAGAGAAAAAAAAAAGTTGAGAAAGTTATTGATCAGGCATTTGAAATTAAACGTAAGTTATTTATTTTGATAATCAATAGAATTAGGAAGCTAAACAAGGCAATTTATTATTTCAAAAGAAATAGTAGATGGAAGAGAATAGTTAATCGTAGTAATTTTTGTGAAGTTTTTTCTGGAGAATGGATGCATAGTTCAAGCTGTGAGGCATTTTTTAATGAGGAGAGTTATTTCCAGGATAATGATTTGGTGCATGCAGTTGACACCAGTGGTCGAGCTTATGAAGTGAAAGATGGTTGTCCAGTTGAAAAAGAAAAACTTGTGACATCCTAAGGGTCCTGTGTACACCTGGAAGTGTAGTAGTATTTGCAGTGTGCGACAGGATTCCATCAATTTGCTTTGTGATTTTGTACGGTCATTTAATAAGAAAAGTTTGAAGCAGAAAATGAAGTTGTTGCAAGAATTAGATCCTTGCAGAGTGAGAGAAGTGACAGGTTTGCATGGTCATTCACTGGCTTGTCTTTCCAGGAGAGTATGCCAGAGTGTTTTTCATCATTTCAGGATGCTAGCAGTGCATCATAATAAAGTGAGGAAATTAGTTAGAATGTTGTATTATGCTAAGAGTCCAGCAATTATGCTTAAACAATTATGCGCTGCTCTTTTGCATGGTTCTGAAATAGATGTGAAGAATATATGTGAAGAAATTGAGTTTTGTTACTTTGGAAGTAAAGAGGAGAATGTTGAAATTGACCAAGAAGAAGCGGGTAATGTGGAAGATAGTGTACAGGTTTCCAGTACAGATAATTTCCAGAGGGAAATTGCGACGTGTCAGGTCAAATCAAGTGAGAGGCCAAATTTCACTTGTGTGTGTTGTCGACGCACTTATTATAAGAATCAGACTAAGTTAGTGGATTTATATGCAAAGAGTGAAAGGGAAAATAATAGTGAATGGAAGGATTTCGCAACATACTTGATGGCAGAAAATTGTTTTGATTTGGGATTGGATCAACGTGTGTGTACTTATTGTTGTAATAAATTAAATCAAAACCAGATGCCTGCTAGAGCAGTTCATAATAATCTGGAATTGGTTGAGATTCCTTCTGAATTGAAGGATTTAAATACTTATGAATCTATTTTGATTCAAAGTATCCATCCCTTTCAGGCTATTGTAAGAATGGAGCCAAAGACAGGGAAATTGCCTCCATCAGATTTACAGAGAGGATTAAAGGGAAGAGTTGTTTATTTGCCTCTAGATTTGAAGAAAAACATTAACACAATTGGAGTAGAAAAAGTGGAAGAGGAACCTCTGGTTATCTTAGTTAATGGGGTTCCGACAAAGAATAAGAAAATATGGCAAGATTTAGTGGATGTTAGGAAAGTTAAAAAGGCAACATTGTATTTGAAAAAAAATAATAAATACTATAAGAATGTATATGTTGCAGAAGAGGAAGTAAGTGAGGAAGAGGATAGTGATTTGTGTGCTGGTCAAATTGAGAAAGTAGAACCCTCTACTAGTGAAGAAATATATGAACATTATAGTGTTCATCCTTTGCATTCCAAGGAAGTCATGGGGAATGCTATTGAGTTGTTTCAAATGAAACAAGCCAAAGGGAGTCCCATTAGTGTTTGGGAGGAAAGTTTGGAAGCTCGGTGTTTCCCACAGCTTTTTCCAACAGGTCAGGGAGGAAGATATGATGAGCGACCTCATCAAATTCCTGCTTCTGAATACCGGACTTTGCGATTGTATGCAGGAGATGCTAGGTTTCGACAATGCATTCCTTATTTGTTTCATCTCCTGTTTGAAAGCGATCTGTCTGGACTGTCATATGCAGTGAACCACATCTTGAAAAGTGGTATACACATGCAAAACATCTCGGCAAGTGACTTTATGGATAAAGTCAATGTCCAAGACAGTATTTTGGATTCTCACCTGATTAATCTCATGGCGTGTCAGCGTGGTACTAATGAGTACTGGTACCGTCGTCATGGTGATTTAAAATGTATGCTGAGGAACTTAGGAACTCCCACATGGTTCCTCACTCTGAGCTGTGCCGAGTATGGCTGGGAAGACTTACTTGAATTTCTACGAGAGGCAAATGCTAACGTAGAAAACATCGAATTCAAGACACCCGGAGAACTGTGCTCTTTGGATCCAGTCAATGTATGTAGGTACTTCAATCATAGATTTGAAGCTATGATGTCTTTCATCATGAATAAGAAGAATCTACCTCTTGGAGAGGTGTTGGATTTCTTCTGGAGAAAGGAGTACCAAGCAAGAGGTGCTCCTCATATACATATGTTGCTGTGGATCAAGGATGCACCTAAATTTGGAACGGATCCAGAAGACTCAGTGATGAGTTTCATCCAACAGTATTCTACGTGTGCTGTTCCAAACGCAAAGGAGAAGAAAAGCCTAGGAGAAAAAGTTCTACGTTTCCAAAGCCATCGATGTGGAAAGTACTGTCGTCGTAAATTCCGAAACAAAGACAAGTTCTACACCAAATGTCGTTTCGGCTTTCCACGACCGGTGATTTCTAAAGGAAGAGTGAACAGTTTGATGTCTTTGCTGCGACATAATGTGATGAAGAAATCACCTAAAAACACATACAATTTGAAGAGGAACGAAGAGTCTAAGTACATCAACGACTACAACCCGGTGATTTTGTCCATGTGGAATGCTAACATGGATATACAGTTTGTGGCTGATAACTGTATGGCTGTGGCTCGGTATGTGACATCTTATATCACCAAAAAAGAGAAGACAGAATTGAAGGATATGTGGGAGGACATTTCCCATGAAAAGAGCCTCAGCAAGAAGTTGTACAGTTTCAGTCTGAAGATGTTGTCGCATCGAGAAATCGGAGCTTACGAATGTTCTGACCGGTTGTCTTCAGCAAGTCTCTATGCCAAGTCCAGGAGTATCGTTTGGGCGAGTCTTGGTCTTGCTGCAACGCGTAATCGAGTTCTCAAACCTGTGCAGGAAATTGAGTATTTGGCGGAAAAGGAGCCAAACAGTACCGACATTTTGAAGACAAACATGTTGGATACATATTATCCAAATCGAAGCAGTCTACTCGAGAATGTTTGTCTGTATGAGGTTCTTCAAAATTACATATTCAAGAGGAACATCAAAGAAGATACTGAGAAAGGAGTGTATGCTGTAATAGGAAGTGAGGGATGTCTGGTCAAGCAAAGAAAATGCCACTTGATAAACCATCGAAAATTGAGTGGCGAATCTCCTGAAAAAAAGGAGTTTTTCTATTTAGCGCTTTTGCAACTTTTCAAGCCTTGGCGTGCAGAAGAGGAACTGCTTGGAGATTTCCTCTGTTACGAAGACTCTTTCAATGCCGCCAAGGAGACCATAGAATGTCCTGCTTTTCCCACATATGTAGAAATGTTGAATGTGGAAATCGAGCAGGAAGCAACGATTGCAGCCGAGATTGCCAGAGACAGTTCTCAGGACAGTCAGAGTTCTGCTTCATTGAGTCAGGATCCACTAGGAGGACCTGTTATCGAAAATGAAGCTGCCACTGCTATGAATGAAGTGGAAAGAGCCATGGCACATGCTCAGGAGGATGCGGTTAACTTAGAAGAGTTGGAAAGACAACTCAACGTTGAGCAGAGGAAAATATATGACGAAGTTACCATGCAAATTGATCATGGATTAAGTCATGACAAGAAAGAGTGCTCATGTACGTCGTTGAAGCCTGTCCGACTGTACGTGAGTGGAGAAGCGGGAACTGGAAAAAGTTTCCTTATTAAAGCAATTTCATGTTATTTGCAGGAAAGGACAGAGTCATCGCTGTCTTGTGTTGTCACCGCTCCAACTGGACTGGCAGCACATAACATTAAAGGGATTACTTTACATCGTTTACTGATGCTGCCAGTGGAGCATGACAACAAATTACAATATCACAAGCTATCTGGAGATGCTTGTTGTGAAGTTTCAAGAGTCTTGAGGAAAATGAAACTTCTTATCATTGACGAAGTAAGCATGGTTTCCAATGTCATGCTTGCTTTTGTGCATTTGAGAATGCAAGAAGTTCTCAAAACAGAGTATGATGTGTTATTTGGTGGCAAACACATCATTGTTTTCGGAGATCTTCTGCAGCTGACACCAGTGAAAGGGCAACCTGTGTTCAAAATGCTCACGCATGAAGATACCAGGAAGTGCCTAGGGAGCATTGGCAACGTCAATATTTGGTTAAACTTCAATTATGCTGAACTGCATGAAAATATGCGTCAGGCGAAGGATGAAGTTTACAAGACTATTCTACAAGATGTTAGAATTGGAAAAGTGACCAAGCATGGGAAAGAAGCTGTACATGCATGATTACTGTCAAATTTATATCCAGAACAAGATGTTGTGCCTGAGAATATTTTTCAGAAAATTACTGAGAACAAATCTGGAATATGTTTGATGCCAACTCTTGCAGAATGTGCCAAATTCAACAACAAAATGTTGCATTTAGAAAAGCAAGAGATTGTGAAACTGGAAGCTATTGACAGAGTAGAGCATATGGGATCAACAATTATTTTGTCTGAGAATTTGAAAACAAAATTGGATTCATTAGAGAAGAGTATATCTAAAACTGCAGGTTTTGAAAAGACTCTGAATGTGTGCTTGAACTGCCGTATAATTTTAAGAAGGAATTTACATGTTGAAAGAGGTCTGGTAAATGGATCAATGGGTAATGTTGTTGATTTTGTAAAATACAGAAATAGAGATGGAATTGAATTTTTAAAAATTAAATTTGATGGCATTGAGGAAGTACAGCTAATTGGTCGTTGTTCTGCTAGATTTTTGCTTGTAAAAGACTTATATGTTCGCCGTAAGCAGTTTCCTGTTTGCTTGGCATATGCGGTGACAATCCATAAATCGCAAGGTTTAAGTGTAGACAGTGCATTGGTGAATATTGGCAGTTCTGTGTTCAAGGAGGGTATGGCATATGTGGCATTGTCACGAGTTAGAACTTTATCGGGATTGTACTTGATTGAGTGTGATGTCACAAACATTTGTGCGGATCTAGATTGTGTTAAGGAATACAATAGGTTAAGAAGAGAGTATGCGCCACATTTGCCTCAATATCCTTTGTTTGAGAAACGTGTGGTAGGCCGGAAACGAAGAAATGTGACCAATACTGGGGAGGTTGTAGCAAAAAGATGAAAAGTCGATGAACCTGAAATTATAAGCAGAAACAAAAAGGATTCTGTTGAAGATGTTGTTGGTTTTCAATTTGAAAACAGTTCTGGTGTCAACTGCTATGCTAATGTAGTGGTTAATGTTTTGTTTTCTCTAGATTTTGCAGTTTGTTAAATTCTGTCTTAGAAAAATGTAGCACTGATAGAACAAACATAGAAAGTGTGTCTGAAATTCGAAATCTGTTAGACAGATGTTCAGGCCAAACACAATTCTCTCAAAATATTCAGCAAGATTGTCAGGAGTTTTTAATGTATATGCTTGATGTATTGCATGCTGAAGGTGTAGATGTAGATCAGCTGTTTGGGCTTTCCTATCAATGGCAGCATGACTGCGAGAACTGTAGGGTATCAAGTACTACTAGTGTAGACTCAGAAAGATTTATATATTTAACTTTGCCAGACAGTAAATCAGTCTCCTTTAATAAGCTAGTAAAAGCAGCTGATCACAACATGGAGTGTAGCCAATGTAAATCTGAAATGATGTCCACATTATTTATACGAACATATGGCCAGTATGTCATTTTAATGTTCCAACGATGTAGGCCTGATGGAACAAAATTGACAACTTTAATTAAAAATGTTGTGGCTTCACAGTTGTCAATATCAGGAAGGACTTTTGTAACTGGAGCAATTATATATCATAATGGTCCTTCAATAACATCAGGACATTACACAGCTTATTTAAAGTCTAGAAATGGCTGGTCATTCTGCAACGATTCTGTTTTAATTTTCAAAAAAAAATTGCCGTATGACCTTAAAAACTCTTACCTGGTGTTTTTAAAACCAAAATTTTAGGGAAAGAATCTCGGGATGTGCTCTGAGGAATTTCAAGAAGTTCTAATGGCTCCTACACGATTTGGCCTTGAGGATAAGTGTAGTTCAGAGACATAACTTCTAACCATAAGACTGGACGTCATGGAGAAATAAGTGCACTTTGAATGAGTTCAGAAAAACTGTTTCTTTTTATAAGCTAATTGAAGCAGCCAATCAAAACATAGAGTAGAGGGAATGTAAGTCTGCAATGCTGTCTACTGTTTTACATTGCTTTGTGATTAAAAGTGATGTAGAGAATTAAATAATTGTAGTAGTCATAGAGGTAGTGTAAGTCTGCTTCATAGTAAGCAGTATCAGTGTCATAGGAAATGTAGAACATGACTGAGCAAGAAGGGGAAAATATTACTAGTCCAGGATTGTGAAAATGATCTTCAACATTTTAATTGTGAAAGTTGCGGAAATACAACATGACGGGATAGGCTTACAAGAATTCCAAGAGTTATAAATGGCTCTGACACGATTTGGCCTTGTGGAAACGTGTGGTAGAGAGCGAGAAGTCATTTATTGTATGTAACATGTTTTTCAAAACGATGGAGGTTTTCTTTCAGAAAGTGGCGGTCTGAAAGTAATAACAGCACAACAGAGTGTAAGCTGTTCATAGGACATCCTTCGACGTCATGGAAAGTAAGTTAACTTTAAGGAGTTCTGAATTCTGATTTGTTATGTTGTATGGGTTTTTTAAACACAATCATTTTGATTGTGTTTTTTTTCCCCCGCTGTTATATGATGAATACCTTCAAGTCACTGTTTTTAGTGAAATTTGATACATTCTGAGAACAGCAAAAATAAACCATTTAACATGTATAATTATTTCTGTACTGTTTGCATTTATGATGTACATTTAGAACTGTGTAGGAGGCATGGAGAAGGTGAGGCTTCTGTAAGTGTCAAAGTTGTTGCATACAGTGCTCATATTCTACGTAGTTTTTCATATGATAGACTACATTTCCACAATGAGATACCTAAGCAAAGGAAACACAGGTGATATGATTGTGGAATGAGCAAAATAAATTGCACGTTTTTCAATTATATTACCTGTGTTAACCTAACATTACACATCACATTGTGTAGGTGAGGTTTAGGCCTGTTCCTGGAGACAGAGGAGGTCTGACATTTGTTCAAGAGTGCAATGGACATGACTCACTTCGTTGGTAGGCCTCCACATGTATTATCTCCTCTGTATTCTTCAACAAACCTAAATTCCATCTGCAACCCTGAGTAGGACTTACCTGAAACAAATCTGTGCATAGGTTACACCTTATTGGCATCTTGAAACAATCATTTAAAATGTTAGGGTCAGATTTATGGTGGCCGTGCGCCTCTTTTGCTCCATTGTGGGTCACTTTTGTGTAAAAGATGCACCATGTTGCAAGATAGGTTTCAGTTCATCTCCAGCAAGATACCATCAGTTTAAAATGTATATAATTAGCAGTGTGTAGGGGGCATGCAGAAGCTGAAGCTTTTGTAAGTGTCAAAGTTGTTGCATGCAGTGGTGCACTTCTGGGTACTGTTTAATATGCTGCACTACATCTGCACTATGAGATACCTAAGCAAAGGCAACACAGGTGATGTGATTGTGAAATGAGGAAAAGAAACTCCACATTTTTCAATTACATCACCTGTGTTTCCTAAGTTTACGAATGACATTGTGCAGATGAAGTTTAGGTCTGTTCACGGACACAGAAGAGGTCTGGCCTTTGTTCAAGAGTGAAGTGGACATGACTTACTTCATTGGTAGGTCTTCACATGTATTATCTCTTCTTTATTCTTCAACAACTCGAAATTTCATTTGGAACCCTGAGTAGGCCTCACCTCAAACAAACCTCTGGATAGGACACATCTTATTGGCATCCTGAAACAAACATTTAAAATGTTAGTGTCTTGCGACACTTTTGTGAAACAACAGCAGTGCAAAAGATGCACCATTTTTTAAGATAGGCCTCACTTCATCTGCATCAAGATACTGTTAGTTTAACATGTATATCTTTAGGACTGTGTACGGGGCCTGGAGAAGCAGAAGCTTCTGTAAGTGTCAAAGTTGTTGAAAAACTGTTTGTCCTTCAATCTTTTCCCTTGTCTTTTCTAATTTTTAAATACATGTTTTAATATTTTTCAAATGTTTGTTCTCTCTTTCACAGATTGAAAGTATAAAAACAAAAAGTGAGTAAGTTAATGACAATTATAAGGTAAATGTTTTGTACTCTTTTCGTTACATTTCTATCACATTCACCTACTAGTAGTTTGACAGCTTCATTTCTTTAACCCTCAGTTTCCTGCCTTTGCTACTTCCCTCATTCCTTTCTCTATTACCTACTTACTCTACTCCTTCCACTCCTTTTCTCAGTCCCTCTCTTCTCATAGTTCCTCACTCTTGTTCACTCACTCCGTCTCTATTACTCTTAGTGTCTTTGACTGATCACTCTTTCACTACTTGTTCATTATGCTTCTTCTGTGTAGTTGAAGCACACTAAGGGGCATATTATCAACACAGCCAATAAAATTATTGCTGTTTTTATCGGCAGAAAACTGGTGCAAAAGTGGTTTTAGCGGCAGTTTTCCGCCGCAAAAGCGGCTTTAGCGACACATTTGGGCCGATAAAAGCTGCAAAACTTTTATTGCCTATGTTGATGATATGGCTCTATGTTATTTACATTTCTTTGCTGTTTCAATTAATCTTTTTCTGTTATTTTTTCTTTTTTGTTTTCTGTTTTTTCTCTCTGTTATTCCACATGTTTTACTCTGAGTTTGAACATTCACTCACATTGTCCAAGAAACTCTTCTTTGTTATTGTTCTACTCTCTTTTTTTTCTTTCACTTCCTTATCTATTTTGTTTTTCACAATTATACCCTCTTAAATCTTTTCTTCGGTAAATAGATCTATTAAACAGTATCTCTGGTTTACTCCCTATAGCTGTCTTTCTTTTAACATCACTCTCTGTTTACTTTCCTTATACTTACTCTTCTTTTTTTTTTTTTTGGTTCGCTCCCGGTTCGCGAACCGGGAAGCGAACTGGGAAGCGAACTAAAAGAAATAGAGCTTGCCAGAGTGCTAAACATTCTAGCAATTTTTTTTGAAAGGGGAGGTAGTTCTGAAAAGAACTTTTTTTTTAATGTTTTAGTTGTTTTATATATTTTTTTTTATTTTTTGAACATTTTTTGGTTTTTTTGTATTTTTTGAACATTTTTAAATTTTTTTTGGTTTTTTTGGGGGGGAAACAACAAAAAACAGGCATTGAAAAGGGCTCAACAGGAGCAAAAAAAAAAATATTTTTTGGGGCGTTTAGGGCAATTATGATTTTCATAAGCTACATTTATTAATGTTATGCTCATGTTTCCACAGGAAATCAATGCTCCACAATACAAACAGGTGAACTTGAAGTGTGCAAAGTTCTCTTGAATGTTTGGCACGGTTTCCCGTGCCTCTGCTCCTGACAACGATATTTGAGAAGTTGACCTGGCCACAGGAGTTGTTGTTGGGTTCTCCTGCTGGTCACGTATCTCTGCCCGGCTGTAATTCAATGGATGCCACCTGTTCATGTGCCGATGCATGGTATAGTTCCCATAGCTATACTTTTTATCAGTCCCTCTTGATAATTTCTCTTTGCAAATGAGGCAGGTGACATACCTCGCATTTACTTTCTTCTGCCCTGGAGGGATTGAAAAAAACTGCCAAATGAAACTGGCTTTCCTATGGGAAACCCGGGGCACTCTTCCAAGAACTGTGGTCCTTCTCTCTCCTCTTCCTCTAGTTCTTCCTCTTCCTCCTCTGTGTTGGTGATGACCTGGGGAGGTGGTCCTCTCTTCCCATGAGGAGGTGGAGGTGGTGGTGGGGGTGCACCAGCTGAAGCAACTACTGAAGCCATTGCTCAAGTATGAAATAAGGTCTTCCTCTCACAAAGATGAAAGTCAGAGTGAGGAAAGAAGGAGGGGTTTTCATCATTTGGGAAAAACAATAGTTCTAAACCAATGAAAAGTGTTATTTTTAGGTCACCTGACCTAGCCTTACATCATTATGAAACCAAAAGTGAAATGAACCAATGAAAAGTTTTATTAACAAGTCACATGACCTGTTACGCTTATGTTACGCGCTGCGGAATGCGCCCCGGATCGCTTCCGGGTCGCTGCGCTTCGCGCCTCGGTTCGCGCTCCGGAGCACTTCCGGGTGCGCTAACGCGGCACGTCATAAGACGCATTACGCGGCAACGCGATACGTCGCGCTTTCGCGACGCGCCCCAGATCGCTTCCGGGGAGCTGCGCTTCGCGTCTCAGTTCGCGTACCGGAGCACTTCCGGGTGCGCTAACGCGGCGCGTCATAAGACGCATTACGCGACAACGTGATATGTCGCGCTTCCGCGACGCGTCACGATGTTCATTTCTAACGCGGCAGTTCCGCAAACGGCATCAAGGTGAGCTAACGGGAAGCTTCCCGGTTCGCGAACCGGGAGCGAAGAAAAAAAAATATTAAAAAAAAAATTATTAATAAACATATAAAATATATTTTGGGATTTAAAGAAGAATACATTTTACAGCTACAGATATTAGCTTTTAAAAAAACAATGAAATTCACTGAAAAAACCATTAGTTATAGACCATATATAGTTAAGAATTTGCATTTACAAAACCTTGAAAATTCAATGAAAAAACCATAGGTTATAGACCATATATAGTTAGGAATTAGCATTTAAAAAACCTTATTTTACTCACACAAAACCATTGAAATTCCATATATAGTTAGTTGTACTAACTATATATCGCGCACCCGCAATCCACTGCTGATCATGTCACATATTACATCATTCATGACATGGTCAGTGACATCACTGATGACATCACTGATGACATCTCAAATGACATCACTGATGACATCACTGATGACATCTCAAATGACATCACTGATGACATCACTGATGACATCTCAAATGACATCACTGATAACATCTCAAATGACATCACTGATGACATCTCATTTGACATTACTGATCACATCACTGATGACATCATTCATGTGATAATACAATTAACCTCTTCAGACTCTAAGATAACCTTAGATACACTCAGTGTAAACAGACACTCACAGACTGTCACTCATCCATGGAGTTACTCACACACCTAGTCAGTCATGCAAAAATCAATCATACCTCCATTTTCTCAACTATACAGTTATACACACCTTACTTATTCAAACATATACTAAAACATATTTACTCTCTTATACAATCCCTGATACAAGTTCACAATGATCCATACAGCCACTCACACATTCACTGGCTCTTATGCACAGTTATTTATATATGTCAACTCTCACATGTACTGTGTTTTACATATGTACTTACTTTGACATGTAACACTGAGATATCCATTCACTCACCAATACACTCATGCACACAGTCAACCGCCCATACAGCTGTTTCCACATGCACTTTTGAACCCATACATCTAGTGAATCAACTGCTCACACATCTATGCACAGAGTCATACACCTCCCAGCCACCCACACACACACTCAGTCGCCCATACAAATACTTGGGCAACCAATCAATAACCCATATAGTTACTCATATAGCTACTGATCAACACATGCAGCAGTTTACAGAACAACAGACATAATGATGCACAAATTAAGACAGTTTAGTCACTAACCCATGCACTCAATGAGACACATTTAATCACTCACTCATACAGTCAGTCATGCACCTACTAAATCCTTCATCCAGACACTTATACATCCACTCAAGACATATTTTAACTTTACAGAAAAATACAGTCACTGGATGTTGTCATCAGTGATGTCATCAGTGATGTCATTTGAGATGTCATCAGTGATGTCATCAGTGATGTCATTTGAGATGTCATCAGTGATGTCATCAGTGATGTCACTGACCATGTCATGAATGATGTAATATGTGACATGATCAGCAGTGGATTGCGGGTGCGCGATATATAGTTAGTACAACTAACTATATATGGAATTTCAATGGTTTTGTGTGAGTAAAATAATGTTTTTTAAATGCTAATTCCTAACTATATATGGTCTATAACCTATGGTTTTTTCATTGAATATATATATATATATATATATATATATATATATATATATATATATATATATATATATATATATATATATATATATATATATATATTACCTACTGGCGGTCGCCAGTAGGTATATATAGTTAGGATTTTTTCTCTATGGGATTTTTGAAAATTCTATGTCTAATAACTTTGGCGTTTGTGGACGGAATTGGCTGAAATTTTCAGGAAAATGGAACATTTTGTTTCTGAGCAGCCCCTGAAAATTGGGGGGGGGTTCGTCCAGGGGGGGTCGAGAA
This sequence comes from Lissotriton helveticus, assembly GCF_964261635.1. Classification (NCBI taxonomy): domain Eukaryota; kingdom Metazoa; phylum Chordata; class Amphibia; order Caudata; family Salamandridae; genus Lissotriton; species Lissotriton helveticus. The sequence continues at coordinate 2,134,513,162 of NC_136059.1, read as the reverse complement.
AAAAGGGGGGTCCCAAAACGTGTTTTTAACATTGAGTTTTCCATAGGGCGGTTGGCCTCACTTTTAGCCCGAACGGCTGAATGGATTTGCACGAAACTTGGCAAAATTGTAGGGACTGTTAGCCCGATGTGCCTTTTGTAGGTCTCAATATATGTGCTCCAGTGGATTTTGAGTAATTTAGGTTCAAAAAAAGATATATATCTGGGCGGAGCCTAACCACACATCTGATCTGATTGGCTGTCAGCACTTCATCCAAGAAGTGTTGGCAGCCATCTTGGGACCAATATACATGATAGCACCTCATTAAAAAGCATTGTAGTTAATAGAGGGTTTTAGGACTTTAGTTACATTATAAATCATTTGTTGATGGTACCATACTCGTTTTAGGAATTGTGGTGGGTTCTAAGGTGATTTTACCATGTGAAAAAACCTTCTGCTGTGATATCATGAATATTGTTTGAAAGAAAACTAATATCTCATGATTTTCCCACAGTGGTTTGGAAGGGGATCTATAAGCTAAACTGAAAGCATATTTTCTGTAAATTCACATTATCTTTCTCAGTCATGTGAAAATGAAGTCTGACATTCTCAGTAAAACATGTACATCCAACAAGGACAGAGACTGTCAGTTGATTCCTTTGTGTTCTACTGCAGCCTCCTAGAGTGTTCTAAAGAACAACTAGAGCGCTAACAGTCCTACTTATTACAAAGGTATGGCACACCTGAAGCCATCTTGATTGGAATAAAGTGGTAACTCTTAAAACATTTAATTTAAAAAGAAACAACATGAGGGGGTATATTTTGCCATAGAAAGTATGATTAGCGCTGCAGAATGAAAAATTAGGGCACATTTTGAGTGACTTCTCAAATCCTTTTCTATTTCATTAAAACATTCTGACATGCAGTCTCCCAAAATGCCCACCAGAGACAAAAGAGCCCAAATGTAGCCCAAATATCACCCAGATGTAGCCCAAGTATAGCCCAATGACAGAATGTCCCAGAGTGTTCTAAAGAACAACTAGAGCGCTAACAGTCCTACTTATTACAAAGGTATAGCACACCTGGAGCCATTGTGATGGGAATAAAGTGGTAACTCTTAAAACATTTAATTTAAAAAGGAACAAAATGAGGGGGTATATTATGCAATAGAAGGTATTATTAGTGCTGCAGAAAGAAAAATTAGGGCACATTTTGAGTGACTTTTCAAATCCTCTTCTATTTCATTAAAAAATTCTGACATGCAGTCTCCCAAAATGGCCACCAGAGACAAAAGAGCCCAAATGTAGCCCAAATATCACCCAGATGTAGCCCAAGTATAGCCCAATGACAGAATGTCCCAGAGAGTTCTAAAGAACAACTAGAGCGCTAACAGTCCTACTTACTACAAAGGTATGGCACACCTGAAGCCATCTTGATTGGAATAAAGTGGTAACTCTTAAAACATTTAATTTAAAAAGGAACAAAATGAGGGGGTATATTTTGCCATATGAATTATGATTAGTGCTGCAGAAAGAAAAATTAGGGCACATTTTGAGTGACTTCTCAAACCCTCTTCAATTTCATTAAAAAAATTCTGACATGCAGACTGAAACATGCACTTTGAATACCAGCAGCAGACGTCCCTGGTGAGCAGTAGCTTTACTACAGTGATCTAATGTGCAACTAGAGTGCTAACATTCAGAATTTATGGCAAATGTGTGACACATCTGAATGCCTTCTTGATGGAACCAAAGTAAACAAGCATTGAAAATGCAATAGATCTCGCCCTCGTTTAAGTTAAAGCCATTCTGTTTGTAATGAGGTGGCTTTTTAGCTTTGCTTTTATTAGTGTTTTTTCAACTTTCATGTAAATAACATGCATCTGTATGCATATAAGTATATGTATGCATGCATTTATGTTTGTATTTATATAGATATACAGATGATATATGTTTATATATGTATGTATATATATATATTCACTGAAAAAACCATAGGTTATAGACCATATATAGTTAGGAATTAGCATTTACAAAACCTTGAAAATTCACTGAAAAAACCATAGGTTATAGACCATATATAGTTAGGAATTAGCATTTACAAAACCTTGAAAATTCACTGAAAAAACCATAGGTTATAGACCATATATAGTTAGGAATTCGCATTTACAAAACCTTATTTTACTCACACAAAACCATTGAAATTCCATATATAGTTAGTTGCACTAACTATATATCGCGCACCCGCAATCCACTGCTGATGATGTCACATATTACATCATTCATGACATGGTCAGTGACATCACTGATGACATCACTGATGACATCTCAAATGACATCACTGATGACATCACTGATGACAACATCCAGTGACTGTATGTTTCTGTAAAGTTAAAATATGTCTTACATATTGAAGAATGAGTGGATGTATAAGTGTCTGGATGAAGGATTTAGTAGGTGCATGACTGACTGTATGAGTGAGTGATTAAATGAGTCTCACTGAGTGCATGAGTTAGTGACTAAACTGTCTTAATTTGTGCATCATTATGTCTGTTGTTCTGTAAACTGTTGCATGTGTTGATAAGTAGCTATATGAGTAACTATATGGGTTATTGATTGGTTGCCCAAGTATTTGTATGGGAGACTGAGTGTGTGTGTGGGTGGCTGGGAGGTGTATGACTCTGTGCATAGATGTGTGAGCAGTTGATTCACTAGATGTATGGTTTCAAAAGTGCATGTGGAAACAGCTGTATGGGCGGTTGACTGTGTGCATGAGTGTATTGGTGAGTGAATGGATATCTCAGTGCTACATGTCAAAGTAAGTACATATGTAAAACACAGTACATGTGAGAGTTGACATATATAAATAACTGTGCATAAGAGCCAGTGAATGTGTGAGTGGCGGTATGGATCATTGTGAACTTGTATCAGGGATTGTATAAGAGAGTAAATATGTGTTAGTATATGTTTGAATAAGTAAAGTTTGTATAACTGTATAGTTGAGGAAATGGAGGTGTGATTGATTCTTTGCATGACTGACTAGGTGTGTGAGTAACTCCATGGATGAGTGACAGTCTGTGAGTGTCTGTTTACACTGATTGTATCTAAGGTTATATTAGAGTCTGAAGAGGTTCATCGTATTATCACATGAATGATATCATCAGTGATGTGATCAGTAATGTCAAATGAGATGTCATCAGTGATGTCATTTGAGATGTCATCAGTGATGTCATTTGAGATGTCATCAGTGATGTCATCAGTGATGTCACTGACCATGTCATGAATGATGTAATATGTGACATCATCAGCAGTGGATTGCGGGTGCGCGATATATAGTTAGTGCAACTAACTATATATGGAATTTCAATGGTTTTGTGTGAGTAAAATAAGGTTTTGTAAATGCGAATTCCTAACTATATATGGTCTATAACCTATGGTTTTTTCAGTGAATTTTCAAGGTTTTGTAAATGCTAATTCCTAACTATATATGGTCTATAACCTATGGTTTTTTCAGTGAATATATATATATATATATCGCGAAAAACTCCTCTGCCAGACAGCGTTTGCAGTTCCACAAAAACAGGAGCACGGACCACCATTTAGTGCACAGAATCCTTTATTAAGTTGCGCTCAGTCGGCCATTACGCGTTTCAGCACCAGAGTGCCTTGATCACATGACACGAGTATGCATCACCTGACTGCTTTTAAACCCAAACCTTTTTTTGGGCTTTTTTTTCTTTCAACATTTCTTTACTTGCTTTCCACACCATTTAAAGTGACAGTGCATATAAATAGTTATGTGATAATGCATGAACATTGTATCTGGTTTTACAATTGTTTCACTTTGTATTTCACATGAATTTATTTCTCGAAGATCGTGGTCTGATTACCATATTGCTTTTGTTATCATGTTTCTATCACATCAATGTCTGCAATCTAACACAATTTAAATTTGTAAAGTGCTAAATGCGATATGATGTAATTACAGTACATATATTTAGATGCCAAAAATAGATATACACATTTATATAAATAAATAAATATCTTAATATACAAATATTGAAATCAATAAGTTAATAAATAGATAAATATATATTTCTAAAAAGTTTCTTTGTCAATACTTTCAAAAATATATCTATTTACATCATACAACTTAATTTAGATCCTGGGTATATGTGTTTTTTGGTATTCTCCTTATTCTATACTCATGGTCCACCATTCATGCATATGGGATTTTTTTCCATTTTTTAGAGGAACAGAAGCCTCTGTCCTCAATAAAGTGCAAAATGTGAAGAAGGATTTGATAAATGTGAAAATTAGTCCATAAAAATCATCAAAATAAAAAACAACACATAATGCTCTACCTATAACCATAAATATTTCAATTTAAAATATTTTAGCTCAAATTGAAACTAATTTCATTTTTGCCTAATGCTAGATTTTTCTTTGATATGAAACTCCCACCTTAGCTGACCTCAAGGGATGATTATTACTTCTGGAAACATTGTTTCAATTTATAAACATGTGTATAAATCCTCTGTAATGTTGAGGCCATTTAAGTGTTTGGAATCAAGTTCTAAAATATATCTGGTTTCCAGATTACGGAGAGCACCCTCTCTGTCTCCACCTCTTTTGTTAAAGGGTACACTGTCAATAATATAGTATTTTAGGAACTTGGGATCTGCTTGATGGGTTTCATTAAAGTGGTGAGCAACAGGGTACACTGGATCACGAATTTTGGTTGCTCTAATGTGTTGCAAAATCCTTTTGTGCCCCTGCAGCTTGGTACTTCCCACATACCTAAGCCTACAGGGACACTCGAGGATATATACAACATATTCCGTTTTGCAAGTCAGAGATTTTGTGATCATGTGGTCTCCTGCCTCAAATGCTTTCGCAAAGCTAGTGGTGTTCACCCCATTCTGGCAGGCTTTGCAAGTTTTACACCTAACAAAACTCTTTCTTTGACTAAGCCAGTTCGTTTTTGGTTGTTCAATTGGGTTATTTACCACTAATTTATCTCTCATATTAGGGGCCCGTTTATTGGTATTAGATGGTCTGAGAGGTAAGGTAGGGCCCAAGACAAGATCACTTTTGACCAATGGCCAATTTCTTTGTATTATATGGTTAACTTCTTTCTGTTGATTACTGTACCCTACAATCATTCTGAATTCTTTTGCAGGTTGATTTTTAATTATTACTGTTTGTACTACAGTATTCACATTAATATTGGTTTTAGGTCCTGCTAGTTTTAAAAGTTCATCTCTGTTAGTTTGTTCACTTTTCAAAATGGCGGCATTAATGCATATAGTACTGTACCCTCAGGCTAAAAACCTGTTTTTACATTCCTGTTGTGCTTTTGTTAATTCTTTTTAGTGCTGCAGATCCTTTTTATGCGTAGCATCTCCCCATACGGGATGCTTTGAACCAAGTGTTTTGGATGATGGCTCTGCGCATGTAATACTGCATTAACTGCACTGGGTTTTCTATGCATCTTTGTTTCTATTTTGCCATCTTCGATACAAACTTCTACATCTAAGAAGAGGACCCATTCTAATTTCAGAAGTAAATTGTAAATTCAAGTCATTTTGGTTAAGTTGATGAATAAATTCAATCGCCTCAGATTTTGTACCATGCCAAATTAAAAACAGGTCGTCTATATAACGCCATCAGCATTTTACATGTTGATTGAGGGTGTTGGAGTGTTCTCTATGGAGGACCAGTTCCTCCCAACAGCCCATGTGAAGACAGGCATAACTGGGGGAGAAACTGGCCCCCATAGCAACACCCCGCAATTGCTGGTATAACACATGTTGAAACAGAAAGACATTATTATTCAAACAAAAATCCATCATATCCATGATCATTTTACTGTGATGTTTGTTAGCCACTGGTCTTTGTCCCAAATAATGTTCGATAGCCCTCGTACCACCTTTATGATTTATACTAGTGTATAATGCGGTTGTATCCATAATGATTAATAGATAATCACTCTGCCAATCACAAGTATGTAATTTTGCTAAAAAATCACTAGTATCTCTAAGGTACGAGGGTAGAGTTTGTGCAAAGTCCTGTATATAATGATCAATATATTGCGATGCATGTTCTGTTAGACTGTTCTTTGCAGAAATAATGGGATGCCCAGGGAGGTGAATTGGGTCCTTGTGTAAATTTGGTATAAAATAGAGTACTGGTGTTGTCGGTGTTGTATTTTTCTAAAACAAGTATTCCTCCTTGCTTATTAATCCCGACGCTTTCCAGGCCAATAGTTTACTATAAAAACTTTCATATGTTGATTTAAGCTTGGACTGGTCACATCGGCAGTAACATTCTTTGACGACAATTGTTTTTGTGCTTCCCCTATGTAGTTCATTTTACTGCATATTACAAGGTTTCCCCCTTTGTCTGCATTGCGTATTATGATTTCCTTATTGTTTGTTGGTGATATTTCAATTCCTGTTTGTTTTTTATTTTGCCCTTCCGTTTGTTCGTTTTGTAGTTGAGCTGTTTTGATTCTTTAATTATTTGTTCATGGTATATATCAATGTTGTCTCTCGGCATAAAAATAGGGACAAAGGTTGAGCGAGGTTTAAACTTTTGTCTTTGTCTGGAAAGTTCTTAACTTGTATTTGTTAAGTCCTCAGAATAAGTCTCCGGTGGCTCATTGCGTGCTAATGATTGCAAATCCCCAAGCAATGACCTGTCCTGGCTCGCGAGGTGTGAATATGTTATTGCCTTCTCTAGTGATGGGGAACTTGCTGATTCCTGGTTCTTCAATTCATCAGCTGTATTTTTTAAGAGGTGATGTTTTTTTTAATTTTAACTTTCTTATGCCTCTATAGATATCCATTCTGGTAGATGCATAGTCAAAAGAACTTTCTGGTGCATACAATAGACCTAAGGACATCAATTGCAGTTCAGCTTGATTTAAAACGACATTCGACAAATTAGTAACAGTGATGGTTGTGTCCTTTTGAGTGTGTGGATTTTCATCACTGCTTATTTCCTGTTCCACCGCCTTGTTTGATATCTCCTGGTAGTTTCACCTTTTGCTTGCCCTTCGCCTTTCTCTACGTTTGCGGGAGCTGGTTTTTGTGGCTGTTTCTTTGAGCGCAGTGTCTGTTTGCGCTTCTCCACTAAAAAATCCAGTTCTTCCACTAGGGAGATCGTAGTTGGAACTCTCCTTTCTCTTATATTCTCAGTTTCACTTTCCACCGCTGAACTCAAGTCCGAGGCAGAGGAGTCTCCTTGTGCTGCCCCTCGTCTGCCTTGAACTACGCTTTTAGATGTTCTGCTGTACTTTGATATTTTTAAACTTTCATAATTTTTTTGCAAAAGTGAAGATTCTCCCGCATTTGTAGTCGGCTTTATTTCTATGATACTTAAAGGTCTTTCGTTCTCTTATTTTGTCCTCCTCCTTTTTTAAGCGTAAGGTCATTTCTTTCCTTAATTTGCTTTCTTCCTCACTTTGTCCCATTTGTTTGATTTCTTCATTTAACTTTTATATTTGTGATTGCAATTTTAACCTGTCTGACTCCGCATATTTGACAAGTATCATCATCAGCATCCTAGATGACTCGAGGTTTGTATCGGCCCACTCCTTCATCATTTGGGGGTCAGGGGTCTCATAGCTTGGCGCTATGAGTATGCGCAGTCCCCTGGGTACGTACCCCACATCTAAATAACGCTGTAGGGAGCGGCCCTCCCACCACTTGCTTTGCTCGCGTTTGTTTGACTTCTCCAGAGCCCGAAATTTGTCACGGAGCGTATTGGATGTTGTCGCCCCACTCAATGCATTCTCAGCATTGTGGTTCATAGGCAGGGAATTGTGGTCATCAAACATTTCTACCGCGGCAGCCTCGCGGTCCCTCAACGTGTCTGCCGAAATTGCACAACCTTTTGTATTACAAATCTGTAAACTCGCTACCGCCGATTAGTGTCATTTGTCAGTGTCCTTACACTAATCCGTAGCGTAGTTTTACACATAATAGCGCTTAGCGACCAGTCATGATAAGTGTTCTCTACAAATACAAATACAAAATACAAAATATATATATATTTAATTATATAAATTCAAACAAGGTTGCCTAAGATGAGAGCGGCCCCAAAGGAGGTTTTTCTTCCAATTCTGGGGAATGGTGCACAGGCAGGTGCAATGCCAAGCCACCATATGGCTCGACGCGTTTCAAACACACAGCACCCCTTCTTTAAAAAATAAATTAATTAAAAAAGCCTGACATCGCGCCGGAGACCCCGCCCCTTCCCTGCAGCACTCCGCAAACGCGACCCCTGGCGCATCGTAAGATGGGGAAGTAATTCCCCTTGGATACCGGGGGTGCCTGGGGGTCAATTGCCCACCAGGAACCTCCAATATGCACCAGGGAGCTGTACTGCAGAGAGGGGTTCAGAGGCCATGCCCCTTTTTACACCTCTTTGCAACGCAGCTCTGTGGCGCTTACTGGAGATACCTGGTGGGCTAGTTGGACCCCAGGCACCCTCAAGATTCAAGGGGACTCAATCCCCCAACTTAAAACACACCACGGGGCACGTTTTCACAGTGGGGAAGGGAGGGGGCGAGGCCTGAGGTGACATGTGTGCAAACACACCCTGTGGCTCGTTTTAAGTTGGGGAATTAATTCTTCTTCATTCCTGAGGGTCCCTGGGGGCCAACTAGCCCACCAGGTACCTCCAGTAAGCGCCACAGAGCTACGTTGCAGAGAGGTGTAAGAAGGGGCGTGGCCTCTGAACACCTCTCTCCAACGCAGCTCCCTGGCACATAATGGTGGTAACTGGTGGGCTATGTTGCCCCCAGGGACACTCAGGATTGAAGAGGAATTAATTCTCCAACGTAAAACATGCCACATGGCATCTGTGGACACATGTCACCTCAGGCCCCGCACCCTTCCTTCATCACTGTGCAAACGCACCCCGTGGCCTGTTTGCCTCGGTGGCACAGATAAAATGGGTGGAGCTGATGTCAGCACGCCGACGAGGTCCTCTTATGGCTCTGATGATGACATACAGTGTTGCGAGCGGAGTCATGCTATTATGACGTCCTCGTCGACGTTGGAGAGCTAGGGAATAATTTCCGTGGAATGCTGGTGCAGGGGATATTCACCTAAGTGTTAAGGTTAGTCCTTTGGGAGCAACTGGTCATGTTGCCAGTCCAGAAACCGAAACCAGTGATCCGAGGGCAGAGGCCCTGCAGATGGCACACAAGGTGGGGTTGTGTGCACCGGCGGGGCAGCAAAGTGTCAAGCACCACAACCCACAAAAAAGGTAACAAGGGCTTTGAATAACACATGATCTTCTCTTTGTATCTGGCAGGAACAACAAAGTTAAAATGCCCTAGTACCAAAATGTAGAATTAGTGCTACAGTGGTCTTCAAGAGGACCTGTGATGCCGCTTCTGCCTCCCGTACCCTGGAGGCATTACATGGGTCATGCGGTACGGCCATACTGTGGTGGGATGCACACTCGTTGACCTCTCATGGAACTGCTCCACACTTCTGGGAGGACGCTTTCCATTAGCTATGTTTTCTAATGACGTGTCACGCCACACCGTCCAACAACAGAACTCCTTTAGATCCAAACAGAATCTTCCACTCTCTCGCCAGAAGTGAAACCAGGTCACGGAAGAACAGGGGCGAGCTTTGTTCGGTAAACAGCCATTACAACAACTTTTTTACTTCGCAATACCATTACAACGCATGCATTACCACGCATGCGTTGTACATCGCGAAGTCATTACCACGCACATTTTTAGAATACATGGTAATTTACTACAAATGCCTTCACAACAAATTTTGTTGTAAAGGAATGTATGGTAAATGACCATGCGTTCTAAAAACATGTAGACAATCCATGTCGTTGTAAGGAAACATGGGCTGTTCCGTTTCCTCACAACGATGTGCACCGCCTCAGAGACGATGTGAAGCAGGAACCATGAGGAGGAAGGAACCACGAGGAGTGAGAGGTAAGGGGGATTGGGCATGGGGTGTGGGTTCTTTTCTAGGGTTTAGGGTAGTGCAGTCGTGTTTGAGTAGTGTAGGGGGTCGAGCTGGGGGTAGTGTTTTAGGGTTTAGTGTAGTGCAGTAGTGTTGGGGGTCATGCTGGGGGTAGTATTTTAGGGTTTAGGGTAGTGCAGTGGTGTATGGGTAGTGTAGGGGGTTGTACCGGGATAGTGTTTTAGGGTACATGGTAGTGCAGTGGAGTTTGAATAGGGTAGGGGGTCATGGTGGTGGTAGTGTTTTGGAGTTTAGGGTTGTGCAAGGTGTTTGTGTTGTGTAGGGCATCATGCTGGGGGTAGTGTTGTATCGTTTAGGGTAGTGCAGTGGTGTTTGGGTAGCGTAGGGGGTTGTGCTGGGGTAGATTTAGGGTTTGGGGTAGTGCAGTGGTGTTTGGGTAGTGTAGGGAGTCGTGCTGGGGGTAGTGTTTTAGGGATTAGGGTAGTGCAATGGTGTTTGTGTAGTGTAGGGGGTTGTGCTGGGGGTAGTGTTTTAGGGATTAGGGTAGTGAAGTGGTGTTTGTGTAGTGTAGGGGGTAGTATTTTAGGGTTTAGGATAGTACAGTGGTATTTGGGTAGTGTAGGGGTCGTGCCGGGGTAGTGTTTTAGTATTTAGGACAGTGCAGTGCTATTAGGGTAGTGTAGGTGGTCATGATGAGGGTAGTATTTTAGGATTTAGGGTAGGTTAGTGGTGTTTGTGTAGTGAACAGGGTATTTTGTTAGGGTTTAGGGTAGTACAAAGGTGTTTGTGTAGTGTAGGGGGTCTTGCTTGGGGTAGTGTTTTAGGGTTTACGGTAGTGCAGTGGTGTTTGGGTAGTGTAGGGGTAGTGCTGGGTAGTGTTTTAGGGTTTAGGGTAGTGCAGTGGTGTTTGGGTAGTATAGGGGCTCATGCTGGGGGTAGTGTTTTAGGGTTTAGGGTAGTGCAGAGGTGTTTGTGTAGTGTAGGAGATAACGCAGACTTCATCTCCCGTACGCCCTCCCCTCCGCTGACTACATCCTCCTAGGAGACCTCAACTACCATCTGGAGAACAACAAGGACAGCAACACCACCACCCTGCTGGACAACCTCGCCAACCTCGGACTCAAGCAACTGGTAAACACCCCCACCCACTACGCCGGCCACACGCTTGACCCCGTCTTCTCCTCCAGCAAGTACATCTCCTTCAGCCACTCCACCGGACTCCACTGGACTGACCACAGCAGCATCCACTTCAGCTTCAGAAGAACAACGACCCACCACCACCCGCAACAGATTCCTCTAAGGATCTGGAGTCAGATCCCCACCGAGCAGCTCTCCACCTCCCACCGCCAGAACCCTCCCACCAGCACAACGGACCCCAACGAAGCAGCCAGCAACCTCACACAGTGGCTCACCAACTGCGCAAATTATCTTGCACCACTATAGATCCCTCCCAGCAGACCCGGCAGCAAGAAAGCCTCCTGGTTCACCGATGAACTCAAGAACTCCAAGAACTGCCGAACCCTCGAGAAAGCCTGGCGCCATGACCAGACCACAGACAACATGACTGCCCTCAAGCACGCCACCCGCAAACACCACCAGCTGATTCACACTACCAAGAAGACAGCATTCTTATCTTATCTTATCTTAAGTGCAATTTATAGAGCGCACTGACACCGTAGGCTTCCTGGCGCTTAGAGACAGAGTGAGTGAGGAGGAATCGTAAGTGGCGGATTTGTAGCCAAGGGGAGGGAAGAGATGGGTTTTAAGCGATTTTCTGAAGTTCAGAAGGGAAGGGGAGGATTTGATGGAAAGAGGAAGGAGATTCCAAAGCCCAGGAGCTAGAAGGGAAAAACGGCGACCGCCAAATTTTTTGGTTTTGATTTTGGGGGTAATTAGCAGATGACGATGTGCTGGTCGGAGGTTTCGCGTTGGACGGTGAGGACAGATAAGAGATTTCAGAAAAGCGGGGCCGGAGCAGTGAAGAGCTTTGAATGTGAGATAGGCCACCTTGAAGGCTGCCCTCTGCTCTATTGGGAGCCAGTGCAGACTGTGAAGTAGAGGTTTGGCCGATTGCCATCTGGGGATTTTGTGAATTAGGCGTGCCGCTTGGTTCTGGACAACTTGCAGGCGGTGTAACAGGGATTGTGGAAGACCGTAGTAGATAGAGTTAGAAAAGTCCAGGCGGGAAAGCACAAGTGAGATGACAACCTGGGTGAGTACGGCGGGGGGAAGTGAGTGACGAACTTTGCGGATCTTCCGGAGCTGGTACATACAGGATGAGATTACCGCGCCCACTTGGGCTCTGAGGGAGAGTTCGGCGTCGATAATCACTCCCAGACTCTTTACTGATTTTGCCGGGACTGGGGGGGAGCCTAGCTCCGAGGGCCATAACTGCGGGCCCCAGTGAGCTTGACTGAGTCCAGGGAGAAGGAGCTCAGTTTTCCCGGGGTTTAGCCTCAATTGGTTCTGGTTCGTCCAAAGTTAGATGTGGATCATGGCTGCGTGGAATGTATTGATGGCATCAGTTGAATTAAGCGGGAGGATAATCTGTAAGTCGTCAGCGTAGTTGTAGACAATAATGTTCCATTTCTGAAGAGAGTGGATCAGAGGCCGGAGGTATAAATTGAACAGGAGCGGTGAGAGGGAGGAGCCCTGAGGGACTCCGCAAGACGTTGGAGTTTTTTTTGCAGTGTAGGGTCCCAGGCGGACCGCCTGTGTTCTTCCAGTCAGGAAGGACTCGACCCACTCTAGAGCAGTAAGGGCACGAGGGCCTGGGGGGAGCCCACGTCCGCATTGCTCCTGAGTGTGTCCAGAACTGCCAGAATGACGGCCTCAGTAGAGTGGGCCGGTCTGAAGCCGGCTTGGTTAGGCTCAAGGTGACAGGAGGATTCGATGAAGTTTGACAGACATCGGGTGACGTGAGCGTTTTTCACAAAGAAAGAGTTGAGAGTGTCGCATGCCTCTTGAGTGGGGGTCTGGGCTGGGAGGGTTATGTCATCTGTCATCTGTGGTGAGTTCATTCATGACTCTGAACACCTCCTTAGATTTGTCGACCGCCAGCGAGATCCTGTTGGAGAAATGTTCCTTTTTGGCAAGGCTAATGGCAGCTTTGTATTCTTTACGCGCGGACAAATAAAACTGTCTAGCTAAGTTGGAATAATCGCGTCTCCAGGTGCGTTCTAGCTGGCGCGTTTTTAATTTATGATGTTTAAGGTCATCAGAGAACCACCTGTGGGAGTAATAATGCCTAGTGCGGGGGAATTTAATCAGGGGGGCAAAGAGGTCGCTGGCCGACCTCAGCCAGGATCCGATGTTGTGTTCTGTTCCGTCAATGTTATCAGAGGGGTTAAGAACTGGACGGGTGTCGGCCAGGGTTGTGAGAAAGCCCTGGGAGTCATATGTACTCCATTTTCGTGAGGAACCACCAGCCATCAGAGGAGCAGGAATTTGGCCTGCGACAGTGATAGTGGTGTCAACTAGGTGGTGGGCAGACCAGACGCAGGGGGATATGTCTGGCAGGGACAAGGCCAGATTGCAGGTCCAGATCTGGTCCAGGATGTGGCCCTTGTTATGGGTAGGTTGGGTGACCTGTTGGGTAAGATTCAGACTGTTAAGAGTCTCAAAGAGCTCTGTGGCATGAGGGCCAGCGTTGGTGTCATTGAAGCTGGGGTGCAGCGTTAACAGATTAGACAACAGTTCGCTCATGATGGTGGGGAAAGATGGCATGGGATGTGGAGGCCGGTATAAGAGGAGGAAGGTAAGGGCACCAGTATCAGTTTCCACGCTGAAAAGTAAATTATCCACCTCAGGAAGGGGGAGGGAATTAGAGGAAATAGCGTTCAGACGCTTAGATATGATAGCTGCTACCCCACCCCCGGAACGGTCACCAGGGCGATCGGCGTGGAGGATGTAATAATCAGGGGGGGAGGGCAGCCAAGATATCTGGGAGGGACTCTGATGTTAACCAGGTTTCCGTGAGCAGGAGTATGTCAGGGTTGTTATTGGACAACAGGATGAAAATGTCCTCCGAGTGTTTCACTAGAGAGCGAGTGTTCAGATATGACACCCTGATGGACGTAGCATTCCTGATCGGAATGGCTGAGGGAGAGCGTCCGCACAGATGGTGTTGGGCGGGGCGCGTAAGGCCGGCTGTGTGTACACAGCGGGTGGCTGTGGGTGACAGCGGGGGGGCAAGGTGCTGTAATTCTCTGAGGGATAGAGACGAATATGAGATGAGATGGTCAGCGAGGCGTGCACTAGGGCCCGGCCTGGCGCGGACGGGCGCAGACGGGATTGCCTTTGGCGTGCCTTCGGCGCGCTGGCGGCGTGCCCGCTGCGCGCGTCCGCTGCGCGTCCGAAAGATGCACATAATTTGTAGGCGGGGAGGGGCAACGTCGGGGCCGTGGCCTCAGAAAGGGGCGTGGCCTCGCCGAGATGGCAGCAGGGAGCGATTGTTTGTTGTGGGGGCCGCGGCAGCGCCAAATCCACTGCGCGGGACCGACAGGAATGACCAAGAGTCAAGTGCACACAAAGTAAGGTGACAATGTATACAATGAGAACGTTTTAAAAGTAAGCTAAAAACGCTCTCGGCTTCCGCCTCAAGAGCACAGGTCTGTCTAGATGCGGGGCGCTTGTATTCAGCGCTATTTGTAGGGCAACGTCGGGGGGCTGGGCCTCAGAAAGGGGCGTGGCCTCCGTCCTCGCCGTGATGGCAGCAGGGAGCGATTGTTTGTTGTGGGGGCCGCGGCAGCGCCAAATCCACTGCGCGGGACCGACAGGAATGACCAAGAGTCAAGTGCACACAAAGTAAGGTGACAATTTATACAATGAGAAAGTTTTAAAAGTAAGCTAAATACACTCTCGGCTTCCGCCTCAAGAGCACAGGTCTGTCTAGATGCGGGGAGCTTGTATTCAGCGCTATTTGTAGGGCGACGTTGGGGAGCATTAACAGAACGACTGGACAACAACGCCCACAACAGCAAGGAACTCTTCAGCATCGTCAAAGAGTTCTCCAACCCCAGTGCCGGAAACGACATCACCCCCTCGCAAGACCTCTGCGACTCACTCGCCTCATTCTTCCACCGCAAGATTGTTGATATACACAACAGCTTCGGCGTACCTACCATGCACCCTACCACCGAACCAGCGCCCCCCACCACCACCCTCTGCGCCTGGACCCCGGTCAGCACCGAAGACACCACCCGCACGATGAACACCATCCACTCCGGATCACCAACCGACCCCTGCCCCCACCACATCTTCAACAAGGCCGACTCCATCATCGCACCCCAACTCCGGGACATCATCAACACCTCCTTCAACACCACCACCTTCCCGGAGATCATGAAGCACGCTGAGCTCAGCGCCCTCCTGAAGAAACCAACAGCAGACCCCACCGACCTCAAGAACTACCGCCCCATCTCGCTCCTCCCTTTTCCTGCCAAAGTCATCGAGAAGACCGTCAACAGACAGCTTGCTGCCTTCCTCGAGACGAACGGATCCCTCGACCCCTCGCAGTCCGGTTTCCGAGCCAACCACAGCACAAGACCGCCCTCACCGCCCTCATCACTGACGACATCAGATCCCTGCTCAACAACGGGGAAACAGCGGCCCTCATCCTCCTGCACCTCTCTGCAGCGTTCGACACTGTCTGCCACCGCACCCTAGTGCAGCGCCTCAGCAACATCGGAATCCAAGAGAAGGCACTGGAGTGGATCATCTCGTTCCTCGCCGGAAGAACCCAGAGAGTCCGCCTCCCCCCGTTCAGATCTAAAGCCACCGAAGTCATCTGCGGCGTACCACAAGGATCATCACTCAGCCCAACCCTCTTCAACGTCTACATGAGCCCTCTCGCAGCCATCGCTCGCAAACACAACCTCAACATCATCTCCTACGCCGACGACACCCAGCTGATCCTCTCCCTCACCAACGACCCTGCCACCGCCAGAACCAGCCTGCACGAAGGGATGAAAGACGTCGCGAGTGGATGAAGAACAGCCGCCTGAAACTGAACTCAGACAAGACGGAAGTCCTCATCCTAGGATCATCGCCCTCCGCCTGGGACGACTCCTGGTGGCCCCCTGCCCTGGGCACCACTCCCAAGCCAACGGACCACGCACGCAACCTGGGCCTCATCCTAGACTCCTCCCTCTCGATGACCAGACAAGTCAATGCCGTCTCATCATCATGCTTCAACACCCTGCGCATGCTCCGTAAGATCTTCCAATGGATCCCCACCGAAACCAGGAAGATGGTCACCCAGGCACTCATCACTAGCCGACTGGACTACGGAAACACCCTCTACGCCGGAACCACAGCCACACTTCAGAAAAGACTCTAGCGCATCCAGAATGCCTCCGCATGACTCATCTTGGATGTCCCCCGACACAGCCACATCTCCGGCCACCTGAGAGACCTGCACTGGCTCCCCGTCGGCAAAAGTATCACGTTCAGGCTCCTCACCTACGCACACAAGGCCCTCTACGACCTGGGCCCCAAGTTCCTCAACAACCACCTGACCTTCTACCAACCGCCAGCTTCGATCGACCAGCCTTGCCCTCGCCGCCGTACAACGCATTCACAAAGTCACCGCCGGGGGAAGATCCTTCTCCTACCTGGCAGCCAAGACATGGAACTCCCTCCCCATCCACCTCTGGCTGACCCAGGATCACCTTTCCTTCATAAAGCTCCTCAAGACCTGGCTCTTCGAGCAGTAGCGGACCCCTCCCCCCAGTGCCTTGAGACCCTACCGGGTGAGTAGCGCGCTATACAAAAGTTCATGATTGATTGATTGATTGATGGGAGATAGTGTTTTAGGGTTTAGGGTAGTGCAGTGGTGTTTCAGTAGTGTAGGGAGTTGTGCCAGGGTAGTGTTTTAGGGTTTAGCTTATTGCAGTGGCGTTTGTATAGTGTAGGGGGTCATGATGAGGGTAGTATTTGTACTTGTATTGTGTACTTAGTTAGTTGGTCAGAGTCCTGCACCCAACGCGTAAAAGTCATGCACCAAACGCATTGCAGTCATGCACCCTACACGATAGGAGTCGTGCATCCAACGCGTGCACACCAGGGAGCAACACTGAGCACCACGCTGGGTGTGCAACTCCTAATTTTACCATTAAAAAAAAATAGCCCCTATCACTAATTTCCATTATCACCAGGCACCCCATCCCACAGGGCTTATATAAAATGTTGGGGACCATGGGGGGAGCCACAATGCCCACATGGTCCCAGCCAGCTCCCGGCATCCTTCAGGAGCCGGCATTGCTTTTCCCCATGGGGAGCTGCTAACATGCAGCTCCCGTGTGGTAAAGCAATTTGAAAGAGAGAGCCCCCCACCCACGTATTTTGCTGGGGGGGCCTTGGATCCCCCCAACCATTTATTTTGTAGCCCGGGGAGGGTGGCGGTGCCCGGGGCTCGGGGGCCCCTCTGGGCCCCCCATACATTTTAATACTTTATCCCCCTGGATTTGCCCCCCTGGGGGCTAATTCTTAAAGAAGTTCTGTTTTATTTTATTTTTTACGGCAGGATCCGCGCACCCTGCGCGCACTTTCCCATTTTAAAACAAATGTTTGGGACCCTGGGAGTTCTTGTGGGACCCCCTAAGCAGGTCTAGAGGGTCAGGGTATTTCTACCCTGCCCCCTTTATATGTTTGCACACTTGTTCCACTGACTTCTTCAGCCTCACATCTACTGAGGCACAAAATGGCTGCCAACACTTCCTGGTTTCGAATGTTGACAACCACTTGACAGCCAATTAGCAATCAGCACGTGATCGAGACGGTGCGCTTAGGGTGCGCTCAGGATGCGCTGATCCACCGCGGTCATAGATATATATATGTACTATTAATTGTCATTTTCCCAGGAACTACTGAACAGATTTACACCATTTAATCAAAAGGCATGAGTCTGAACTAAGGACTACCTCTTTCTCAAATTTGGTGTAATTCTGTTCAGCAGTTCAGGCTGTAGCAGCGATGAACGGTGCCTATGGAAAATTGGATGGGGAAAACACGTGTTGTGACCCCTCTTTATTTTTCAGCTCTCACTTCACGAATCACCCGGAGACTTTCAGGATAGGAGCGGACCGGAGCTGGCCATTAGTTTTGAAAATGTTGTGAAGAATTGTCAACCAGCGCCAAAGTTATTCCAAATAGAATGTTGCTGATTTCCTATGGAAAATAGGTCCTAACTATAACTACAACTAGTAGGTAATATATATATATATATCTATATATATATATATATATGAAAAGTTGCCAAATGCAGCAAGCGCTCGCTCCTCTCCCAGCGCCACCTGCCGCAGAGTTGGACACGGACCCAGTTTCAGTGCTCAAAGGTATTTTATTTAACTGGCAAAGTCAAGACGCGTTTCGAAGCCTCAGCCGCTTGTTCACTCGACATCACTGATGACATCTCAAATGACATCACTGATGACATCATCCTTGTGAAAGAGTGGCAGACCTCCTCTCACAGTAATATAACCTTTGATACACACATTAAAAAATAGAAACCACGGTCAGATGTATCATTGTTCTCTTTTGCGATTTCTTAGTTGTGATATTTTGCGTTTCGCAAATAAGGAATCGCAAAAGGCGATGTATGTACTTTTTGCGAATATCTGCGATTTCTTAAGATTCGCAGAATATTCTGCGATGTTTGTGCGATTTCTTATTTTGCGAATTTCGCAAAATAAGAAATCGCAAAAAAACGTGAATCTGCTAATGCTGGAACCAGCTGATGACATCACAGTGAGGAAGTTTTGCTGATTACCTGCACCTGCTTGCATGAATCACACCTAGTGGCAATTGGAAGCTTGTTTGGCAGCTGTGAAGACCTGCTTTGCTGCAGCATGGAGCCAGAAAATGTTCAAGGAGGTTCCTCTGGAGAAAAAAGAAAAAGAAAACAGAAATTCTCAGACAAGGAACAGGAAACCCTTATTGAATTGATGGCTAGCAACCATGAGTTGCTTTTTGGAAAGGCAGCCCTTAAAGTTCCTGAGGCAAGGAAAAGAAAAATCTGGTTGGAAATCCAGGAGAAAGTAAATTCAGTGGGAGTTGTGCCATGTCCCATTGATGAATTAAAGAAAAGGTGGTATGATATGCGCCTCCGGTCAAAAGAAAAGTTTGCAGCCAGGATAAAGGATCAAGCAAGACAGGCGGGGGAATATCCACAGTGGAGCAGCCCACTCCTCATGAGGAACTTGTGGATTCAACTATCTTGCTAAGAGAGTGTCAGTGGTGTGGCTCAAATTGACAGCTCTGAGCATGGACAAGGAGCAGAAGGTAAGAAGAATGTTTTTATATTAGTGCAGTTGTGGGTCATGCATGTTGAAAAATGTAGTGGCTGTGCACGTTGTAATTCCAAACAAGAGAGGAACCCTGAGTCTCAGTCATTGGGGATTATTATAAGTAGTTTCTTGTGCACTTCAGCTTGGTTCCCAAGCCCAGTTTAACTGTTTGATAAATTGACAATTGATAGTATTGATAAGAGAAGCAGACCCCCAATATTTTTAAATGTTTTAAAATTTAAAAATGTTATTGAAACCAAACAGTACTGCACATTAAAAACTCATATGTCTCAATCTACATCCACAGCACATGCAGGCCATTCCCAGGAGGATAATGAAGTTAATGAGGCACAGATCCTACTTGTTTCACCAGCAGAAGACAGTGCCTCTGAGAAAGTTGAATCCATTGTCAGGGAAAAAAGAAGACGTGTGGCCCCTCTGCCTTTATTTGATGAAGATGATGTAGAGCCTGAAGGTTCTAGAGATAGTACACAGGATGAATACGTTAGACCATCACATACTGGGCAAACACAGGCACAGAGAAGAAGAGCATACACATTGGAAAGAGCAAGGGGCAGCAGGGATGGAGTACTTGAAAATACAACTGTATTTGCTGGTTTGGAGCAGGACATGTTAAGCGTGCAGCGCCTGTAGCACAAGTCCCTAAGGTCCATTAACAGTCAGCTGGTTAAAATGAATAAAAACAACGCAGGCATGGGTGAAGGTATGAGGGCAATAGCTGCATCTGTGGATAGACTTTGTGTGGCCATAGGGTGTCCAGCACGAAACCGGGCTGGACGCCGCATGCATGCAAGGATGCTTGCGTACTGACAGGCTGTGTGGTGTCACTACAAATTTAAACAGGCGAAGTGTAACAATGCAGTGCAAGATCTCTGACTGCACAAGAAATGTTGCAAAAGGACTGGACAAAGTCACGCGTGCAGATGAATTACAGCAAACTGCAAATTCAGGAGCGAGGGCATTTTTTTTAAACTGCTACTGACCCAGATGATTTAACAAGTAGAAGTAGCAGTAATCCAACTCCTACTTCAGACAGTAGTCAGCGCAGAAGTGAAAGTCATGCAGCCCATACTGCTGCTAGCACTAGCAGGGAATCAGCACAGCACTCTAAACTCAGGCAGTGCAGAAAGTAATGCTTTGTGTCACATATGAAGGAAAACTCAAAATTCTCTGTTGCATTATTTATGTTGTTTAAGTACAATGACCAGTGCCGTAACAGGTCAGGTATCACATTTTCAGAAAGCCTTTTGTTAGAATGAATAAACAAATAATATTTGAAAATTATTGTTCGTGCTTTTTAGTTCTTACCTAAAAATAATTATATGTAATGTCATTACGTCTTTGCCGTCCTGCTGCAGCTCCAACACCAGTAGCAACTCTTCTTGGGGGGGGGTATTTCTTCTTCATCTGATGTTTCAGAATCACTCAAATCTAAAGTAGATCCTTTTCTCATTGCCATGTTATGTAATATGGCACAGCAGGTCACAATTTTGCAGCACATTGCAGGATTATATTGTAATGCACTCTTGTGAATCCTTCTAAACCGGCTTTTTAAAATTCCAAAAGTCCTTTCTATTACCCCACGTGTTGAACGGTGTGCCTTGTTATATCTTCTTTCATGTACATTTGATGGATTAAGGTATGGAATCATGATGAAATCACGAACAGCATAGGCACTATCACCTGCATAATGAGAATTAATAAAGGCCTGCTTAGGACACTGGAATAGTGAATTATCTGCTAATAATCAATTCAAATAAAATATATTTACCTAGTAGGAAACCCTCACCAAATTCACCAGCACTCAAGCGTCTGTGAAGTCCACTGTGCCTAAAAATATATGAGTCATGTGTGCTCCCTGGGTACTGAGCCACTATATCAGTGATTAAATACTTAGCACTGCACACCATTTGAATGTTGATGGAAAGGTACCATTTTCTGTTTCTAAACACATATTCTGTGGCAGCAGGTGGAATGATGGAAACATGGGTACCATCTATACAACCTATAACATGTGGAAAATGTGCAATTTAATAGAATTCCAATTTTGAATCTTGAATGTCGTGCTGATTGCTGGAGAGGTAGATATGATGTTGAAGCCTACTCATCATTGCTTCCAGGAAAACCTTAAAAAAGCGTGAAAGGGCACTCTGAGAGACACCTCCAACCTCAGCAATGACCCTTTGAAATGAACCAGAGGCCAACAGGTGCAGGGAGCACAATACCTGTAAATGTGTTGGAATTGATTGTGTCCTGGCTGTTATAAGTTCCAAATATGTCTTCAATTCATCAATTAGGTCCAAAATTGTGTGTGGATGCAGTCTGTATTTCTCATAAATTTCCTCTTCAGTTTGCTGAAACAGCATAATACGCAGTCTGAAGATTCTTTCCTGCCTCTGTCTCCTCTGTGCAAGGGCTTGAATGCGCAGCCTCCTGGCAATCAGGTACAGTCCAGCCATTGTGACAGTTGAAACAGCATTGTGGAGTTCTTTATATACTTTAAACTTGGTTACCACCAGATTGTTGTTAGTGTTAATTGCGATTTCTTAAATTGCGATTTCCTTGTTTTCGCAATTTGCGATCTTATCATACATCTATTAACGATTTCTAATTTTGCGATTTCTACATATGCGAAAATCGCAAAATAAGAAGCATGCAAAAGTAGAAATCGCAGAATTATTCGCAGAAAAAAAGAAATCGCAAATAAGTAATCGCAAAAATTGCGATTTCTTATTTTGAGATGCGAAAAATTACATACATCAGAAAATTCTATTTTTTTGTCGCAAACGCTGCATTTTTGCGAATCGTAGCGTTTGCGAAAAAAAATAGCTTCATAC
Organism: Lissotriton helveticus; assembly: GCF_964261635.1. NCBI lineage: Eukaryota > Metazoa > Chordata > Amphibia > Caudata > Salamandridae > Lissotriton > Lissotriton helveticus. The sequence continues at coordinate 2,134,491,071 of NC_136059.1, read as the reverse complement.
ATCTGCCCCCACAATTTAAAAAAAAATGGAGATACCAATACCAGTTACAACAACCTATTCAGTAATTCCAACCTCTACATACACATCCATGCATTCACCAACAGTTCTATATAGTCACTCATACATGTACTCACTCATCATATGTACTCATACACCTATACATCCTGTTACACACCGATACTCATCCGTAGAGTTACTCACACACATACTCACACATGCAAATAAACTATCAAACATCCATTTACTTGCATATACAGCTATACACACACCACTACACTTACTTCTACAGAAACGTACACATACTTACTCTCTTAAACAATCACTTATAGAAACACATACTTATTTATACAGGAACTCTTCCAAAATCTCACACTCACATATACTCCCTTATGTAAATCAATACTCACATATACTAGTTTAAAACATATAGTTACTCATAAATATACTATTGAGACAGTCATTCACTCACTAACACACCCATACACACACTCATCCACCCATACAGTGCTGCACATATGCTGTCTTCAAAACACATCCAAACAGTGAGTCAGTCATTTATGTATCTGGGCGCTAAGTAATAACCCCCACCAAACCATACAGACACTCATACTGATACTCAAAATAACAACTAATAACCCATATAGACACTCATGTAGCTACTCACCAACCCATGCCGCCACGTATACACAAAGTGAGACACTGATACAGATATCTACATATTTAAACATTACTCGTTAACCCCTTAAGTGATCATGACGAGCTCAGCTCGTCATGAGCCACGACGCTCCGGTGCTCATGACGAGCTGAGCTCGTCATTACCGTGCCCGTTAGATGGAACGCTCGCACGCTGGGCTGATTCCCCTGCTGTGCTGAGCTTTCCATTTTTTTCACATATTCACTAGATGATGTCATCAGTGATGTCATCAGTGATATAATTTGAGATGTCATCAGTGATGTCATGAGTGATGTCACTGACCATGTCATGAGTGATGTAATATGTGGCTCATCAGCAGTGCATTGCGGGCGCGCGAGTTATAGTTAGCTGAACTAACTATAACGGGGGAATTTCAATGGTTTTGTATGAGTGAAAAGTCCAGCTAACTATACCATGTGTGAAACCTATGGTTTTTTCAGTGAATTAATATATATATATATATATATATATATATATATATATATATATATAGATATATGCTGCTTCTCCCACAAAAATGGAAAGTCGACGCCGTGTCAGTTCAAAATTTCTTTTTATGTCAGCAGGTGGAAAAGTTAACTTTTCCACCTGCTGACATTAAAGGAAATTTTGAAGTGAAGCGAGCATACGTAGGACCGGGTTTCGGAGGTCCGTAAAACGTCGACGCGCCTTTCGGTTTGGAGGTGGTGGGCTGCCGAAGCAATTTTGGAAACCTATATATATATACCGTCGGAGGACGAAGTTATCCAGCGGAAAACCCAGCATTGCCGGGCAAAGGCGCAAGTGTACCCCGAGACAGGTTGGAAAGGTGTCCTACAAGCCAGCGGTAAGGAGAGGCACAAGGGATTGTGCTGTTCCCTTGAACTTTATATATCAACAGTGCATATCAAATAGGGGTCAAAATGTCGGAAGAGTGGGACAGGGAGGAGGCGTTCGGCCAACTGTTTCTGAATTTGCCAACAGTACGACAAAGTTGTAATGGCAACAAAAATAAAAATACTGCAGTGGATAAAGACAGTGATGTAAAAAAATTACTCAGAGATCTGGAAAAACATATGCGGGGCGAACTCACAAAGTGGTGGGAAATTCGCTCGTTGGAAAAATACCACGAAGTGGGTAGGGTCCCAAGAGGCTTAAGGAATATGTTGGTGCCATGTTTCGAGAATCCGAACCCCCTACTATTGAAGGAATGGGCTGAGAGCAACCTGGAGGCATCTATGAGATTGCTTTGTCTTCTAGTTAAGTATGCCAAAATTGACCGTGACAAGGACCTCATCGAAATAGCTCGCATTAATGAGGAACTTAGCAAAGAACTTTTCTCCAAAGACAAAGATTTGATCGCGCAAACACGGAAAGACATAAAAGAATGTCTAAGTAAGCATGAAAACACGATCAAAACGAGAAAAGTGTACAAATTTGCTCGAGATGAACAGGATTACAAATTGGGGCAAATTTACACGTTTGCACGAAAATACGATCACCTACGAAAACAACGGATAACTGGAAGCAACATGCCCAAACAAGCACCAATTCGACCACAAGCCCAGTCCGCATCACGTGGTCTATGCGACTCCATCGCCTCAAGCTCTAATGAGAGCTTAGTGCCGAGCAGCGAAGAATCAGACAGTGGGGCCCTAGGTGCAGAGGAAGGGGATATGGGCCAACTGACTCTGCGGGAAGAATTAGAATTTATGAGACTGCAAAGGAAGAGCACTTTACGCTCCAGAAACGTGCAAACAAACAACGCAGGAATGCAAGGCGGAGACAACGCAGGAAATGCACCAAGAGGAAGGGGGCGACAACAGAAGAAGAAAAATTGGGGGAACAAAAAATAGTCAGTGATAACACCATTGTTAACCTTACTGACATTGAACTAGATCAGTTTGAAAAACAACTGCTTGCTTTGGGGCTTTCCTACTGCCAGTAGAGTAATTTCAACTATGGTAACACCAGAGTAGATGTGTTCAAATTTATCAGAAAGTTGAAACTGCGAAAATATTATGCCATTAAGAGTGGCCTAGCAACAACGAACAAATCTACAATCACTGCCCACACTCCAAAGAGGAGTGGGTTACAGGCTAAGGACATACCCTTAATGAAAACGTTGCATACATTACGTAATGGGAACACATCCAGCTCGAGTACCCAGGACATTGCCCATGAGGATGATATCGACATAGGGCAAACTACGGTAAGCTCTTTCAAATTACCATCAACTTTTATGCCAGCAATGCCTAAAGACGCCATAGACACATATGCAGAACTTTTAACTAATGGCTTAAAGAAACTGCACACCCGAGTCAGAAAACAACAAGGCTTTACTAATGCCAGCATGCGACCTTACAATGTTTTGATGAAAAAGCTGAAAACTAACCAAACAATAATCATCAATCAATCTGACAAGGGGGGGAATGTGGTGCTTTGGGGTAAGGCACAATATATGGAAGAAGCTTTCAGACATTTAAATGACACTGTCTGCTATGCCGAGATAGACCTAAGGACTGTCAAATCCATCCAACAGGCATATTGCAAAGAACTGAATGGGTGGAAACGAGAAGGTCTTCTGTCCAGGGATGAGATGAAGTTTCTGCACAAAGACCATCCTGTACTGCCCAACATATATTTCATCCCTAAGGTCCATAAAGATGTTATACCCATTCCGGGCAGACCGATAGTCTCGGCAATCAACAGTCTGTTCGAAAATACCTCCAAATACATTGATCATCATTTACAAGACTTTGTCACCACCCTTCCTGCTTACATCAAGGACACAACGGAATTTCTGAGAAACATCAACCAATGTGTGTGGTCAGCCGATTTTTTGTTAATCACCATGGATATTGCTAGTCTGTATACTAGTATTTCACATGCAGATGGCCTCAAAGCTATTAAGTTCTACTTAGACAAAAGACCGGTAGAACTTTACAAACATAATTCCATGCTAATTACTATGGTGGAACGCTGTCTGAACAATAATGTTTTTTTGTTTGATAACAAGGTCTACAGGCAACTAAGGGGTGTGGCCATGGGGGCATGTTTCTCCCCCAGCTACGCGGGGCTCCACGTGGGCTGGTGGGAGGAACATGTCCTCATGGTTCAACACGCGGAGGCCTGGAATAACAATATTGTGAAATACATGAGATATATTGACGATATATTTATTATTTGGAGAGGGAATCTGACAGATGCACAACATTTTGTGGAAGCTATCAATGTTAATGAATCTAACCTGATATTTAGTACTGAAATAAGCGAAAAGAGGACCAGCTTCTTGGATGTGCAGGTAGAAATAGTGAATGATACACTCACCACAAGCCTGTTTAGAAAGAGCACGGCAGGAAATTCCATCCTGCATGCGCAGAGTTTCCACCCTGAGCACACCATTAGATCAATCCCTTACGGGGAATTCCTTAGAATTCATAGGACTTGTAGTACGGTGGAACTCAGGGATCAACACCAAAAGGAAGCAACAAAATGGTTAGAAGCCAGAGGCTACAAACCCAGTGCACTTAATAAAGCAAGGCTACGAGCCAACAAGTCAGATCGATATAGTTTATTGAATGCTCCCATCTCAGACTCCCAGGTAACCAACTCCAATGAAAAGAGCAACACCATAAGACTGATCACAAGTTTCAGCCGTCAAGCACGCCAAATCTCTAATTTGGTCAGAGGACAGTGGCCTGTCATCCTAACAGACCCTGTGCTTAGAGATATTTTGCCCAACAAGCCCACTGTGACTTATAGGAGGGCATTCAGCATGCGCAATGAGTTGGTCTCTAGCTCTCTGGAGGCACCCAAATATGATGACTGGTTATCACCCCGAAAAGGTTTTTTTCGATGCATTTCATACCGCGCCTGTAAATTTGGCGTGAATACCAAATCCTATCTGACTCCTTTTGACTCTAAGCCTGTTACCATCAAGGCCCATTACAATTGCAAAACAGAACTAGCAGTATACGTACTCACCTGCACCTGCAATATGCGTTACATTGGAAGCACCAAACTTCCGGTCCACCAACCTATTCTTCAGCACCTTAGGGCCATAGTGAACTGCGACCAGAGTTACCCAGTAGCTCGGCACTTTGACCAATATCACAATAGAAATTTGGCTCATCTGAATTACTTTGTGATCGATGCCGTGAGAACGACTAAGAAGGGTGGAGATTATGAAAAGCGGTTAAGACAATTAGAGTCACTGTATATGGTACGATTAAACAGCAAAACCCCGGGAGGTTTGAATATGGGAGAGGATTTGAGCAATTTTCTGTAATATGTCTCCCGGCCATTGTGGGCTTTAGGTCGTTAATTATTATTATTCATTCCATGTGAACTAACAATCAACTAATTTTGTGATCTTTGTAAACTATATGACCCTTCGTCATATTTCCAACTTTTACTTTATCCCGCAGAGAATCAAGTAACACAAAATGTACATAGGCCGGTGGCAGCGGCCATGCGTTATCAAGTTTATCAAATGTCTATTCCACTTTGTCTGATATTGCTGCAAATTAAGATGTGAAGTAACATTTTAAGACTAAGATTTTAATGTTATCATTGTTATTCAATGTGAATTTTTTATTTTATTTTTTATTTTTATTTTTGGTCATGTTCACCAAACTCACTCCTTCACTATATATTATATTTTTTTGATTTGTTTATGATTTTCATAAATAATGGACTATACATCAGCACGATATATGTGTGTACAAATATGTTCTTATGATATATTTTGATTTGTATATCTCGCGCATTTACCATATTTTGGTTGGTCATGTTACACTCCACTATTATTGGGGCTGTTTTTCTTAGAATCTGTATTTGGATACATGTGACCACAAATTACCTACTATGGCATTTCTCAAAAAAATTAGGAGTGCATGTGTTTTTTACGATCCATTTTTTGATCAGGTTAATTACCACCATGTATTTGCACAGATATTAATTCAATAGCTATATATGAAGTATTTATAATTTAATGAAAACACAGCATTTTTGCACCTTAAGTATAAAGGCAAAATCTATTCTGACCACATGTGTTCATCACAGGTATTTGTACTCTATAAAATGATTTACAGCAATTGATGAACCATACATAGTATGAATCCATATTTGTATTGTTATATATGGGATAGGTTTTTCCATTCCAAAATGGCCCCCACAGATGGTGTTTATATTGTCTGGAGTTTTGACTTTAGTCCTTCATCTATGTTGATGTACCTTATTTTGCATTGGGCGCGCTTTTTCAAATTCACTATGTGCTATTTAAGTGTATATGAGTCCAATCCCCCGCTAACAGTGAGCAAGGGCGTTCACGCCCGAAACGCGTCTGTTCGACGATTTTTGCACCCCTGCACTTTATATATGATTAATAAAGAGTCATAACCTGAAGACTGGCTTGGACGTTCTTATCGTTGTCTGCGTACTGGTGAGCGTGCATGAGAATTTGTTGCACAGTGACCGGTTGGAGTTACATATATATATATATATATATATATATATTACCTACTGGCGGTCGCCAGTAGGTAGTTATAGTTAGGATTGATTTCCATAGGGAAATCGCAACATTCTATTGGGAATAACTTTGGCGCCGGTTGAGGAATCTGCCTGAATCTTTCAGCAACTTTGCCTCGCGGCTCTCCGCTCCTTCCCGGATTCGTCAAGCGGGGGCAGAGATAAAAGGGGGGTCCAAAAACGTGTTTTCCACATGTTAATTTCCATAGGGCGGTCGGTCGCACTTTTAGCTCGAACGGCTGAATGGACTTTCACCAAACTTGGCAAAATTGTAGGGACTGGTAGCCCGATGTGCCTTTGCTATGTCTCAAGATATGTGCTCCAGAGGATTTTGAGTAATTTAGGTTCAAAAAAATTTATATATCTATAGCCGCTCCGGGCGCGCCACGCGACTTGCGCACGGAAAGCTGATTGGCTCTCGGATGTCTGTAAACATTCAAAACAGTCCGCAGCGGCCGCCATCTTGTGTCTCGGTAGGGTCGAGACACAAGAGGTGGCAAAAAACAAAGGGGGAAATAACCAAAAGGGGGCAGGGTGGACCCCCCTGACCCCTAGGTTTGATGTGGGGGCCATAAAAGAGTCGCTCGGGTAAAAAAAATGTTTTGGTTTTTTTTCGGTTTTCGTGGGGGGAGTGCCCGGTACGCGCACCGGGGAGCGTATTTTGGTGAAAAATAGTTAAAATAATAGTGTAAAATAATCATTTTGAGTGATTACAGGTAGGGTAGCTCTGAAAAGAGCTTTTGGGTTCAAAAGAGCTTTTGAGTTCTGTGGCTGTTTTAGGCACCTACAAGTACGTACCACACACACCCACATGCACACAACCCCACACCCCCACCCCCACAGACTCCCCACAGACACCTCACACACGCACACCTCCACCCACACCTAAACACCCCACACCCCCACAACGACACCTTACACATCCACATCCACACCCACACCCACACACCCACACATTCCACACACCCACACTCATACACACACCTCACCACCCCCCCAACACACACACACACACATGCACACACAGATACTTCACAGACACACCCCACACATCCCACAGACACACCTCCGCCCACCACACATACACACACCTGTAGGGGGTTGTGCTGGGGGTAGTGTTTTAGGGATTAGGGTAGTGAAGTGGTGTTTGTGTAGTGTAGGGGGTAGTATTTTAGGGTTTAGCATAGTACAGTGGTATTTGGGTAGTGTAGGGGTCGTGCCGGGGTAGTGTTTTAGTATTTAGGACAGTGCAGTGCTATTAGGGTAGTGTAGGTGGTCATGATGAGGGTAGTATTTTAGGATTTAGGGTAGGTTAGTGGTGTTTGTGTAGTGAACAGGGTATTTTGTTAGCGTTTAGGGTAGTACAAAGGTGTTTGTGTAGTGTAGGGGGTCTTGCTTGGGGTAGTCTTTTAGGGTTTACGGTAGTGCAGTGGTGTTTGGGTAGTGTAGGGGTAGTGCTGGGTAGTGTTTTAGGGTTTAGGGTAGTGCAGTGGTGTTTGGGTAGTATAGGGGCTCATGCTGGGGGTAGTGTTTTAGGGTTTAGGGTAGTGAAGAGGTGTTTGTGTAGTGTAGGAGATATCGCAGACTTCATCAGCCCGTATGCCCTCCCCTCCGCTGACTACATCCTCCTAGGGGACCTCAACTACCATCTGGAGAACAACAAGGACAGCAACACCACCACCCTGCTGGACAACCTCGCCAACCTCGGACTCAAGCAACTGGTGAACACCCCCACCCACTACGCCGGCCACACGCTTGACCCCATCTTCTCCTCCAGCAAGTACATCTCCTTCAGCCACTCCACTGGACTCCACTGGACTGACCACAGCAGCATCCACTTCAGCTTCAGAAGAACAACGACCCACCACCACCCGCAACAGATTCCTCGAAGGATCTGGAGTCAGATCCCCACCGAGCAGCTCTCCACCTCCCACCACCAGAACCCTCCCGCCAGCACAACGGACCGCAACGAAGCAGCCAGCAACCTCACACAGTGGCTCACCAACTGCGCAAATGATCTCGCACCACTATAGAACCCTCCCAGCAGACCCGGTAGCAAGAAAGCCTCCTGGTTCACCGATGAACTCAAGAACTCCAAGAAGAACTGCCGCACCCTCGAGAAAGCATGGCGCAATGACCAGACCACAGACAACATGACTGCCCTCAAGCACGCCACCCGCAAACACCACCAGCTTATCCGCACTACCAAGAAGACAGCATTCTTATCTTATCTTATCTTAAGTGCAATTTATAGAGCGCACTGACACCGTAGGCTTCCTGGCGCTTAGAGACAGAGTGAGTGAGGAGGAAGCGTAAGTGGCGGATTTTTAGCCAAGGGGAGGGAAGAGATGGTTTTTAAGCGATTTTCTGAAGTTCAGAAGGGAAGGGGAGCATTTGATGGAAAGAGGAAGGAGATTCCAAAGCCCAGGAGCTAGAAGGGAAAAACGGCGACAGCCGAATTTCTTGGTTTTGATTTTGGGGGTAACTAGCAGATGACGATGCGCTGGTCGGAGGTTTCGCGTTGGACGGTGAGGACAGATAAGAGATTTCAGAAAAGCGGCGCCGGAGCAGTGAAGAGCTTTGAATGTGAGACAGGCCACCTTGAAGGCTGCCCTTTGGTCTATTGGGAGCCAGTGCAGACTATGAAGTAGAGGTTTGACCGATTGCCATCTGGGGATTTTGTGAATTAGGTGAGCCGCTTGGTTCTGGACAACTTGCAGGCGGTATAACAGGGATTGTGGAAGACCGTAGTAGATAGAGTTAGAAAAGTCCAGGCGGGAAAGCACAAGTGAGATGACAACCTGGGTGAGTACGGCGGGGGGAAGTGAGTGACGAACTTTGCGGATCTTCCGGAGCTGGTACATACAGGATGAGATTACCGCGCCCACTTGGGCTCTGAGGGAGAGTTCAGCGTCGATAATCACTCCCAGACTCTTTACTGATTTTGCCGGGACTGGAGGGGAGCCTAGCTCCGAGGGCCATAACTGGGGGCCCCAGTGAGCTTGACTGAGTCCAGGGAGAAGGAGCTCAGTTTTCCCGGGGTTTAGCCTCAATTGGTTCTGGTTCGTCCAAAGTTGGATGTGGATCATGACTGCGTGGAATGTATTGAAGCATCAGGTGAATTAAGCGGGAGGATAATCTGTAAGTCGTCAGCGTAGTTGTAGACAATAATGTTCCATTTCTGAAGAGAGTGGATCAGAGGCCGGAGGTATAAATTGAACAAGAGCGATGAGAGGGAGGAGCCCTGAGGGACTCCGCAAGACGTTGGAGTTTTTTTTGCAGAGTAGGGTCCCAGGCGGACCGCCTGTGTTCTTCCAGTCAGGAAGGACTCGACCCACTCTAGAGCGGTAAGGGCACGAGGGCCTGGGGGGAGCCCGTGTCCGCATTGCTCCTGAGTGTGTCCAGAACTGCCAGAATGACGGCCTCAGTAGAGTGGGCCGGTCTGAAGTCGGCTTGGTTAGGCTCAAGGTGACAGGAGGATTCGATGAAGTTTGACAGACATCGGGTGACGTGAGCGTTTTTAATTTTTTTAATCTTTTCCACAAAGAAAGAGTTGAGAGTGTCGCATGCCTCTTGAGTGGGGGTCTGGGCTGGGAGGGTTCTGTCATCTGTCATCTGTGGTGAGTTCATTCATGACTCTGAACACCTCCTTAGATTTGTCGACCGCCAGCGAGATCCTGTTGGAGAAATGTTCCTTTTTGGCAAGGCTAATGGCAGCTTTGTATTCTTTACGCGCGGCCAAATAAAACTGTCTAGCTAAGTTGGAATAATTTATTTATTTATTTTATTTTTAAAATTTCTTAAGCGCACAAATACCATACGGTGTCTCGGCGCTAGAGTTTGCAGATTACGAGGGTTACGGTGAAATCTTACTGGTTAAAGAGCCATGTCTTGAGATGTTTTCGAAAGGAAAACAGTGAGGAATGTTCTTTAATCTGGGAAGGGATCTGATTCCAAAGTTTTGACGCAGCCACTACAAAACGTCTATCTCCCCATGTTACCTTTTTTGTGCATGGAATTTGGAGCTGTTGGGCCGAAGATGACCGTAGTGTTCGACTGGGTTCATACATTTTAAAAGCGCTTTTGAAGAAATCGGGACCATTGTTGTTCAAGGCCTTGTGGATAATGCACATGGCCTTGAACTTTATCCGACTTCTTATAGGCAGCCAGTGGAGCTCACGAATTGTGGGAGAGATAGAGGCGTACTTCGGTATCCCCATAAGGATCCTTGCAGCAGCATTTTGAACAAGCTGTACCTTACTCACCACTTGCTCCTGTGCATTAAGCAGTAGGCCATTGCAATAGTCCACTTTGGATAATACCAAGGAGGACATTAGAGTTTTACCTGCGGTTGGAGGAAGAAACGGGAGCAATTTCTTCACCATTCTTAGAGTAAAAAAAGAAGCTGAAACCACAGCGTTGGCGTGGCTGAGGAACGTGAGCTTATTGTCAAAAAGCACGCCCAAGTTTTTCACCTTGGCTACTGGCAGTGGAGGCGTTCCCAGTTCCGAAGGCCACCAGACCGGAGACCAAGACGGAGTCAGTTTGCCAAAAACCATTACCTCCGTCTTGTCGGAATTTAGCTTTAAGCAATTCCGGTTCATCCATGTACTGATAGCCTTCATGCCTTCCTGAAAATTCGCTGCCACTGCTTCTCCATTTTTGTGTATCTCCAGGACCAGCTGTGTGTCATCGGCATACGATGTTAACCCCATACCGAATGACTTAATTACCCTCGCCAAGTCCGACACGTAGATGTTAAAAAGCGTCGGACTTAGCGAGGAGCCCTGGGGGACACCACAAGGGAGGGTGAAGTCAGGAGAGCAGAAGCTCCCCATCTTCACGGACTGTACTCTATTGGCCAGAAAGGATGCCAGCGTTGCTCTGGCCCTGCCCTGAATGCCAAAGGCAGCGACACGGTCGATCAAGATGGAGTGATCGACCGTGTCGAAGGCCGCGGATAAATCCAGGAGTATTAAGATAGCTGCACCGCCCCTGTCCATGATTATCCTAACCTCCTCTGCCGCTTTTATCAGAGCAGTCTCCGTCCCATGGCCCTTCCTGAACCCGAACTGCGTGTTGTCGAGCAGATCGTTCTGGTCAATAAAGGTCGACAGCTGTTGGTTCATTACCTTTTCGATTATTTTTGAGGGAAAAGGAAGAGAGGCAATTGGACGGTAATTGTTGGGCTCTGAAGGGTTTAGTGCAGGTTTTTTTTAGAAGAGGTGTTACAGTTGCCTTTTTCCAGACTGCGGGATACACACTTGTCTGAAATATGGCATGACAGATGTTACTAAGTACTGGGGCTATTAGATCGGATACTAATTTAATGATGCGTGGAGGGCAAGGGTCCAGTGAAGATCCTGATTTAGCAGTATTTATAAGCTCCACCATGGATAAAGGTGGCGTGAAAACCTCAAAATTTGGTTTTGGTGACCGAGAAGAGGTCTCGAGGGTGACTGTATCAATGGTCGTTGTTTTAGTGAACTTGTCGAAGATATCCCTAACCTTGGCCTGAAAAAAGTCCGCTACCTTGTTACAGAATGTTTGGGAAGGTTCGATGGAGGGGGGGACAGGAGGATTGGCTAGGTCTTTGACCACCTGATACAGTTGTTTATTTGAGTTGAGAGCACGTTCTATTTGTGTGCTATAAAAGGCGCATTTTTCAGCTGTGATCAACTTTCTGTAGCTAAGCGCGTCTCCAGGTGCGTTCTAGCTGGCGCGTTTTTAATTTATGATGTTTGAGGTCATCAGAGAACCACCTGTGGGAGTAATAATGCCTAGAGCGGGGGAATTTAATCAGGGGGGCAAAGAGGTCGCTGGCCGACCTCAGCCAGGATCCGATGTTGTGTTCTGTTCCGTCGATGTTATCAGAGGGGTTAAGGACTGGACGGGTGTCGGCCAGGGTTGTGAGAAAGCCCTGGGAGTCATATGTACTCCATTTTCGTGAGGAACCACCAGCCATCAGAGGAGCAGGAATCTGGCCGGCGACAGTGATGGTGGTGTCAACTAGGTGGTGGGCAGACCAGACGCAGGGGATATGTCTGGCAGGGACAAGGCCAGATTGCAGGTCCAGATCTGGTCCAGGATGTGGCCCTTGTTATGGGTAGGTTGGGTGACCTGTTGGGTAAGATTCAGACTGTTAAGAGTCTCAAAGAGCTCTGTGGCATGAGGGCCAGCGTTGGTGTCATTGAACCAATAGTTTAGGTCGCCAAAAATGGCGAAGCTGGGGTGCAGCGTTAACAGATTAGACAACTGTTCGCTCATGATGGTGGGGAAAGATGGCATGGGATATGGAGGCCGGTATAAGAGGAGGAAGGTAAGGGCACCAGTATCAGTTTCCACGCTGAAAAGTAAATTACCCACCTCAGGAGGGGGAGGGAATTAGAGGAAATAGCTTTTAGATGCTTAGATATGATAGCTGCTACCCCACCCCCGGGCCGGTCACCAGGGCGATCGGCGTGGAGGATGTAATAATCAGGGGGGAGGGCAGCCAAGATATCTGGGAGGGACTCTGATGTTAACCAGGTTTCCGTGAGCAGGAGTATGTCAGGGTTGTTATTGGACAACAGGATGAAAATGTCCTCCGAGTGTTTCACTAGAGAGCGAGTGTTCAGATATGACACCCTAATAAACGTAGCGTTCCTGATCGGAATGGCTGAGGGAGAGCATCCGCACAGATGGTGTTGGGCAGGGCGCGTAAGGCCGGCTGTGTGTATACAACGGGTGGCTGTGGGTGACAGCGGGGGGGCAAGGTGCTGTAATTCTCTGAGGGATAGAGACGAATATGAGATGAGATGTTCAGTGAGGCGTGCCCTAGGGCCCGGCCTGGCGCGGTCGGGGGCAGACGGGATTGCCTTTGGCGTGCCTTCGGCCCGCAGGCGGCGTGCCCGCAGCGCTCGTCCACTGCGTGTCCGAAAGATGCACATAATGTGTAGGCGGGGAGGGGCGACGTCGGGGCCGTGGCCTCAGAAAGGGGCGTGGCCTCGCCGAGATGGTGGCAGGGAGCGATTGTTTCATGTGGGGGCCGCGGCAGCGCCAAATCCACTGCCCGGGACCGACAGGAATGACCAAGAGTCAAGTGCACACAAAGTAAGGTGACAATGTATACAATGAGAAAGTTTTAAAAGTAAGCTAAAAACGCTCTCGGCTTCCGCCTCAAGAGCACAGGTCTGTCTAGATGCGGGGCGCTTGTATTCAGCGCTATTTGTAGGGCAACGTCGGGGGGCGTGGCCTCAGAAAGGGGCGTGGCCTCCGTCCTCGCCGAGATGGCGGCAGGGAGCGATTGTTTGTTCTGGGGGCCGCGGCAGCGCCAAATCCACTGCGCGGGACCGACAGGAATGACCAAGAGTCAAGTGCACACAAAGTAAGGTGACAATTTATACAATGAGAAAGTTTTAAAAGTAAGCTAAATACGCTCTCGGCTTCCGCCTCAAGAGCACAGGTCTGTCTAGATGCGGGGCGCTTGTATTCAGCGCTATTTGTAGGGCAACGTCGGGGAGCATTAACAGAACGACTGGACAACAACGCCCACAACAGCAAGGAACTCTTCAGCATCGTCAAAGAGTTCTCCAACCCCAGTGCCGGAAACGACATCACCCCCTCGCAAGACCTCTGCGACTCACTCGCCTCATTCTTCCACCGCAAGATCGTCGATATACACAACAGCTTCGGCGTACCTACCATGCACCCTACCACCGAACCAGCGCCCCCCACCACCACCCTCTGCGCCTGGACCCCGGTCAGCACCGAAGACACCACCCGCACGATGAACACCATCCACTCCGGATCACCAACCGACCCCTGCCCCCACCACGTCTTCAACAAGGCCGACTCCATCATCGCACCCCAACTCCGGGACATCATCAACACCTCCTTCAACACCACCACCTTCCCGGAGATCATGAAGCACGCTGAGCTCAGCGCCCTCCTGAAGAAACCAACAGCAGACCCCACCGACCTCAAGAATTACCGCCCCATCTCGCTCCTCCCTTTTCCTGCCAAAGTCATCGAGAAGACCGTCAACAGACAGCTTGCTGCCTTCCTCGAGATGAACGGATCCCTCAACCCCTCGCAGTCCGGTTTCCGAGCCAACCACAGCACGAGACCGCCCTCACCGCCCTTATCACTGACGACATCAGATCCCTGTTCAACAACGGGGAAACAGCGGCCCTCATCCTCCTGCACCTCTCTGCAGCGTTCGACACTGTCTGCCACCGCACCCTAGTGCAGCGCCTCAGCAACATCGGAGTCCAAGAGAAGGCACTGGAGTGGATCATCTCGTTCCTCGCCGGAAGAACCCAGAGAGTCTGCCTCCCCCCGTTCAGATCCGAAGCCACCGAAGTCATCAGCGGCGTACACCCAGCTGATCCTCTCCCTCACCAACGACCCTGCCACCGCCAGAACCAGCCTGCACGAAGGGATGAAAGACGTCGCCGAGTGGATGAAGAACAGCCGCCTGAAACTGAACTCAGACAAGACGGAAGTCCTCATCCTAGGATCATCGCCCTCCGCCTGGGACGACTCCTGGTGGCCCCCTGCCCTGGGCACCACTCCCAAGCCAACGGACCACGCTCGCAACCTGGGCCTCATCCTGGACTCCTCCCTCTCGATGACCAGACAAGTCAATGCCGTCTCATCATCATGCTTCAACACCCTGCGCATGCTCCGTAAGATCTTCCAATGGATCCCTACCGAAACCAGGAAGACGGTCACCCAGGCACTCGTCACTAGCCGACTGGACTACGGAAACACCCTCTACGCCGGAACCACAGCCAAACTTCAGAAAAGATTCTAGCGCATCTAGAATGCCTCCGCATGACTCATCTTGGACGTCCCCCGAAACAGCCACATCTCCGGCCACCTGAGAGACCTGCACTGGCTCCCCGTCAGCAAAAGGATCACGTTCAGGCTCCTCACCTACGCACACAAGGCCCTCTACGACCTGGGCCCGAAGTTCCTCAACAACCACCTGACCTTCTACACGCCCACCCGCCAGCTACGATCGACCAGCCTCGCCCTCGCCGCCGTACCACGCATTCGCAAAGCCACCGCCGGGGGAAGATCCTTCTCCTACCTGGCAGCCAAGACATGGAACTCCCTCCCCATCCACCTCTGGCTGACCCAGGATCACCTTTCCTTCAGGAAGCTCCTCAAGACCTGGCTCTTCGAGCAGTAGCGGACCCCTCCCCCCAGTGCCTTGAGACCCTACCGGGTGAGTAGCGTGCTATACAAAAGCCCATGATTGATTGATTGATTGATAGGAGATAGTGTTTTAGGGTTTAGGGTAGTGCAGTGGTGTTTCAGTAGTGTAGGGAGTTGTGCCAGGGTAGTGTTTTAGGGTTTAGCTTATTGCAGTGGCATTTGTATAGTGTAGGGGGTCATGATGAGGGTAGTATTTGTACTTGTATTGTGTACTTAGTTAGTTAGTCAGAGTCCTGCACCCAACGCGTAAAAGTCATGCACCAAACGCATTGCAGTCATGCACCCTACACGATAGGAGTCGTGCATCCAACGCGTGCACACCAGGGAGCCACACTGAGCACCACGCTGGGTGTGCAACTCCTAATTTTACCATTAAAAAAAAATAGCCCCTATCACTAATTTCTATTATCACCAGGCACCCCATCCCACAGGGCTTATATAAAATGTTGGGGACCATGGGGGGAGCCACAATGCCCACATGGTCCCGCCAGCTCCCGGCATCCTTCAGGAGCCGGAATTGCTTTTCCCCATGGGGAGCTGCTAACATGCAGCTCCCGTGTGGTAAAGCAATTTGAAAGAGAGAGCCCCCCACCCACGTATTTTGCTGGGGGGGCCTTGGATCCCCCCCAACCATTTATTTTGTAGCCCGGGGAGGGTGGCGGTGCCCGGGGCTGAGGGGCCCCTCTGGGCCCCCCATACATTTTAATACTTTATCCCCATGGATTTGCCCCCCTGGGGGCTAATTCTTAAAGAAGTTCTGTTTTATTTTATTTTTTACTGCAGGATCCGCGCACCCTGCGGGCACTTTGCCATTTTAAAACAAATGTTTGGGACCCTGGGAGTTCTTGTGGGACCCCCTAAGCAGGTCTAGAGGGTCAGGGTATTTCTACCCTGCCCCCTTTATATGTTTGCACACTTGTTCCACTGACTTCTTCAGCCTCACATCTACTGAGGCACGAAATGGCTGCCAACACTTCCTGGTTTCGAATGTTGACAACCACTTGACAGCCAATTAGCATTCAGCACGTGATCGAGACGGTGCGCTTAGGGTGCGCTCAGGATGCGCTGATCCACCGCGGTCATAGATATATATATGTACTATTAATTGTCATTTTCCCAGGAACTACTGAACAGATTTACACCATTTATGCAAAAGGCATGAGTCTGAACTAAGGACTACCTCTTTCTCAAATTTGGTGTAATTCTGTTCAGTAGTTCAGGCTGTAGCAGCGATGAACGGTGCCTATGGAAAATTGGATGGGGAAAACACGTGTTGTGACCCCTCTTTATTTTTCAGCTCTCACTTCACGAATCACCCGGAGACTTTCAGGATAGGAGCGGACCGGAGCTGGCCATTAGTTTTGAAAATGTTGTGAAGAATTGGCAACCGGCGCCAAAGTTATTCCAAATAGAATGTTGCGGATTTCCTATGGAAAATAGGTCCTAACTATAACTACAACTAGTAGGTAATATATATATTATATATATATATATATATATATGAAAAGTTGCCAAATGCAGCAAGCGCTCGCTCCTCTCCCAGCGCCACCTGCCGCAGAGTTGGACACGGACCCAGTTTCAGTGCTCAAAGGTATTTTATTTAACTGGCAAAGTCAAGACGCGTTTCGCAGCCTCAGCCGCTTGTTCACTCGACATCACTGATGACATCTCAAATGACATCACTGATGACATCATCCTTGTGAAAGAGTGGCAGACCTCCTCTCACAGTAATATAACCTTTGATACACACATTAAAAAATAGAAACCACGGGGCAGATGTATCATTGTTCTCTTTTGCGATTTCTTATTTGTGATATTTTGCGTTTCGCAAATAAGGAATCGCAAAAGGCGATGTATGTACTTTTTGCGAATATCTGCGATTTCTTAAGATTCGCAGAATATTCTGCGATGTTTGTGCGATTTCTTATTTTGCGAATTTCGCAAAATAAGAAATCGCAAAAAAACGTGAATCTGCTAATGCTGGAACCAGCTGATGACATCACAGTGAGGAAGCTTTGCTGATTAATTGCACATGCTTGCCTGAACCACACCCAGTGGCAATTGGAAGCTTGTTTGGCAGCTGTGAAGACCTGCTTTGCTGCAGCATGGAGCCAGAAAATGTTCAAGGAGGTTCCTCTGGAGAAAAAAGAAAAAGAAAACAGAAATTCTCAGACAAGGAACAGGAAACCCTTATTGAATTGATGGCTAGCAACCATGAGTTGCTTTTTGGAAAGGCAGCCCTTAAAGTTCCTGAGGCAAGGAAAAGAAAAATCTGGTTGGAAATCCAGGAGAAAGTAAATTCAGTGGGAGTTGTGCCATGTCCCATTGATGAATTAAAGAAAAGGTGGTATGATATGCGCCTCCGGTCAAAAGAAAAGTTTGCAGCCAGGATAAAGGATCAAGCAAGACAGGCGGGGGAATATCCACAGTGGAGCAGCCCACTCCTCATGAGGAACTTGTGGATTCAACTATCTTGCTAAGAGAGTGTCAGTGGTGTGGCTCAAATTGACAGCTCTGAGCATGGACAAGGAGCAGAAGGTAAGAAGAATTTTTTTATATTAGTGCAGTTGTGGGTCATGCATGTTGCAAAATGTAGTGGCTGTGCACGTTGTAATTACAAACAAGAGAGGAACCCTGAGTCTCAGTCATTGGGGATTATTTTCAGTAGTTTCTTGTGCACTTCAGCTTGGTTCCCAAGCCCAGTTTAACTGTTTGATAAATTGACAATTAATAGTATTGATAAGAGAAGCAGACCCCCAATATTTTTAAATGTTTTAAAATTTAAAAATGTTATTGAAACCAAACAGTACTGCACATTAAAAACTCATATGTCTCAATCTACATCCACAGCACATGCAGGTCATTCCCAGGAGGATAATGAAGTTAATGAGGCACAGATCCCACTTGTTTCACCAGCAGAAGACAGTGCCACTGAGAAAGTTGAATCCATTGTCAGGGAAAAAAGAAGACGTGTGGCCCCTCTGCCTTTATTTGATGAAGATGATGTAGAGCCTGAAGGTTCTAGAGATAGTACACAGGATGAATACGTTAGACCATCACATACTGGGCAAACACAGGCACAGAGAAGAAGAGCATACACATTGGAAAGAGCAAGGGGCAGCAGGGATGGAGTACTTGAAAATACAACTGTGTTTGCTGGTTTTGAGCAGGACATGTTAAGCGTGCAGCGCCTGTAGCACAAGTCCCTAAGGTCCATTAACCGTCAGCTGGTTAAAATGAATAAAAACAACGCAGGCATGAGTGAAGGTATGAGGGCAATAGCTGCATCTGTGGATAGACTTTGTGTGGCCATAGGGTGTCCAGCACGAAACCGGGCTGGACGCCGCATGCATGCAAGGATGCTTGTGTACTGTAAGGCCATTAACAGGCTGTGTGGTGTCACTACAAATTTAAACAGGCGAAGAGTAACAATGCAGCGCAAGATCTCTGACTGCATAAGAAATGTTGCAAAAGGACTGGACAAAGTCACGCGTGCAGATGAATTACAGCAAACTGCAAATTCAGGAGCGAGGGCATTTTTTTGAAACTGCTACTGACCCAGATGATTTAACAAGTAGAAGTAGCAGTAATCCAACTCCTACTTCAGACAGTAGTCAGCGCAGAAGTGAAAGGCATGCAGCCCATACTGCTGCTAGCACTAGCAGGGAATCAGCACAGCACTCTAAACTCAGGCAGTGCAGAAAGTAATGCTTTGTGTCACATATGAAGGAAAACTTAAAATTCTCTGTTGCATTATTTATGTTGTTTAAGTACAATGGCCGGTGCAGTAACAGGTCAGGTATCACATTTTCAGTATGCCTTTTGTTAGAATGAATAAACAAATAATATTTTAAAATTATTGTTCGTGCTTTTTAGTTCATACCTAAAAATAATTATATGTAATGTCATTACGTCTTTGCCGTCCTGCTGCAGCTCCAACGCCAGCAGCAACTCTTCTTGGGGGGGGGGGGGTATTTCTTCTTCATCTGATGTTTCAGAATCACTCAAATCCAAAGTAGATCCTTTTCTCATTGCCATGTTATGTAACATGGCACAGCAGGTCACAATTTTGCAGCACATTGCAGGATTATATTGTAATGCACCTCCACTCTTGTGAATCCTTCTAAACCGGCTTTTTAAAATTCCAAAAGTCCTTTCTATTACCCCACGTGTTGAACGGTGTGCCTTGTTATATCTTCTTTCATGTACATTTGATGGATTAAGGTATGGGATCATGATGAAATCACGAACAGCATAGGCACTATCACCTGCATAATGAGAATTAATAAAGGCCTGCTTAGGACACTGGAATAGTAAATTATCTGCTAATAATCAATTCAAATAAAATATATTTACCTAGTAGGAAACCCTCACCAAATTCACCAGCACTCAAGCGTCTGTGAAGTCCACTGCGCCTAAATATATATGAGTCAAGTGTGCTCCCTGGGTACTGAGCCACTATATCAGTGATGAAATACTTAGCACTGCACACTATTTGAATGTTGATGGAATGGTACCATTTTCTGTTTCTAAACACATATTCTGTGGCAGCAGGTGGAATGATGGAAACATGGGTACCATCTATACAACCTATAACATGTGGAAAATGTGCAATTTGATAGAATTACAATTTTGAATCTTGAATGTCTTGCTGATTGCTGGAGAGGTAGATATGATGTTGAAGCCTACTCATCATTGCTTCCAGGAAAACCTTAAAAAAGCTTGAAAGGGCACTCTGAGAGACACCTCCAACCTCAGCAATGACCCTTTGAAATGAACCAGAGGCCAACAGGTGCAGGGAGCACAATACCTGTAAATGTGTTGGAATTGATTGTGTCCTGGCTGTTATAAGTTCCAAATATGTCTTCAATTCATCAATTAGGTCCAAAATTGTGTGTGGATGCAGTCTGTATTTCTCATAAATTTCCTCTTCAGTTTGCTGAAACAGCATAATACGCAGTCTGAAGATTCTTTCCTGCCTCTGTCTCCTCTGTGCAAGGGCTTGAATGCGCAGCCTCCTGGCAATCAGGTACAGTCCAGCCATTGTGACAGTTGAAACAGCATTGTGGAGTTCTTTATATACTTTAAACTTGGTTACCACCTGATTGTTGTTAGTGTTAATTGCGATTTCTTAAATTGCGATTTCCTTGTTTTCGCAATTTGCGATCTTATCATACATCTATTAACGATTTCTAATTTTGCGATTTCTACAAATCGCAAAATAAGAAGCATGCAAAAGTAGAAATCGCAGAATTATTCGCAGAAAAAAAGAAATCGCAAATAAATAATCGCAAACATTGCGATTTCTTATTTTGCGATGCGAAAAATGACATACATCAGAAAATTCTATTTTTTTGTCGCAAACGCTGCATTTTTGCGAATCGTAGCGTTTGCGAAAAAAAATAGCTTCCTACATCTGCCCCCACAATTTAAAAAAAAATGGAGATACCAATACCAGTTACAACAACCTATTCAGTAATTCCAGCCTCTACATACACATCCATGCATTCACCAACAGTTCTATATAGTCACTCATACATGTACTCACTCATCATATGTACTCATACACCTATACATCCTGTTACACACCGATACTCATCCGTAGAGTTACTCACACACATACTCACACATGCAAATAAACTATCAAACATCCATTTACTTGCATTTACAGCTATACACACACCACTACACTTACTTCTACAGAAACGTACACATACTTACTCTCTTAAACAATCACTTATAGAAACACATACTTATTTATACAGGAACTCTTCCAAAATCTCACTCTCACATATACTTCCTTATGTACATCAATACTCACATATACTAGTTTAAAACATATAGTTACTCATAAATATACTATTGAGACAGTCATTCACTCACTAACACACCCATACACACACTCATCCACCCATACAGTGCTGCACATATGCTGTCTTCAAAACACATCCAAACAGTGAGTCAGTCATTTATGTATCTGGGCGCTAAGTAATAACCCCCACCAAACCATACAGACACTCATACTGATACTCAAAATAACAACTAATAACCCATATAGACACTCATGTAGCTACTCACCAACCCATGCCGCCACGTATACACAAAGTGAGACACTGATACAGATATCTACATATTTAAACATTACTCGTTAACCTCTTAAGTGATCATGATGAGCTCAGCTCGTCATGAGCCACGGCGCTCGGGTACTCATGACGAGCTGAGCTCGTCATTACCGAGCCCGTTAGATGGAACGCTCGCACGCTGGGCTGATTCCCCTGCTGTGCTGAGCTTTCCATTTTTTTCACATATTCACTAGATGATGTCATCAGTGATGTCATCAGTGATATAATTTGAGATGTCATCAGTGATGTCATGAGTGATGTCACTGACCATGTCATGAGTGATGTAATATGTGGCTCATCAGCAGTGCATTGCGGGCGCGCGAGTTATAGTTAGCTGAACTAACTATAACGGGGGAATTTCAATGGTTTTGTATGAGTGAAATGTCCAGCTAACTATAACATGTGTGAAACCTATGGTTTTTTCCAGTGAATTAATATATATATATATATATATATATATGTCAGCTCCAATTTCCCAAAATACCCAGCCGGGTTTGTAGAAACAACAGCACTCACACGGGCAACAGCAATCTTATAGCAGGGCGGTTTATTTTCAAAAGGCAAACAAACGCGTTTCGGGACTAGAAATCCCTTCGTCAGTGTTATCATTTGGGCGCCAAACTTTTTTTCTTTTTAAACACTGTTCATGCCCGCTATTGACATAAACAAAGGACTGATGCATTGCGTCTATAGGGCGCGCCATCTTTGAACGCCTTACATCTTAAACATTTCGTCTTTATGACTACATACAAAGCAATATTTCTGTTGTGTGAAGAAAACGTCAGTCAAGACATCAGTGTAATAACACTTAAACACATCTCGCCGTGTATCGGCATGTTTCAATTCATATTTAGGATCATTTCATTCCCACAAGTGGCCTTATACCTGAGAAACAACGCATTACTGAGAATGCACAATTAGAGCAAAACATCGCTGTCTTTGTAAATAACGCTATATTAGGCAAATCTTGCCGTGGATCGGCATTTGCAACCTAAAATCAGGTTGCATAATTCTCGGGTCACAGGCCATAGAATCGACACAACAGTATATATCATTAAGACGACAAAAAATTAATTGCACTATATACATTTTCAAATAACATTCCTGATACATATTCTGACACACTCCAAAAACATTACAGACCAATACCATCTAATAAGACACATTTCCCATGATATTTAGCCCAAGTGAGAGGCAAGTTCCTCCCCCATATTTAGTCCCTTCGGAGCCTTGGTCTCAAGGTCAATGATAAATCTAGACTCTAATCGTCTCAGGACCTGCAGCCGGTTACCACCTCTGGGATTCTCAGCTGCTTGATCTAAGCAGAAATATCTTAGTAAAGTCCTATCACTTTTATGCTTTATGGCAAAATGCCTTGCTACCGGGTAGCTAAAATCCTTATTGGCAATTGCCCGCCTGTGTTCAAGTATCCGAAGTTTAACGGGATTGATGGTACTGCCCACATACCTTAATGAACACGGGCAGATCAGGCAGTAAACTGCGTGATCTGTGTGACAGGACATAAACTTAGTGATTTTTCTGACTTGACGGCCAGGCACCTCATATGTCAACGTTCTTTTGCTTGCTGAGCAAGCTTTACATTTCCCACACGGGAAAAACCCTTTGGCATCTTTTAAGGTTCCCAACTGTTTCCTTTCAGTTGGCAGATAGCTATGGACTATCTCATCTCGCAGTGACCTTGCCCTTCTAAAAGTGATAGCTGGCACAGCTGGAATATCAGGGCCCACAATTGGATCCGATTTAAGTATGTGCCAATGTTTGGACAAGATTGATCTCAATCTGAAAGAGTTTGCAGCGTACGGTGTGATCATTCTGAACTGTACTTTTTCAGATTGAGTCAGTACCTTCTTTTCAAACAGTTGACTGCGAGGAATTTTTCTAACTTTCTTCAAGGTTTCATATAGCTTGTTGGTGTTATAGCCTCTATTCTGGAACCTAGTTATACTGTCACTGGCTGCTTTTTCAAAGTCTTCATTATGGGTACAATTGCGTTTTAGTCGTAGCAATTCCCCATAGGGGATGTTGGAGATTAATTTGCGGGAGTGACTGCTTGAAGCGTGTAAAACGCTATTCCCCGCAGTTGGCTTACGATAGAGTTGGGTGCTTATTTTTCCGTCCCTCACACTTACTTCTAAGTCGAGGTAATTGACCCTTTCTCTACTAATATCCCCAGTAAATTTCAAATTGCACTCATTGTTGTTAAGCACTGCAATGTACTCTACAGCCTCCTCCATAGACCCGTTCCATACTAGGAGCAGGTCATCAATATACCTGCTCCATGCTACTATTTTTTCGTTCCATGCGGCATTATTAGGGGCCCAGGCTACCTGCTCCTCCCACCAGCCCACGAATAAATTCGCGTAGCTGGGGGCGAAGCAGGAACCCATCGCCGTACCGGAACACTGTTGATATATAGTCTCCTGAAAAAGAAAGATGTTATTGTAGAGACAAAATCTTATAAGTTCTAACAACATTTTGTTGTGTAATGCAAATTTCAGTTCTCTTCGACTCAGGAAAAACTCAACAGCTTTAATTCCTTGTTCGTGGTCTATGCAAGTATAGAGGCTTGTTATGTCCAGTGTAATCAATATGTAGGATGGTTGCCAGATGATCGACTCCATTTTTTCAATAAAATCTGTAGAGTCTCTTACATAAGATTTCAAAGATAAAACAAAGCCAAAAAGAAAGTGATCCAAAAATTTCGAAAGGTTCTCAGTTAATCCTCCTATGGAGGAAATGATGGGTCTCCCAGGGGGGTTGTTGATACTCTTGTGGACCTTGGGCAGGTGGTAAAAACAAGGTAGAATTGGGTTCATGGTCTTAAGAAAGAGATATTCGTCCAAATCGATCATTTGTCGATCGTGCCATTTCTTGAGCAAGTTATACAGTTCCTCAATGCTAGTAAGATAATCCTTTTTTGTGATGGTATTATAACAACTTCGATCATCCAGCTGTCGTTTTGCTTCTGCAACATATTGCACTTTTGACATGATAACTATATTGCCTCCTTTGTCGGAGGGTTTACAAATGATCTTTGGGTCCTCCGTCAGGCATCTCAGTGCCTGTTGTTGTTTTCTTGTCATATTATAGTTCTTTTTCTTGGAGTTTGATTCCATCCTCATGGCAGCCAAATCTCTGGTTACCACTTCTGCAAAGACGTCAATCGCATCCGCTGCAGTCTGAGGGACAAATCGTGAGGCAAGTTTGAAGCTGGTCTTCAATGCTTCCTGTTCTACATTAACATTGTCCAATCTCTGTGTTAATGTGCTGTTACTTGCGGTAATTTCCATGTCGTTCTCAGTTCTGAGATTCTCCAAAACTTCACAGGCTGTGAGGTCATTGACCGTAAGAAGATCGGTGTCTTTGTTACTCCTGAGATGTTTGGATTCTTGCTTCGTAGGTTTTATCTTAAAAAACTTATGCAGCTTGATCTTACGAGTGAACTTGTAAAGGTCTATGCGTGTCTGTGTGTATTCCATATTCTTGTTTGGACAGAATGTTAGGCCCAACTTTAAAACAGACTCTTCAGATGGTGTTAGGGTCCTTTCAGACAGATTGACAATAGTTAGTTGGTCTTGAGTGTTTACCACTTGCCCCTCCTTTGGCTCCTGGTCACTCGTGTTGTTGATCTTGTTTGTCCTCTGCCTTTTGGCTTTCCATCCTCCTCGCCTTGTTTGCCTGCGTTTTCTGGGGGCTTGTTCTTCCCACCCCTCAACCAGCTCTCCCGAATGACTTTGAACTCCTGCTGAAAAGGAGTCTTCGTGATTGCTGTCGCCTGCATTGCGGTGCCACCTGGCATTTCATCACCCGAGTGTTCACTCTGAGTGATGTCAGAGTCTGAGGTCTCAACTCTGGTTTCTGTTGCAGTGCCCATCGCCTGATTTTTCTTGGCCAGCTCTTTGCGAGGTTGATCGTATTTTTTGTGGAAAGTCAGAACCCTTCCCATTGCATAGTCCCGCTCGTCCCGGTCGAATTTCTCTTGTTTTCTAAGTTTGATCTTGGTCTCATATTTTTGGAGTCTCTTTTTCATATTTGCTCTAAGTTCTTCCTGTTCCTCTTTATTCGCATTCTTTGCGATCTGTTCTTCCAACTCCTCTATTTCTTTTACGACTTTGTCACGGTCGCTCCACGCAAATTGGATGAGAATCTCCAGCATGCCTTTGCAGGAATTGGCAATATGTGATGCCCATGTTTCTAATAATTGGGGGTCTGGGTTCTCGTATGCGGGTACCGTAAAGATCCGAAGACCTCGAGGCACTCTCTGTACCTCTACGTATCCCTGCAATGACGTACCCTCCCACCACTTGCGGAGTTCTCGTTCGTATAATTTCTCTAGTTTCTGAAACTGCGTGGCTAGGGTGTTGGAGACAGGAACACTTCTTCCGCGTAACTCTATATTGACGGTTGGGCGTAAGGGCAACTGGCAACAAGCGGGCGGCAACAAGGTTTGGCTCCCGGGACCGGGAGACCAAAAACTGTGGCAACAAGAGAAAAATGTTTAACATGTCGGAGCGCCGCGATGCGGCGGGAGACATTTTCAAAAATAAAAATCCTGATGTCTCAAAACCACCATCAGCAACAAGTGTTCCTGTCTCCAACACCCTAGCCACGCAGTTTCAGAAACTAGAGAAATTATACGAACGAGAACTCCGCAAGTGGTGGGAGGGTACGTCATTGCAGGGATACGTAGAGGTACAGAGAGTGCCTCGAGGTCTTCGGATCTTTACGGTACCCGCATACGAGAACCCAGACCCCCAATTATTAGAAACATGGGCATCACATATTGCCAATTCCTGCAAAGGCATGCTGGAGATTCTCATCCAATTTGCGTGGAGCGACCGTGACAAAGTCGTAAAAGAAATAGAGGAGTTGGAAGAACAGATCGCAAAGAATGCGAATAAAGAGGAACAGGAAGAACTTAGAGCAAATATGAAAAAGAGACTCCAAAAATATGAGACCAAGATCAAACTTAGAAAACAAGAGAAATTCGACCGGGACGAGCGGGACTATGCAATGGGAAGGGTTCTGACTTTCCACAAAAAATACGATCAACCTCGCAAAGAGCTGGCCAAGAAAAATCAGGCGATGGGCACTGCAACAGAAACCAGAGTTGAGACCTCAGACTCTGACATCACTCAGAGTGAACACTCGGGTGATGAAATGCCAGGTGGCACCGCAATGCAGGCGACAGCAATCACGAAGACTCCTTTTCAGCAGGAGTTCAAAGTCATTCGGGAGAGCTGGTTGAGGGGTGGGAAGAACAAGCCCCCACAAAACGCAGGCAAACAAGGCGAGGAGGATGGAAAGCCAAAAGGCAGAGGACAAACAAGATCAACAACACGAGTGACCAGGAGCCAAAGGAGGGGCAAGTGGTAAACACTCAAGACCAACTAACTATTGTCAATCTGTCTGAAAGGACCCTAACACCATCTGAAGAGTCTGTTTTAAAGTTGGGCCTAACATTCTGTCCAAACAAGAATATGGAATACACACAGACACGCATAGACCTTTACAAGTTCACTCGTAAGATCAAGCTGCATAAGTTTTTTAAGATAAAACCTACGAAGCAAGAATCCAAACATCTCAGGAGTAACAAAGACACCGATCTTCTTACGGTCAATGACCTCACAGCCTGTGAAGTTTTGGAGAATCTCAGAACTGAGAACGACATGGAAATTACCGCAAGTAACAGCACATTAACACAGAGATTGGACAATGTTAATGTAGAACAGGAAGCATTGAAGACCAGCTTCAAACTTGCCTCACGATTTGTCCCTCAGACTGCAGCGGATGCGATTGACGTCTTTGCAGAAGTGGTAACCAGAGATTTGGCTGCCATGAGGATGGAATCAAACTCCAAGAAAAAGAACTATAATATGACAAGAAAACAACAACAGGCACTGAGATGCCTGACGGAGGACCCAAAGATCATTTGTAAACCCTCCGACAAAGGAGGCAATATAGTTATCATGTCAAAAGTGCAATATGTTGCAGAAGCAAAACGACAGCTGGATGATCGAAGTTGTTATAATACCATCACAAAAAAGGATTATCTTACTAGCATTGAGGAACTGTATAACTTGCTCAAGAAATGGCACGATCGACAAATGATCGATTTGGACGAATATCTCTTTCTTAAGACCATGAACCCAATTCTACCTTGTTTTTACCACCTGCCCAAGGTCCACAAGAGTATCAACAACCCCCCTGGGAGACCCATCATTTCCTCCATAGGAGGATTAACTGAGAACCTTTCGAAATTTTTGGATCACTTTCTTTTTGGCTTTGTTTTATCTTTGAAATCTTATGTAAGAGACTCTACAGATTTTATTGAAAAAATGGAGTCGATCATCTGGCAACCATCCTACATATTGATTACACTGGACATAACAAGCCTCTATACTTGCATAGACCACGAACAAGGAATTAAAGCTGTTGAGTTTTTCCTGAGTCGAAGAGAACTGAAATTTGCATTACACAACAAAATGTTGTTAGAACTTATAAGATTTTGTCTCTACAATAACATCTTTCTTTTTCAGGAGACTATATATCAACAGTGTTCCGGTACGGCGATGGGTTCCTGCTTCGCCCCCAGCTACGCGAATTTATTCGTGGGCTGGTGGGAGGAGCAGGTAGCCTGGGCCCCTAATAATGCCGCATGGAACGAAAAAATAGTAGCATGGAGCAGGTATATTGATGACCTGCTCCTAGTATGGAACGGGTCTATGGAGGAGGCTGTAGAGTACATTGCAGTGCTTAACAACAATGAGTGCAATTTGAAATTTACTGGGGATATTAGTAGAGAAAGGGTCAATTACCTCGACTTAGAAGTAAGTGTGAGGGACGGAAAAATAAGCACCCAACTCTATCGTAAGCCAACTGCGGGGAATAGCGTTTTACACGCTTCAAGCAGTCACTCCCGCAAATTAATCTCCAACATCCCCTATGGGGAATTGCTACGACTAAAACGCAATTGTACCCATAATGAAGACTTTGAAAAAGCAGCCAGTGACAGTATAACTAGGTTCCAGAATAGAGGCTATAACACCAACAAGCTATATGAAACCTTGAAGAAAGTTAGAAAAATTCCTCGCAGTCAACTGTTTGAAAAGAAGGTACTGACTCAATCTGAAAAAGTACAGTTCAGAATGATCACACCGTACGCTGCAAACTCTTTCAGATTGAGATCAATCTTGTCCAAACATTGGCACATACTTAAATCGGATCCAATTGTGGGCCCTGATATTCCAGCTGTGCCAGCTATCACTTTTAGAAGGGCAAGGTCACTGCGAGATGAGATAGTCCATAGCTATCTGCCAACTGAAAGGAAACAGTTGGGAACCTTAAAAGATGCCAAAGGGTTTTTCCCGTGTGGGAAATGTAAAGCTTGCTCAGCAAGCAAAAGAACGTTGACATATGAGGTGCCTGGCCGTCAAGTCAGAAAAATCACTAAGTTTATGTCCTGTCACACAGATCACGCAGTTTACTGCCTGATCTGCCCGTGTTCATTAAGGTATGTGGGCAGTACCATCAATCCCGTTAAACTTCGGATACTTGAACACATGCGGGCAATTGCCAATAAGGATTTTAGCTACCCGGTAGCAAGGCATTTTGCCATAAAGCATAAAAGTGATAGGACTTTACTAAGATATTTCTGCTTAGATCAAGCAGCTGAGAATCCCAGAGGTGGTAACCGGCTGCAGGTCCTGAGACGATTAGAGTCTAGATTTATCATTGACCTTGAGACCAAGGCTCCGAAGGGACTAAATATGGGGGAGGAACTTGCCTCTCACTTGGGCTAAATATCATGGGAAATGTGTCTTATTAGATGGTATTGGTCTGTAATGTTTTTGGAGTGTGTCAGAATATGTATCAGGAATGTTATTTGAAAATGTATATAGTGCAATTAATTTTTTGTCGTCTTAATGATATATACTGTTGTGTCGATTCTATGGCCTGTGACCCGAGAATTATGCAACCTGATTTTAGGTTGCAAATGCCGATCCACGGCAAGATTTGCCTAATATAGCGTTATTTACAAAGACAGCGATGTTTTGCTCTAATTGTGCATTCTCAGTAATGCGTTGTTTCTCAGGTATAAGGCCACTTGTGGGAATGAAATGATCCTAAATATGAATTGAAACATGCCGATACACGGCGAGATGTGTTTAAGTGTTATTACACTGATGTCTTGACTGACGTTTTCTTCACACAACAGAAATATTGCTTTGTATGTAGTCATAAAGACGAAATGTTTAAGATGTAAGGCGTTCAAAGATGGCGCGCCCTATAGACGCAATGCATCAGTCCTTTGTTTATGTCAATAGCGGGCATGAACAGTGTTTAAAAAGAAAAAAAGTTTGGCGCCCAAATGATAACACTGACGAAGGGATTTCTAGTCCCGAAACGCGTTTGTTTGCCTTTTGTAAATAAACCGCCCTGCTATAAGATTGCTGTTGCCCGTGTGAGTGCTGTTGTTTCTACAAACCCGGCTGGGTATTTTGGGAAATTGGAGCTGACATATGGGACGCGAACACCATCGCGCTACGCGGCACCCGCCCTGAGAGTGACTCACGATATGGTGTGTTGGAGCTTCTATATATATATATATATATTTTTTTTTTTTTTTTTTGACTAGTTTTGAAGGTGGACCAGGGGGCCCGAGGTCGATAAGGACCATTAAGAATTTCTACAATTGTAATTCTGAGTATACTATATATTGTTTAGTCTGTCCGTGCAATAAAAGATATATAGGTAGCACCAAGAACCCCACAAAAAAACGAATTTTAGAACACATGAGGGCAATTACCAACAAGGACCCAACATACCCCGTCGCAGACATTTTGAAATCTACCATCAAAGCAACAGGGATCTGTTGCAATATTATTGCATTGACGGGGTTGAGAAGCATGAAAGGGGCGGTGACAGACTGAAAAAACTCAGAGCGAAGGAATCGCGTTACATTATAGGCTGGACTCAACAATGATGAGGAACTCTGGACACACCTAGAATAAATAGTGGCAATATGATGTGTAGAAAAAGCAGCTATATTGTAAGTTCAATGGTACACTATATGTAAAAGAACTGTAAGATAACTGTAAATGTATGCAAAATATGTGAAGACATATTTATTTCATGAACGTCCTACATTCCTTATTCTCCATATAGGAACTGTAAATGATAGGAATACCCTATAATAGCAATTTTTGTTGGACATTTCTATAAAAGATACAGCCCATACAGGGCACAATTATGCTAACGCAGAAGGTCGAGTAACATGGGAATTAGATCTGATATTTATCTATCAGGTAGATATTATATGACCTCCCTTCTGCCTACTGCGATTAAGATTTGAGACAGGCAAATTATAATGCAGATAATGTATTTGTTCTGCTTACAAAAGTATACTTGTCTCATGAAATGACTTTTTAAATCCTTATATTTTGGTTTAAATATTTCGTTAAATTTTGTAGCACTTGCACTTTACAAAATGAAATTGTTATTGCATTTTATACCTCCTATAAGATGGCTCCCATACAAAGTGTTATTGTTGGTTTGGGTTAAGAGTCCATCTTTTGTTTTCATGGCTATGATGACGTTTTGGAGGGTTCAAAATGGTTGATTCACTAAATACTAATCAACATTGAGAAAGCCGCGAGGCGAAACGCGTCTGTCGAAGGGGATACGGGGGAGAGGACCTATGCACCAAATAAAGCATTTTTAGCTTTACAACGAGCTCCGAGTGTGCTTTTCAATACAGCAACTATTGGAAATGTTTTTTGCTTTGTGGAGGAAATATATATATATATAGATATATATATATTCACTGAAAAAACCATAGGTTATAGACCATATATAGTTAGGAATTAGCATTTAAAAAACCTTATTTTACTCACACAAAACCATTGAAATTCCATATATAGTTAGTTGCACTAACTATATATCGCGCACCCGCAATCCACTGCTGATCATGTCACATATTACATCATTCATGACATGGTCAGTGACATCACTGATGACATCATCTAGTGTCTGTGTGTTTTTGTAAAGTTTAAATATGTTTTACATATTGAAGAATGAGTGGATGTATGGAAGACTGAGTGTGTGTGTGGCTGGCTGGGAGGTGTGTGACTGTGCATATCAATGTGTACTTGTATCAGTGATTGTATAAGAGAGTAAGTATGTGTTAGTTTATGTGTGAAAAGTATGGTGTTCTGTGTTTAACTGTATAGATGAGGAAATCGAAGTGTGATTGATTCTTCACAGGACTGACTAGGTGTATGAGTGCATATGATAGTGTTGTAATAATGAGTGACTGTATTTATGAGTGATTGTATGAGTGAATGAGTGAATGTGTGTGTAGACGTAGGAATCAGTGAGTGCGTATGTAGTAACTGGTATTGGTGTGTCATGATGTCATCAGTGATGTCATTTGAGATGTCATCAGTGATGTCATCAGTGATGTCATTTGAGATGTCATCAGTGATGTCATCAGTGATGTCACTGACCATGTCATGAATGATGTAATATGTGACATGATCAGCAGTGGATTGCGGGTGCGCGATATATAGTTAGTGCAACTAACTATATATGGAATTTCAATGGTTTTGTGTGAGTAAAATAAGGTTTTTTAAATGCTAATTCCTAACTATATATGGTCTATAACCTATGGTTTTTTCAGTGAATTTTCAAGGTTTTGTAAATGCTAATTCCTAACTATATATGGTCTATAACCTATGGTTTTTTCAGTGAATTTCATAGGTTTTTTAATAGCAAATCTTTATAAAAATAATACATTTTAAATCTAATTTTATATTTTATAATTTTTTTATTTTTTTTTAATATTATTTTTAGTGCGCTCCCGGGGCGCGGACAGGTGAACGCACGGGTAAGCGCAATCTGGCGGCGCGCCCCGAGGCGCGTACTAATGCGCGTCCCGGAAGCGCTATTGCCGAGAACGAAAACAACATCGTGACGTATCGCGTAGCCGCCACGCCTTGCGTCATAAGACACGTATCGCGTAGCCGCGAGATGCGTCTTATGACGCACCGCGTAAGCGCACCCGGAAGCGCATACGATCGCGCAACGTAAGCGCCCCGATGCGCTTACGATACACGCCCGGGACGCGCCCCGGGCGCGTAGCGTAAGCGCGTCAAACCATGTGACTTTAAAATAACACTTTTCATTGGTTCAGAACTTTTTTTTTTCCAAATTGTGTGAAACCCACCCATTTCTCTCACTATTGCTTTGTACTTGGAGAGAGCAAGAGCTGTTGTGTCTACTCTATCTCCTACTTTTCTGATCTCCAGCAATGGCTGCAAGAGAGTCATCCAGCAGTGATTCAGAGGGATTTTTGGATGAGGACCCTCCTCAGCAAAAGAAAAAAACCCATTTCATTTGGAAATTTTACGACATCCCAGAAGGACAGAAAAAAGTCAACGCTCCCAAAGTAACATGCAAAATATGTGGGAGTAGTTTATCCAGAGGCAATCCTCTGAAAAAATATAGTTTTGGCAATGCCAATTTGATCCGGCATGTCAAAAGAAGACACCCTAACAACTTTGCCAGGGAGAGTGTCAGAGAGCTGGCACGGAATGTACCAACAGATGGCGGCAGCACCTCCACTGGTGGAGCAACACCTTCGGGACCACCCCGTGGAAGAATGATCCCTAACATTCAGCCGGTGTTTGCGGGCATCAAATTTTTGTGCGCAGAGTGTGACGAACTGCTCTGCTATGGGGAGCAGAGTGTTGAACTGATTGCCCTAAAGAAACAGCAACACCGCTGCTCTTCCAGTCCCTAAATTTTCAATTTTTTTTGCTCCTGTTGAGCAGTTTTGGAATCCTTGTTTTTGTTTTTCCCTTGAAAAAAATACAAAAAAAATATAAAATTGTTTTAAAAAGTCTAAAAAAATATAAAACAAAAAAAACAAAAAAAAAATATATATAAAACAACAAAATGAAAAAAAAAGTTCTTTTCAGAACTACCTCCAATTTTTAAAAAGAAGCTTTATTTTTTTAAAAGTCTGTCATTTTTAATCTCCATGGTACGCTCCCCCGTACGCTCCCCGGTGCGCGTACCGGGCGCTCACCCCCGCGAAAATCGATTTTTTTTTTATTTATTTTTTTCACCCGCGGGAGCCTTTTATGGCCCCCACATGAAACCTAGGGGGTCAGGGGGTGTGTACCCTGCTCCCTCTTGCTCATTTCCCCCTTTGATTTTTGCCACCTCTTGTGTCTCAATCCTACCGAGACACAAGATGGCGGCCGCTGCGGACTGTTTCGAATGTTTATAGACACCCGAGAACCAATCAGCTTGCCGTGCGCAGATCGCGTGGCGCGCCTGGAGCGCTCCCCTGTACGCGTACGTGGGAGCGCTCCAGGCGCGGCTCTAGATATATATCTTTTTTTGAACGTTAAT
This sequence comes from Lissotriton helveticus, assembly GCF_964261635.1. Classification (NCBI taxonomy): domain Eukaryota; kingdom Metazoa; phylum Chordata; class Amphibia; order Caudata; family Salamandridae; genus Lissotriton; species Lissotriton helveticus. The sequence continues at coordinate 2,134,457,099 of NC_136059.1, read as the reverse complement.
TTCTCAAAATCCACTGGAGCACATATATTGAGACCTACAAAAGGCACATCGGGCTACCAGTCCCTACAAATTTGCCAAGTTTCGTGCAAATCCATTCAGCCGTTCAGGCTAAAAATGAGGCTAACCGCCCTATGGAAAACTCAATGTTAAAAACACGTTTTGGGACCCCCCTTTTTTCTCGGCCCCCCCTGGACCAACTCCCCCCAAATTTCCAGTGGCTGCTCAGAAACAAAATGTTCCATTTTGCTGAAAATTTCAGCCAATTCCGTCCACAAACGCCAAAGTTATTAGACATAGAATTTTCAAAAATCCCATAGGGAAAAAATCCTAACTATATATACCTACTGGCGACCGCCAGTAGGTAATATCTATATATATATATATATAGATATATATATATATCTATATATATATAATGCTCGCTTCTCCCACAAAAATGGAAAGTCGACGCCGTGTCAGTTCACAATTTCTTTTTATGTCAGCAGGTGGAAAAGTTAACTTTTCCACCTGCTGACATTAAAGGAAATTTTGAAGTGACACGGCGTCGACTTTCCATTTTTGTGGAAGAAGCGAGCATACGTAGGACCGGGTTTCGGAGGTCCGTAAAACGTCGACGCGCCTTTCGGTTTGGAGGAGGTGGGCTGCCGAAGCAATTTTGGAAACCTATAAATATATATATATATATATATATATATATATATATATGTATATATTACCTACTGGCGGTCGCCAGTAGGTAGTTATAGTTAGGATTGATTTCCATAAGGAAATCGAAACATTCTATTGGGAATAACTTTGGCGCCGGTTGAGGAATCTGCCTGAATCTTTCAGCAACGTTGCCTCGCGGCTCTCTGCTCCTTCCCTGAAAGTTTGGGGGGGATTCGTCAAGCGGGGGCCGAGATAAAAGGGGGTCCCAAAACATGTTTTCCCCATGTTAATTTCCATAGGGCGGTCGGTCGCACTTTTAGCTCGAACGGCTGAATGGACTTTCACCAAACTTGGCAAAATTGTAGGGACTGGTAGCCCGATGTGCCTTTGCTATGTCTCAAGATATGTGCTCCAGAGGATTTTGAGTAATTTAGGTTCAAAAAAATGTATATATCTATAGCCGCGCCCCGGTACGCGCACCGGGGAGCGCTCCGGGCGCGCCAAGCGACTTGCGCACGGAATGCTGATTGGCTCTTGGGTGTCTGTAAACATTCTAAACAGTCCGCAGCGGCCGCCATCTTGTGTCTCGGTAGGGTCGAGACACAAGAGGTGGCAAAAAACAAAGGAGGAAATAACCAAAAGGGGGCAGGGTGGACCCCCCCTGACCCTATAGGTTTGATGTGGGGGCCATAAAAGGGTCCCTCCGGTAAAAAAAAAAAAAAAAAAAAATCGGTTTTGTGGGGGGAGCGCCCGGTACGCGCACCGGGGAGCGTACCGGGGAGCGTATTTTGGTGAAAAATAGTTAAAATAATAGTGTAAAATAATCATTTTGAGTGATTACAGGTAGGGTAGCTCTGAAAAGAGCTTTTAGGTTCAAAAGAGCTTTTGAGTTCTGTGGATGTTTTAGGCACCTACAAGTACGTCCCACACACACCCACACGCACACAACCCCACACCCCCACACACACAGACTCCCCACAGACACCTCACACATGCACACCTCCACCCACACCTAAACACCCCACACCCCCACAACGACACCTTACACATCCACATCCACACCTACACCCACACATTCCACACGCCCACACTCATACACACACCTCACCACCCCCCCAACACACACACACACACATGCACACACAGATACCTCACAGACACACCACACAGACACACCTCCGCCCACCACACATACACACACACCCACACCTCACAGACACACCCACACATCCCACACATACACACATATCTTACACACATACCCCCCACACCCACACACCCCCCACACACACCTCACACACCCACATTTCCACCTACACTCAAACACCCCACACACCCACACCTGCACACACACCTTACACACCCACACCCCCACCCACACCCACATACTCCATACACCTACATACACTTATACACCTCAACCCCCAGACACATACACACACACACACCTCACAGACACACCCCACCATCCTCCACACACACCTCCCCCGCCCCCACACACATGGGGAAAACTCAGTGAAACAGTAAAATGATAATTTAAAGTGCTTAGAGGTAGGGTAGCTCTGAATAGAATTGTTGTGTTATGTGGGTGACTTAAGTACCAACATGTAGGTACCAATGCAGAGTCATGTTGTTACAGAAGTTATTGTGGTATATGGAATCTATACTATAGTCTGTCAGGAAAGCAGAAAGAACATGGAGGCAGGAGATGGAAAAGAGATGTCAAATACACATTGGAGATAATATAGTGGGAGAAAGGAAGTATCTATGAGCAAAATTACTATGTAACATAAAAAAGTTGCACAGTATACTATAAGTCTGACTTTACATTATAATCAATTTGGTACTAGTTTAATAATTACATATAAAAATGAATAATGTCTCAAACAATTTTAGAATTATTAAATATACATTTATTTTTCAGATTCTTTTTCCAAATTTAACAGAACTTGTAATATTTGACTGTCAGAAATGTCCTCATTTTGAATCAGCAAATCTACTGATTCTACACATTGAAGTAGTTCATAGTCCCGTGATTCATCCATGAATTCCAAGTTATCATTGGGTACAATAATTTCTTCATTGTTGCTCTCTAGAACAATTTCAAAGGAAATGTTTTGCTCTCCTTCCATTTTCGTGCTGTAATTTGCATAAAAAATAAATATATCAGTAGGGATAGGGCACTGTTGGGTTTAAGTTCAGACAGGTAGTTTGGATTTTTTAACAGTGAATTTATCTTTGGGCAGTATATGGTATCAGACGGGAAGTAGAAATATAAAAAAGTGTATGTGATGAAGCCTAAGTAAATTCATAATTATACAAGACAAGCCTAACTCCATCCATAACTATAATAGAGAAGTCTATCTCAATCTATAACTATTACAGAGGGATAGTATATAACTATCAGAAAAAGTTTTCCAAATTAACTTAAAGTGCACAACATACTTCAGTTTTCAAAATAATAACTTACCTTTGAGAAAGCAGTTGAAGTTGTCAGTGAAAATGCTCTTGAAATGTACTTCAGGAAGTAGTAGTCAAAATGGCTGTTTTTCCCTCTCTTTCTTTATATATATTCAGGTACATAACCAATCAAATATCATGAAATAATGGTAGAAAATGAAAGTAACATTTTAATTGGTTGTCAATTCTAACACTTCAGATGTGTTTTTGTGAAGTAATTTACCTCAGGCTATTTAGAGAGGTCTACAGGCTAAATGGCTCAATGGAATTCCACCAAATTTGGGAAAATGGTAGGGATTGGTATGTAGTATGAGCTATTCTATATTTGGTGAAAGTGTCTCCAGTGGTTTTTATGTAAATTAACTTTTCACATTTTTTGGGAGCGCTTCCCGGTGCGCGCCCCGGTACGCGTACCGGCAGCGCTACGGGAGTCCTCCATTTTGTGTTTCGGTAGATTTGAGATAGAAAATGGAGGACAAACAACATTGGGAATGGGTATAAGGGGGCATCGTAGGCACTCGCTGATCCTCTAGGTTTTCTGAGGGGGTCTTAGGAGGCCCATATAGGCCCAAAAAAATATTAAAAAATGTAAAATTTTCGCGGGGGGAGCGCCCGGTACGCGCACCGGGAAGCGTACCCGGGAGCGTACTATGGTGAAAAATAGTGAAAAAAGTTAGAAAAAGATAATCATTTGGAGTGATCAGAGATAGGGTAGCCCTGAAAAGGGCTTTTGGGTTCTGTGGCTGATTTAGGTACCTACAAGTAGGTACGAACGCACAGTCTTAAATTCAGGAGGAATATTCTATTCCCCTCATCTGAGAAGTGCACACCATCTCCTCTGTAGATATCTTGCATGTTGTAACGCAAGTTGTTGTTGTATATTGAACCCATTCCATAGTCTCTCATGTAAGCAGAAACAGATGTATTCACATGTTTCCGTGCTTTCTCAAATTGTGGACAAAATTGGTTGGACCAGTTCCATTTCTGTCTTTGGCATATATTGGAAAATACCAAGGCAGTTTGAGGAAAAAGTGCCATCAATTGTTCAAAGGTGTCCTTTAAAAGCATTTCCAGACCCACCCCAGTCAAAGTGCCTAAGTCATTTCCACCACAGTGCAGAATAATGAGGTTAGGGTGTGGCAAATGCAAAAAGGTTTTCACCAATGGTATCAATTGTTGACATCTCAATCCTCTCTGGCCAATCCATTTAATGTTCACATTTGGTAAATCAAGGTTGTGAAAATTTCTGGTAGCTGCATACCTTTGAGCCCAGTGGATATAGCTATGTCCAATAATCCAGACAGAATACATGGTAGCGGAGGTTCTGGTGCAGTCAGATGAAGTGTAGGAATAAAATGGCAGTTGGAACAGTAGGAGTTTGCAAAAAAAAACCTGTGGAGTTTCAGTGCTCTTGAATCACAAGCAATGATTGGTAGATTGAGATAGTTGAAAACTGAAAGTTAGGGTGCATGGTTGTGTTCTATGTAAGAAGTAATTTGAATGGTTAAAAAAAAGCCATTTAAAGAAACATTGCACCAGATAAGCTAGTGTATTCGCAGGTCAAACATCCTTGCTGAGGTGATTTGCAACATTGTAGAATAAACTTTTGAACCTGAGAGCTAAGTGAGGAGGGAGTTGCTATGGTAACAGGTAGAAAGGGCTGAGGGGGGGAAGGGTGTTAGTTTGAAAATACAGAGGGAAGAGTTTTGATTGGTTACCATGAGCAATATGTGTGTAGAAACAGAGGTTTTCTGTGCCATTAGTGGTTGCAGTGCCTGGAGAACATACCTTTTGCTCTGCTAAAGAAATATTGGTGTGTGTATCTGACACTGTTGTGAATCTCCTAGAGCATTTGTAAAGGTGAGTTATGATTCATTAAATATACATAGAGACTTGTATACTCTATGGAGAAGATTTGGAAGCAAATTGTGGTTTTTTAATGTTGCTTTGTGTCATGCTTTTTGATAATGCTTGGTAAAAAGTTTTTACTGCATAGAGGAATTATATTTTGTAAAATTGTGAAGTTTTAGTAGTTACATGGAATGCTTGTACATAGGACCTGTGCTGTGTTTCTTAAATGTGATGTCAAAAACGATTTTGGGAAAAATGAATGGCTTTTACATTTTTTAGAAGGAATAAAGAATGTGTGCATGATTAAAGAAATAAATGTGACTCTTTACAATGATGTTACCTGTGTTAACTCAGTGTAGGAAGCATATTGAGTTTGTTTGCATAGAGGAATTGTATTTTGTAAAATAGTGAGGTTTCAGTAATGGCATGGAATGCTTGTACATAGGACCTGTGCTGTGTTTCCTAAATGTGATGTCAAAAACGATTTTGGGGAAAATGAATGGCTTTTACATTTTTGAGTATAATGTGGCGCAGAGGTTTAAAAAGTGACGCATCTACCTACATGCGTCACTTTTTAAATATGGCGCAAAAAGGTACATGTTTGGGCTTTCCTGGGGAGCGTAGGTGGTGAGGCTTGTGTCTAAGAGTGCAGTGGACTAGGCTTCATGAAGCCTATCCCCGACTGCACTCTTAGACACAGGCATCAATTTGACTCTTCACAATTATGTTACCTGTGTTAACTCAGTGTAGGAAGCATATTGAGTTTGTTTGCATAGAGGAATTGTATTTTGTAAAATAGTGAGGTTTCAGTAATGACATGGAATGCTTGTACATAGGACCTGTGCTGTGTTTCCTAAATGTGATGTCAAAAACGATTTTGGGGAAAATGAATGGCTTTTACATTTTTTGAGTATAATGTGGCGCAGAGGTTTAAAAAGTGACGCATCTACCTACATGCGTCACTTTTTAAATATGGCGCAAAAAGGTACATGTTTTATGCTGCCGATGCGTCACAAAAAGTGACGCATCAGCAGTGCAAAACTGACGCAGGGCCTCATAAATGAGGTTCTTTTTTTTTTTGCACACTACTCCAGTTTAGTCCTGTCCACTGCACTCTTGGACACAAGCCTCACGTTTTGTGCTCCCCTGGACAGTCTTCATCTCATCTGCACTCCTGCTTAGGTGTGAGAATCGTATCACATGGGGAAAGCCCCATGTGAAAGCGTTTGCCTCAGTCTTATCCCTGCTGTGAGGCAGGTGCAAGATTTTGACGTAACAGTGTCCTAAAAGTGACGCAGTGAAATCTCATAGTTTTCACTGTGTCATTATTACGAGGCTTTTTGCGGAGAAATGACCCCTCTCTGTACATTACACTTGACAGAGGTATAATGTGGCGCAAAAGGTTTAAAAAATGACGCATCTACCTACATGCATCACTTTTTAAATATGGTGCAACAAGCCATATGTTTTATGCCGCCAATGCGTCACAAAAAGTGACGCATCAGTAGCGCAAAACTGATGCATGGCTTTATAAATGAGGCTCATCTTTTTCTTGCACACTACTCCAGTTTAGTCCTGTCCACTGCACTCTTGGACCCAAGCCTCACGTTTTGTGCTCCCCTGGACAGTCTTCATCTCATCTGCACTCCTGCTTAGGTGTGAGAATCGTATCACATGGGGAAAGCCCCATGTGAAAGCGTTTGCCTCAGTCTTATCCCTGCTGTGAGGCAGGTGCAAGATTTTGACATAACAGTGTCCTAAAAGTGACGCAGTGAAATCTCATAGATTTTACTGTGTCATTATTACGAGGCTTTTTGCGGAGAAATGACCCCTCTCTGTACATTACACTTGACAGAGGTATAATGTGGCACAAAAGGTTTAAAAAATGACGCATCTACCTACATGCGTCACTTTTTAAATATGGCGCAACAAGGCACATGTTTTATGCCGCCAATGCGTCACAAAAAGTGACGCATCAGTAGCGCAAAACTGACGCAGGGGTTTATCAATGAGGCTTATTTTTTTCTTGCACTCTACTCCAGTTTAGTCCTGTCCACTGCACTCTTGGACACAAGCCTCATGTTTTGTGCTTCCCTGGACAGGCTTCATCACATGAGTATTCCTGCTTAGGCCTTATACATTTTTTTTAGAATAACATTTGAAAAACAATGAAAAGGTCATATGTATAAGCTTTTCATTACACTACTAAAATATTTTTGCTGCAAATTAATGAGTTTTACATTTTTGAGAAAGTTTAAATAGTAGGACCTGCACTGTGTTTCTAAAATGTTATTGAAAAATCGATTTTGGGACTAATCAATGAATTCTACATTTTTGATAAAGAATAAATTGTGTGTGCATGATTACATAAAAAATTGACCTTTTCACAATTATGTCACCTGTGTTACCTGAGATTAGGAAGTAGATTGTGCAGATGAGGTGAGACATGTGCAGAGGGACAGAGGAGGTGAGGTTTATGATCAAGACTGTAGTGGGAGAGAGGCCTTTCCCGGGAAGCATAGGTGGTGAAGCCTGTGTATAAGAGTGCAGTGGACTAGACTTCATGAAGTCTATCCCGTACTGGACTCTTAGACACAGGTCTCATCTTCTTTGTACCTGTGGACAGAGCTGTCTTCCACTATACTCTTCAATACAGGCCTCACCTTTTGTGCACCCCTGGAGAATCCTCACCTGATCTGTAACCCTGAATAGATCGTTTGCTTTTTGTCATTGCTTTGTTGTTTGGTAATAGTGGTCTATAATGTGCTATTTTTTTTTTAACACAGATTGAAATCAAGATTTCAAGAGTAAGCAAACATGCCCTCAGGGAAAGGAGAAGAAAACAACATAACCGCCAAAAAACAAAAACAGCAACGGAATTACAGCACTCTTCCACAACAAATACTTCAAAAATCAGGAACCAAGCTTCTAGTAAGAGAACTAAGTCTTTTATGCGGAACATATGTACTTCAAAAAATATTGTTGGACAGCGTGTAGAAAAAGAGAATGAGAGAGTAAATTTGAAAAGGAAGGAGAGAACCTCAAAGAATCCTACAACTGGAGCAGGAGAGAATAATATGTATAGGAATAGAAGGCAGAATCAGTTTAGAGACATTCATAAACTAATGTTTCACAATAGGGTGGTTTTAAATTTGAGAGCTGCTTTTTATAAGAAAAAGAAAAGTGTAGAGAAGATTGTTGATCAGGCTTTTGAAGTTAAGAAAAAATTATTTATTTTAATAATCAAAAGAATTAGGACACTTAACAAGACAATTGATGTTTTCAAATCAAATAGTAGATGGAAAAGAGTAATTAATCGGACTAATTTTTGTAAAGTTTTTTCTGGAGAATGGATGCACAGTTCAAGTTGTGAGCCATTTTTTAATGAGGAGAGTTACTTCCAGGAGAATGATTTAGTGCATGCAGTTGACACCAGTGGTCAAGCGTATGAAGTGAAAGACGGTTGTCCGATGGAAAAAGAGAAACTTGTGCCTAGAGAACCAGAAGAGGTGTTAACTGATGAAGTTTTAGGGAGACGTACTAAGGGTCCAGTGTACACTTGGAAGTGTAGTCGTATTTGTAGTGTGCGACAGGAATCAATTGATTTGTTTTGTAATTTCTTACGTACATATAGTAAGAAAAGTCTAAAACAGAAAGTGAAGTTGTTGCAAGACTTAGATCCTTGCAGAGTGAGAGAAAACACAGGTTTGCAAGGGCATTCACTGGCTTGTCTTTCTAGAAAAGTCTGTCAGAGTGTTTTTCATCATTTTAGGATGTTAGCAGTGCATCATACCAAAATGAGGAAATTAGTGAGAATGTTGTATTATGCAAAAAGTCCAGCACTTAAGCTTAAACAATTAAACAGTGTTCTTTTGCATGGAACTGAATTAGATGTGAAGAAGATTTGTGAAGAAATTGAGATTTGTTATTTTGGTGAAAAAGAGGATAGTGTAGAAATTGACACAGCAATTCAAGGTAATGTGGAAGACAATGTACAGATTTCAAGTACAGAAAAGTTCGAGCAGGAAATTACCAGGTTTAAGGTGAAATCAAGTGAAAGGCCGAATTTTACTTTTGTGTGTTGTCGACGAAGTCATTATAAGCATCAAACTAGATTAGTTGATTTATACGTAAAAAGTGAAAAGATGAATAATTCTGAGTGGAAGGATTTTGCAACTTATTTGTGGGTGGAGAATTGTTTTGATTTGAGTTCTGATCAGCGTATTTGTAAATATTGTTATGATAAATTAAATCAAAACAGAATGCCTGCTAGAGGTGTTCATAATAATCTGGAGTTGGTAGACATTCCCCGTGAATTGATGGATTTAAATACATATGAGTCTATTTTGATTCAATGTGTCCATCCTTTTCAGGCAATTGTTCGCATGGAGCCTAAGATAGGGAAATTGCCTCCTACAGATTTGCAGAGAGGATTAAAGGGAAGAGTTGTTTATTTGCCTCTTGATTTGAAAAAAAATATTGATACAATTGGTATAGAAAAAGTAGAAGAGGAATCTTTAGTTATTCTAGTTAATGGGGTTCCGACAAAGAGTAAGAAAATCTGGCAAGATTTAGTGGATGTTAGGAAAGTCAAAAAGGCAACGTTGTATTTAGTCAAAAACAATGAGTATTACAAAGATGTATGTGTTGCAGCAGAAGAAACAGCTGCAGATGAAGACAGTGATTGTTCAGGCGGCCAAATTGAAAAAGTTGATGTGTCTAAAAGTGAAGAAATATATGAACATTATACTGTTCATCCTTTGCATTCCAAAGAAGTAATGGGGAATGCAATTGAATTGTTTCAAATGAAAGCAGCAAAAGGAAGTCCCATTAGTGTATGGGAAGAAAGTTTGGAAGCTCGTTGTTTTCCACAGCTATTTCCAACAGGTCGAGGTGGACGATATGACGATCGTCCATTTCAAATTCCTGCATCTGAATATCGAACTGTAAGATTATATGCTGAACATCCAAGGTTTCGTCAATGCATTCCCTATTTGTTTCATCTACTGTATGAAAGTGACTTGTCTGGGCTTTCTTATGCAGTAAACCATATACTGAAAAGTGGAGCACATCTGCAAAATGTTTCGGCGAGGGACTTTATGGAGAAAGTGTATCTGCAAGATAATATTTTGGAATCTCATCTAATCAAGCTCATGGCAAGTCAGCGTGGTACAAATGTATGCTAAGAAACTTAGAAACTCCGACATGGTTCCTCACTCTTAGCTGTGCCGAGTATGCATGGGGCGACTTACTTCAATTTCTACGAGAGGCAAATGCAAATATACAAAATATAGAATTCAAAACACCTGGAGAGCTGTGTTCTTTGGATCCAGTGAATGTATGCAGATATTTCAATCATAGATTTGAAGCTATGATGTCTTTTATTACCAACAAAAAAAATCCTCCCCTTGGAGAGGTTTTGGATTTCTTTTGGAGAAAGGAGTATCAAGCGAGAGGTGCTCCTCACATACATATGTTGTTGTGGATTAAAGATGCACCCAAATTTGGAACAGATTCGGATGAAACAGTGATGAGTTTCATTGAAGAGTATTCAACATGTGCTGTTCCGAAAACTACAGAGGAAAACAGTTTAAGGCAACAAGTTTTACGCTTTCAATCCCATCGATGTGGAAAGTACTGTCATCGAAAATTCAGAAACAAGGACAAGTTCTACACAAAATGTCGTTTCGGCTTTCCACGACCAGTGATTTCTAAAGGAAGAGTAAATAATTTGATGTCTTCTCTGCGACATACTGTGACGAGGAAATCACCAAAAAATACATACAATTTAAAAAGAAACGAAGAGTCCAAGTACATCAACGACTACAACCCAGTGATTTTGTCCATGTGGAATGCTAACATGGATATTCAGTTCGTTGCTGACAACTCTATTGCTGTGGCTCGATATGTGACGTCTTACATCACAAAAAAAGAAAAGACAGAACTGAAGGAAATGTGGGAGGACATTTCACATGAAAAGAATCTAAACAAGAAATTATACAGTTATAGTCTGAAAATGTTGTCGCATCGAGAAATTGGAGCATATGAATGTTCTGATCGATTGTCGTCAGCAAGTCTCTATTCCAAATCTAGTACCATCATTTGGGTGAGTCTAGGTCTTGCTGCAACACGAAACCGAGTTTTGAAATCTGTACAAGAAATAGAATATTTGGCGGAGAAAGAACCAGAAAGTACAGATATTTTGAAGACAAACATGTTGGATACATACTATCCAAAGAGAAGTAGTCATCTTGAGAACAGTTGTTTGTATGAAGTTCTGCAAAACTATATTTATAGGAGAACCATCAGAGAAGATATCAACAATGGAATATATGCTATCATTGGGTGTGAAGGATGTCTAGTGAGACAGAAAAAAGGCCATTTGATTAATCATCTAAAATTGAGTTGCGAAAATCCAGAGAAAAGGGAATTTTACTATTTAGCTCTTTTGCAACTCTTTAAGCCATGGCGTACAGAAAAGGAACTACTTGGAGATTTTCTGTGTTATGAAGATTCTTTTAATGCAATCAAGGATACAATAGAATGCCCTGTTTTTCCAAATTATCTGCAAATGTTGAATGAAGAAATAGAGCAAGAAGCCACAATTGCTGCACAGATTGCTAGAGACAGTTCTCAAGACAGTCAGAGTTCTGCTTCATTGAGTCAGGATCCTCTTGGAGGACCAATTATACAAAATGAAGCTCCCACTGCCATGGATGAGGTGGAAAGAGCTATGGAACAAGTTCAAGATGATGTAGTTAACTTAGAAGATTTGGTGAAACAACTAAACCTTGAGCAGAAACAGATATATGACGAAGTCACAGAACAGATTGAACATGGATTCAGTCATGAGAAGAAAGAGTGCTCATGTACATCATTTAAGCCTGTCCAACTGTACGTGAGTGGAGAAGCGGGAACTGGAAAAAGTTTTCTGATTAAAGCAATTGCAACTTATCTGCAGAAAAGGACTGAATCACCGCTGTCTTGTGTTGTTACCGCTCCAACTGGGCTGGCTGCACATAACATTAAAGGGATTACTTTACATCGTTTACTGATGCTGCCAGTGAAGCATGATAACAAATTGGAGTACCACAAGCTATCTGGAGATGCGTGTTCCGAAGTTGTGAGAGTCCTGAAGAAAATGAAACTTCTTATCATTGATGAAGTAAGCATGGTGTCAAATATAATGCTTGCTTTTGTGCATTTGAGAATGCAAGAAATTCTTAGAACAGACTATGATGTCTTATTTGGAGGAGAACACATTATTGTTTTTGGAGATCTACTGCAGTTGACTCCAGTGAAAGGACAACCTGTGTTCAAAATGCTCAGGCATGAAGATACCAGGAAGTGCCTAGCAAGCATTGGAAACGTTAATATATGGTTAAACTTCAAATATGCAGAACTGCTTCAAAATATGCGGCAGGCAAAGGATGAAGATTATAAAAATATTTTACAAGATGTAAGAATCGGAAAAGTAAGTCAGCAAGGGAAAGAAGCTTTACATGGACGATTAATTTCAAATTTGTACCCAAATGAAAACATTCTTCCAGAGAATATTTTTAAGAAAATTAACGAGAAGAAACCTGGCATATGTTTGAACCCAACTCTGAAAGAATGTTCCATGTTCAACAACAAAATGTTACAGTTAGAAAATGAAGAGATAGTGAAACTGGAAGCTACAGATGAAATAGAGCATATGGGAGCAACAATTATTTTGTCTGAAAATTTGAAATCAAAATTGGATTCATTAGAGAAGCCTATATCTAAAACTGCTGGTTTTGAAAAGACTATGAATGTGTGTTTAAATTGTCGTATCATTTTGAGAAGGAATTTAAATGTTGAAAGAGGTCTGGTAAATGGAGCAATGGGTCATGTTGTTGGTTTTGTGAATTACAAAAATAGAGATACAATTGAAATTTTAAAAATTAAATTTGATGGCATTGATGAAATAGAACAAATTTGTCGTTGTTCAGCTAGATTTTTGCTCGTGAACGACTTATATGTTCTGCAAAAACAGTTTCCTATTTGTTTGGCATATGCGGTGACAATTCATAAGTCTCAAGGTTTAAGTGTAGATAGCGCTTTGGTGAACATTGGAAGTTCTGTGTTTAAAAAGGGTATGGCATATGTGGCATTATCACGAGTCAGAACTTTATCAGGATTGTACTTGATTGAGTGTGATGAAACAAAGATTTGTGCAGATCTACATTGTGTTAAAGAATACAATAGGTTAAGAAGAGAGTATGCTCCACATTTGCCTCAATATCCTCTGATTGAATAACGTGTGGTAGGCCGAAAAAGAAGAAATGAGAGTAATTGCAGTGAGGTAGTAGCAAAAAGACAAAAAGTAGACGAAACTGTAATTGTAAGCAGAAGGAAAAAAGATTCTGTTGAAGATGTTGTTGGATTTCAGTTTGAAAACAGTTCTGGTGTCAACTGCTATGCTAATGTAGTGGTTAATGTTGTTTTTTTTCTTCAAAATATACAAGAACACATTGTTGAAAATCGGGATCAAAGATTCTGTTGTTTGTTGAATTCCGTGTTTGAGAAATGTACCAGTGATAGAGCAAAGATAGAAAGTGTTTCAGAAATTCGAAATCTTCTGGACATATCTACTGGTCAAAATCAATTTTCACAGAATATTCAGCAGGATTGTCAGGAATTTTTAATGTGTATGTTTGATGTTTTGGAAGATGAAGGTGTAGATATAAAAAATCTTTTTAGCCTTTCTTATCAGTGGTAGCATGACTGCGACAACTGTACTTTATCAAGTACTACTAGAATAGACACTGAAAGATTTATATATTTGACATTACCAGACTGCAAATCAGTGCCTTTTAATAATCTAGTTAAAGCAGCGGATCACAATATGGTGTGTCCCCAATGTAAGTCTACAATGCTGTCCACATTATTTCTACAAAATTATGGTCAGCATGTCATTTTAATGTTCCAACGATGTAGACCTGATGGAACTAAATTGACAACTTCTATTAAAAATTTCGTGGCTTCACAGTTATCGATATCAGGAAGAACCTTTGCAACTGCAGCTATTATTTTTCATGATGGTCCTTCTACAACATCAGGGCATTACACATGCTATTTAAAAAGTTGTAAAGGTTGGACCCAATGTAACGACACTCATTTGACTTTCAAACAACGTTTGCCTTTTGGCTTAAAAAATTCATACCTAGTGTTTTTACAACCAAAATTTAGGTAAAGGTAATTGGCCTATGAAGACGGGAGCTGTTAATAAAGGTTATTTTGCTGTTTAAAAATATATTGTGAGTAAAGTGATCCAGGTAATATAAAAGTGATATTAGTATTATACAAAATGATGAACATGAGTGAGTCAGAGATGCTTTTACAAATACTTAAATATTGTGAAAATATTGTAGAGCCTTTCTTTCAGAACTTCGGAAGAAAGGTCATTTCAGAGTTTCTTTGAATTAATTTGAAAATATACTCATACATCTGACACTATTTGGCCAAAAGGAAAGGTACAGGAATGAGTAAAGAGTCATGACTGAAAAAAAGGAGTATATGAAAACAATGAAAATATTTCAGATGTTCTTGGAGCTTTTCTTCTAGAAAGTCGATGAAATGGATTTTTTACTGAACAGCAAAGTACTTTGCAACGAGAAAAGGACCTCCATGATATACTATTTGGCCTCAAGGAAAAGTAAGTCAATCCAAGATTAGTGTACATTTGTCATTTGTCAGTTTCTAAGTTTTTTTTTAAAACACAATCTTTTAGATTGTGTTTTTTTTTCCCAAAGGCATATGATGAGTAATTTGAACTCACTGTTTTAAGTGAAATTCAATATATTCTGAGAACAGCAAAAATAAACTATGTAACATGTTGTACAAGTTATTGTATACTTTGGATTGTGTAAAACAAATTGTATTCCCATTCTCTGACACTCACTTTCCTTTTTCCTCTCTCTTTCAGCTCTCTTTACTCACTCACACTGCCTTTCTTTCACTCTGTTTCACACCCATTCGTTTACTCCACTACTTTCACAACCCCTCATTTCCATTTCAACTGTCTGCATCTCCTCTCTCCCTTGCACCACTTTTCAGCTTTCAGTCTCTCTGCTTTACTTCCCTTTTCCGTCTTTTCCTCCTTTGTTCTTTTAGTAATTCCTCTTTACTCACTGAATAGTATTGTCACACTCTATCACTATAACTCACCCACTCTCCCTCGCTTATCTTTGTTTGCTCCTTTCTTTTGACCTCTTCTCTCTATTTTTCGTTCACTACCTCTATGTCCTGAGTGCCTCACCCTCCTTGTGTTATGTTCACTTGTGTTTATCTTCTAAATGCATCCTTATTAGACTCTTTTCCGTCTCTGATATTATCTTTTTACTTACTACTGTTTCCTGATTTAGTTTTGCTCACTCACATTGTTTTAGTATCTTTCTTGTCTTCAGTTCATTTTTCTGCTCTTATCTTCATCTGTGTCAGTGAATCTATATGCCTTACTCTTAGTAATTTGCTCTCATTCTATTTCTTTTTTTCTCTTTTTATCTTTCTACCTTACTTAATTGCCCTTTCTGTGTGCTTCACTCTTACTTTATTTCTAAATACAGTGTTATGATTTTTAACCTTTTCATTTGTATTTTTTAATTTAAAATACAAATTTCACTAATTATAACTTATTTTTTCTTCTCTCTTTCACAGATACAAAGTTAGATTAATTATATGGTAAGTATGACTATAAAAATGTATTTTGTGATCACCCTTTGTTTTAAGCTCACTAATATTTTCTCAATGAACCTCACTCCTGTGTCTTTATTCTGCTTCCCTCACTTATTCTTATTCTCCAAGTTTACTAAAATTTCCCTATTTCCCCTCTCATATTCAACTTCTTTCAATCCCTATTCTTTACTTCACTTACTCTCTGTTCCCTTCCTTTGCTTCTTCACTCATTCTGTTTTTCTTAATTATTTACCTTACTCCTACACACACACCTCATCCCCCTCTCAACACATACACACACCTCTAACATACACCCCATACACTCACCACACACACACCTCATACACACAAAAAAATCCTCCCACACACACTCTTCACATACACACACACATTCCATACACACACACATTCCATACACACACATACATCGCACACATATACACCCCACACCCATACACTGCTCACACATACTTCACACACCCTCACCTTCACGCACACCAAAACACCCCACACAGCAACACCCACAGACACACCTTACACACCCTCACCCCGACCTACACCCACTGACTCCCTATAAGTCACACACACTGCATTACTTATCTTTCTTTGCTATTTCACTCAAACCCATTCAGGTACTGTTTCCTTTATTCTCTCTGTCCTTTCTCTTTGTCACTCCCCATCTCTTATCCTAATTCAATTTTTCACTCTCTTTCACCCCTCTTTACTTATACTAACTGGTCTTTTCTTACCCTCCCTCACCGTTCTTCATTTATCCCAGTTACGCCACTACCCTTCATTCTCAATTTTTTTCTGTCCTATCTTTTTCTTTCAACACCCACTCACATTCTCCCACTATCTCTACTTTAGTCTTCTTCATGTCTCTTCCTTTCTTTCGCTCCTTTAGTGATTTTACTTTTCTCACTTTCACCCTATTACACCTTTTCTAATTTTAAATATGTAATAAACAATCACTCTGTGTTTCTCCCTCTAGCTCTCTTTCTCTTAACATTACTCTCTTTGTGTTTGTTCCCTCAAGCTAACTCCTTCGTTAATTTTTTTTTTTCTTTTTTTTTTGGTGCGCTCCCCGGTGCGCGCCCCGGTGCACGTACCGGTACGCGTACCCTGCAGAAAAAAGGTTGATACAGATTCTTTTAAAATATAGGTTTCTTTTTATAAAGTAAAGGTAGTTCTAAAAAGAACTGTTTTTTTTCTTCTTTTTGTTGTTTTAAATTTTTTTTGTTTTTATGAACATTTTGTACTTTTTTTGGCTTTTCTGAACACTTTTATATTTTTTTGTATTTTTTATGGGGAGAAACAAAAAACAGGGAATTGTAAATGGCTCAACTGGAGCATAAAAAAAACCAGGAAAAATTAGTTTTTTTTGGGACACTTATGGTTATCACCAGCAACCATTATAAGTTCGATGCTTTGCTCACCATAGCAAAGTGTCTTGTTGCAAAATTTGCACAAGATTTTGTAATCTGCAAACTTAGGTTGAATAGTAGCCAATGTGTCTCTTGCCCCCGAACCCGATGGAGTGGGTTGTTTTGATGTTGAGCGTCTAGACGTTGATGGGGGTAGTTTACTGCAGATGTCCCTTAACTCTGCATTAGAGTAGTTGTTTGGATGCGCACGCATCATGTGGCGAATCATCGTGTGATTCCCGAAGGAATGCTTTTTGTTAGGGTTCCCCCTGGATAGCTGAGCACCACAAATTAAACAAGTCACCTTTGCTGCGTTGACTTTTTTAAAACCCCTTGGGAGTTTGTAGAACTGCCATATAAAGTGCTCTTTGGGTTTGTAGGGCTGTTTATCTTCAGGCAGGAACTCCCTTCTCTGTGCCTTCTCTTCATCATCCTCCTCCTCTTCCTCTTCACCACCAACGTAATCTTGTGGTGGTCTTTTAGATGGTGGTGGTGGTGGTGGGCCAGATGCTCCAGCTGCTGATACTACTGTAGCCATTTTCTGAGATAGAACTCGAAACAGGTCTTCCTCAGTCAAAGGACAAAGTCAGAATAAGGAAAAAAGGAGGGGGCTTTCATCATTTGGAAAACAAAAGTGTTCTGGACCAATGAAAAGTGTTATTTTCAAGTCACATGATCCAGGCTTTCATCATTTGGAAACCAAAACTGATCTGCACCAATGAAAAGTGTTATTTTCAGATCACATGACCCGACGCGCTTACGCTACGCGCCCCGGGGCGCGTCGCGTAAGCGAGTCGAGACGTTGCGCGATCGTATGCGATCGCGTGCTTCCGGGTGCGCTTACGCAGTGCGTCATATGACCCATCACGCGACTGCGTGAAACGAACGTCACGATGTTGTTTTCGTACGGGGCAATAGCGCTAACGGGACGCTCCCCTGTACGCGCCCCGGGGCGCTTCGTAACATTGCGCTTACCCGTACGTTCACCGGTACGCGCCCCGGGAGCGCCCCGGGGCAAACAATAAAAAAAAAATACATATTTACACAATATAAAATTCGTTATAAAAATTATTACTTTTCATACCTTTAGAGATTTGCTATTAAAAAACCTATGAAATTCACTGAAAAAACCATAGGTTTCACATCAGTTATAGTTAGGAATTAGCATTTAAAAAACCTATTAAATTCACTGAAAAAACCATAGGTTTCACACCAGTTATAGTTAGCTGGAATTTTTACTCGCATAAAACCATTGAAATTCCCACGTTATAGTTAGTTGGACTCACTATAACTTGCGCGTGCAATGCACTGCTGATGACGTCACATACTACATCACTCATGACATGGTCAGTGACATCACTCATGACATCACTGATGACACCATCCTTGTGACAGAGTGACAGACCTCCTTTCACTGTAATGTAACCTTTGAAACAGATATTCAAAAATAGAAACTAAAATTTTCAAAAAAATGGAGATACCCATACCAGTTAAAACAACCAATTCAGTAATTCCACTATCTATATACACATCCACTAATTCACCAACAGTTCTGTGTAGTCACTCATACATATACTCAGTCATCATATATAGTGATTACCTATATATCCTGTTACACAACGACAGTCATCCAAAAGTTACTCACACACATACTCACACATGCAAATAAACTATTGAACATCCATTTGTTTGCATATACAGCTATACACACACTACCACCTTAGTTCTAAGGAACCTTATACATACTTACTCTCTTAAACAATCACTTATAGAAACACATACTTATTTAAACAGGAACTCTTACAATCCTTACTCTCACATATACTCACTTATATACATCAATATTCACATATACTACATTAAAACATATGTAGTTACTGATAAAGACACTAGTGAGACAGTCATTCAGTCAGTAACACACACATATACACACTCATCCACCCATACAGTCCTGCACATATGCTGTCTTCAAAACACATACAAACAGAGAGTCAGTCACTCATGCATCTATGTTCTAAGTAATAACCCCACCAAACATATAGACACTCATATTGATATTAAAAAAACATCTAATAACCCATATACATACACATGTAGCTACTCACCAACCCATGCAGCCACTTATACACAAAGTGAAACACTAATCCTTATATTTAAATATTTAAACATTACTCACTAATATATGTATTCACTAAGATACACTTAATAAGCCACTTAACCAATCAATTTTTTATAAAAAAAACATCCATTTAGACACTTATTTACCCATTTATTCTTCCATCAACTTTTACATATACATATATAAAACATAATTATTTTTCAGAAAGACACACATTTACTGGATGGTGTCATCAGTGATGTCATGAGTGATGTCACTGACCATGTCATGAGTGATGTAATATGTGACGTCATCAGCAGTGCATTGCACGCGCAAGTTATAGTGAGTGCAACTAACTATAACGTGGGAATTTCAATGGTTTTATGCGAGTAAAAATTCCAGCTAACTATAACTGGTGTGAAACCTATGGTTTTTTCAGTGAATATATATATAATATATATATATATATATATATATATATATATATATATATATATATATATATATATATATATATATATATATATCATCCAAAAGTGCCCCGGATCATGAGAACGCCACTCTGCAAGGATAGGAAACATTCCTTTTATTATTGCACTAAACACGATCACAGCCCCAGTTCATTTTTAAAGCTTCCCAACGCGTTTCATTGCCTCATGCAATTTCTTCAGGGGAAATGGGGAGACACAGCAAAAACCCGGTGCAGTACTTCAAACAATTTTATAGTTTGTGTTTTTTACCCACAATGCACGATTTTTCTGTTACAAACTGCTTGCTGGACTTAGAAGTACTGATTCAAAACCCTTTTCACTCGGGTCCGGTTTTAATGTCCACAATGTTTTTAACCCATCTTTCTTAAAAGTTCATAGCCCTCCAGTGGGTTCCAGGGCTGCTTTCATGTTTTCTTTCGGCAATCCTTAGCACTGGCAGGCTGCTCCATTGACAGCCTGTTAGACCTGGCTTTTAGGCGGTGCATTCTCTGCGGCTCGGAGCCTGCTGCATATAAATCATCCAAAAGTGCCCCGGATCATGAGAACGCCACTCTGCAAGGATAGGAAACATTCCTTTTATTATTGCACTAAACACGATCACAGCCCCAGTTCATTTTTAAAGCTTCCCAACGCGTTTCATTGCCTCATGCAATTTCTTCAGGGGAAATGGGGAGACACAGCAAAAACCCGGTGCAGTACTTCAAACAATTTTATAGTTTGTGTTTTTTACCCACAATGCACGATTTTTCTGTTACAAACTGCTTGCTGGACTTAGAAGTACTGATTCAAAACCCTTTTCACTCGGGTCCGGTTTTAATGTCCACAATGTTTTTAACCCATCTTTCTTAAAAGTTCATAGCCCTCCAGTGGGTTCCAGGGCTGCTTTCATGTTTTCTTTCGGCAATCCTTAGCACTGGCAGGCTGCTCCATTGACAGCCTGTTAGACCTGGCTTTTAGGCGGTGCATTCTCTGCGGCTCGGAGCCTGCCGCATATAAATCATCCAAAAGTGCCCCGGATCATGAGAACGCCACTCTGCAAGGATAGGAAACATTCCTTTTATTATTGCACTAAACACGATCACAGCCCCAGTTCATTTTTAAAGCTTCCCAACGCGTTTCATTGCCTCATGCAATTTCTTCAGGGGAAATGGGGAGACACAGCAAAAACCCGGTGCAGTACTTCAAACAATTTTATAGTTTGTGTTTTTTACCCACAATGCACGATTTTTCTGTTACAAACTGCTTGCTGGACTTAGAAGTACTGATTCAAAACCCTTTTCACTCGGGTCCGGTTTTAATGTCCACAATGTTTTTAACCCATCTTTCTTAAAAGTTCATAGCCCTCCAGTGGGTTCCAGGGCTGCTTTCATGTTTTCTTTCGGCAATCCTTAGCACTGGCAGGCTGCTCCATTGACAGCCTGTTAGACCTGGCTTTTAGGCGGTGCATTCTCTGCGGCTCGGAGCCTGCCGCATATAAATCATCCAAAAGTGCCCCGGATCATGAGAACGCCACTCTGCAAGGATAGGAAACATTCCTTTTATTATTGCACTAAACACGATCACAGCCCCAGTTCATTTTTAAAGCTTCTCAACGCGTTTCATTGCCTCATGCAATTTCTTCAGGGGAAATGGGGAGACACAGCAAAAACCCGGTGCAGTACTTCAAACAATTTTATAGTTTGTGTTTTTTACCCACAATGCACGATTTTTCTGTTACAAACTGCTTGCTGGACTTAGAAGTACTGATTCAAAACCCTTTTCACTCGGGTCCGGTTTTAATGTCCACAATGTTTTTAACCCATCTTTCTTAAAAGTTCATAGCCCTCCAGTGGGTTCCAGGGCTGCTTTCATGTTTTCTTTCGGCAATCCTTAGCACTGGCAGGCTGCTCCATTGACAGCCTGTTAGACCTGGCTTTTAGGCGGTGCATTCTCTGCTGCCCGGAGCCTGCCGCATATAAATCATCCAAAAGTGCCCCGGATCATGAGAACGCCACTCTGCAAGGATAGGAAACATTCCTTTTATTAATGCACTAAACACGATCACAGCCCCAGTTCATTTTTAAAGCTTCCCAACGCGTTTCATTGCCTCATGCAATTTCTTCAGGGGAAATGGGGAGACACAGCAAAAACCCGGTGCAGTACTTCAAACAATTTTATAGTTTGGGTTTTTTACCCACAATGCACGATTTTTCTGTTTCCTATCCTTGCAGAGTGGCGTTCTCATGATCCGGGGCACTTTTGGATGATATATATATATATATATATATATTCACTGAAAAAACCATAGGTTTTACAGACGTAATATTTAGGAAATAGCATTTAAAAAACCTTTGAACTTCCCTAAAAAACATAGGTGTCAGAAATGTTATAGTTAGTTGGACATTTGACTGATATAAAACCATAGAAATTTGCCTGTTATAGTTAGTTGAGCTAACTATAACTCGCGCGTCCGCAATTCACTACTGATGACATCACATATCACTCATGACATGGTGAATGCGTGTTTCTGTAAAGTTCAAATATTTTTCATATATATCTATGCCAAGTTGTATTGAAGAATGAGTGGATTTACAAGTGCCTAAAGGGATTATTTAGTAGGTGCGTGACTGACTGTATAAGTGAGTAATTGAACGTGTTTTACTGAATGGATGGGTTAGTGACTAAACTGTATGAAAGTCTGTATTAGTCTCTCAGTTGGTGTGTAAGCAGCTGCATGGGTTGGTGAGTAGCTACATGAGTGTCTATATGGGTTATTGTTTTGTTGTCTGAGTATATGTATGGGTGCTTGAGTGTCTGTGGGGGTGGGTGGGGAGTCTGTGACTCTGTGGATAGATGCCTGAATGGGTGATTCACTGGTTGTATGGATTCAAAAGTAGATCTCGAAAGGGCTGTATGGGTGAGTAAGTGTGTGTATGGGTGTGTTGGTGAGTGAAGGAATGTGTAAGTGGAATATGTGTGGGTATCTATATATGTTTTAAGGCAGTATATGTGAGTGTTGGAGTATATAAATGACTATACGTTAGAGTAAGTAATTTGAAGAGTGGGTGTATAAATGAATGTCTGCTTGTATCAGTGATTGGATAAGGCAGTAAATATTTGTTAGTATCTGCATAAATAAGTAATGTGGTGTGTGTATAAATAACTGAGTTGGTGTGTATAACTAAATACATGAGGTAATGGGTGTATGATTCATTCTTTGCATGACTGACTAGGTGTGTGAGTAACTCTATGGATGAGTGGCGGAGTGTGACTGTATGTATAGATGTATGAGTGCATATTATAGTACTGTATCGATGAGTAACTGCATGTATAAGTGACTGGATGTGTGCATAGACCTAGGAAATAGTCAGTAGTATGTAGTATCTGGCATACTTGTGTGTTTGGTTTCAAAAATAATAGTCTGTATTTCACAGAGGGTGTGTCAAAGTTTATATTAGGGCATCAGTATGTGCCTCAGATTTTCATGTGCATGACATCATCAGTGATGTCATTTGAGATGTCATCAGTGATGTAATCAGTAATGTCACTGAACATGTCGTGAGTGATGTCATGAGTGATGTAATATGTGACGTCATCTGCAGTGCATTGCGGTTGCGCGAGTTATAGTTAGCTCCGCGTTACTAACTATAACATCTGTAAAACCTATGGTTTTTTCAGTGAATTTCAAATGTTTTTTAAATGGTAATTTCATGTTTTAATATTTATAAAACCTATATGTTTACTACATTTTTGATAATATTTTGGAACTCTATTATCCTCTGTTTTTAACTTCAAAAATATGTAATGTTTTATATCTGTAAGAAAAATGTATAAAATTATTTTTTAGAAAACTAGAGGCCCGTACCACTAGTCTACCAGGCTCCATCAGCACGCAAATCCTATCCGCCATATTGCTAAACTCGTAAATGATGCACATTTCGTATCCGACGAGTTAGTGGCACCGCGCTCAGCGTAACAACATATACGTATGAGGTTGCACCAGCTGCTACTTTGATATATGATGGGTACGCAATACCAAGCCGTGCATTATGTCATGTACGTATGGGGTCGCACCCGCTGCGCGTTGCGTATGCGACGAGTGCGCGCTGCCAGGTCCTGTGTTACATCATAGATGTATGGTGTCACGCCGGGTACGCCATTCCCTAATTTTTTTTTTATGTCTCAAAACTATATCTAAATAACTTTAAAGTGTATATAGAGCAAGGGATAATCTAAAATAGTTTAAACATTTATATATTTCTAACTGTAATAAACTTATATTTTAGTAAATATATTTTCTCAAAAATCGTGTTGAGTGCGGTCTCCTTGCGCGCTGGGTGCATGATTGCAATCTGACCTTCAAAGAAAGCATTTGATTAGTTCATAACATTTCCCATTGTAGCAGTTGAAAAACACCACCCATTTTAGTCATTCTCTCTACAGCATTTGATGAGACACACCTCTTCTGATTAGAGAGCTTTTTTGAAAACATTTTGCTATGTACACATATCTTACACTACACACAACATGCAACCATCATCTTCATCAATATTTTTGAACTCTATTATCCTCTTTTTTTAACTTCAAAAATATGTAATGTTTTATATCTGTAAGAAAAATGTATAAAATAATTTTTTTAGAAAACTAGAGGCCCGTACCACTAGTCTACCAGGCTCCATCAGCACGCGAATCCTATCCGCCATATTGCTAAACTCGTAAATGATGCACATTTCGTATCCGACGAGTTAGTGGCACCGCGCTCAGCGTAACAACATATACGTATGAGGTTGCACCAGCTGCTACTTTGATATCTGATGGGTACGCAATACCAAGCCGTGCATTACGTCATGTACGTATGGGGTCTCACCCGCTGCGCGTTGCGTATGCGACGAGTGTGCGCTGCCAGGTCCTGTGTTACATCATAGATGTATGGTGTCACGCCGGGTACGCCATTCCCTCATTTTTTTTTATGTCTCAAAACTATATCTAAATAACTTTAAAGTGTATATAGAGCAAGGGATAATCTAAAATAGTTTAAACATTTATATATTTCTAACTGTAATAAACGTATATTTTAGTAAATATATTTTCTCAAAAATCGTGTTGAGTGCGGTCTCCTTGCGCGCTGGGTGCATGATTGCCATCTGACCTTCAAAGAAAGCATTTGATTAGTTCATAACATTTCCCATTGTAGCAGTTGAAAAACACCACCCATTTTAGTCATTCTCTCTACAGCATTTGATGAGACACACCTCTTCTGATTAGAGAGCTTTTTTGAAAACATTTTGCTATGTACACATATCTTACACTACAGACAACATGCAACCATCATCTTCATCAATATTCATGGTCTGTAGCCTTCCACCTCTGATAGCCATGCACCTAAAAGTTACATAACCAAAGTTTTCCCTACTGCCAGAGGTAACATGATTGCATATGCTGTCCACAGCGCAATGTAATGTGGTACAGCCCAGGGGCAGTATCATGCATAGATAATGAACACACGGACCCAGATAGCTAGTGGAAGTGGGTAAGGGGACATATGCTCAATACCTTTTTTTTACCAGAGTCACATATCCAGTGACGTCTGTGCTGGATGCATGTGGGGTGAGTGTAAACCAGCCCTAAGGGAATGGTTGCTGCTAGCATCAACTACAACAGTAATCATTGAATCACACACAGAGATTCACTAATAAAAGGGTCAATAGTTTGTGCTGTAGTAAGGTACGGACAGTAGATGTGAAATAATACAGAAACAATTCTATCGCAAAAGAACCACAACTTGTGATATACTGACAACAGGCAATAGATCTGACATAATACACAAAAAGATTATATCATAAAGGGTCCATCAGTTCTAGTGCACACAGATAGCCACATCAGAAACATTCAGCATGTGCACAGCCAGCGATGATGTGTGCTGCGGGCGGGCCGTACTCGGAGCAATGTCTGTTGCCATCAACACTGCATCATCTGCAATAGCAACTCGATCTGAATTTTGAACAGTGCTGTCTGCAGTGTAGGCCAGAGAGAGCGATCGTCAATGGCCCACAGCCACGTAACGTGGGCTTGAACTGCCCCGATTGTCATACAAGAAGGAAGAAAAAGCGTGTGCGGAGCCTGCAATGATGCATATGCGTGGTGCGGACAGAGCACACTGGAGCAATGTCTTTTGCCTACAGGACTGCGTCATCTACAGTAGCGACTCGATCTGAATTGTAAACACTGCTGTCTGCAGTGTAAATTGAAGGCAGTAGTCACACAGACATCCATGAATACTTTTTCTCACGTCCTCTTCACAACATACCACAACATAAATTACAAAAAAGTCTGCAATAAATAAATCAAAACAATTCGAATTGCGATCTCTGCTGTCCACAGTGTAGATTGTTATTCAGTGTTCTTTCCACTACCAAGAAGAAGTTGGTCATTGTACTAAATCTATAACTCATCTAAAAAAAGTTCGTCAAGCAAGTTTATTAAAAGGATATTGTGTATATTTCAAGAGATGGTGTAGTCACTTGACTACTGGATCTGTAAGTAAACAATCACCACTAGATCTGAATTGTGAGCCCACCTGACCGCAGTGTAGGCCAGAGACAGTGGTCATTAACACCTCACAGCCACGTGCCATTTTATTCGGAAGCACGGAGTTGGTTGCACCTCATCAGAGGGGTTACACAGAAATCATCACACACTTTAACTTCTGACAACCTCAATTATAGAATCAAGACCTCGTTTCACTGTTTGGACCTGCTGTACCGTGGTGTACTTCACCGACTGGTGTCAACCAAGCACAATAATAATGTGCAGCAATTAGCTATGGAAGCACCGAGTCTGATGCACCTCAATGGAGGGAGTTGTGTAAAACCAAGCAGCAAGTCATATCAGACATCGTCCATTGTGGGATCAAGACACCGTTCCACTGTTGGAACCTAGAGTAGGTTACACCTGGTTGAAGGGAGTACCTTCATCCCCACTCTCAGATGCAGTTCTAACATCGTCCTTTGTAGGATCAAGACACCGTTCCACTGTTGGCACCTACAGTTTGTTGCACCTGGTCAGAGGGGGTACACAGAAATCATCACAGACTTTAACTTCTGACATCCTCAATCATAGAATCAAGACCCTGTTTCACTGTTCGAACCTGTTGTACCGCGGTGTAGTCCAGCGACTACAGTCAATCAAGCCCAATAATCATTTGCAGCAGTTAGCTACGGAAGCACTGAGTCTGATGCACCTCAACGGAGGGAGTTGTGTAAAACCAAGCAGCAAGTAATATCAGGCATTGTCCATTTTTGAGATCAAGGCACCATTCTACTGTTCGGACCTAGAGTAGGTTGCACCTCGTCGAAGGGAGTTTCCTTCATCCCCACTCTCAGATGCAGTTCTAACATCATCCATTGTGGGATCAAGACACCGTTCCACTGTTGGTACCTGTTGGACTACTGTGTTAGTAGTATACAGAGCACTCCACGCTGCTGGGCCTCAGACTGGGCACTGTGTGCCTGTATCGTGGTAGCCAGCGTTAATCTCAGGAGCCTTCCGACCTCGCAGAACTCGGCCCAGGAGCTTCCGCTGGCATGTGGTGGTCCCTCTTTCACATACGGCGGTGTCAAAAGGTGAACTCTGGGGCATATGTGTGTCGCAGAGGCAATGACGGTTTCTGAGTACCAGCAGACTGAGAGCATTATTCATGCAGCCACCTTCGCTCACGGGGTCAACCTTGAGGCGGTGTAAGCTGCACAGACCTCGCAGACACGTTCACCATTCCGGAACAAAATCACACCCACAGAAACGTGACTTTTATTCATACCCCTATGCTAGCCTTGCGTATGCTGGGCCAGCACACTACGCTAAAGATTTGGGGAGGGAGGGGGCACGTATGTGCTATGTTTTTGTAATCTTCCCTACTGACTGTACTATCATTGTTGTGTCCACTATCTACTTCCCTCAATAGACCATCAGTGTATGTTGACATGTACATGTCTGTGCTCAGCATACTCAAGTCTGTCCGGCACATCCCCTCAACACTTTGCAATGTCAACTTTTATAATCAAGAATCACTTGCCACCTTCCCACATAATTTTCTCCCATCTCTCCCCGCATTCTGCATTGTGTGGCAGAGGTGCTATGCCATGTTTGATTTGTGTACAAGGCTAGCCACGGTTCCCACAGTATGTAGTGTCATTGTGTCTGCTAGGTGCTAGGTGTACATGTTGTTTGTCATGTTGTATGTGATTATACAAGATAGCACGTTTATTCACTAGCAGTGGTTTCTCCCATTTACATATCAGAGTCTTAAAGAGGCTTCAGAGCTTTTTCTCACAGGTGAAAAATGCGACCACAATGGCAGTCATTCATTACTATCCAAGAATGTCCAACTGAACGACGCTTCTAAGCTTACAGCTCCCAATCTTGCGGGCTTTCTTAAAAGCACGCCAACTCCCACAATCACACCAACATTCACACAGCTTTCTAACGGCACTTATGTAAATGTAAATGTAAATGTATGTATACTTGTAAAGCGCACTGTTACCCCATCTCGGGGCGTCCTGGCGCTGTATACCGCTGGGGAACCCGTCCTGGCTTTCCCTGTGAGATGGTCCCTCCTGGGTACCCCCAAGGTGAAGCCAGGCATCCCCGGCGCTGATAGGGCCGTTGTGGAGATTAAGCAAGCTATTGCCCAGAGTTGCAGAGTGGGACCCATGGTTAGCGTAGGCACCTAGGCGAGAATTATCGATTCCGCGGACAATGACCCAAGACCCTGCCGCGTCGGGAATTGAACCCTGGTCCCGGGCCGACCTCTGCTTCAGGGTCTGCCGCTTCTAACCAGTGAGCCACACTTCTTCACTTATCTTCATCTCAATAACATGCACTCCTATGGAATGTGAGCTGATATACCGTATGTCCTTACTGTTTCAAACTAAGCAACTTTCTGTGGTAATGTCTATTCCCACCCACAAAAACTATATCTACTTTGAAAACAGATTTCATTAAACTAACCAAACTGAAAGTGCTTTTGCTCAGAACAGAAGTGTCCCTCACTTCTGCAAAAGAAATTTATCGACTGCAGATAGCACGAACTTCAAGTAAAATGCAGTCCCTTTTAAATACGAACCTCCCATTACACTTTGCGAATTGTTACACAATTTTCAACACATCTCACTCTCAAGCTCTGGCACACTTTTTTAACATGGTCTCTTCCAGCCTTCTCATAGGCTTTCAAACTGTTTTTGGTATAATACCAGACTTCATTCATTCGATCATCTCTGGAATAACCGGAACAGCGCCCATAATTCTCGCTCTCTTTGCGGCCATCCTACCACTATTTTTGCTTGTAAAAAATGGCTGCGCTCCCTGTGGTAACAACCATGTCTGACAGAATACGCCTCTACACGAAGCTACATCAATACTATCAAAAAATGGAACAACTTTACGGCTGCCTGCCTCTATCTATTATCGGAGCCAGCTACAACAAGACATGTATTTACACATATGTAATCTGCGTGCAACCATCTTTTTATTGCAAAACTTGCCCATTCGACTGGCGAATGGATCTATGCCTTGCCAACATCCCAACAATTGCTCTCGATATCCAGCAGGTAATGGAGTATTTTGAAAACCATGATCTTGATTGTTCGGGCAGGGGAGCAAAACTGGATTTCTGCGCAGCCGCGAAAGATCTCCTGCAACGTGTGACCTTTGACAACATCGCAGATTGCTTGCCAGTTCAAATTGCCGTTCCAACATACGAGGAATATTACTGTCCCTTCAAGGATATGATTTGGATCGCTTCACTTTTCTCATACAACCGCAACAATGACCTCTTGGAACATTATGCATCTCAAGCCGCTGAAGAACTTCCAGACTGTAATCTCCAAGACTTGTAAGAAATTCACGTTATTTTTGAATTGATTGTTTCAACTTTTTTTACATTTTCCTTAATTTTCTTTTAATACAGTTCAATAGAACTATTTTCATATAATAACTTTCTAGGTATGCTCAGGCATTTGAACTCTGTTTTCATTCTTGCCCCTTACGTCTCCAGTCTAACCAGGCATGGGTGATGTATGGCCTATGCAAATACACTATATACTTGCTAAAGTAGCCTAAACTCAACATCCATTTCGAAACCATGTCTATTCTTTGTGCACTCGTCTCTCAGCCTGCCTGTTATCCACGAAGCCCTTTCATACAAATGTACTCATTCTCAGCCTATGCTCACGAGCTGGTGATCAAGAACAAAAAACACAACATTGTTTAGGAACTGGTTGGCACAGTGTGGTAATCGTATCCTACCTTTATTTTCATTTTATAATTTAGTCATTCATGTCTAATAGCTATTGTTTATGTCATATGGAACTGTAACATGTAATGCGGAATTCACTCATGCAGGAGTTTTGGTTTGAATACAACAGAAGCGGTTGAGTGTGCCTCAGCTCAATGCCTTAGCTCTTTGCACAAGAATGTTTTTTTGAAAGCGCTGGAGACAATAATGTATGGTTTGACGAGAAGGGTACTGTATGTGCTTCTCAGAATCCGCAATGTTTGTGTTCCTCCTCAAAGTTCTGATGTGGGTAGAACTATTACCAATTCTGACACGCACCAGATTGAAACTACTGTACAAGAGATTGCTGACTGTTCTACTGTTGATAATGTTGTGTTACAAAAAAGGAGTACCAGGGTACATAAGAAGGTTGATGATTAAATTTTTCTATTTTTTTTGTTTGTTTTCTTAAAGGATACATGTGGTAATCGTATCCTACCTTTATTTTTATTGTAGAATTTAGGGGCATATTATCAAGTAAGGGCGTTACATTATCGATGCTTTTATCGGCAGGAAACTGCCGATTAAGCGGCGATAATGGGCTTGATAATATGCTCTATGAATTCCAATCGAAGCCCATGTTAGATGTGAAGACATATAACATGGGCTTCGATTGGAATTCATAGAGCATATAATCAAGCCCATTATCGCCGCTTAAAAGCGGCGATAATGTAACGCCCTTACTTGATAATATGCCCCTGAGAGTCATTCAAGTCTGATAGGTATTGTTTATGTCACATGGAACCGTAACATGTAATGTGGAATTCACTTATGCAGCAGGTTACATTTGAATGCAGCAGAAGCAGTTGGAGTTTGCCTCAGCTGAATGCCTTAGCTCTTGCACCAGTGGATCCATTAATGGCACTTAAATAAAGACACTTTATATATAACTTTCAGACTCCATCGCTTTATTACACACAGCCACTTTCTTAGACACACCTGATTTCACATTTCTCTTCTGTGGCATTGCAACATTCTGCATTATATTCTTCATGATTATTTCTTTATTCCTGCTTGCTAAAACACTACATTTGAGTCTTCAGAAAGTAAGGGTGAGTAGTTCGCTTCCCACTCCCTGTATAGTATAAACGCATACTAACACTACTTACACTGGTATGCTACAGCGGCCAGTATTCTACAGCGCCCACAGCACATCACTTTACAGCATAGAGCTCACCGCTTAGGCTCACAGTTTCATCCCCGAGTTTTCAGACCGGTACCAGTGAGTAGTTCGCTTCCCTCTCCCGCTATAGTCTAAACGTATACTAACACCACCTGAACAGCTATGATACAGCGGCCAGTATGCTACAGCGCCCAGAGCACATCAGTTTACAGCACTCAGCTAATGGTTTAGGAGCACGCTTTCATCCCCGAGTGTACCGGCACCTAACCTCAGCACCATCTCACTCTGGGCAAAACAGCACTTTCACACCGGTAGGGGTAAATACTTCGCTTCACACTCCCTGAATTGCACACCCTAAACACCCCACAGACGTTACAGTGCTCCTACCGTCCTCTTTCCTACTTTTTTGCCCTTTTTCCCTTTACTCGCTTCAACAGAATCACAAAATGGTTGCCAACACTTCCTAGTTGCAACCGCTAGCAGCCCTCGCAGCCAATAAGCAGCAAGTTCGTGCTCGTGGCGCCTCAGCCAATCAGATGGCAGAAACCCCAAATATCAATATCTGTAAATTTCGATATTTCTCCAAAACTACTGAACGGATTTATACCAAATAAACATAAGCATGCTTTCTACACCAAGACCCTTCTCCCTGCCAAATTTGGGGTAATTCCGTTCACCTGTAGACTTGTCTAAAGTTTTCTATGGAAATTGCATGGAGAAAACATATTTTGGGACCCCCCTTTTGTCTCAGCCCCCCTTAACGAATCCACCCCAAACTTTCAACATAGGAGCTGATATGAGCAAAGAATTAGTTTGGAAAATTTCATGAAGATTCATCTAATGATGCCAAAGTTATAAGCAAAACAAAAAATGTTCTTCCTATGGAAACTTGGTCCTAACTATAACTAACAATAACTAACTGTTTAAATGCTAAAACTATGAGGGTACTTAAGTCATGTGCTCAGTGAGAAATTATACGCAGTCATTCACCTTTAATTTATCAAAACACTTAGCTGACGCTTTACTTGTAGCAGCGCACCGTTAAAGCTACAAGAAGATCAAATGAATACTAACCCAAGGAGCGTCTAAGTATACACATCAAATTCAAGCATTAAATCATGCAATTACTAAAGAATCAACAATGAAAGTTCAATGCAGGCTTCCTTCATCAATTTGCAATTCTTTAATTGTGTTATTTGATGACGACATGCACTGTATCGATGTTCACAACATATTCACAAACAACTGTTGCATAGTCTATACAAATTCCACAGCTACAGCCTTCGCATTTCGTCCCATCCGGGACATCATCAGGGCTTTAAATTTTCAATCCAAATTAGTGGTGTATTATGTAATCCCCAATTTTCTTCTTCCTATTCCTGTTTTCTAAGACTACTCGTTAGTACCTATGATACTATTGCTTCTAGTGCATGTAGTAATTAGAAATAATTGTTTTTTCTTTTTCCGCTCCGTAGTCAATCTGTATACTCCAAAACTAAAACAGGTACTTCAATTTGCTAACAACTGCTCCTCATCAAAGATCCAAATCCCAAACATTTTTCTTCCAGGAATTGTGAATGACGACTAATCCGTTGCCTTATTTCAAATCGCCACAATCACCCTTTCATATGTCATAAGTTTCCAAGAGTCCCAGTCTTTTCCATCTTCATTTCTCACCTTTACATTTTCAGTCCAAATTAGTGGTGTATTAAGTAATCCCCAATTTTCTTCTTCCTAGTCTTGTTTTCTAAGACTACTCGTTAGTACCTATGATACTTCAAAGAAAACAAACAAATGTAAAGCAACAAGCAACTAGCTATAAAATCTCATACCTTCCAACTGATAACAAAAAACCTACCAAAGATACCTTTATTATTAGACTCACCTATTGCTTCAAATACATGTTGTAATTAGCAATAATTATTTTTTCTTTTTCCTCCCCGTAGTCAATCTGTATACTCCAAAACTAAAACGGATACTTCAATTTGCCAACAAGTGGTCCTAATGATAAAAAGATCCCCATTTCAATCTAACAGCATTTGTAGTTCGAAAAGCTAAGTAGATTTAATATCACATGTCGTGTGTTCTCACCTCATCAAAGATCCTAATCCCAACAATTTTTCTTCCAGGAATTTTGAATGACGACTAATTCGTTGCCTGTACTATACCAAATGAAGACATGACTTAAAAGCTCCACTTGTACCCTTATTTAGGCCCAATCAATAAACTCAATCTCGAATCATTACCTACTCAAAAGTAAAAAGGGTGTACCCCCAACAGAGCTGACTCTTTATCCTAATCATGCTCAATATTACTCGCCGCGGTTGCCCAAGAACTTCCCCAGATTATGGTCTTAGTCTACATGCACATCATGAATAAGTACAGTATATTACTCCAATCTAGTTTCATCTAATTTAGTCCTATGGACCTCCCTTAGTTTCTAACCAATATTCTCAATGCTCACCTTATTTCAAATTGCCTCAATCACCCTTTCATATGTCATAAGTTTCCAAGAGTCCCAGTCTTTTCCATCTAAAAGCAATATCCAAAAACTGCTGCAGTAACTTGTAATGGACCATAGACACGAAGAATTCAATTGCCACTCGTGACTACCCGAGTCCTTGCTCTATATAATCCAAATTGTGCGTTCTCTAAAAATCGAGGACCGGAAAAACAACGATTCGTATCCTGTTGGCGAGATCAGCCAATCACTATTCCTTACACTCCATTCTACCTTGTGTTCCACATTCACCAGACCGGAAATATTTCAATTTATTTCCCGTCTTCAACGTTTCCTCTATAGTCCGATAACCGGAAACACTTCAATACATATCCTGTTAGCAGGATCCGCCAATCGCAGGACCCGAATATCTTTTGCTGCGAACAGCAAAGCTACCCACGCTCGATGTTATAAATATTAGAAACCTTTATATTAGCAGGAAATCAATATTTTACTCTCCACGATCAGAGCCTTTCTATGATATTATAAGGATCATCAGCCTTCTAAGTCCTGCCTCATTACCATTTACATTGGGAGTGTTATTTCAACAAAATCTGTGTACCCAAAGCTGTCTGTCAACCTATATTCACCATCTATTTTACTCATCCAACAAAATTTCTATCCAATAGGAAAAACTGTAGTTAATGGACCTACGACGGTATTTAGACGGTCCCATTTAACAAATAAACTCACCTATTGTTAAACCGGTATCAAAAAGTCTGGGTCCATCACAGGCCCTGGAAATTAAAGGTATCTTCCAGGTATCATGCACCCAGATTTATCCACATCAGGATACATCTATTTGATTATGATGTATAATTTGCCTCACTGGCTACATCTTGTACTTGTTACAGACCTTTCAGAAACTTTATGATAAACCCACTCTCTTTATTCCCAAGGCATATGCCACAGTATGATCACATCTATACTCATCAATCCACTGCATACATCTCAAGACGATCTGTTCCAGATCCACTAATTATTGCAAAAACTAATGTAATTCTGAATCATATTTAAACCCAACTTGACTGCTCTGCATCGGCTTATCCACCTTGCTTCTTGCTTTCTTATTATAAATTCCCAATCGCCCCCTCTACTCTTTTGTTCAATTTTCTGAATCCCATGGAACTTAAATTCCTTTTGAGTGTTATGATTCTCTTTGATATGTTGGAAGATGGGTTTGAGTTTAAAATTATTTATAGAGCGCACGTACACCTGGCGGTTTCTTGGCGCTATAATGTGCTGAGCCCAAGAGGGCAGGAGGCAGAAGAGAGTAGATAAAAACGGTTTATTGGGAAAAAGCTTGAGAAAAAGAAAAGTTTTTAGGGCCTTACGGAAGAGTGTGTATTGAGGGCAGGACCTGAGGTGGGTCGGGAGAGAGTTCCAAAAAGCAGGGGCGAGTGTAGAAAATTTCGTGCCACCCCACTTTTTGCGTTTAAAGCGAGGAACTGGGAGCAATTGTTGGGCAGATGAGCGTAGCTCCCTGACAGGGACGTAGGGTTTGATTTCAGAAGAGATAAAGGCAGGGGCTACGCCGGCCCGAGCCTGAAAGGTGATGCAGCCCAGCTTGAACTGGGCTCATTCATGGATAGGAAGCCAGTGTAGGGACTTGAGGAGGGGGGGTGACATGATGGGATTTGGCCAATTTGAAGACCAGGCGAGCCACTTGGTTTTGGACCAGCTGGATTCGTCTCATGCTGTAGGCGGGCATGCCACAGTAAAGGGCATTGCCATAATCCAGGCGAGAGGTTACCATTGCCAGGACTATGAGCTTAAGAGCAGAGAGGGTAAAAAAAGGGAAACTTTGCGAATGGTACGAAGTGAAAGAAAAGAAGAGGACACCACATAGCTGACTTGGGAGTGAAGAGTGAGTTGATCATTGAGTTTGAAACCGAGGGTTTTAACAGATGAAATGGGGGGAGGAGGAGAGCCCAAGCAAGGGGCCAGAAGAGAGGGGTCCAGGGACTGGAGCAACCACCTGTCAGGATCAGCTCCGTCTTGTGGGGGTTTAAGTTCAGGTGGTTGTAGTTCATCCAGTCCTGGATAAAAAGCATCACCGATTGGAAGTTAGACATGGACTCGGGGGAAGTGGATAAAGAAAAAATGAGCTGGAGGTTATCCGCATAGTTGTAGATGGAGACCTCCGTCTGTTGAAGAGCAAAAATGAGGGGGGCAATGTACAAATCAAATAACAGAGGGGAAAGGGAGGAGCCCTGGGGAACTCCGCAATGTACTGCACGGAAGTCTGCCGAATAGTCGCCCAGGCGTACCGCCTGGGTGCGGTCCCTCAGGAAGGAGGACAGCCAGACCAAGGCCGAGCCCCCAATCCCCGCCGCCCTGACACGGGATAGTAAGATGGAGTGATCAACCGTGTCAAAGGCGGCGGAGAGATCGAGGAGGACCAGGGCCTGGGGGTGGTTAGTGTCCATGCCCTCTCTGAGGTTGTCAAGGACCGATAGCACTACAGACTTCGTGGAGTGTGCGGGGCGAAAGCCCGCCTGATGGGGGGCTAATACCCTGTTCTCCTCCACAAAGGTGCCAAGCGCTCTAGTCACATGGCGCTCTAGTACCTTCCCCAGAAAGGGCAATAAGGAGATGGGGCGATAATTTTCAAGAGCGGAAGGGTCGGCACCGGGTTTTTTAAGAATGGGGAGGATAATAGCCGATTTGAGAGTTGGAGTGACAATGCCCTGTGACAATGAGCTATTGAGGAAATTGAGAGGGGGCATGACACAGGCAGAAAAGATCTGTTTCAGGATATGAGCGGGGCAGGGGTCCAGCGGGGAACCTGATTTGACCAAGGGCAGGAGGGAGAGGAAAGATTCTTTTGTAAGAGGGGGCAGGGAATCAAGGCGAGCCGTGGCTGGGGGAGTCTGAGGGTCGACAAAGGAGGAAGGGGGGGAGGGGATTTCAGCTTTGATATTGGAAATTTTGTCTAGGAAGAAGGAGTTGAGGGAATCACATAAGGACTGGGAAGGAGCTGGTTTGAGGGTAGCACGGTCAGAAGAGGCAAGATCGTGCATGATGGAGAAGATTTCTCTGGGCTGATTTTCGGCAGTTAGGATTTTGGAGGAAAAATGGGCAGTCTTGGTCGCCAAGATTGATTTTTTGTACAAGGCCAGAAGGGTGATATATTGGTTTTTAAGGTTCGGGCAATAATCCCGCCTCCAGGTTCGCTCAGCGCGACGAACCCTGAGCTTTAGGACATTGAGTTCCTCATTAAACCAGCGATTTGCGCCATTGGCGCGTCTGGATGACACCGGCCTTAGGGGGGCGACAGAGTCGCAGCCTGATTGAAGCCATAGGTTGAGGGAGTCAGCTTGCGTGGAAGACGACAGACCGTGAAGGTCTGGGCTGGACGCAGAGAGAATGGCGGATAGAGAGGCCACATCTACATGCTTCCAAGAGCGCGCCCAGATGTTTTTGGGAAGAAAGGGCTTGGGGGCTGGACTAAGAGATAGGGAAAAAGAGATCAAGAAATGGTTGGACCAAGTGCAGGGGGAGGTAGACAGAAAGGTTACTGGGCAGTTCAGGGTCCAAATCTGATCAAGGATGTGTCCCTGGATGTGGGTGGGGGAGTGAACATGAGGGACGAAGTTGAGGGAACTAAGGGTTTCTGAAAATTCTTTTGATGTGGAGCATTCGGCTGGGTCTGAAGGCCAAAAGTTAAAGTCTCCTAACACCAGGATTGAAGAGTTATTAACTGCTAGAGTAGCCACCAGGTCTTGGAAGCTAGGAAGGAAGAGATGGGAGGGTGGGGGAGGACGGTACATAAGAAGGCAGGTAAGCGGGGTAGCAAGAGAGAGTGAGCGAGAGACTAGGAAGTCAGATGAGGCGATGGGGGGAAGACTAGGGTTTGAAAGGAAATTTATTTGCGGGCAATGAGAGCGACACCCCCACCCAGTTTGCCCGCAGGACGATCGGCTCATAAAGCATAGTATGAGGCTGGGAGCGCGGCTAGTAGGGAGGGAAGGGAGTTGTCGCAGAACCAGGTCTCTGTGAGAAATAAGAGATCGGGCTTGTGCAGGTCCAGTAAGATGAAGAGTTCGTGGCAGTGCTTGACTGCTGACCTGGTGTTGAGATAATAGGCGGATAAGGTGGTGGAAGCAGGAAGAGCCGGTATGTCAGGACAGGGACCGATGGTAGGGGGAGAGGGTAAGGGGGGGAGAGGGGAAAGGAGCGCGGGGCTGCCAAACCCAGGGTGTTGATTCGTGCTGTCTCGGTGTCGTCCAGAGGCCACGGGCCTTGGAGGTTGATCAGCTACTCGGATGAATATTGAATAAACTGGGCATAGTGAGGGGCCCCTGGCCCCGACCGGACCCGGACGGGCGCAGACGGGCTTACCCTTGGCGCGCCTTCGGCGCGCAAACGGCGTGCCCGCTGCGCTCGTCATCTGCGCGTCCGGAAGAAGCACATATTTTATGGATAGGTGGAGCGGCGGCCGGGGGGGCGTGGCCTCCGGGCTCGCCGGGATGGCGGCGCTAGATTTTTAAGTTGGGGGGTCAGAGCAGCGCTAAATCCACTGTGCAACCGGAGTTAGGTAGAAGCGAGAGGTAAGTGATGGGCAGCAGTTTTGAGTGACAAACAGTGCAAATATTAAAAAACAAACAGTTTTAAAACAAGACACGCTCCCGGCTTTCCGTCTTAGGAGCTCAGGACTTACAGGTCTGGCGCTTGCAGTCAGTGCCTCTAAGGAGGGCGGCAGCCGGGGGCGTGGCCTCGAAAAAAGGGGCGTGGCCTCCGGGCTCGCCGGGATGGCGGCGCTAGATTTTTAAGTTGGAGATTCGGAGCAGCGCTAAATCCGCTGTGCAACCGAAGTTAGGTAGAAGCGAGAGGTAAGTGTTGGGCAGCAGTTTTAAGTGACAAACAGTGCAAATAATAAAAAACAAACAGTTTTAAAACAAGACACGCTCCCGGCTTTCCGCCTCAGGAGCTCAGGACTTACAGGTCTGGCGCTTGCAGTCAGCGCCTCTAAGTAGGGTGGCGGCTGGGGGCGTGACCTCGAAAAAAGGGGCGTGGCCTCCGGGCTCGCCGTGATGGCGGCGCTAGATTTTTAAGTTGGGTTGTCGGAGCAGCGCTAAATCCGCTGTGCAACCGAAGTTAGGTAGAAGCGAGAGGTAAGTGTTGGGCAGCAGTTTTAAGTGACAAACAGTGCAAATATTAAAAAACAAACAGTTTTAAAACAAGACACGCTCCCGGCTTTCCGCCTCAGGAGCTCAGGACTTACCTGATTTAGGATCTTGGTTTTGAATGGCATGTTTATGCTCTTATATCCTAATTTTGAGATTTCTTTTTGTATTTCCAATATAGATTTTCGTACATGCACAAATGATCTCATAAATCACCCCTGTGCTGTTACAATTGATGAATTCCTGAATCCGATAACACTTTTCAGTATTATATCAGAATTCCTTAATACGATTAATGCCTAAATGGCAAATACTACAGGATTCACAAGTAAAAAAACCTGTATGTACTAATAAGAAAGCAAAAAGCGAGGTGGATCAGCCGACGCAGAGCGGTTAAGTTGGGTTTAAATAGTGACCCAGAATTACATTATTTTTTGCAATAATTAGTGGATCTGGAAACTTTCCACCGTGTTGAAATTATTTTTTCATTTACACACGCGGAGCCTTTCTTGACACCGCCAGACCACCGTACTGGCGTCCCACACTGTTGCCTAGCAACGATCCTGCACGTGCCCCACGTAGCCCCGCCCACTCCAGGAAGTCACGGCTAGATATCCACCTTGCCGGCGCCCTGCCGGAGTAGCGGGGACACCAGAGGGGCACGACCGGCCTCGTTGTTCAGCAAAACTGTAAGGAAGACAACCCTGAATAACGCGCTCCTTGTCATCGTTAATAGAGCGCTGCATTGATAACGAGCCTAGCCATTTCGACACTCTCTTTACCAGCTCGCTTTGGGCCTCATTTATGTGTATTCCCTCAGTCGGCTTCTTTGTCTGACCCTCTGTTCATACACTACAGAGTATGTTCCACCGTTGAACAAGCCTTCCCTCTGCCCCCACAAAGCCTTTGAGACCCTCAATTGGAGTAAGACCTCTCCTTGTGACAGTTTGTTTTGTTTTGTGTTATAATTATAAATGCATGCATTTATGTTCCACTCACTATAACGTTTGTGAGTATTGATAGTCACCCAGCCAATAGTTTCTGTGCGAGTGACTCATTTAAAATTAGTCCACAGCCACCATTCACACCGTTATTGATCAGTGTGACTGAGTGAGCTCGTGAAGATGGCTATATAATAGCACCACTTGACAATGAATATACGGCCAGCTAGCACTGTATCGCCATAATACAAGCATGCGTTCACGCTAGGCACGAAATTTGTTTGATATTCATTCTGAATGGGATTCGCATGAAGCATGCAGACATGTGAGAACCTACACTACGTTACAGGCACGTAATGTGTTTGTTTGTGACTGGTTTTCTTTGTTTCCTCCCACAGGTCTCTTTTTTCCTCACCTATTTTAGGTTTTTAAGGTTGCCTACTGCAGATTTTTGCAGTAAGGCCACAGGAATCTAGGACTGGATACACGTTAGTGTGTGTAGACCATCCATTTTCCTCTTTCTGGTCCTGACGAATACCTTTACAGGTTTACCGTTTACAGGTTGAAACATGTAGACTTTTTTAATTACTTTCACATAGATACTCACGGTCATTATCACCCATCAGTATCTCCACTCTGTTTTTAACATTGTCCAGTAGCTTATAAATAAAGTTTTTTTCAAAAAAGTTATACCAGGACAATTTTTAACGTAACTTTTTGCACTTTTCACTCAAAAAACCAGCTCCACTGTAGTCAGGTGTCGTAGCACACCCTGGTGGCATTCGGCCGTCAGGGTGGGACCCCGATGATGAAGCATGTCACCAACCAGGTTGGTGAGTGAGGAGTCTTCTAAAAGAAGGATACTATCCCTTTTATTCTCTGACATCCCATTTAGAACCTTTTTAAGGTCCTTTTGGTGATACTCCTGTTTTGTTAGTACTATATTCAAGTCCTGGGGACTAGGAGTACCCTCCATTCACATATGTGAAAAATCCCTTACTCTCTTCTTTTGTTTATACATACACGGATTACATAATATACCACTAATTTGGATTGAAAATTTAAAGGTGAGAAATGAAGATGGAAAAGACTGGGACTCTTGGATACTTATGACATATGAAAGGGGGATTGTGGCGATTTGAAATAAGGCAACAGATTAGGTGTCATTCAAAATTCCTGGAAGAAAAATGGTTGGGATTAGGATCTTTGATGAGAAGCAGTTGTTGGCAAATTGAAGTACCCGTTTTAGTTTTGGAGTATACAGATTGACTACGGAGAGGATAAAGAAAAAACAATTATTTCTAATTACAACATGCACTTGAAGCAATAGTATCATAGATACTAATGAGTAGTCTTAGACAACAAGACTAGGAAGAAGAAAATTGGGGATTACATAATACACCACTAATTTGGATTGAAAATGTAAAGCCCTGTTGATGTCCCGGATGGGACGAAACGCGTAGGCTGTAGCAGTGGAATTTGTATAGACTATGCAACAGTTGTTTGTGAATATGTTGTGAACATCGATACAGTGGATGTCGTCATCAAATAACACAATTAAAGAATTACAAATTCAAGAAGGAAGCCTGCATTGAACTTTCATTGTTGATTCTTTAGTAATTACATGATTTAATGCTTGAATTTAATGTGTATACTTAGACGCTCCTTGGGTTAGTATTCATCTAATTATAACTAACTATAACAACCTACTGGCTACCGCCAGTAGGTAATATATAAATATACCAATTACCTTCTGGCAGTCACCAATAGGTAGTTATAGTTAGGACCTGGTTTCCATAGGAAGAGTGTTTTTTCATTTGCCAATACCTTTGGCGTCGCTTGACGAATCCTTGCAAAAGTTTCAAAACTAATATGCCAGTCACTACAGCTGCCGTCTTGAAAATTTCGTGGTGAAAATGTCAAGCAGGGGCTGAGTAAAAGAGGGTGTACCAAAATGCTTTTTCTCCTGGTTAATTCCCATAAGAAAATGTAGACACAGCGACAGCCCAAACTGCTGAATGGAATTACACTAATTTGGCAAAAAGGTAGCTCTTGGTCCAGAGAGCACCCTCTTTGTTAAATGGTGTAAATCCATTCAGTAGTTGCTGAGAAATGTAAAGATTTCTCAGATATACAATTGAGGCTGCAGTAAATCTGCAACCCTTCCTGATCTCGTGCCTGAGATCTGATTGGATGCCAACACTGCAAACAAGGAAGTGTTGGCAGCCATCTTGCAACTCGGTTGAACCAAACTTGACAAGCCTGTTGGGCCTACCAGTTTTTCACTGCCAGTGAATGTAGATGGAGTATCACACATTGCGTTCTGAGTTTTCTATTTGATTTGAAAAGAGGCTTGATAATAGTCCACAAAGCCAGGACCTAAGAGTGTGGAACCACACGCAGGCAGATGAACACATGCCCAACGGAATTGGTGGTGACATTGAAATTACTACCAACAAGTAGTATTTACCTGGGAGGATTTAAGTCAGACATTTACTTGATTCCCTAGACTGGATCATTCACTGGCCAGTGCATAGTGGCTATGCAGTTATGCTAATAAGTCAGACGATTAGTGTTCTGAGAAGACACCGAGATTCAATAGGGGTAAAAATATTGACAATTGTTTCACTTGGTTGTTTTAATCAACAATTGTTTTACATGTTGTGATCTTGTATCTCGTGTATAATTTGTAATTGTTTAACACACTGGAGCTCTGCATCACCTGCACTTATGTTATTAACTATATTGTCATCTGCATATATTTTTGAATTTTTGAAAAATAATATAAAAAATATCCATAGTAACCATTGCCAGTAATTTCTTTTCAATGTATTTTGCTTATTTTTGTACGAAAGATTTCCAAAGAGTGTAGCTACCACTTGGTGTTTATGAGTAACATATTGAATTGTGGCTTTCGCTCACAGATGAAAAAGGGTTGCTTAATTTTCTGAAAAGAGTCCCACAGTGGACACTGTTTGCATATAAATAGCACTACTGGTTGGGGCATAAAGTCCACTTTGTTCCTGAGGGTGCGTTGGTGGCTAAGAAGCCCTCCTGGTGCCTCCTGTAAGCCCTACACAGTTGGATTCCTGAGAGTTGGTCGGGGGCCCAGCAATGTTTCTCCTCCACTCTACAAAAGCAGCTGCTAGTTAAAAAAAACTTCAAAATTCACAGAAAAAATAAAGGTTACAGGGACGTTAAAGGTAGAATTAGTATTTAAAAAACCTTCGAAATTCACTGAAAAAAACAAAGGTTACAAGGACGTTATTGTTAGAAATTAGCATTTAAAAAACATTACAAATTCACTGAAAAAGTCAAAGTTTACAGGGACGTTAAAGTTAGGACTTAGCATTTGGAAAACCGTAGAAATTCACAAAAAGACCAAAGGTTACAGGAACGTTATAGTTAAGGTCAGATTTTACCAGTGAAATTCAGCCATTATAATTATGAGTGATGTAATATGTGAGGTCGTAAGCAGTGCCTTGCGGGGGCGCGAGGTAAAAACTACTAAAAATACAAATAAATGTCAAAAATATAGTGGGCCCACTATATTTTTGACATTTATTTGTATTTTTAGTAGTTTTTGGCTGGTTAGATTAGTTTAATGTTAATGCCTTAACCGCGGTGGTTTTTCCACTGCGGTGCGGTCGTTCAAAGGGTGGGCGGGGCTGCGTCGGCCGTCTGCAGCACTGGGGAGGGAGTGCTCCCGTCGGCCAACAGATGTGCTTAATTTCCCTGCATAGATAATCATACTGCACCGTCTGCCGTATGATTAACAGTGTATAAATATGAAGGTTTGTCATCACATTTTCCTCTCAGGACTTTCCTGGGTAGTTGCTGTCCAGCTGCATCTGAGAGACCGAAAGTAGATGTAGATGTTTTCCCCGTATCCCGTTAATTCTCAGCTTATAAGAGATGCTTGAGGTTCATTGCCCTTATATGCAGCCACATTCCAATTCCTTCATGTGAGAGTTTGTTTTTAAGTTCCTCTAGAAAACTGCTGGTTGTAGATGTTACAAATAACAAGCTTGGAGGAAGTTTTTTCTTCTTGCATGATAAAATACTGTCAAGCCAAGGAATTTTCATTGGCTGTCTGTGTCACTTCATCCTGGTCCTGCATCTCCTCCTCGCTCTCCTCACAGAACCCATTGCTCACCCACCCAAAAAGAAAAA
The DNA here is from genome assembly GCF_964261635.1 of Lissotriton helveticus. NCBI lineage: Eukaryota > Metazoa > Chordata > Amphibia > Caudata > Salamandridae > Lissotriton > Lissotriton helveticus. Next base: position 2,134,413,254 of record NC_136059.1, on the reverse strand, counting down.
AAAGTGGTTGAAGTCACAGTAAAAGCTTTGTCTATACCAAAATGGTAACCAGGAATAAAATAGAAATGGCGGGGACTTCCTATAAATTAAGTCAGACATTCATTTTAACTAATGAGAGGCCTTTCAGGTGTGTGCCATCACTCCAGCTGGAATCTTGCAAGAGTCTAACAACTCTCTCATGGGAGCGAGAAAGTTAAAAACCTGGCAACTTCTACATAATAACCCTCAAGGGATCACAATAACACTCAAAGTAACTAACCCAGTTAGAAAACCTGTTGGGTAAAACTTTTTTTAAACTTGCCACGCTTGCGAGATACCTGCAGGAGCCGGAACAGGAAGCAAAACCACTAAGACTTACTGCAGGTAACTTCAATTGGCTGAGATACTCTTGTGAGAGTCCCACAGGACTTGTACTGAAGTACTTAAAGTGGAAAAAATATACTTGAAAAGGTATACTTACTATCAGTATTACGGGCTCCTCTTAAAAACTGTTATACACAAGAGGTGAAGGGAAGATGGTTGCAATAGGTTTAACCACTGTCAATCACTCAGAATAGCATTTCAGACCATCATTCCTCTGCCCACCATGACACCTCAGTTTGGACCCAGCCATATGCAAATAAGAGTTGACCCTGCTCCAATAGGAACAGTCCAGCCTGAACTGCCAGGCCAGGTCCTCCCTCAACTGAAATTCAATCAACCCAAGACCAGTTTTGCCCTGATGTGCTTGTATTCCTCAAATAACCCTTCTTAAGATGTAAGAATCCTATTTTTAAATACTTAAATAGGTCACCCCAAAGTAGGTCTTTAGCCCACAAGTGACAGTGCCCAGAATTTAAAAGCAGTACTTGCAAGAATTTGATGTTGGCATCTCACTACGGTAACGAGCCCCAAAGGATTTTTTCACTGTAAAGGTCTACCGCGGTCCTTATAACAAAAGCAAAAGTTCAGGATAAAATAATAAGTTTGCTAGCTTTAGATACGGATAAGCTACAGAGACAATACAACCAGAATTTTAAATGTATAAAAAAAATCCAATTCAAAGGTGAGGTTGGATATTTAATAAAAATGAAGGAAAATGTGCTTATTTTTAAAAAGTTCTTTCCCTTAATAATATGTGAAAACTGCTCGCAGGGCAGGGACAATGGCTTAGGCGTTTTCACAGGAAGACCTGTGTGTTAAGTATGCAACAGATATCAGCTCAGGAGGGACAGCTGGGGAGGGGCCAAGAACTTCAGTACCTTGAAAGTGACCAGTGTGAGACCTACCAATCAAAGTTAAGTATAAAGTGAGACCTGTAGTAGCGAAGCTCTTTGATCCCAGGTCCAACTGTAGAGTGCCTGGCACTATCCCATAGGTAAAGTGGAGCTTATACCAGAACCACTTCGATGTACTAGAGGAGGAGAGAGATTCTCATTTCTCATCGCACCCATGCCTGCTCAGCAATCCCCCTCCATGACCAGTCCTGCCATGCTGGAGTTTTACACACAATAACTTATATTGGATAATTTGCATTAAGGTAAGCAGGAATTGCTGCAAAAGTAGGAAGGCTTCCCCTTGGGACCTCTTATTCTATTGTATAGGGAATTTCCAAAAGTCTCACCCATCCACTGACTACTGAATCCTAAAAAAGTAGCACCTTACCCGCAATTCATCAGAACACCTTATGCACTTGTGGAAGAACAGAAGAGGATTTCACCTGCTGTATGTGAACTATGTGGTGACCAGAGGCACTGGACCTGCTTGACTTCAACGGCCAGGTGACTGAGCTCTTATGTGACTATAAAGGCACTTCTAGTGGCCCTGAAATGACCAGTTGGGGAAATACAATTGGAGCTGGCTGGACCCTGCTAGTGGCCTGGGCCAGTGTCTATCCTGGCCTGTAAGGTCTTCGGATCCTTAGAAGAGACCAAGAAGAACTGCTCTAGAAAATCTGGAAAGTGCGGATTTAAAAATTGTTTGGACGTCCAAAACCTTAGGCGCTTCAGTGGCAACTCCCAGTAAAGGTGTCTGAGTTCGAGAGGATTGCATAGACTACAGCTATTTGGCTCACCCCACTGAAGTATGCTGAACTCCAGAAATGAAAATAAGGAATTGTTTGCAGTTAGGAACTGCATCACAAATGTGATGGATATCCCTTTCACTTTATTACATGTGGAATGGGATATAATGGAACTACTGAACCAGATTTGAGTCCCTGCATCAGTTAAACATCGTGTGATTCTGGGAAAACCACTTAATCTACCTGTGGTTAAAAAAAATTAAAACAAGAAAATGAATCTCATCTTGTGTAATGAAATCTGGCTGTCATGTGAAGTGCTCTGATGCCTTTGGGCCAAGTTGACACTATAAAAACTGTAAAAATAACACACAAAAATATAACTTCAAATGTCTGAATATAAAATATCACAAAACACCAATATTACATTTTTCGCAAAAAACACAACAAGAGGGCCCTTACATACATAGAATGTAAACCAGTTTGCTTTGTTTAATGTTACTGTAATCTGTCTCTGCTATGTTTTCTTGGTCATGCCAATTTGTATCTCCGACCCGCAGATGCATTGCGTTTTGGCACACTAGACACAAAAGTTTGAAAACCAACTTTATCAGACCAATGTTTTATATTGTTCTTACTCACCAAGTTCATCTACTAATACTCATGAGCTTAGTTAGGCAAGTGGGCAATAGTAAAACTGAGTGTATAGTAGAGTTGATACCGGCACCCATTCTTGTGTCAAGGAACTACACTCCATTACTGATGTAAGAAGATCTCCTTGCCAGTTGACACTGTGATTTGTCCATAAACTCTTTCAGATTACAAAAAATGTGAGACAAGTCTGTCTTCGACATGCATCTTGATGGTCTTGCCATTACTAATGTATGAATTCACATAGAATTAATTGCAAAACATGAGGCACCAACAGCATCTGAAAATATATGTTGGAATTACATAAACATAAGACCATTGCGCAAAAAACATAAGATCTATATGAATACTTCAGGGAAGTAATAAAAGTATAACAATCTCAAAAGTAAATTAAATCGTAAATGTGTGCCAAATTAAAGACAACATTACATAGTCCCTCCTCATCATTCTGTACAAAGGGGTATGTGTAATTTTTTAATTCCCATAAATTCAGAGCTGCACCCTTGATTCTGCTAACCCTTGAACACGCTATAGTAGACTTTGATGACTCAGGGCCTCATTTACAAAGATTTGACATAGGGCAGCTCTGCAAGTCTTTGTTGCTGTTGTGCCCTACACCGAAAGGGCTGGAATGTACTGTATTAATGAAATACAGAGCATTCCCGTCCTTTCTGCCTGCGCCAAATACAGAGCAGTCCTGTTCTTTCTGCCAGCGCCTGCTCACACATTGGTGCCTAGTGCCAATGCAGGCACCTTTGCACCATGCTTCAAGGGTGTCTGTGTTGTTGGCATGATTGTTTTTGTGCAGGAAAGGGCACTTTTTTCAGAAAAACAATTGTTACTCCTCCCCTGGGGAGGCGCACTGTTTTGACTCCTTCCCAGATTTACTCTGTGTTGTAAATCCTGGAATGCGTTAAATACCATGGGTGTTGAGTGGGAACACCCACTGCAACGCCCATGGCACGCCTCCCCGGTGCAGTGTGAGGCAATGCAGCAACTTGCACTGAATTGCCTTACACCATGTTGTACGAAGCCATTAAAAGCCATGCAGGGTGGCTTTTCGTGACCTCGTAGATATGGCTCTGCATTCTGTGCCAACAGAACGTCAAAAAAAGTGATGATCCAGCGGCGCAGAGGGCTTGTAAATAAGCCCTCAGTATTTGCCGGCACTGCCTAATATAAAAACTGGATAGCAGATAATTGGGTGCAGCTTGGAAATGAAGACATCCCTCATAAATTTCAAGTCAAAGCTCTTTAACATGTTGCTATATTGTCTTCTCATTGAATTAAGTAATACCCCCTTCCCTTTTACAAATGCCAGGTTGATGTTTTGAGGAGTGTATTTTCTAGATATTCAACTGAATTTTGTTATTAAACCAGACTTTTCTTAACTTGGCCAACTTTGGCTCGTCTTTTCTTTAGTCCTCCATTGGCATCTAAATGTTCGTATGAGCTTTGAAAGCCTTATTGCTGGATTATATCAATATGTTGTAAGTATGGTACATGAATTGGACATCTTCAGCTGACCCAAAACATGGATATACAAATGAAGATTAAGAAATAGCGATCCAATTTGTAGCTCACCAGTGAGCTGTATTATTTACAGCTTGTGGAATAAATTAAATGTGAAATGCTATTGCTCTCTCGTAAGAGCATCTAGGGGAAGACACCACTATATCTGTCTTCGCGTATTATGAGAATGCCTTTACACAATATGAGAGATGATCCGTTTGTGTAAGGGGAGTCAAAATGCTATTTTTTCATTTATTTATTTTACGAGGTATTAATCAGTTAATAAAACAAAACAGATATGCACTATTTGTACATACCATGGTGTATAAGCAGTAGTAATTGTCCTTATTGTTCATTTCATGTATTTTAATTATGACAGAAGCCTCATTTTCTGAACGTTTACTCTGATGCCAGACTTCTAGATTACATCAGTTATGGGTCTGCAACCTGAGAGCTGAAGAATGTATAAGAAGATGCAATTTTATCACATCAAATTACTGGATGCTATGGGAGAGTTGTACATCCTACCGTCATATGAAAGACGATGCCGTCTTTGTAATTTGGAGCAGAAAGCTATTTCCCATGTTCTTGTATTGTGGCATGGAAGGCTGTCATTCAGATAATTGTGGTTCTTTGCACATTTCAAAGTTTACGATGTGCGTACTGGGTATGATCTGGTACACATTTGTATGTGTGGTGGAAACCATGTAATTTGCAATAGTGTGCTAAGAGACCTATTAAAGTTATGCAAATTATAGGATTATCCTGAAATACCAAAGGTAGTCTATACAGGTGTACTTCACTCAGCAACTTTAGGTTGCTTTTCACTAAGGTAAGTTTGCATTTTCAGATCAGTTCAGATCAGTTCACTTGTATATCTACACCGACACCTAGACCTACAGTGAGGTTGCCATCTTCTCATAAATAGAATTCACCATTTCCATGTGTAAATTTACACCTATGTGTAGACTTCAAAGCCACAGCCCCTTAAATTAGGGGCTATTACTATGACAGAAGTGTTGCTAAAGGTAATATTTTTAAATAAAATTAATCCAAATGTTAATTTCCGTGCCCCATCCCTTACAATATCATTTGTGCTGAACGTGCCACAATACTGGATGCAAGTTATGTATTATTTTGTTTGTGATTTTTTTTAAACAAATGAATCATTTCGATAATATCATATTAAAATGTTATATGTGTGTATTAAACATTATTATTAACGTTTAGAATTTTTTAATTTACTAAATAATACCAAATCAAACTTTTAAATGTTATTTAATCTACTTTATATGTTTCCCAATGTGTTAATGTTATTATTCCCTGTCTCCACTAATTTCAATGAAAATGTTGCAGTAGCAGTAGCTGGCCATGTGTGGTGCTTGACTTGCTTGAAGGCTAGGCTTGAGTACATGCAAGCCAGATACTTTAAACATACACATTTTTATAAATTTGACTGGACGTTGATTTATTGTCATTACCGTGTGCTTTTTTATATGGAAATTTCTATATTGCTTTTTCATATCAGCAAACGTGTAGCGGCTGTGCACTAGCAGGTTTTGTTTGATTTTATCAAAGTCAATAGGAAAGCCATTGTTCCCCAGCGCTTTGTTGGTAAACAAGTTGGCAATTGCCTCTGAGATTTATTCTTCTGTTATCTCCTCCTTTAGAAGCTACCTACATTTCCCCGATAAGGTGGGTAATTGTATGCTGTCAAAAAAGTCCCATCCTCGTTGACCATCATCTGGTGCCTCAGAACAATAGAGGCAGCTTAGGAAATGGGCAAACATTTCTGCTATCTCAGCCGGGTTAAGAGCCTCCCAGTTTCATCCTTATTCACTGGAATTACTTTACTAGATTCGCACTGTCGCAAATGAGTTGCTTAAAGTCAGCCTGCTTTTTCCCTGCTCATAATGGCACCAGTTAAGGAACAGCAAGGCATATTCAGCCTGAGATGTACAGCAGAAGTTAAGATTATGTTTAGCGGCTTCCAAGTGGGGAGAAGTGTGGCTCACTGGTTAGAGGCGGCAGACCCGTAAGCAGAGAACGGCCTGGGACCAGGGTTCGATTCCCGACGCGGCAGGGTCGTGGACCAGGGTCAGCGGACTCGGCAGAAACCACACTCGGCAACTCTGGGCATCAGCTTGCCTCATCTTCACAACGGCCCCCCCCAGATCGCCGGGGATGCTTGGTCGCACCTTAGAGATACCCATCAGGGACCATCTCTCAGGGTGAGCCAGGACGGGTTCCCCAGTGGTCAAAGCGTGGAGATAGTCCTCCGGGAGTCGATTCCTAGCGCTATATAAACCCGCAATTAAATTAAATTAAAGTGATGTAAGAGGTGCGGTGTAGGATGAACCATATATAATGCCTAGTTAGGGTGCATACCTCCTCTTGCAAGCTGACCTGCTTCTCTCAGGCCTCGCATTTTCATACAGCTGAGTCCCTTATAAGGCTTCCCCTAAAGGTGCCTTTCCTATCAGCCCAGAGACCTTCAAATGAGGGGGAGGTAGGTTCATGTCCTCTAGGTACTGGCGGAGAAGTGTTGTGCGTTCCTGTTTGCTCTCTGGTAACTTGTAGTTAGACATGGGCTAATCACCAGCATTTGGCAGTGGCTGCAACATGCCTTTGGTACATTTCCAGCTCCAGCAACCCCAGAGCATTGTTTGCTATTCCTCTCTCCCCTATTCTACAGTCTCTCAGCAATGCCAGCGAGAGGTTGTTCAGAGAAGGTGGTTTCATCTACAACAGGTCTCAGTAATGTAGGATATGAACGTCTGTTACCGGTCACAGTGGTGAGTTAGGCCCCAGGGGTTCTATTGGTCATGGTCCTGCAGAACATCTTACATAAATGCGCAGTCTAGAGGTCTTGGCCTATCCACATGTGGATCAAGTATTACATTCCAATCACCATCAATAATAGTCTGCATAGTGCCAAATCCTGGTGAGGCTGAAGAGGAAGGAGGGATGTGCGGGCTATAACGGAGAAACACTCCTCCGTGTAGCAGAAGGTGACATAGCCCCCCCGCGGTAATGGCGGCGATTGAACGGCTATGGCGATCGGAGCAGAAGCGTCCGCAGCAGCAATGGTAGACCAGCCAAACCTTCAGCGACTCGAAAGCAGAAGGCTTCAGATGCTTCTGCTGCTTATTTTTTGGGAATCTAGGAGAAGTTTGGCAATCAGCGCGAGTGGGAGCGAGACACCATTCTAAAGTTGCAGCGGTACCTAGAATTGGCAGCAGGCGGTATAATGCGGCAACCGCTTGGCCCGATTGGAAATTTAAAAAAACGAGTGGAGTAAGCGTGGAGTTGCAAGTGGGACAGAGGCTGACACTGAATAATCCTTGTGTCAGCTGGCATGCGGTGGGAAGAAGTATTCTACGGACAGAAAAGAAACAGAGGTGAGAGGTGAGGAGGTTAGGAAGGCGAAGTCTTGATGAGCTGAGGCGGAGTGTTGAAAGTGGATTTTAAGGAGATTAAGCAGTCGTGATCATCTAATCTAAGAGGGGTAGAAATTCTGGTTTAAGGTGTGCATGGTAATTCATTGTTTCACACTACAGGATTCAGTAATGGGGAGACATAACAAGCAAAACAATCCAGTCTCTAAAGTTGATACAGCGGCTGGCCTTAAGGCAAATACCCGTTGGGCATTAGCACAGGCAAAAACTTCATCTTCTGGGGTAAGAAGGGCAGGTCCCTTTGGGAGCCGCCCGTACTCTAGCTCCAGCTGTGAAAACTCAGAAGATGAACCACTGGACGAGCTCAAGCCAGGGAGTTGGGATTTCCACTACAGCACTTACAACAGCAACTAGCGAGACTGGTAAACCAAAGGTGGATAACCCTCAAACTGTTGAAAGTAGCAAAGAGGAGGGGAAGAGTCAAAAGTAGTTCCCCCTTTTTATGAAAAAGCTACTCCATTCAGTGCCTCTACAGTCCAACTTATCTCAGATGCCAGCCAACGATCTTGCCAACCTGTGTCACTCCCACTCGATTTGAGTTCCTCTTCTTTGCCTGACACCTCCTCCACCTCTTTAATGCCTCCTGAAGCTCAAAACATGTCTGCTTTAACTAATATGTCACATGAATTGAAGGTTGATTCCTTGAATCCCGCCCCAGCACCGGGCGTAGAATCAGCACACCAGTTATTCTCCCAGCCTGTTCTGAATCAGACTGTTATTGGTAGCAATCCGGCATCTGTCTCAGAGTCCCAGGAACAGCAACAACAAAAAGTTCCAACTCAGAAGCTAAAGATACCAAACTCTCTAAAAGCGGTTCATAATAAGAAGGTCCAGAAGACAGTAGACACTTCACAAGAAACAGCTGTTGATGTAGCTTCAGATCCTGTAGAAATCCTGATGGGAGATCCGACAGAAACAGTCTCCACCAAACAGTTAGATATAAAAACGATGCTCAATCTCATTCTCGACTAAATAAGAGACATGAAGAGGTCTCAGGAGAATGAAATTGCTTCTCTTCATCTCCGCCTAGGGAAAATAGAAGAGGCAGTGGCCTGTCTTCCAGTCAAAATCCAGGAAGCGAAGTCCAGGATCTCCCAATTGGTGGATAAAATGACCAGAATGCTTGATAAAGGTAGCGAAGTTACTAAGGACAGGAGTTCTTTGGAAAGTAAACTCGAGGAGCTGGAAAATTATTCAAGGCGCCCCAACCTGCGCATAGTGGAAGTTCCTGAGAGAATGGAAGGATCTCAGACACCGCAATGGGTGGAATCCTTTATTAAGGAAAAAGTTCTTCCCGAGTTTAGCGGGATCTCATAATCACTAGGGCCCATCGAGTTCCATTTCATCCTTTGTCAAGTACGAGCGGCCTTCGTACCATTCTAGTCAACTTTGCAGACTATCAAATAAAGGAGAAGGTCCTGCCAAAGCAATACAACAAAGACAATTCCCGGTCAACGAAACCTCCAATTGTAGAATTTTCCCGGATATGTCGGCTGCTGCTGCTCGGAGACGTAAAGAATTTTTCAAGCTGCTGTTTTTGTTCAAAGCTCAAGGTGCACAGGCATCAATTGCCTAACAGTCGAAACTGTGTGTATTTGTTAAGGAGAAGTTCCATATGTTCACTAATCTAGAAGATGCACACGATTTTCTTAAGGAAATTTCGAGTCCACAATGAAGAAATGGACTATGAATGTGTCTTTCTTCTTTTTGATATATTGATTGTTGCCCTGCTTGTTTTTTCCTTTTTTCTTTTTTCAGAACCAAGGAATTTATGTTTTTTTAGCCAGGTTGCTACAGCATTCTTGTGCCAAGGAGGGGGAGTGGTTACCCTGGGTGCATATTCATGGTACCCAATAAAGTAGTAGGGGGGAGTAAGAGGTGGTTAGTGTGTTGGTACACCTCTTCTGGGGGGGTGGGTCGAGAGGGTAGGAGGAGGTCTAGTGGGGGTAAAAGAGAAGAGCAGTAAAAAGAGCAGTAGCAGGGGCATTGGAGCAAAAGATTTTATGGCTAAGTGTTTCAATAGTGGTAGGTTTTTCTTGACGTACAGGTATTTGAAACCAGGACAAAATGATTAATATGTGTCGCACTATTTCTATCAATGTTAATGGGATATTAAACAAATACAAATTTGGAACCATATTAAGGTGGGTTGTATCCTGTTCGCCACAGGTATTATTTTTTTCAGGAAACCCTTTTGAAAACTAATTTTCCTAAATTATATCTTCCCAGGTTTTTCTCTCATTTGTTTTTTGCCTCTGCTGAGCGGACCAAAAGAGGGGTAGCTATGTATTTTTGCCATAGTCTTCCTTGGGAATTTGGACAAATCCGGAGAGATCCCCTTGGGCGATGGCTCTGGGTTGAGGCCTAATTAAATGGGATGATCTTAAATTTTATAAACTATTACAGCCCAATAGTTGATGATATCATACCCCTACTTAAGATCACTGAGTTACTTAGAGGGGCCCCAGGAAAAAATATTTTGGGTGGGGATTTCAATTTTATTCAAGATTTAAAAAAAGACACCTCAAATAAAAATGAAAAAGAACTGAAAGCCCAAACAAAGACAATCTTGGAAGCCCTAAAACAGGAACTTCTACTGGTGGATCAATGGCGTAAATATAACCTGTTTTACCTGTTACTCTAATCAATTCCACACGGCCTCGCAGATTGATTTTTTTCTTATTTCACGATCTCTTAAGGTTTTAGACACCACTATAGGGGCCAACCCTTTATCAGATCATTCTCTTATCACAGTAGAGTTTGAGATTGAAGGGGGAGTAAGGACTCAATCCAGGTGGCAGATGGATCGTCTACTCCTCCAAGATCTTAACTGGGTAGTTCAAACTAAAGAATGGATATTAGAGTTTTTAATTTAAATGAAGATACAGCAGAATTTTTCTGTGTTTGGGGCGGGTTTTAATCAAGCCATCAGAGGTCAGAGGATTGCACCCTCAGCCGCACAGACTAGAGAAAGGCGGGATAAGATTAAACAACTTCAACAGGCTGTAACCAATGCTATGAACTTGAGAGATACTCTACCTCAGGGGAGGGGAGATACGGTTTTGTAGCTAGAAAGGGCAAAGGCAGCCTTAAAAGAATTTTTCGTAATCAATAGCTCAAAAACTTTTCAACTAAACTTATATGAAGAGAACCTAATGGTGGGCAAAACGCTAGCAGGACAAACAAAAACTAAACAGGAGAAAGCCTTAATAACAGAGATTATTGATCCTAAGACGCAAAATATCATTAGAGATAAAGATGATATAGCTCAAGTATTTATGGACCACTCCTCCCAGCTATATTCTACAGAATATGAGGTAGGGGTAGACCTTATTCATAAATATTTTGATGAAGTTAATCTTCCTGTCTTACCCGGTCCATTAGCTGATCAACTGGAGAGCGAAATTTTGGCCATAGAAATTTTAGACACAGTGAAATTAATAACTGGGGCAAAAGCGTGTGGAGCAGATGGGCCCCCAATTGAATTTTATTTGATTTCAAGATTGTAATGAAAATATGGGCCCAACGTTTTACCCCAATTGCCCTGGCCTTAATTCACCCTGACCAGTCGGGTTTTGTGGCAGGGATGTCTATGTCGCCAAATACCGGGTTTTTAATTCAGGCTCTTGATTTTGCTACTAATAATCAAATTCCAACTCTAATTTCAATAGTCGATGCTGAAAAGTCTTTCGACCTGGTAAACTGGGATGCACTATTCATCGGTATGCACAAATTTGACTTTCCGGCCCAGATAATTAATATGTTGAATAACACTTATCAGGGTGCTCAAGCAAGAGTGGTAGTTAATGCCAATTCGATAGGGGCAATTAATATTAATCGTGGTCCCAGACAAGGATGCCCGATGTCCCCCATTCTATTGGCCTTTTTCATTGAGCCGCAAGCAATAAGAATTCGAGGAAATCCAGAAATTAAATCACCTATAGAAGGAAAGGCGAAAATAAAATTATTCGTTGATGATATAATTTTATATCTGCGAACCGATAAATTAAATCTTGACCAAGCTTTATATGAATTTAGTCAATTCGAACTGATTGGTTGATATAAAATTAATCAAAATAACACCGAGGTATTGGTCTTGAATTCTGATTGTAATTTTCTACCTTCAAATTTAAAATTGCAAGCCCTAAAAATAGAACTGATTAGATACTTGGGTATTTATGTCTCCAATCAGTTTGAAAAAATATTTAGCTTGAATTATTTAACAATGCGAAATAAAATAAAAATTTTGCTTGATAGATGGACTCTTTTACCATTAACTTTGATTGGCAGTGTTGCACTTATTAAAATGTCAATACTTCCCCTACTGGTTTTTCTTTTTATAAATGTACCGCTAAAGAATAATTCCCATTACTTTAGAGAGATTGAGTCAATGATCAGGGAGTTTGTTTGGAATAAGACAGTTTTGAGGGTTAAATTGACTATATTACAGTTGGAAACCACTCAAGGGGGCTTAGCTCTACTGAATATTCGTACTTATTATATGGAAGCTATCATTGATCTCTCAGCACGTTTATTGGATCCCCATGGGCTGCTTGATATGTTCTTCTATGATAAAATGATACAAGAGGCAGGTTCTCAAGTTCCGTTTTTTTTAAAACAGCTAAATTACCGAAAAAGACCAGGTACAAGACTATCCGCGATTTCTCCTATAGACTACAGTCCTTTTTTAAATAGGTATGGTTTGGTGGATTTCATTATTTGAAATTAGAGGAGTGTAAGATCTTTGGGATTCAAATCCATTCGAGTAAGCTCAAAAAATGGAGAGATTCTGGTTTTGGTGATCTGGGTTCATTTTTTACATCTCAGAAACTCATCACCTGACAAGAGGTTCTAACTAGATCTGATAATAAATTAAAACGGGATTTTTGAAATTTCTGCTGATTATAAACTTTATAAATAAATGTAATCTTTCGGCATCTGTAATATCAATGCCTTTGACTACTGCCATTTATAAAGCGAAAATAAAAGGAGTGGGGGAACTGGTCCACCTCACTGAGAAAGGGTGAAGAATCTCCTTTGGTCGATTAAATTCTGGCTAAAATATCTCATGAAACCAATTGCTCCTTCTCGAGGCAGGAATGGGTGCGGATTGCCCAGCTAGGAGGCAAGGCTCTTAGAGCAGCCAATTTTAAAAGGATGTATTTTTTATCCCACTGGCTGGCCTACTTTACTTCTGAAGCTGAAGCTCTAAATAAACGCATCAATAAGGTATTTGATCCCAAAGCTGGAGGTCGCTCTTTTTGGCATTTCTAAAAAAAGAACTGATTTGTCTAATGCTGAAGATACCTATATGGCGATCTGCACTTTAGTTGCCCGTTCCCTCATCCTTCAAAATTGGAAATCAGAGGAGATACCATCTTACTTAAAATGGGTGAATAAAATGAGACAGACAAAAAAAGTTTGAAGAGGCTTACGCCAAAAGAGTTGGGGCAATGAAAAAGTTCACCAAAAATTGGAAATTCTTTGATAGCAATCAATCCACGACTGCCACTTAGCACTGTAGCACTTGCCAGTTTATTAATATAAGAAGTGTAGGACTGGCATGCTCGCACTTCTCTGGGGGAGGGTCCTTGCGCAAGTAGAAGGTTTATAAATTAAGGCAATACATCTTTGTTGGGTGGGCAAAGGTAAATGTTATAATTGTAACATAAGGGTGTCTGTTTTGGCCAGATTAAAGCACTTTGCACTACCTGCACTTTATTGAAACTATGACTGTGAAATGATCGCACTCAGCACTTTCTTGTTATTTATTTCCTGCTTTGTATCAAAACTTAGATTAATGATTATTGCTAAATGTTATAAATTATAGGATTTTACTAGATTTTGCTTGATGTTTTACAACTATTTCCTGATCATTGATCATGGTATAAATGTTTCAAATGCCATCTGTTCTGCTCAGTAAAAAATGTAAAAAGAAAAGAAAAAGAGGCTGAAGAGGAAGGAATGGAAAGCGGTCTGGTCCTGATTGGGGGCATAGACATATCCAACTACCAGTGAGCAATCCAGTGTCATAACGCCCACATTCTCCAAGGTTTAGCGTCAGTTTGGTGTTACTTTTGTAATGCTATACTGATGCTTAACCTTTTTTGGGATTCACAAACCAACTCTAATTGGCATTTGAGGTGGTTTGTATGAAAAAGTAAGGCTAGCAGTGCAATATGCTGCTTTGCATTACTTTGCGCCAAGGGGATGTTACATGGGTGGTACATGGGCATGCCTGTGCTACCAACCATGATTTTTGATGCTAACCCCTATTCGCAAACATCAGTAGAAAGGTTTTGGTGCCAAAAATTAACGCCGTTGGAAATCAGGCATGTGTGCTGCACTGTTCATCACACATACAAAGTAGGAAATGCTTTTTTTCACTTGTCTAAGCATAGTATTTTGTATAGAAAGGATATCCTTCCTGTACAAAATCTATGCTAGACTCACAAACACACTCTAGCGTGTGTGAATAGTGCTCGGCAGCTGAAATCAGCACCAGCACTAGGGAGAGGGATTGAAAAAGCCCTTTCTATGTGAATATGGTGTCTCCTGCTCCCTCCCTGTCACGCAATGCAGCACAGCATCTTTGGGTGCTGCGCTGAGTTGCCTGTCAGCTTTTAGAATCGGGCCTATGTTTCACAAAGACACAGTGACCAAGCTGGTATGGCCAGATTTTCTGTATTGCATGGGGAAATGACTTATGAATAAGAATGGCAACACAGCATCTCTTCATGAATGTAGAAAACCCAGACTAGGAGACGGGCGAGTGCCCCTGGCAAAACCACTGCTAACAAATCTACCCACCCAATCTCTCTTAAGCTTGTCCAACTCCAGGGCTGATAGATGGGTTTTCTGTAGTAGCACTCTGTCAGGAGTTTTTGAGGCGAGGTATGCAAGAGTCTTTTTATGCTTAATATAGATGGTAAGACCATTGACATTAAGGTTCAAAAAACACAGAAGCTTAGTCTGGGATTGAAGGGGCATGTCACGGGACTCATCAACAAAGGAAATGGGGGATCAAGAGTAAGAATCAAGAGTCACAGAGAGCTTTAGAAAGTGAGTGGACAGCTCTTACAGATGCAATAAGGTGATCCCTCAAAATGGCTTGTCGAGAGAGGGTATGTGGTACCAGTGAGAAAGCTGGGCAAATGCTGGCAGAGATAACTCAACAAGAACAATACAATATAATACAGTAATAGGGTAGGAACCCTATACCAAAGGAAGGCATCAAAGTACTTCTAGGTCGATAAACAACAGAAACAGAGACACAAGAAAACTACTTTGTATGAATGAGTGACCCTCCCAAACCTTATCTCACCCAGCATATTTAGCAAGCACTGCAGTCGTACTCTGGGAGACGAAAGCCCTGAGTTAAGCGGAATGTCACATAAGTCCCAAGAGGAATAGTGGAGTGCAGGACAGCCATCGGGTTGAGCATCCCACATCAGAAGAGGTCCTGTACCCATACCTGACTAAAAGGACACGTAAACACAACACATGTGCACCAACAATAGCAAAAAACTTAAAAACTGCGTAAGTATCTTACTGCAAGAGCAGCAAGAGAAATCTACCACCCACATATATCTCCGAAGAGGCCATAGGCTTTTAGGTTTGATAGAGGAACAAGAATTATCACAACCTCTAGATGCTGAGGCGGCAGTGTCTTGTGCTTAATTTTCCTGCCATTTTTTTAGTACAGTGCACAATCTTTGGTATTCTGTTGGAAAATTAGCACAATTGCGTCCCCGAGTAGTGAGGCCAGGTCTCTCTCTTCCACAGCAGATCCCCCAGTCCCCGCTATTAAAGTGTCCATGTCCGCTGCACTCCCTGAGGCCAAAATTGGTTCCAGATACTCCAAGTCCTCGAATTCCCTATTATTGCCATCAATAGTAAGCAGCATAGTGGTAGGTTCGAAAAGGCCATAGCATATGTTGAATAATAGAAGCATCGGCCTCGGTGCAAGGAATATAATTTTTTTTACCTCTGTCTCATGGGTAAAATGAGCCACCATATTGATCCTGGCATCTTTCTATAGAAAAGGGCCATTGTGGCACTCAGCAGAGGTTAGGAGTTGTTAAGCCTGTTGGTGGCAAAGGAAGCAGGCGATGATTGGCCTAGGAGTATTCCGGCGTATGTCTACCTTAGTCTGTATTATATGTGACCTATGGAGTCCCAGATGAGGTGCAAAGATCAGGCCCGTGAGCTTTAGTGGGAAGGTCCTAAGGAAGCTGCATACATCCCTTCCCTCCAACCTCTCTGACACCCCAAGGAAGAGAACATTATTTCTCCGGCTGCAATCTTCAACCTCCACGAGTTTCCTTTGTAGGTACCACACCTCGCTACTAACATCAAGGCATGTTTTGAAGACAGTCAGGTGGCCCTTCAAGACATCTAGTTTATGATCCATGGTCTCCATACCAGTGTGAAAAATGCCCAATCCGCTCTGCAGGGTTTTCACTGCAGCTCCGCAACAGTAGATTTAGAGTCCTCACACATGGAGTCCATAGTAAATTTAAAGGCTGTGTGCTCCCTCATTAACATTTCCAAAGTGACATCAGCCATCATGGTAGAAGGTTGTTTAATTTTGCCTGCCACAACATCTGTAAAAAGGAGCTGATGAGTTACTTTGCCCTTTGACATCCAGGTCGATTGAGTGAAGTAGGCCATGGGAATGCGATCAGGTGGCCATAGTCCACCAAACAGGAGGAGAGAAATAGCCCAGAGGCTCCCTCCAAGGCATTGGGGGGAGGCTGGAAGCAGCACAGGACATCACTTCCATGTATCATGCTCCAGCAGTACAGAGAATGAACAGGGCTCTTCAGTACGGATGTCCATGTCCACCCAATAGCGCTGTGAAGGCAATGCGCTAGTAAGGTGTGGGTCTGCAGGCTTCAAGCCTCATAATGATAGTGCAAGTGATGGCAGGAGGAGACTCCCCTGTCATCCAGCGTTAACAAAGTCCAAGCCCCAAATAGGCCACTCCACCTCCCTGCATGAATCTCGGCATCAAACCTTTGTGGTGGGAGGGACAAAGGGTATCTAATGGTACTTCAAGTGCTGACAGTAATATAGGCCATAGTAATGCAGCGTAAAAAAAGAACAAGGGTGATGTAGGCTGCACTACCTTCAAGCCCAAATGACAGCATGCAACCTGTAAGGCAGTGTGCCCGATTGTGCTATAATGGTACTGGAAGCGGTGACAACAATAGGGGTCCCAATTGGGAAGCTTGAACAAAGTCCAAGGCCCAAGTAGGCTGTGTCATCTACTCACACAGATGGCAGTGTGTGGCCTGGATAATGAAGACCTAAGGGCCCATGATGATAGTGCAAGATATGATATTAATAGAGGCCCCAATCTTGTGGAGTGAACAAACTCTAAGATAGTTGCATCTCCTACAAGCCCAAATAGGTCTTCTCACTTACATGTGCAGGAAGCAACAGTTGTAAAGGCTCCATCTGTGTAGTGTGAACAAACTCTAAGGTTCAATTTGGCTGCACCAAGTTTGAGCCTACCTAGTGGTATGGGAACTCTATTGACAGTAGCAGGAACAAGAGGGGCCCCATCCGTGCAGCGGGAACAAAGTCCAAGGACCAGCAGGCTGCCCCACCACCCTGCACATAAGGTGACATGTAACCTGTGAGATGGTAGGCCAAGGGGCCTGAAATGGTGGAGCGGACAATGATAGTAAGTGTGCTGCAAAGTGCTAGGCCCAAGTAGGGCATGTCACCTCTCTGCACAATCGATGGCATGGAACCTGAATGGTGGGGGCCAAGGATACACAACAGCCAACGGGGGCACTGGCGATATGGATCGGCTCTGGTGCCAAACCATGAACGATGTCCAGCCGCAACTGGAAAAAACAAATGGGCAAGGACCCGCATGTCCCTAGGGCAGGTCTGCTAGATATTCATTGTCAAGAAGACCTGGGTTGGCAGATATCTGTGCACAAGTGCCAGGCGATTGAAGCACTTCAAAGGGAGCCGGCCATTTTGAAAGCGGCCAATCTCCGCTGCTTTCTGCACACATAGTTTTAATTATTCCACATTTGCCAACCACTCCCTCCTGTTCCTCCCACATTTACTACTAATTCCTATTTCTTCATGTTAGACTTAGCATCATTGGCATGAGTCTCCCTTCCACTTTTTGCTGTTGCTTCATATGTTTTTGCTGGTCTAGATGCTTTGAGCACTTTGCCACAGCTGTTCAGTGCCAAAGTGCAAGTGCTCCCTATTGTAAATTGTTGTATGGATTAGTGATTCCATGATTGGTTATTTGATTTACTTGTAAGTCCCTAGTACCATGCACCATCTGTGCCCCGGGACTGAAAATCAGCACTAATTGTGCCACCCACAGGAGCAGCTTGTAAAATGTGGCTCAGGCCTGCCATTGCAGAGCCTGAGTGCAGTCTGAAACTGCCATGTGGACGTGGCAAATGCACACACTTGCCAGTCCCTCAACCTTCCCTTTTCTACATATTATTCACCCCTAAGGTATGCCGAAGGTACCTCTGTGGGCAGGGTGCATTGTATGTGAAAGGTAGGACATGCCCTGATGTGTGTGGCATGTCCGGATAGTGAAATACAGCCAATTTAATTTTTCACTATTGCAAGGCCCATAGGCCAGAATGGGCCATTTGATTATAACATCTTAGAAACATAAATGACTCAGCGAACAAGATGGGAAAATTAGGTTTAGAATGCCTGAACTCAGAATGTTAAAGTGCATCTTTTAGTGTGGGTGATTTTAACATTCTGTGCCTGAAAATACCACTTTTGGAAAGTAGGTATTTTTTTGCCTAACTATCCAGTGTGCCTCAGCTAGGTTTATGTATTGCATGTCTGGCTTGTGAGTGACAGGAGCTGGGAGAGGGCTGCAGCTCCAGCAGACTGATGAGTCAGGGCTGGGCTGAATGGGACCTGGGTTGAATTTAGAGTAGGGGGAGGAGATTTCCTTTCACCTGCCTCAGCCAGGTCTGCTTTCAACAATGTTGTCTCCACCTCCTGCCAGGAAGCTGCCCCAGAGAGGACAGGACTGGTTTTGGCTTGGTACACACACTCTCTGCCTTCAGAGACAAAGGATCTGTGTGTATAAAAAGGGAGACCCAGACCCCAGAACATTGGATCACTTCTGGGAAGTCAAGAGGAACCTTTGCCAAGGAGAAGAATCGGAGAAGCTGAAGGAAGATTACTGCTCCTGTGCTGTTTGCTCTTGGCCTGCAGTGGTTACTTGTTGCCAAGGAAAGAAGAAAAGGGACTTTGCTGTTTGCTTTATCATCTTGAGGAAGATCTCCAAGGGCTTGAAATTGAGCTTGCCTCCTGTCTGAAGTCTCAGAGACACAAGGGCTTCACCGGTCAGGAAGAGGTCAATGGTGATAAGATTTCACAGATTTCCTTAGAACATTTTCACAGTATTTATTCCACAGAGTATCTAGTGGGGGAAGAACTGATCCAGGATTATTTTTCTAGTATAGATATCCCTAAACTTTGAGATAATCGGACAAGTCAATTAGGATCTGATATAAATTCTGCAGAAATATTGACCTCTATTAAAGTAACAGCTGGGGCAAAAGCATGTGGTCAGGATGGCTTCCCTATCGAATTTTATAAAACCTTTTCAAATTAATTGTTGACACCATTGAAAAAACTATTTAATTATATTAAGCAAGGAGGGTTGGTTCCAGCAAGCTTTAAAGAAGCAACAATTGTGTCATTTGTTGAAAAAGATAAAAATCCTGAGGATGTAAACTTTTAAAGGCCCATCAGGCTTTTAAATTCGGACTACAAGATTTTATTTAAATGAACGATTTTTATTTGCTGCCCAGGAGGTAATTCAAAGTGATCAGACAGGCTTTATAGTGGGAAGATCTTTGGCAGCTAATACTGAGTTTTTAGTACAGGCCTTGGATTATTTTAACACCAATTTAATCCCGGCATGTATTATAATGGTCAATGCTGAAGAAGCATTTGACCTAGTTAATTGGACAACCCTGTTTTTCTCCCTGGGTCAATTTGAATTCCCAGCTCAGGTTATTGATATGTTACTCAATATTTATCTGGGGGCCTCGGCCCAGGTATTAATCAACACATAACAAGCAGGGTCGATAAAAATAAACCGGGGGACTAGACAGGGTTGTCCACTTTCGCCGCTGCTTGTTACTTTTATAGAACCATTAGTAATTAAAATTAGAAACAATGCTGCCATCCAATCCCCTATTCCCCGAATGGCCAAGCAGAAACCTTTCGCGGACGACATTTTTTTATATCTGATGCCCAATAAAGAAAATATGGAAAGTGTATGGAGGGAATTTAGAGATTTTGAGCAAATTGGGGGCTACAAAATGAATCCTAATAAAACAGAGGTTCTTGCCCTCAACACTGACCTAAATCTTTTTCCATCCTGTTTGCGGGTTCAAGCCACTAACCAAGATCCAGTTAGATATCTTGGGATTTTTGTAACTAGCCAGTACCATCAGCTATATCATCTGAATTATACAAGAATGAAAACTAAAATTAAGGGACTTTTAGATCAGTGGCTTTTACTCCCTCTTTCACTAGTGGGCAGGGTTTCATTAATCAAAATGTCGATACTACCGCTGCTTATATTTCTATTCAGTAATGTCCCAATAAAAATTAATTTATCCTTTTTTTAAAGAAATGGAAACAATGTTTAGAAGTTTTATCTGGTGGAAAAAAGTATCCAGGGTCAAGCTGCCAGTAGTACAACTATCCATTGACCAGGGGGGCCTTGCTCTACCTCATTAAAAAAATTATTATGAGGCTGCCTTTTTAGATATAGTGGCGGGATTGATAGGATCCAAATGTATTCAAGATAGCTTCTTTTTTGATAAAATGTTACAAGAAATTGGCTCCCAAACCCAAGTGTTTTTAAAAACCTCCAAACTTCAAAAAAAAACAGATACAAGACCTTAAGGGAATATTATTCTAGACTTCAGTCCTTTATTAACAAAACTGGCTCCTCAGGAGTACAATATCTGAGTTTGAGGGAGTGTACCAGTCTAGGCCTCCAATTCAAGATACGCCGTCTAACTAACTGGGAAAATTGTGGGCTATGGGAGCTAAGACACTTCGTTATTCAAAATAGGGTGGTTGCTTGGCAAGAGGTGATGATAAGGGCTGATAACCCTAGGAGACCCACTTTTTTAAAATATTTGCAAGTTGTTCACTTTTTAAAAAATATTAATGGCCTCTTTGAGTCTCCAAACAAATTGGTGGTAGCCCTTTATGGGGCCAAAATCAATGGCATAGGGAACTGGTACCGGTTGTTAAACCGCCAGGGACAAACATCATTGATAGAAAGTCATTTGGGTAAAATTGACCATGAGATACAATGTGCTTTTTCATGTAAGGACTGGGAGACCCTATGCCACCTAGGAAGCAAATCCCTGCGCGTGACCAATTTTTAAAGGATGGCATTTTTATCACGCTGGCTTGCCTATTTGACTCCGGAGGCCTTGGGGAAAAGATATCCGGAGGTTGAAAACAAGTGTTTTAGATGCCAAGCCGATGGCCAGGGCGGGTGATACCAAATGTTATTACCTGTCCACAGCTAGAGCCCTTTTGGGAGGCAATTTTTGCGGATATGGAGGTGGCAATCGGGAAGAGAATCCAGCCTGAGGCTGAGCTGGCCCTATTTGGGATATGCAAAGATAGAATGATGTTAACCAAGGATGAGGAAATGTTCATATTTGTCTCTTGTACGGTAGCCCGCTCCTTAATCCTCCCGAACTGGAAATCCGGTTTATGTTCCCCCCAATTGAAGTGATTCATTAAAGTGAAAAGGACTCGTAATTTCGAAAAAGCATATGCAAGTGGGGTGGGAGCTGTCGAAAAAAATTGGAAGAATTTGGAAAATCTAGAACAGCTAAAGGGGGTTGATTAATACTTGATACTGATATTGATACCAATGTTTAACTTGTAACAGCTTTAGTGATTAAGAGCACTAGCACTTTTACCTTGATGGTTGCACTTTAGAAGCATTAGCACTTTTCTGGTCATTGCAATTTGTAATATTTGCACTTTTCTGCTGCTGCACTTTATCGCAGGGTTTTGCACGTTCTCTCTTTTTAAATTATTGATGCTATTGGCTGCTACAGTTTTATCTTTTTATTCTTGTCAAGGAAGGAAGAAGCTATTTAATATTTTTTTTTAAAAAGGTTTCAATAAATGTGCCTTTGATTTTGATCGCAAAATTTATATCATGTCCCTAATGCTCTGCTCAATAAATGTTTTTTTTTTTAAAAAAACATCTTCGTAGCGCCTGCCGTGCGGCTGCAAATGTTCATGCATCGGACGGGATCGTGGCATCACATCAAGCCGCCATTTTGTTGCATTGCACCGGATCGTCGAATCGCATCGAGGAGCCATCTTTTCGCATCGTAACCCGAATGCAGTAAGAAAGTGACGCATCCCCTCCTCACCGGTAAGAAACTGATGCATCACCTCCTCGGCGCTGCAGTAAGAAACAGGTGCACCGACTCCTCTGAAGCATGGAACTGACGCTTCGCCTTCCCTGCAACCCTTTTATTTGTTTTGCGTGACGCATCTAAGGTACTTTGTTGAAAAAGTGTCACATTGACAACTTGCATTGAACTGAACTATTACTACCATTTAAGAACCTTATTTTCGATACTGTATTGTGGATGTTTGCCATTTGGTCTTGTTTAGATAAAGATCACTTATTTTTCTAAACTGGTGTGTCCATTTGTAGTGTTATCACTGTGTTACTGTATGAGTCCACAAATGCTTTCCACACTGCCTTAGAGATAAGCCTGTCTGCACATACCATGCTACTAAGGGGGTGAGCAGGGGTTATTTTGGGAGTGTATCCTCCTTTCCCTGACTAGAAGCAAGGGTCCCTATCTGGACAAAGGTGCAAACCATTACCAACTGGAGACCCCTATTTCTAACACTTCATATGGAGAGATTTCAACCACTGAGGCTGAGACGTCCATGCAGAAAAGATAGAAGAAGCAGAGGTGAAGTTCTCGGATTTGTAGTTTGTGAATTGCATTTTGGAGTACATAAATGACTACTTCTTTATGTGCTCCAAAATAACATTTGTATATAGGCTCCTAGAGGTGGGTTACTCTGTTATTTGTGTGTTATATCACTAAAGTCACTAGTCATGCAAAGGAGTTAACAAATGATGGAAAGGTCCTGTTTTCTATTCGTTGTGATGAGCAGGAGCTGCCCGTGCAGGTAAGAGTGGTGGGGCGGTAAGACGGGGTTGGGGGGAACTCGACAGACGATGAGGGAAAAATTAAATAAATAAATAATTTTCACTCATTGTCGTCTGTCGAGTCCCCCCTACCCCGCTCCACTGACCCATGGTTCTTACCTACAGGGGCCGCTCCTGGTAATGAGTGGATTTCTCAATGTATATCGACTGAGGAATAAGAAAACATTTAAACACATTGTGCGAGCTATTGCGTTTGCCATGTAGGCACAAAAAAATTGTGACTCTTCTCGCAAAATGCGTTACAAGGAAATGTTAATGGTTTGTGAGAAGGATGCATTTTCCTTTGATTATGGATCATAATTGAAATGTCCTCATGTTTTTACTCTTTGTTGTAACTGCTGTCTTTTGTGGATGTGAAAACCATGTATAAAATAAACATTAGTGATGGATCAGAATGGAAGGTTAAGTAAAACAGCTCACAGTGTGGGACAAAATCTATAGGCAGGGAAACAGGGAAGACAGAGCCAGTAGCTAGAAGATCTCAAGAACCATGCCCTCATTAACTTCAAATGGTGTTAGTGAACAAAATATGTTCTGATTTATTTTCACTGATGTATTTTAACAGGAACGATTTACAATGACAGCCTCCAGGTTAATTTTTTCTCTGAACATTACAGTTATGATGAAGATGAAAGCTGACATGAAACCAGTATTTTTGAAGCTTTAGAGAAGTAATTTGTCAATGTTGACCTTTCTGTAGAAAATGTTACATGCATGCATCGATTCAGGTCCCAGTGTCACATCACAGGCTAGATGAATGTTTGACACATTTTGTTATGATCCGTGTTTTCTTTAAGTGAATTACTGCAACTTGACCCAATGCACTGCCGAGGGTTCACTTTGAAGTAAGAGCAACTTTGAATAGGCTAGATAATATAGTAGGAAAGTTGCCATTCTGCATTCTGGAACTAAATAATGTAGATTATAAAGTTCATAGAGCCAAAAATGTGAACTTTTTCTGCTATTTCAATTTCCAGAGTGGAAAAATGATACGGAGAAAGATGAAGGAAGATCGATCAATAATATTGTAAGCAGATTTCTAAAGTGTTCCACTATCCAACAGGGAACAAGAAGACAAGAATAGGAAAGGGAGTACATTTTCGCTTTTAGGTTCATCCAGAGAGAGCAGTTCCAGCATTTTGCACAAAACCCAATTTTACCAATAACAAATTTGTTTTTGTAAGACTTTAATGTTCAGTCAATATCATGCGAAGGGTGAAGGAAAGAAAGTGTAGGCATGACATCAGTACAGTCTTTAGCGTTAAACAATGAAAGGGGCAATAAGACCTGAGGCAACAAAAAAACTATTTGCAATTAGCAAATAGCGATTTTTACTGAATCACTATTTTGTAATGGCAAAATGCTGTGTATGTTATGAATCAGCACAGATTTAGTGATTCCTTAATATTACCAAATCGCGATTCGCTAAATAGGTAATGGCTATTAGGTAATACTTCTCCATTCGTTCCTATGGGCCTAAAGTCCCATAGGTGCAAATGGTTTTGCCTTAGCTAATTTGGGATTACCTAATAGCTAATGGAAAGCCACAGGTGCCCGGGGGCATGGGGCCCCCCTGAAGCACCCCAAAATAAATGAATGAATGTGCACATGTAAAGTGTGTGTACTACATGGTACTCTGAAAGATGCGTTTGCGTACATTTTTCAAATTTTTCACGTTGCCATCAACTTGAAGTCAATGGCAATAGCATTTCCTAAATGTACAGTTTGCATTTACAAAATGCTTGGTACATGTGCTAAAGGAATCGCAATTTGTGATTCCTTATTTGTAGTCGCAATTTTAGGTAATCACAATTTTTGTAATTACCTAAAATTGCATCTACAAAGCCTTTTCATACATCAGGAAAGGCTATTTTGCATTCACAAATGGCTGAATAGTGTGATTAGCACCGTTTGCAAATGCAAAGTTGTTTCATACATGTGGCTTTCTCATATTGAGGGCAGATATACCCTGTCGAAGTGAAATTGCCATGGGTCAACCTGGCAATTTTGCTCCTGATTTACTAATGATTGGAGGTTAAAATGGGAAAAAGCATGTGAAAACTATTTCTGTCCTATTGCCCTCCTTAATATCTATTAACTTTAGTGCTTGATTTGCACAGGGAAGCACATGAAAAGAGTAAAACACACAGCATGTGATAGTCACCAGCGCTAAAATGAGCAGAAGTTTTCTTTTCCTCCACCGATTCCTAGCTATGAGTAGATGTTTTGGAGGCCTGGCTACAAAGGATACCTACAGCATAAAGGTGCCTAGAGCTGGACAGAGAAAAGGCTCCTCAAAGCAATCATTTTAAAAAACACAATATAGTGAGATTTTAAAGAATGCAACATAGTTGGTAATATTTTTAAAGTATTCTTCCTTGACAGCTATTAGTGATAAGTAGTAGGAAAGGGTGCTACTAAAAGCACAGTGAGAAAGGAGCATTTAGATTTCTTCTGGAAATATTTGTCAACTGGGGGTATATTATCAAGGCAGGCCATAAAATTATCGCCGTTTTAGCGGCAGAAAACTGCCGTTAAAACGGCGATAATGGGCTTCATAATATGCTCTATGGAATTCCAATTGAAGCCCATGTTAGATGTCCTACACATTTAACATAGGCTTCAATTGGAATTTCATGGAGAATATTATCAAGCCCATTATCGCCGTTATAGCGGCAGTTTTCTGCCGCTAAAACGGTGATAATTTTGTCGCCTGTCTTGATAATATGCCCCCTAGTGTTTTGAAATCTCTACCGAATAAAATTGATTAGACCTGATTAGAAGATAAATGAAGTTATACATGGGGTTGTATTTCTTCATCAACCAGCCCTTGGGACATTTGTGGAAAATGCTGCATTTCTAGGCACATTTTAAAAACAACCATAGATAATAATTAAATGTGTTTTACAAGCAATTCAAAACGCATTGGCACAGTTGTGAGTACAGAGACATGATGCTCAAAAAGCTATCATACCACTCTCAGTCAGCACTGCAATGACTGTACATGGCTCCTGCATTCTGGGTACTTAACTGGCTGGGAAAAAGTTCTGCTTATTTTGGGCAAAGTTGGGGGGCTATTGCGTTTGGAAGCTGATAGGCTACCTTAGTTTCTCAAGAATGAAGATTGAGAATTATTTCTGATGACCAGCATATGTTAATGTAATGCTCCATAGTGCTAAGGGTTATTATAGAACAAAGGGGCATATTAGCAAGAATCTCGTTAAAATTATCGCCGTTTTAGCGGCAGGAAACTGACGCTAAAACAGCGATCATTTTAACGAGGTTCTTGCTAATATGCCCCAAAGTTTCTTAGTTTAGACCATACACGTGTTTGGTCTTATGCCCATGGTCTGTGTCCTTGGTCCCATTGTCTATCTCACAGCCCTAGTTTTGGAGGCAATGCAATTTTGTCCCGTTGTCCTTGTGCTAATGTCAGAGGCCTTGTGTACTTTTCAGTGCCCTTATCAGGACACTGCATGCCTGTATCCCCTTGTCCCAATGTCATTGTAGCAATGTGTATTCCAATGCCAGTCACAATAGCCATATGTCAGTTTCCCCACGTCATTGCTTAAATGTAAATTCCTGGGCAACAGTTCCAGTGTTTCCATGTGCATGTGTCCTTTTGCCAGTTCGTGTCATAACAATGTGTTTGTCACTGTCCCAGTGTCAACATTCCAATGTCAGTGTCCCATGCAACTTTATCTATGCCTGTGTCAGTGGCTCACAGTATCTCGGGCTGTGTGCTAGTGGCACCAATGGACTTCTCCATGTACATGCTGGTGTTCCAGCTACAACTGTAATAGCTTTGTGTTCCTGTGTCAAGATTTCCAGATCAGTCCTCTTTTGTCAGTACCCCAGAGTCCGTATCCATGTGTCAGTGTCTCTAGTATCAATATTCCCTGTGTTCGTTTTGGTGCTCTAGTGCCAGCTACCCAGTATTAGTGCCTCCATGCTGGTGCCCAGTGTTGTGTCACTTCCTAGTATTACTGTCCATGCATTGCAGCAACCTGTGTCAGTATCCCGCTGCTGGTGCTCTAGTGTCAGTGTCTCAGTATTTGAGTAATTGTCATTGTTCCTGAGTCAGTGTCCCTATTTCATTGTTAATGCATGTGTGTATGTCTCACTCTGTTTTGT
This sequence comes from Lissotriton helveticus, assembly GCF_964261635.1. Classification (NCBI taxonomy): domain Eukaryota; kingdom Metazoa; phylum Chordata; class Amphibia; order Caudata; family Salamandridae; genus Lissotriton; species Lissotriton helveticus. The sequence continues at coordinate 2,134,386,235 of NC_136059.1, read as the reverse complement.
TGCCTGAGCAGTGTTTCAGTATCAAATACAGTGCCTGTATTACTCTACCTATCCACCGGCAGTGCTTCAGTGTGAATGAGGCAGTGTCAATGACCCCAGATCAATCCCACTGTGTCATTGTCCATGTGCTGACGGCATCCTCCCAATATCGGTGTCTATGCGTTAGTGTCTTGCTGTACCAGTGTCTGTGTTTCTAGGCACTGGCGCTGTGGCAGTAACCATTGGCAGAGTTGCAGTTCCCACAGTGCTGATTAATGGCGATTAATGTCCCACTGTCTGCATCAATGTCTGTGTCCCTGAGTCAGTGTCTTCCTGTCAGTGCACTTGGGTCAGTATGACAGTGTCAATGCTCAATGTCAGCAGCCACAGTCTCACCCAGTGTTGTCTCCTGCTAATCAGTGCACGCATGTCCAAGCATAAATACTTTAGGGTGAGTAGCTCTGTATCAGTGTCCTACAGTCAAGGTTTATGACCCATGTCAAGGTTCAAATGTCATAGTCCCCATGTCAAAATCCACATGGCAGTGCCTGTGTCATAGCTCTCATATCTTTGTCTCAGCGACACTATCGCAGCGTGAGTGTCTCCATGTCAGTGTTTATGTCACAGTATTACAGTGAATAGAATGAATCGTGCTGCACTATGACTAACCCCAATCTTTGTAGATGACAATGCAGGAGCCGTTTCTCTTATCATTTGGCAATTTAGGAATGTGTTTGAAGTTTGCTTTACAATGCAGTGCACACCTTTAATTTTGACTTGCATTCTGAACACATTACGAGGTGAAGGAAGTGTTAATATGAGTTAAGCTGTTGTGTGGAAAATGATCTCTTGACCTTTACCTGGGAGCCCTGTCTGCTGCCAGTTGCATTTGGGAGTCAAGTATTATTATTATGGGGGTCTCTGGCCCCTCTAGACCCCTCCTGAGGCCACACAACTCTGAGCCCTCCAACTCAAACTTAGGGGTCCATTAGGATGACGGGCGGACTTTGTCCGCAAGTCATCCTAGCGGGGATTGGGACTGCCCGCCATAAGGGCGGGGGTCCCGTGGGGGATATTAGGATGTGCCCGCCACAGTGGCACATCGTGCATTTCTAGCATTGTGGCGGGCGGTGCTCTCAGCACCGCCCGCCACAATGCTAGAAATGCATTTCAGCATTTGCATAAACAAAGCAGCAGGCACCGCGCGGTGCCTGCCGCTTTGTTTATGCAAATGTGGGGGGGTATCCCAGGTACCCCCCGTGTGCAGCCCCCACCCCTCTTTCACTCTGGGGGTCTGCAGGGGGCCCCCAGAGTGAAGACCGCATGCCTTTCCGTGGCGGCATTGCCGCCACGGAAAGGCATGACTGACAGCCCATACTAATATGGCTGGCGGTGTCTCCGAGACACCGCCACCATATTAAACATTTTCCACCCCGGCTGCAAGGCGACCGGGGCGGAAAAGTGGCAGACGGTCTTTGTGTCCGCCACGGTCCCCCCCCCCCGCGCGGGGGGAATTCGGGGAACGGTGTCGGGCAGATTGCCCCCGCCAGGCCGGTGGTGGCTACCGCCAGCCTGGCGGAGGCAATCCGCCCGACATCGTAATGGGCCCCTCAGTCTGGTTTTGTCACTCTCATCACACTTCAAGTAAATGACCCAACTCACTTTTGCGACAGCAGGACCAGACCGGGTGTCATGAGGAGTGTGGCAAAGTGGGTGGCAAAACTAGGACAGGTAGTATTGAACTGTTCACACCCTTAAAAAGTGCCCATTGCAACCATAGCAATGCCTCTCTATGCTCATGCTTGGGTTTCCCAGTTTCATAACTCAGCCTGGAACTAGTACCCTACCTATAACCAGCTAAAGCAAAGACAAGAATCCCACCAAACATATGCACATTGAGCATCTTGAAAATCCAAAGGAACCCACATGCAAGACTATCAGGGCAGTAGCTCCTCCTGCAGCTCATTTCTTACTGTAGATTTCGCTCTTACAAGAGCAAGAGTTCAGGAAGTCGTGGGAAGGTGACGGCCGCAACCATAAAAACCATGACCCATTGGCCCACTGGACTTCCTAATTGAGATGTAATGCAGAGAACAGCCACTCAGAAGCAACAGAAAGAACGAGGACACAACTTGACAGTCTTCTATCATCACTGAAACGGAAATCACCATGGGCTAAATAGTCTGTCATAGGAGACCATTTTCATTGCTTTCCTGATTTGAAAAATATCTAGATGGAGTGCTTGATGCCAAAATCAAAATTGGTAGGCACAGGCTGGGTCCAGGATGTGCACCCATGCATAGTGAGAGATATTCAGAGACTGTATTTTGCCACATTGACAAAGAGAAAACCTGAGAGATAATGTGTTGAGGAGAGAGTGAATCACATGATACATTTAAAGGTCCAGTACTGAGTGATCCATTATTGCCAAATAAATGATGCATGTTGGGAAAAAGAAAAACAGAGAGACATTTTCTAAATAGGAAATGGGAATACTATAAGATGTATATGGGCATAGTATATAGATAATACTACCAAAGGAAGGACCTATGAGCTATATATAGGAACATAGTGAGATTAAGCCTTTCCTCAGTTAGAGAACCCACAAGGCCTAACCCATACCCACTGTAGTGAAAGTTCCTTGCTGAAGGGAACCAGGAACGTGCAAGACACCATTTATGCAACTTGTGGTATCAATACCCACAAACCCTATGGTACAGTAGACACACTGGGAATTACGGAATGGGAAACATTGAAGGCCTAATTCACATAGGTAAGCTTACACTTTTAGGTAAGCTTATGATTTATCCCTATTCACAAAGGCACTTAACGAGTAGTATCTTTATGACTGCAGAGGTTCTGCACTCTTGACAGAGACTCCACACAATAAAGATAGGACAGTCCCTTTTAATAAATGTCTGTCTATGCAATGATATAATCTGATATACTAAGGCAAAACACTTCCGCATATTAAAGAAATACACTTGTTTGACTTTTGAAGAGATTGAATCATATCTTTACATTATGTTTGTTGCACATTATGCATTTTCATGGTGAAAATTGTCATGGTTGAACTAATGCACAGGCTCTTGAAGCTAAGCTAGACTCATGGCTTGTGTCACCCTATTCATTTTCCAACCCCCCCCCCTCTATTTGAGACTCAGGCTTAGTACATGGGGCCATGAGTCACTTGATAAAATTATTTGTAAAAGGTGAGGACTAGAAACATGGAGCCCACCCTACATGCACCAATTTCAAAACTGTACCATCAAGGCTTCTTGTATCTGATACAAAGAAGAGTGCATGCAAAGAAAATACTTTCAAAATAGGTGAATCCGCTGCACCGCGGTGAAATGTGCGGCACGGCAAAGCAGTTAAACACAACTAGCTCCACTAATGGAATATTTTCGGAATACTTGGGTTGGTTATATACACCAATCTGACAACAGATGGCAACCCAAGTATCACATTCCATTTTTGCATGTCAGTGACAGTACCATGTCCCTAGAAGTAAAGCAAAATAACGCAGTGGAAGTGTGACACAATTTCTTAGAATGAACACTTGGAAGACGCCACTCTGCACTTGACCAATTCTTAGAAATACTTAAAAAAGAACAAAGGTACCAGTAGCTGAGAATGCAACTGTTTCTAACTCAACTTAAATCAAAACTCTCTATGCATCTAAACATATGCACAAAGTCCTAGCATTCAGAGTACCACTCTTTACTAACAACTTACTATATCTAGACTCAGTTGCAGGAACACTACTTAAAAAACCTAACAAAGCTAAAAGACACAAACATTAAATTTTCCTAAAATGCAAACATGTATACTTCATTAATACTTATTAATAAAGAAACGTAAAATACTAATCTGAAATTAAACAATAATTAAAAAGAAAAACATTAGATCCAAAATTAAACTTTATTATCATAAAATATTCTAAGAAATACACCCTAAACACCAAAAAAAGCATACAAATATACAATAAGCATACAAACATAGATTACAATAATTAAACTTGTCCACCCAATAACATAAATGAATTTAAAAAAACAATGTTGTGGCTGCAGTCTTGGTGGGTGAAATGGCAATCCAAAAACCTGCAATTTCCAAATAAACAAACAAAAAGAACCCAGAAGATGCAAAAATAAAGGAGAAAAATGGAACATTCAAAACAAGTCCAGTAATCCAAAGACTCAATTCAAAACCAAAATAATAAATAAATAGCCAGGAAAACTGAAAAATCAAGAGAAATATATAAATAATCTTGATTAAATACACAACAATTTTTTCTTGAACAAAATTAAAAAGTATTCAGGTTCAATATAAAGTCTGATGTCCACAAATAAAAACCTGTAAAGGAAAAAAAACATAGAAAACCACCCAAAACACTTACTTCCCTAGTAAAAACCATCCACAGTGAGATAGCATTAAAATCAATGATAAACACATAGACTACACATATAAAATATAAATAAACATTACATTTCACAATGAGGCCCTGAACTAAATTACATATACAGCGGTCAAAATACAATAAAACAGCATTCAATTAGAAAGACTAGCCTAATTACAAGTAAATACCTCCCTCCTAACCACTAAACCCATCCAAAGTAGGTTTAAAATAGTCACACCTGAATCATAGACAGACCAGCAACAGGAAACTTCAAAAACCAAGAACAACATCAAATGACCAAGAAAGAGTACTAAATTAAAGAAACTTGAAAAAAGTGGTTAAAAAATACAAAATAAAAAAGTTTACCACCCTATAGAAATCAGTATGTATTGTTGTTTATAAAATAGTGAACACTGTGTGAAAAATATATACCTAATTTCAATGCTTAAAAGCTGCACAAAAATGTGTCATACATAAGATAAAATACTGATAAGAAATATATAACCTTTTTTTTGTAATTTCATATATTACTGGATGTGCTTAATTACAAATAAAAAATGTATGTAAACTACAAATGCATCATATATCTAATTACAATTATTTTGAAGTAAAACATGTTTTTTCTCTGAAACAATATCTAGAAAAATGTTGTAAGTATTGAACAGTAATGCATACTAAAAATAGTGTATATAAAAAAAATGTTTTGGAAATGCATCTGACAAAAAAGTAAGCATTACACTTATTACTTATAAAAACTACGGGGCATATTACCAACAAGTTGGGGTAATTATCGCAAAGTGCTCTTAGCTCTGTTTTTCTTATCACCGGCTATTTCTGGATTTCATCGCCGTGATAGCGCGGTATTATCAACTCTCATCTGAAAGGCGAAAAGAAATCCAGCGATAGAGGCGAAAACACCCATTATCACAAGAAATCCAGAGATAACTGAGCAGCGATAATAGAAAAGCTCGCTGATACGATAGGGTGTACTTAACTATTTAATCCACCTCCCATATGCAATAAAGCGAAGTCAGGTTTTTTGCAGGTGTTAGAATCATGCGATAATGGGGGCTTAGCGCGCCTTTTGTTATTGCTTCACTGTTCAGGGGCCGCGTTGTTGATACCGCGATGTTGGTTTTGCGATCATTTCTCATGTTGTCTCAGGAGGGAACGCCTACTTTGCATCTCATTAGCTATAGCTATCGCTGTCATGAGATGCGTTACAAAATCGATTGCTAACATGCGCTAATGCATGTTAGCAACGCCTTGATAATATTGAGATAAAACAATCGCGCTAAGTGCCGAAAAAGCAGCGGTATATCTCTTGATAATATGCCCCTACATTGAAATTAAACAATTAATGCTATAAATTAGTTTATTATTTTAATGTACAAAACAAAAAAATTCAAACAATTTGTTGATATCTCATATACCATTCCCAATAGAAACTTAACAACATTGGAGAAACTAATATTTTATTTTATTTATTGAGAAAGTCTAATTTACTACTCCCATTCCAAACGTAATCAAACTGGGGAAAGTGTTGGACTTTTGCAATTCAGATTTACTATTCCTGTACCAAACCAAATCACATTAGGAAAAGTGTTCGACTTTGAGTCAGTGGGTGTCACACCACATACTTAAGATTATTTATTGGACTTGGAGGAGCAAGGATTACTATTTAATTTTATACTTGACTACATTGGGGAAAATGGTGGTCTGTGGGGTATGGGGGTGATATTTACTATTCTGACTCCAAACTTACCCACATTCGGAAAAGTATTCTAGTTTGGGGGTGGGGTTTAGGTTTACTGTTCCCTCTCCGAACTTAAGTACACTAAGGAAAGTGTTGGACTTTGGGTAGGGTTCAGATTTACTATTCCAATTCAAACTTAACTATATTGGGGAAAATGTTGGACTTTGTGGAGGGGGAGGTTTACTATGCCGACTGCAAACTTACCCACATTGGAAAAATTGTACTTTGGTTGTAAATAAGTTTAATGTTCCTTCTCCAAACTTCACCACATTGTGGAAACTATTGGACTTGTGCATCATTGAAAAGAACTAAAAAAAAATTAAAACATTAAAGATATTACTTCATAAAAAATAATTAATCATAGAGTAGTTTTCAATTTGAATTGTAAATAGAATAGAATAGAATAGATGTGGACTTGTAGAACGCGAATTGCTGCCCGGAGGCATCCAAGCGCTAAATAACCCGAATCTACCAGCGGGCTGTGGAGGAGGTGAGCAGAAGTTAGCAAGGTAAAATAAAAAGGTAGGTCTTTAACTGTTTACGAAACACAGAGAGGTTGGGATTGACTCTGAGGTGCAGTGTTCCACGTTCTGGATGCATTGTGGGCAAACGTCCTGCCACCCGCTCTGGCTCTTTTTATTCTTGGAACCACTGCTAGGAAGGTCTGGCTGGAGCGAAGACTTCTGTTGGGGGTGTAGTGGGTGACTAGGTCGCGGGTAATACTAGGGCCAGTGTCCCAGAATGCTTGATGGGCTATGCACATTGCTTTAAAAAGAACTCTCTGGCAAACCGGTAGCCAATGCAGGCTGACCAGTCGGGCCCTCACTGATTGTCTACGAGGGATTTTAAGCAGTAAGCGCGCTGCGCAATTCTGCACTGTCTGCAGCCTGCGCAGGGTGTACTCTGGGGCGCCGAGATAGAGCACGTTGTTAAAGTCAATGCGTGAGTGTATAAGCCCCTGTATAGCCACCTGTTTGGCTTCCATGGGAAGGAGGGGAAAGATTTTATTTAACATCCTCATGATGCCGAAACAGGTGGCTGACAGTTTTGTTGCCTGCACATTGAAAGACAGAGATCTGTCTAACCACACTCCGAGGCTCTTGATATTGTCTTTGGGAACTGGAGGAAGACCCAGACACGGAGGCCACAGAGAGTCGGGGAGGCAGAGATCTGGGGGGCCTAGGAGCATCAGCTCCGTTTTGTCCCCATTCAGCTTGAGGGATGAAGAGGACATCCAGGACTTCACCTCCTCTAGGCATTCTCTAAGCCCACCTGGCGTAGGGCGGTTGGCCTCCTGCGCCAGTGAGACCACCAGCTGCGTGTCGTCCGCATAAGAGATGATCTTAACCCCGAATGGACGGACGACCTCTGCCAGTGGTCTCATGTACAGGTTGAAGAGTGCGGGGCTCAGAGAGGAGCCCTGCGGAACTCCGCACTTTAGAGGCCTGCTGGAGGACACGGACTCACCCTCAAAGACTCTAAAAGATCTGTCCTCTAAAAAGGACTTAAACCACGACCAGGCTTTATCCTTAATCCCGGCGCTGGACAAATGGTACAGTAAGGTGTCGTGACTGACCGTGTCAAACGCCGCACTTAAGTCAAGGAGGATCACTGCCACTGATCCTCCTTGATCCAGGATCTTCCTAGCTTCCTCAGTGACCATGATGAGAGCGGTCTCAGTCCCGTGTTTCGGTCTGAAGCCCGTCTGGGTGGGATCTAGTAGGTGATGGTTTTCCAGAAAGCTTACTAGTTGTTGGTTTATGTGTTTTTCCAAGACCTTGCTCACCCAAGGGAGCAGGGAGATGGGACGGTAGTTACCCAGGTCAGTCGGGTCTAAGTTGGGTTTCTTCAGTAAAGATCTGACCATGGCCTGCTTCCATACGGTTGGGACAGTGCTGGAGGTAATAGAAGCATTTAGTACCTCCCTAATAGTAGGCAGGGTGATCTGGGAGGCAGCCATTATTATGTCCGGCGGGGCAGGGTCGACCAGAGAGCCGGATTTAACTCTGTGCGCTAAAGATTCAAGGGTGATAGAATCTAGTAGGGAAAAATGAGTCAGGGTGGGTTGGGGAGAGGAAGGGGGTGGTAGGGGGTATATTAGATTGGGTTGAAGAGGTCATCTTTTTAGGGGGGAAGGCTGAGTAGATAGTATTAACTTTCTGGTAGAAGAACTCAGCAACGTTATTACAGTGAATGATGGATTTTTCGGCCTGCGGGGCAGAGGGAGGAGTCATTAGCTTTTTGACGATCTGAAAAATCTCCTTAGGCTTTGACTTGGCCAACAGTATTCTATTGGAGAAATAGGTGGCCTGGGCTGCTTTTACTTGGGCTTTGTACTCGCCGATAGATTCTCGGTAGCGGGTGTTATTGTCTAACGAGTAATCTGACCGCCACCGTCTTTCCGACCTTCTACATAGACGTTTCTTGTCTCTGAGAGCCTCCGTGTACCAAGGGGCGGTTTTGTGGGGACCCTTCAGCGTGACCTTACTTATTGGAAGTGTTGCGTCAAGGGTTTGCGTGATCCAGTTAACGTAGGCCTGGTTGGCTAGGTCGGGGTCCTCCTGATCATGGGGTTGAGAGCTGGCAAGTTTGATAGACCAGTTATCAACCGCGAGACAGGCCCAGGCTCGCATGAGCCTCGTGGTGGGTACCGTTGAGGATGGTTTGAGCGAGGTCCAGCAGATGGGGACCAGGAAGTGGTCTGTCCAAGGCAGGGGGATTAGCGGACCGGCTAAAAGATCAGGGCAGTTACTGAAAACAGGGTCCAGCAGGTGGCCCTTGACGTGAGTGGGAGTAGTGACACGTTGGGTGAGTTGCAGGGCTGCTAGATCGTCTGCAAAGTGGCGGCTATGTGGTCTGAAGGGGAGTCAAAGTGGAGGTTAAAATCGCCTAACAGAGTAAAATTGGAGGAGGTGCTGACTCGGTCGGCCACACTTGAGGGTAAATTTTCATGTAACTGCTTCGAAGGGCCGGGGGGCGGTAAATAGGAGTGCCTGAGAAGCAACTATTGGGTGAGAGTTCGATGTTAAAGGCAAGACTCTCACAGTCTGGGATGGTTTCAGAGGCAACTCGGCAGTGGAATTGTTCCTTATAAATGATGGCTAAGGCTCCTCCTCTCCCTTTAGGACGGTCTTGCCGTATGATTTGAAAACCTGACGGGAGAGCATCTACAACAGCAGGGTCAAACTCAGAAGTAAGCCAGGTCTCTGTCAGGAACAATATGTCAGGAGTGTATTCCTCTATTAAAAGAGCTATTTCGGCCCTGTGCTTTGGGAGGGAGCGACAGTTCAGTAAGAACATGTGAAAATCATGTGTGAGTTCAGAGCTTGGTTTGGGTTTGAGGGGAAGAAGGCATTTGGGGCAGACTTGTGGCAGGGCGTCGGCTTGAAAGATATGCCGAGTGCAAATACTGGCAGAAGGCCTAAGGCTGTGTAGGGTTTCCGCGTTGTAGTATCCGGGCTCTGATGGCTGGGATGTAGGGGGAATGGCCCAGGGCCCGGACTCGGCGCGGACGAGCGCAGACGAGCTTGCCTTATGCGCGCCTTTGGCGCGCAATCGTCGCGCCCGCTGCGCTCGTCCGCTGCGCTTCCGGTACATGCACATTTTAGTAGTGAGGGGATGGTAGAGGGGGCGTGGCCTCGGAGTGGGCGTGTCCCAATCAGGGCGAGGGGAATGGCGGTTGCAGAAAGCAGCGATTTCGCCCCTTACCAGCGCTCGTTTTCCTGTAAGGAGGGGTGCCTGCACACTGCAATCGTGTGACAGGAAGGGTGAGTGAGAATAAAACCAAACAATTTTTTAAGTTTAAAAACAGTGAATAATGCTCAATCTGTCAGGCTACTCCCGGCTGTGCCTCAGGAGGATTAGAAGTTATCTGCGCACTAGCAAGTCAGCGCGCTTCAATAATACAACACAGTTTTAAAATTACTGCCCACCCAATTCCCCTAAAAAGTCAACATCCCACTCATAAAATTATTATACAAAAGAACAAACATTTTGAAGACAACACAATATATTAAAACAAAAAATACACTTACAAACATATACATTAGAATTATGTAACATACAATGGAAGTTTTAACAACAGTATTACAATTATTTTCAAAGAGTATATAATCTTACCGGAGATATTGTGATCCACAATTGTTTTAACATCACAATATATAATGCACAATAATTTTGTCTCACAATATTCTTTTGACAATATTTGCTCAAAACACCGACAGACCAACAGATGATAAAGTCAATAAATTGTGGTTACTGGCCCTGGAGATGTTTTTTAGCCCTAGAGGCTCTGTCCTTCCATAGTCACCCTTCAGGACATAAACTCAGTTGTACATGGTGAATCCTTGCCAATCCCTGCAGATTCAGTAGCTGCATTCCAGGGGCCATATTATACATTGCAGCGCATTTTCCTTGTTTGCACAGGGCGCACCTTTAAAAAGATGCACCTTGCGCAAAAAGGAGAGTGCACCAGATTATATTGAATGCGCTGCCCCCAGGGCAGCTGCAAACTTGTGCTGCCCTGGGGGCAGTGTATTCAAGTGAAATACAGATCATCTTTGAAGCAGTTGCTCCATGTTTCACTGTGCAGGTGGCAACCCTCCTGCACTTTTAAGAGAGACGTGAGAGATTCCCTTGCGAGCGGGTGCAGTGAGTGATTGCACCCATCTGCAAGTGACTGCACCCGCCTACAAGGGATATCTCCTTCACACCCGTCTGAGCCCTGCTATCAAGGGCACACTATAATATACATCGGCGCAGTGGTAAAGGGATTCCCTCATTTTTATGGGGCAAGTTAGTATGCCCTCAGATAATAGCGATGGTGGTATATGTGCGCCAGCGCCATCTGTATTACAGAAGGGGTCACACAAGTGTCTACGGTACCTTCTGTAATACCAAAGTGCCCTGGGGCGCAGAAAGTGTCCACAATCACCCGTTGGGTCCCCAGGGCCCTTTGTATAATACGCCCCCACATTATCACACAACCATCAAAAAAGAGAATGAAACTGTTGAGGAAGAAGTTTTATCTTTCTCTCACAGCATTCTTCTCGGTCCAGGGTAGGTAGGGTTCTCCAGTCTTATGGTAGTTTAAATACCACACTTTTGCTCCCTCCATAGGGCGTGTTGATCTACCTCCTTTTATGAGATGAACAGACTGTTGTCATCCTTCCACATGCTTACGCATACTAGAGGAAACAAGTTAAATCAGGAGAATACCTAATACTACAGTCCAATGGGTGCAAGCTGCTAGGCCTGCTTCACCATGCTCATTCCCAAGTAAAACCCAGCTGTTTCTATATCTGCCTTAAAGCAGCGGCCTGAACTGGACCTGCAGCCTAAAGTGGGAAACACTGCTGAAGAGTGTACTGCAATTTGGATCCATCAGGACTGGAGAATTACCAGGGTGCATTGAATCCACTCCTGAGCAGTCGGGGCACCTCCACATTACCAGGAAAAGTAAGCTATTAAAGAAACATAAAAGTAAGATTTCACATTTGTCAGTTTGCATATGTTTTTTTATATATATTGAAATGTCTATTTATAAATGCCTATATTTGAAAACAGGACACCTTACAATAAAACATTTTGAACATTAAATTCAACAGAATCAACGGTACCTATGAAAAAATATATTTTTGTAGCCTGCTCTTTATTCTCTTTTCTTTATAAATGTGTAAAAAGGCTATTTTCTAAACAATTATATTGTTGTGGCTATGAAAAGACTTGGATGTTATAAGCACAATAATATATTGTTTATAAGTGTACGTGATTGAAATTACATGTTGCAAAATAGAATAGCAGGGTGAAAATTTAGTACGGATATGGGATTTGAGGTTCAAGATGTTTAACATCAAATTCATTACGTGCGATGTGTCCTAATTGTGTGTTATAGCTAACAGCTCGCAGACAGGAAACTAATGTTCTGTGCAAAGGCCATAAGTGCGTTGAGAAAGCTATAAGAAGAGCTAATAATAGGCTTCAGTCCTGATGTTTCAAATGTGTCACCTTGAAGTAAAAAAGCAAGCGAAGGTGCGTAAAGGTGTGTGTATGAAAGCAGGAAAGCTAGAACGCAGGAAGGCCAGAAAAACGTCTGTTTCCAGTCGATTACTGTAGTGTCCCTATTGTTTGTTTGCATACAGTACTTACTAGAATATATTGTCATGTTATCAAATCTGCATAACATCCAAGATCCATTTGTATACGCAGGAGATAGATAATTGCTACTGCCACTCTAATTAAAGGAGGAGAGATAACCATAAAATGGAATAAAAGGTGCTTGTAGAAATGGACTTCAATTTATCAAGGAACCAGGACCAGCAGAAGTGAAATATTTACCCTGTGACACCTGAGGGTGTTTTATAAAAAGTCTCCCGGGGTGCAAATTGGGCATTTTTGCCCACTTTTTGTGTCCTTGGCTTGGGACATTTTGCTATGCAGTGGCTACAAATGCTTGTGCAACCCTTTCTGTAGACGGATCACGTAGGAGTAAAGATGCACAATAACAAAGGGATATTCACTCATTTGCATGGGAATGAGGAAGCATGAAAATGAGGGAAACCTTTGCCTGTGTACTTGCCCACTCTGTATTACAGACATGGGCACAGACGCAAGAAATCTGTCAGGTGCATTGACTATGAACCATAAATGATGAGGCACTCAGTTAGTTCTCCGTGGAAGGTGGTAAGAAGGGCCCCAATTACCCACCTAGGCACACGCCATTGGTGGGGGCAATCACATACTGCGCCTGCCTGCTGGAGATCTGTGCCCTCCTCTTGAAAGGGAGGCGGAGTCAGATGCCCCAGCGAAAGGCAGACCAGCGGTTTTAAACACTCAGACCTCTTTTCACTAATCTGCTTTTCTCAGTGAAGGCATACATTTGTGCCTACGCTGGGAACAGGTCATTTGTTGTAATAGGGTTTACTGTCCAGGTCTAGGCCCGGTGCACCTAGTTAAAGTTGTGCACGCCATAGACTTAGAGTAAGACACTGCCCCCTATGCTTTAAATGAGCCCAGATGAGATACAGTGGAAATGTTCCTTTCCATAAGCCTCCTATTTGCTCATAAGGGGCAGATGAAGGTAAGAAGTGTAAACCATACAAAGCCCAGTTTACTTTCTGACATTGCAACTATGGTAATTCCTTTAAAAGGGAGGGGGAGCTGAGGTTTTTACCCTGGCACAACACTTTTCAAAGACTCATGATGCTTTTATAAATGTACTTATAGACTAATAATGCAGGTCTGTCCTTTCAAATATGAGGAAGGCACACAGTGGGTACACCACAAAATGGTGCCAAAAGCAGAAACATCCCAGAAAAGTTAAACTTATTTCACATAAAACGTTTTTTTTCATAAAATGAGAGGCTATTAGTATGAAAACCAAAGAAGGACGTCTGCTAATGTTTTGACCTTTGACCATCTCCACACAAGCATCACATATTCCTGAGGGTTAGCAAGGAAAGTGTGTCATGAACTTCAAAGGTCAAGCGAGGAAATGGAGCTGCTACTCCTGGCAAAACTTTAATGATATCCAGAAACTATGTTCAGGGGTGTTTAAAGACTAGCATAGTAATAATCACGATTGTGGGAATAAAAATGTCAGCAGTACGTTATTAGTATTTAAATTCTGAGGCCTCTGTAGGGTGGTATTCTATCGGTGGTGTGATTGTATTAAACACTGAGTGGCATATTACCAAAGAAGTGTCAGAGAGAGGCGTTAGCCGTCTTGGCTCAACGCCTCTCTTCGCCACTTCGGAAACGCCAGGCTGCACCATATTAACAAGGATATGGTGCAGCCTGGCATTTCCCCCTGCGATGGTGCTAAGTTACACAATTTAGCATCAGCACATGCACCCTTGCACCAGAGTGCAAGGGTGTCTGCGAGCAGGGAGGTTTGTTTATGTGTAGGAAGGAGTTCCTTCCTGCACATAAACAAACCTAAAATGCCATTTTGTAACTTTCATGTGTGCTGCTTCGTGCAGCACACATGGAAATGACAAAATGGCATTTTGAAATTTCGGTTTGTCCATGTACAGGAAGGGACAGCTTCCTGACACCTGTTGTGCATGAACAAACCATGGCATTTTGCTTTTTTCATGTGTGCTGCACAAGGCAGCACACATGGAAAAAGCAAAAACGAGAAGAAATAAAGCATTTCTCCTCGTTTCGCCACCTTAAGACCATGATTTTCTTGGTCTTAAGCTCAGCGATGCCACCTGTTATCACCAAACTTGATAAGAGGTGGCAGTGTCGACTTCAATGGGTGTTGCGGTGCAACGCCCACCGCAACACCCAGTGCACGCCCCATTTCACGCTATGTTTAGTGTGAAAGGGGCCCTAATATCAAGGCAGCGTTAAGCTAATTATTGTGGCTTTAAGCCACGTTAAGTGGCTTAATGCTGCCTTAATAATAGGGGGCTGACCCTATCGCCACCACAACATTACAAAAAGTGTCGTTGTGGTGGCGATAGGAGCTTGATAATTTGCCCCTGAAACTTATCTCAGTAGCAAACCTGTTGTTGAAATTTGTGGTGTGTTAGGCAGCTGCAGTAGATTATTAAACAAGTATGCACCTCTGTGGATGATTCCCGCTAAAGAGATGCTAGTCTTTCCAATGGGGTTTTGGATAATAAATGCAAGGCTATGGACTAGGAAACAGAAAGTATGAAAGTTCAAAAATGTTGACATCCATGTAGTTTTGAAAAATATACTTGTGTTGTAGTTTAATTCAAACTACAGATTTAAATTTCTAATTCATTATCAAGTTGTGGTTGCTGTGAAGCTTGGTTTGTGATGATTTAGAGACTACTTCCTTGATATAGAACATTTACGTGAACTATATGGAAACCAGTTGGGATAGTATTATTATGACTTGCATCTATATACACAATAGTAGGAACATTTCCTCATTACCTCAAATCTTACCTTGCAGCAAAAGGCTACCAGACAAGTTTTCTATAGCTTATTTGTGGTGTGCAGTGCAGTATTACCAGGATACCTGTAAGTATTATCGCTACAGCTCTCAGCAGTTGCAGAAAAATGTCTGATAACTCTGATAAAGGAAATTTTTTCATCTTTGAGATATTGCCAGGATGTTTTAAATGACCCCAATACCCTGGTTATACTGCATGAATTATAATAGAAGGGGCACTCAGGATTATCGAATTTGTATTGTGCTTGTAAAAATACAGATGGGGTAAAGGGACCAATGAGATGAAAACTGGTGAGGATGGTACTAAAGTTACGCAGTTAGGCCCTTTTTGGAGTTTGGAGGAGAGGGTGCTCCCTGACAAAACTGTTGGTTTGCCTGCCTCACTTAGAGGTGAATAGACCAAAAGTATTTCGATGATGGAGCTACTCTGGCACTGACAAACTCTTCCAAATGCACCACAGAGTACAGACCATCTAAGGTTGCCCAACTAACTGTCTGCCATACTTACAGTGGAGGTCAGATGACTGTTTTTTAACTGTCCATGATTACCAGGAAAGACTCAACTATGAAGGACAGTAAAAGAAAGTAAAGACCGACACATCATGGGATAAATTTCCCGTGGCGGGGGTAATACACTTTTCAATAACAAACTCATGCTTTCAGAGCTTGTTTTGAAAAATGTGAGCTTTGTAACAGTTTGATGGAGGGCCGTCAAGTTTGACAGACTCATCCATCAAACTTTTACAACATTGACAGGAGCCAGTTGGATGACATTTCCTGTCAATGGTAAAAGATGTCTGCACGGCAGCTGGGCATCGCTAACTTTGGTGGGTGGCATGTCGGTCTAGGTGACAGAGAATTTTACTCTGTTGCCCTGATGGACATACAACCGTCCACCAAAGTATACATTAGGCCCTTATTTAGCTGGTCAATAGTTGGAGGATCTGTGGTTTGCTTTCCTCCCTGTCTGCACAAGATTGCTATAGTACATTAGCATGTCACACATGTCTAATGTGAGACATTAGGTTACTGGTTGACTGGGCTGTGAGCCCTGGACAAGCAGCAACCACAATCCTTGTCAGGTTTAGGCACAAGCAAACCCCAAATTAACCCATGCTGAGCCTCCTGGTAGCTTGGCGCAGAGAAGTCAGGATTAACTTACAGGCTATGCGTAAAGTATTTGTGAAAGACTTCAAAATGTAACACAATGAAGACACACCACAAAAGGCTCCCAGAACAGATCTAGAAAAATAGAGTCATTTTTAGTATTTAAAACAAGTCCAAAATGACAAAAATCCAATCAGTAGTTTTGAGTTTATGAAGATTTCAGTGAAAACAGCACCAAAAGCCACTAAGCGTCAACTGTGGTTATCTAGTCGCGCAAGACTGGGGACAAAGTCACGAGTTCAGGGTGACCACGATGGAACACAAGCCAACTATGGAGACCCAGTTAGTCCCGCTGAACATCGTACCTTAAATATGGGTTGCGGAGTATTGTAAAGATCTGAGTCAAAGAGGCTCTGAGCAGATGAAGCGATGCGCCAGTTCCGAGATGCAGCGAGGCTACGATGAGAGGTCATGTGCTGTTACTGAGTATCCCGTCAATGAGGGCTTGCGATTCGAAGTCCGAAATCAAAGATGGTTACGCAGTTGGGGTGATGTGCTGGATTCAAGGACTGCAGGTACGATGTGGGTCTTTGCAATGGTGCAATGGTTCAGTCACCGCAGCAGCAACAATGTGTCAGTTCTTCCTGGGGATGTATTGTGCAGCAATGCATCAGTTCCGATGGGTCCAGGCTGGAAAGAACCTTAGGCCCTCTTCCAAGGGTCCAGGACTGGGATGTCACCACTTGGCAGGGTAGACGCACAGATGGCAGAGTTCAGGTACAGATGTAAGGTTTTTGGAAGCCTGTTATGTAAACATCCTTCTCCCCTAGGCACAGGGCAGCAGGCAGCAAGGCAGCAGTTCCTTCAGAGGAGCAGTTCAGCAGAGTGGCAGTCCTTGTAGCAGCACAGCAGTGTTTCTTTCTGGCAGAGTATCAGCAGGTTCAGAAGAATAAAAAAGAGATGGTGTTTGAGGTCCTTCTTTTACACCCCGGTGCTCTAGTGCTGGAAGATAGGCGAAGCTTATAGACAGTCGTTTTGAAGTGCATGGACTTTTCTATCTCGCCTGCCCTGGACACACGCTGGCTGAAGTGACAATGCAGGGTCATTAGGCATCTTGTATTAAGGCAGAACACAGCCTATTCGAGTGTGAGTGGGGCTGTGCCTACCTCATCAATACCATCCTTCCAGTGATGGTCTAGCTAGGTGCATCTAAGTCCTATATTGTGTGTGGTTGCCTAGAAGGAGACACAAGGCCAACTGTCGCACATACCCAGTCATGTGACCCAGAGAAACTTTATTAACTTAACTTAATTAAAGTAGATTTGGACTGAGACAAAACTGTCCTAGACAAAGTGTACACTACCAAAATGCACTCTACTTAGCGTTTGCGTCACTTTATTTAACAATTATAATACAATGGTGAAACAAATGTTCATCAAGTAATCAGTATAAGCATAAATCAATGAATTGGTACATCCATAAAATCAAACAAAGGTATTGATTCCATCCAACGTTGTTCAATGCTTCTTTTATTCAAAAGCATGGTTCGTAGAAGACAAAGAGCATCAAAGAACATTGTATAGTCGTAAACAACTTGAAGATAACTGTTTCCAATGCAGTTCGGGTGTATCATACACCCTACTTCAGGGGAAATCTACAACAAACGTATGTACAATGGATTAACACCTATTACATATATTCAAAATGATAGCTACATACAGGTTAAGTTGAGATGAATACCGCTTCTATCTAATATACCATAGTAAACAATGAGAAGCATACCTTCTCACTAACACGTTTCTAGCCATTGCTCCCAAATTACTGAAACTGCTGTAATTGTGCATGTACTGTGCTTCTTGAAGGACGTAAACTATCTGAAATACAAGAACTCATTGCTGTAATATGAGTGAATAGATGAAGAATCAAGGGAACCTTCTAACAATACAAAACAATACATTGCACCCTGCCCTCTGGGTTGTCCAGGGACTACCATAGGGGTGACTTATATGTATTAAAAAGGAAGGTTTAGGCCTCGCAAAAGGGTTATTTTGCAGGTCAAAATTGGCTGTTTAAACTGCACACAAAGGCTCTGCAATGGCAGACCTGAGAAGTGTTTAAAGGGCTACTTAAGTAGGTGATACAATCAGTGCTGTAGGCCCACTAGTAGCATTTAATTTACAGGTCCTTGGTACATATAGTGCCACTTTACTAGGGACCAATTAGTAAATGAAATGCACCAATTGGGTATCAGCTAACATTACCATGTTCAGAGGAGAGAAAACATGTATTTTAGCATGGTTATCAGTGGTAAAGTTCACAGGGACCTAAGTCTAGCAAGCAAAATTAAGGATGGTTGTGGTTGTGTTGGAGTGGGGTGGGAAAAAGTCACTGGTTAAGGAATACACATAATTTAAATGATTGCAAAAACAGGGTAAAGAAGACCAGTATACAGGACCTGTCCTTGCCAATTTTTAGATCACAATTAAACAGTTTTTATAAAGCATCAATGCAACATCAAGCAATGAGGGGGGGGGGGAAAGATACAGGTCCCCTGTGTGTGGATAGCGTTGACGTTTCGTCTCAACTGTTGCAAAGAAGGTGAATTAAAACCTCTGCTGCGAGACTTCCGCAGGACAAGGTCTCTTGCTCTGACACCGGCAGGACCAGAAGCTACTCTCTGCCAGCGTAGTTTACGTAGTTTTGCTTACTCCGCCTTCCGTTACAGGCGTGGAGTTCAAGCAAAACTACGACTCCGTGGCAGAGAGTAGTTAGCCGGCCTGTGTCTATGGGCTCATCAGCTCGGGAAATGGGATGTACATCAAACTTAATGATGGAATTGAGACTCAGGTAGTACACGCCGAACCTAAGTTCTGGAGTGGCGCCCGGTCAGACAGCCTTTGGGTACCAGCCCCAATGCGCTAGTCCAGGGATTCTTGGAGGGCTCATCCAACCCTAACACCAGCATCTTAGAGGCTCCCCCTTGATACTGGCCCTCACCTTGTCTAACAAGCTGTAAATCTTATTTTTAGCAGGTGGAATATCTCCACTGTTGATGTCATGGACATCTAGGTGTTTGAGTACTGAGGTGAGGGAGAGCAAAGAGGTTAAGTGCCTGACAGTCTCTCTGATGTTCTGGGGTCAGAGTAGGGGAGAGGTTGACATCCTCCAATGACCCTTTGTGTTACTGGCTAGACAGGAGGGCAGGGAAAGGCTCATTCTCATTTTCCATTCTCTTATTTGTCACCAGGAGCATGCTCATTTCAGACCACTCAAAATGTGGTTTGAGTTGGGTCATGTGGGGTACCCTTAAGGGTTTCCTATGGGTCTTGAGATACACCAAGTAGCTGGACTCCCTGTTACGCTCCTTCACCTCATATCGGCTTGTCCAGTGATCCCGGAGAGCTGTATGCTCCATGGGCTATATAAATCACACCTTCTGGCCAGGGTGAAACTCTACCAGAGTGGCGTTCTGGTCATACCAGAGCTTCATAACGTCTTGGCTGGCCTCAAGACTGCTTTTAACCTTCTTCCAGTAGTGATGCATCTGGTTGCAGAGGGCCAGCATATAGCTGGCCACATTCTGAGGGGGTTTCTGGGAGCTCTCTCCCGCCCCTTTCTCACAAGGCTAAGTGCACTCCGAACAGGGTGGGTATAGAGGAGTACAAAGGGGCTGAACCTAACCCCCTTCTGTGTTGCCTACCTGTAGGTAAAGAGAAAGCGTGGAAGGTGGGCATCCACCGTATACGTAATGGGCTCAGGTAGGCTCATTATCATGCCCTTCAGGGTCTTTTTCAATCCCTTCACAAGACCATTTGTTTGGGGGTGATAGGGTGTAGAGAATGTGTTACCCCACACTCATACCACATAGACTTCACTGCTTCTTTGGGGGAACCCACCTGGGTAAAAATCACCATCAGGTCCCTGGCCACTGTAGATGCAGTCACCTAACTCAGAGGGATGGCCTCCGGGTAGGGGGCTTAGTGGTCCACCAAGATCAGGATGAACCTGCTGCCTCAGCCTGTCTTGGAATCCAAGAGTCCAATAATGTTGATGCCTACCCTCTTAAAGGGAGTGCCAATGACAGGTAATGGGGCCAGATGATTTCCCAAAGTCTCTGACTTCCCACTGGCCTGGCAGGTGAGACAGGACTTACAGAATGCATCTGAGGTTGCCTTTATCCGGGGCCCAAAAAAAATGTCCAACAAGTCTTGCAAAGTTCTTTTTTTGCCCCAGATGCCCTGCCATTGTTGTCTCCTGAGCCAAACCCAGTAGGATGGTCTTGTAACACCGGGGGACCACCAGCAAATGGGCTATCCAAGATCCAGGAGACTTAAGCTCACTATATAGGAGGTCATTCTCCCAAAACAACAGGTGATCCTCTGAGGCTTCACCTGCTGCCTGGGCTGAGGCCTGCTGCCTCAATTCCTCAAAAGTGGGACACTCATTCTGCACTTTGCAGAATGCCTCCATGGTGGGTTCACCCTCCACTTGCCAACCAGAAAGCTTAGGCAGGTCACCCATGATGGCAATGTCCTCCCCAGTTACTTAGGGGCATCTTCTTCTGGTGCCCCATCAAAGTCGACTGTGTGAACCTCAGGGGCTGGCAGCTGTCTGGGATATTGTTCCAGCCTCCAGACACCCTTGACTTCCTTCACGGGTAGCCATAGACCTTGTGGTCATACTGGCCTATTCAATCAATCCCAACATCTCCAAGTGTGACCTGAGCTCTACCTCCCGCCAGATAGTGTGCTCCAGGTTATTTCCCAGCAGACAATGTACAGGTATGGCAGGGCTCACAGCTACTTCTAGAGAACCTCAAACACCCCCATCTCAAAGGGAACCAGATCTACCAATATATGGCTCTCACAATTGTTGGCTGACTAGGACTTGATTAAATGTGGTAGTGAGGAACTGATCTGAGAGCACCAGCTGTTACCTTATAGTAGTCATGCTGGTTCCTGTGTCCCTCAGAGCCTCTACTCTTTGCCTGTTGATAGTGACCCATTGCATGTATTTAGAAGTATTGGCAGGCATATTATCTTTTGCACCATCTCATCATCCTCCAGGGAAACTAAAGTCACTTCTGTCTGCTCCGCAAAACTAACTGGGTCTACCTTCTCCCCGAGTGTTACACTCGCCAACCCAAGTAACTGCCCCCCAGTGGAGGGCTGTGCCATCTTGGCACATTTAAAGTAGCATTTGGAGAGCCCACATTGTCATGTGGATACACAAAGCCCGGTGAAGAAATTTTACATGCTCAAGTTTTCTTCTCTCCCTAAACACCATGATTTGTGTGCACATGCAGGATAATATTCCTTGAACCCGGTTTTGTTTACACTACCACTTTGTATGCAGTCTAGCAAAACCCCCTGAATATTCCGTACAAGGGCTAAGTTCATAACGCAAGATCTTGTTATTTGTTTTGGCTGCTATGCAATAGAGCTATCAAAAAGAATGAACTATAGCAGCCTGACTGGGGCTTTGGCATGGTAACATGGAGGATGTTAATATATATATGACATTAAGCCTTTGTTTAGACTGAGGCACATTTCGCTGGCACTGAGAGTTTGAGCAATGCCAGAAATCTAGCTCAGCTGAGTCCTCTTTACCTAATGCAAGGGGTGCTGTCCAGTTATACGCCAAGATGGGCGATTGATGACCCTAACCTATAGGTAATGGGGAGTTAGTTCACTCTACAGGATTTTGGCAGATTCACACAGCCTAGACATAATATTTGAGGATGTGCTAGGTAGGAGGACAATATATTGGAGTACTTGCATGCAAGCATATATTCTCTGTAATAAGCAAAATGGTTGAAGTGTTTGTCTTTCTCACCATTCTTGCACTGCTAATCACAATATTCTGTTTCCTTCTATTGATTATTGTAGTGCAAGTATTTTGCTCAATAATAACAATACTTCAATAAATATTGAAATGCTTTACTGTGTATTTCTGGTGTATGTCTTTAGGTATGCATAAGTAACTTACAACAGTGTTCAAGATCTGTTACCACGATTTTCTTCGAGAGTCAGGGTTGTCATGTTCTGCGATTGCAAAATGTGAGCTAGCAGGACGTCGGCCAACATATCTGGACAGTGTGTTGGGGATCATTCTCACAAAGTTCTGATGGTTATGTTGTCCAGCAAATGCACAGGTTTACTTGTGAAAGTATAAGCCATATGCCATGGCACCACCAACATTCTTATTTAATGTATTACCTGAGTAGTTTTCTTTTGTATACCCAATTCACCTACAAACAGGAGATGTCCTTGGTGTTAGAGAAAAATCCTTCTCAGATGCGTAGGTAAACCTTATGTATTGGCTGTAGGTTGTTCAAGTTTGAACATTTCAAAGGATTTCCCCCTAGAAATACCCTTTCAGATTCACAGAATCCAGTGTCTGAGGATTAACCAGCAATTAACATACCAATTAACTACAGACATGCGGTTACACAAATGATGTTACAAAGTTGTCTGTCCCAGACGGGTGGAGATGTCACCTTCGTGGTTGCGGCCCATGGAACATTCAGGACACAGGTATTCTATTCATGGGTTACATTCCCAGAAGCTAATACAACGACAACATTTCGCACATACACTGCAGATACAGTTGCAAACAACTACACAGCTTCTGAAGCACTGGAAATACCAACAACTTACTAAGAACATCAACATTGGCTTGAAGGTGCACAACCACATGCAAACAATAACGTTAGAGTAGGTCCCCTTAGCTATGAAGAAGTAACTTAGCCAGTGTTAGTTGGCTAAATACCATATCCAGAAATAGAGAATCTGACAGCACCAAAGCTACGTATGCTATAGAACAAATCTGGTTCAAACATATAGATGTTTAACACAGATTGTCATGCAAACAATGACGGTAAATCCTGCAAGGGCTGCTCAAGTTGCAAAACCACAATTGGCTACATCCAGAATGAATCCATAAACGATCAATGCAGTCATGGGTAAAATCCCATGAGGCAGGAAGAAACTTCGTTCCGGTTTGCACAAAAAACAAACCAGCTTGAAGCAGTGTTTCCCCACAAGGGACCTCAGGAAAAACACAGGATTCTCACAATATGCTTGCCAATGGGGATGGCTACCCGGTGGAAGACTTGGGTTATAGTCTTTATCGCAGTTTATACAAGAACACATGGTACACTCTCATTAATTGATTTGCAAGTAGTGCTTAAACAGGCCCAAAATTAGTACAGTGCAGCCTCTGCACAGGATTTGGGGATGAAAATGGGGATGAAAATGATGGGCAAATTTGATGCAGCATAATGCATTATGTTAAGTAACGTTAAAGGGGAATCAGCAGCAGTGGCGGTATACCAACCACTCACAAGCTTAACTCTGAGAGAACAGGAACGTGAGTTACCAAAATTATTGAGGAAATATATGCAACAATAGGTAGAGATAATTTGGGAGCTAGACTTAATAAACCAAAAATTAGGAGTAATTCTAAAAAGGGTAACTCGATGCAGGCATCAGATTCTTCCTCTAAGAGGAAGCGGCATAATAAAGAAATTACTAAATTACGGGGCTGACATTAAAGTAAAGCATGCCACAGATTTTGAGGACACTGGCTAGAGGGCACTGACCATGCTGAATTGAATTTTTCTGCCAAAACATAATGCCTGAAAGCAGGTGTTTGATCGTATTTAGCACCCTCAGGTCTCTAAAGCAATACTGTGAATAACCCAAGGGGTATAAGAACAGTCCAGGGTTGTTTTCAGCCCTGGTTAGAGAACTTTTGCAAAATTGAGATGACCAGGCATTGGCCTATGTTGATGACATATACCTAATGGATGATGACCTTTCAACTCATTTGGCCAGAGTAGATCACATAGAGACGGGATTTACTCACATGTGCTATGAATTCATAAAAAAAAATCTAAAATAGCCCACCTAAATGTCCTATTTTTAGGATGTGAGTTGTCAAGTGAAGGCAAAAGCCTAGCAACACATTTCCTCCAGAAGTGTGCACTTCTACAACCACTAAACACCTTGAAGAAACTCCAATCAATATTGGGTCTCCTAAAATGTTGGCACAACATACATTCCAGACTACGCAGGGTGGGTTAAATTGTTCTATGACTTGACATATCCAGACTTCTCAAGCATACATTGGACAGCTGAACACACACAAATACTACATTCAGTACAAGTACTAGCTTCAAAACATTTAAACACTTGTGTAAACCACACCAACCTGGTGATCTGTATCATTGCGAGTGCCACAGGGTATACATACATTAGATTCAACGAAGGAGACACGGTATCAATTGCATATAAATTTAATTTATACACCAATGCTGAGAAGCGTTTTGCACCATCAGAAAAGATTTTGACGGCGGTACACACTGCTGTAGTGAGAGAAAGATCTTTGGCTTGGGGAAACGCATATTATTGTGGCTCCAGTCCCAGCCCTTGAGGTTGTCACTAAGGCCAGCATCCCTAATGCTTAAGCTTTACATCAGAGATGGATACAATGGGTCAACTCTCTCACTGCAACAGATGTAGACTCTACATTACAAACACAAGCAGACATGTAATACGAAAATAAATATCTTCTGCTAATGAAGTCATGCCTCTTGATCAGTATGATTACATCAATTTATACTGAGAGTACAGCACAGCCTGCTGTAGGGACAAAACACCAATACTCTTCAGCGTAAGCCTCTGCCTCTGTCAAGGTTAGAATGCAGAATGGGGAATACCATCCTCAAAAGACCTACATGCAGTCACTAGGCACTGGAGAACACAGATCCTGGATTCCCCACACTTACAGTGCGTGATTCGTAATATTGTATCCAGTCTTATAACAAGTGCATCCATTAATTGGGGCAAAATGGATTCAGAGATTCCAAAGGGTACACTCTAAGCACAAAATACTTGAGGGGCATGTGTCAAAACTCAAAGAGTGTTTGCCACAGACTCATGTAATACACACAATGAGTCATCTAAATGTGGAAATATATGTTGCAGGGAATTCCATGGCTGATGAAGTCACAAAAGCAACAGTGCAAAATGCTGCAATCGCTGCAATTAATTGTTCAAGTATGAGGATAAATCGAGACATCATGGTGGCTGTCAAGACTGTGAGCAATGACAGCCACCTGCCGAAAGGCTTTCCAACAAAATACTCCTCCAATTAAGTAAGCAAAACATTCCATTATCTCAGATTCCCGGATTGGGGGCTCAAGAGATACCTAATTCAGATTGCAGGTTAGGTTTAATCCTAGCAGCACATGAGAGCTTAGCATTTGCTCATGCAGGGGTGACAGCTACAATTTCATTATTGCAGCATTGCTCTAAAGCAATGTACCCTATTTATTTGCTTAAAATCAATCTTAGATTCCATAATTTTTCCAGCATTCCTAATAAACAGAGCCCCACTTTACTCCCTCCTTTAAATATATTCCAGTTTCCACAAAATGTTCCTGGGAGACTGTCCCTTAAAATACAAGACCTCCTACTTATTCTACTAAAAATTTATTTGTCAAAGAATATTATAAATATTTAATAAAAATACCAAAGATTAGTTATATTCTTAGAAATCCCACTTTACTGTGCTATATTTTTGAATAAACTAAGGTAGAAGAACTTCACCCCTTCCACTAGACCTTTGTGGAGATTCTCAAACATATTGTTCTGGGTTACCGTGACAAAATTAACATGAATCAGCACAAAATGTTTTTTCCTGATTCAATTTCTAGTACAAAACTTGTTTTGCGTTGTAAAGTACCCAAAGGTAATGCAAAGCAGCTCTAAATGCTGCTTAACATTACGGAGCATCAAGGGGGTGTTACATGAGTGGCATATGGGTGTTTCCATGCAACCATCCATGCTTTTTGATGCTAAATCATATCTACTATCATTATTAGACAGGGGCGCAGATTCTCAAAGGTGTCATTGAATGCAGCTCAGCAGACAAAATGCTGCACTGCGTTGCGTGACATGGCGAGAAAAGGAACGCAACATCCTCACCAAGATATGTCTCTCTCCTTCCCTCTCCATAGCGCGGGTGCTGATTTCAGCTGCAGTGAGCCAGGCACACAACTTAGCAACATAGTGCTAGGGTGTGTGCCTCAGTCTACCATAGGTTTTGTACAGGAAGGGTAGCCTTCCTGTACAAAATACTATGGCTAGACAAGTGAAAAACCTGGTCCTTCTTTGTATGTGTGCTGTACAGTTCAGCAAACATGCAAAGTTGGAAAAGAAAAAAGAAATGAAAACATTTTTGGTGCTAAACCCTGTCTACTAATGTTAGTAGATAGGGTTTAGCATCAGAAAGCATGGGTGGTTGCAAATAATGGAAATCAGCATTTGTACTGTACAGCACACATGCAAAGTAGGAAAAGGCTTTTCACTTTTTCTAGCCAGAGTATTTTTTCAAGGATTTGTTTGGTCACGACCCATGATAGCCCGGACGGAGCTATTGACTGTAAGGAATTGTATTTTAAGTCTATTTTTTACAATCTTTGTATTTTGATTAATGTATGCTGGATTTTTATCATTTTGGTCTTGTTTTACACAGATGAATATTGTTTAGTTTTCTAAATCTGGTATGTGCAAATGCTTTTCACATTGCCTCTGAGATAAGCCTGGCTGCTAGTGCCAAGCTACCAAGAGGGCGAACAGGGGTTATTTTAGAAGTGTAATCCCCTTACCCTCACTAGATTGAAAGGCCCCTAATTGGACATGGTGCATCCCTCTGCCAACTAGAGACCCCCATTTCTAACAGGCACCATCAGATTTGGGACACCTTTACAAACTTCTTAGAAGTTTTTTGTATAACCTGTTTCTCTCAAACACTGCTCAAACACTGCTCTTGCTTATGAAGCAAAAGTATTTCAAGGACAAAGATTGCATGGATATTATTTCTGCTTGCTTGTCATTGAGAAGCAATTTTCAATGCATTTTATTATTTCAAAACTCTCTGTAGGTGTCCTCTCTCGTAGAAACGGAATAAAACCTCAGCTTAAAGAATTGATGATCGATTCCTTAGATAAGAACAGTTCCAACACTTGGAGAAAATATCATGAACCTGTTCCCCACACAAGATAATATTTCTTTAATATTCTGCAATGTGAAATTGTATTACTGGATGGATTTCAAGTGATACATTGCCCCCAAGATACTTGCAAAATCAAAATGCATTATGTCCTGACATAGGTCATTCTCCAGCCCAAAATAATCATTTCGACTAAACTGAAAACTGTCTCATATTAATGAAAATGTACTATCAAATGTGCTGCTACTATTCGCTCTCATTTCATTCTCCTAAAGAGTCATGCTTGATATCATCCTTCAAGCAGCACTTGCTAGTGTGATCATAATTAAAGTTCAAAGACGACTTCATTGAATAATTCCAAGTTTCGGAAGCTCATGACTAGGTGATAAATAGAATACATGTTCTGATGGTGTTAATACAAACGCACTTCCCAAAGCCACATCGGATTTATACACTGAAAGCTACTCATGGGGCAAATTATATTATTTTCAGTTATACTTAACAAACCTGGCAAATACTAAAGTAGATTGCAAAGTGATCATTAGTATGATAGAGCAGAGATCTTCTCTCATTTGTAGAGGTGCATCATAATCA
Organism: Lissotriton helveticus; assembly: GCF_964261635.1. Classification (NCBI taxonomy): domain Eukaryota; kingdom Metazoa; phylum Chordata; class Amphibia; order Caudata; family Salamandridae; genus Lissotriton; species Lissotriton helveticus. The sequence continues at coordinate 2,134,358,452 of NC_136059.1, read as the reverse complement.
CACTTAGAGCGCATATAATCATGTGCTGTATTAACTTGAAGTGTTAGAATTGTGGAATGTATTAGCACGAAAACTTGATGCATGTTAGGCCATTGAAAAGTAACATGAATAATCAACATAGAAAATAAACGTAACTTGCAGAAATATTAACATGGAGACTTCTTGTTGTGCAACTGACAACTGCTTACACATTAAGGGGCTCATTAGGATGGCGGACGGAAGAGCCACCGCGGTCCTGGAGTAGGCGGAAAAAGCCTTTTCCGTGTCCGCCTGCCGCGGAAACTCCGTCCGCCATATCAGGATAGGAAAACGTGTCAAATTTCCGTCCGCGACGGAAAAGCACGCACCGCCGTCGAACTACACACGACCACGCGGCGGACGGAACACATCCGGAGGCTCCGCCGTACGTACTGACGTCTAAGACCGTCCCCCAAATCAAGATGGCGGAAAATACACATAAAACCGCAGCGGAAACACAACCTGTCTGAACACGGCGGATTCCCCACAGCGAGGAAAAGAGACACAGCAGAGAGACCCACCACAAGCTGCTCGCCACCATGGACCCAGCGCTACACGCTTTCCCGATGCTCTTCGCGATCCACCACGTCCTAGTCTTGGCCCACCATCGACGCCGACGCAGGTAAGGCACAAACCATTGGCTGTCTGGAGGGGAATACCTGCAAGGGTCGTGACGTAGGGAGGGGGAGTGTCATGTTACCCAAACCACTGATGAGAAGCAAATAGAAATACACATTTGTAGTACGCAAGCATGAATGACAACGACAAACCACGAGACTTGATAGACTACCTTTATTGTACATAATAGGGGTATAATCACAATGGATGCGTGAGCGTGGGCAAAGTGGGCACCAGAGCAGCTACATCAGAGTCAGCATGTGAGAGGGCAGAATGCAGTATCAGAACATCAACAGGGCATTGCGGAGTACAGAGCAGGTACATCAGAGGCAGCATGTGAGAGGGCAGAATGCAGTATCAGAACATCAACAGGGCATTGCGGATTGTGGCCCGGGCCTGGAACGCTCTCCCTCTCCATCTGCGTTCCATGCCTACAGTGGCTGCATTCAAAAAACACCTGAAAACTCACCTTTTCAAGAGTACAATCTAATGTGTTTTTCTCTGTGTTCTGCTGTCTGCTTTTCCCTCTTTTCGCGCCAGGATACTCCCCAGTAACGGAGCGCGCTATAAAATGGTTAATACAATACAATTGCGGAGTACAGAGCAGGTACATCAGAGGCAGCATGTGAGAGGGCAGAATGCAGTATCAGAACAGCAACAGGGCATTGCGGAGTACAGAGCAGGTACATCAGAGGCAGCACATCAGAGGGCAGAATGCAGTATCAGAACATCAACAGGGCATTGTGAAGTACAGAGCAGCTACATCAGAGGCAGCACATCAGAGGGCAGAATACAGTATCAGAACATCAACAGGGCATTACGGAGTACAGAGCAGGTACATCAGAGGCAGCACATCAGAGGGCAGAATGCAGTATCAGAACAGCAACAGGGCATTGTGCCCAACAGAGCAGGTACATCAGAGGCAGCATATGAGAGGGCAGAATGCAGTATCAGAACAGCAACAGGACATTGTGGCCAACACAGCAGGTACATCAGAGGCAGCACATCAGAGGGCAGAATGCAGTATCAGAACATCAACAGGGCATTGCGGAGTACAGAGCAGGAACATCAGAGGCAGCACATCAGAGGGCAGAATGCAGTATCAGAACATCAACAGGGCATTGTGAAGTACAGAGCAGCTACATCAGAGGCAGCACATCAGAGGGCAGAATGCAGTATCAGAACATCAACAGGGCATTGTGAAGTACAGAGCAGCTACATCAGAGGCAGCACGTGAGAGGGGCTAAGTGTATCAACAGTCCATAGCACTGAACATGTCCATCAGAGGCAGCACATGAGAAGGGCCAAGTGCAACAACAGTCCATAGCACTGAACATGTCCATCAGAGGCAGCACGTGAGAGGGGCTAAGTGCATCAACAGTCCATAGCACTGAACATGTCCATCAGAGGCAGCACGTGAGAGGGGCTAAGTGCATCAACAGTCCATAGCACTGAACATGTCCATCAGAGGCAGCACATGAGAGGGCAGAATGCAGCATCAGAACATCAACAGGGCATTGTAAAGTACAGAGCAGGTACATCAGAGGCAGCACATCAGAGGGCAGAATGCAGTATCAGAACAGCAACAGGGCATTGTGCCCAACAGAGCAGGTACATCAGAGGCAGCACATCAGAGGGCAGAATGCAGTATCAGAACAGCAACAGGGCATTGTGCCCAACAGAGCAGGTACATCAGAGGCAGCACATCAGAGGGCAGAATGCAGTATCAGAACATCAACAGGGCATTGCAGAGTACAGAGCAGGTACATCAGAGGCAGCACATCAGAGGGCAGAATGCAGTATCAGAACAGCAACAGGGCATTGTGCCCAACAGAGCAGGTACATCAGAGGCAGCACATCAGAGGGCAGAATGCAGTATCAGAACAGCAACAGGGCATTGTGCCCAACAGAGCAGGTACATCAGAGGCAGCACATCAGAGGGCAGAATGCAGTATCAGAACATCAACAGGGCATTGCGGAGTACAGAGCAGGTACATCAGAGGCAGCACAAGTACGTGTCCCAACCAACCCGTCCCAGGGACCACAAGAGTGCAACGCAGTTCTCAATGGACACACCATGTGAAATAACATTTGAGTGAAGTGATCAGCACCTCACATCACAGAATCAGGGGGACTGCGTGAACTACCTGCCTCGGACACACTGCCAGCACCAGCAACAGGAGTGTGAGACACAGCCACAGCCCTAGTGACAGACACATGGGCCACGGACCCAGACATACTGCCAGCACCAGCAACAGGAGTGTGAGACACAGCACAGCCCGAGTGACAGACACATGGGCCACGGACCCAGACATACTGCCAGCAACAGGAGTGTGAGACACAGCCACAGCCCGAGTGACAGACACATGGGCCACGGACCCAGACATACTGCCAGCAACAGGAGTGTGAGACACAGCCACAGCCCGAGTGACAGACACATGGGCCACACACCCAGACACACTGCCAGCACCAGCAACAGGAATGTGAGACACAGCCACAGATGTAGTCACTGACACGTGACCCACTGACCCAGACAGACTGCCAGCACCAGAAACAGGAGTGTGCAACACAGCCACAGATCTACTCACTGACACGTGAGCCATAGACCCAGATACACTGCCAGGACCAGCAACAGGAGAGGGCACAACAGAGACTGTGCCACTACATGATGCATGAGAGCCAACAACAGACACAGTGCCACTATCTGATACATGAGAGTCAACTGCACCTGCGCGACTGGGACCACTGAAATGATGAGCCACAGGGCTGTATGGGCCAGGAGGCAGGGTGGCCCTGGGAGCTGGGGATAGCTGACCTTGAATGACATCGGGGTGGGCAGGTGTCAATGGTGTGTGTCTGCGTTTCTTAGGGATGTGTGAGTGCACCCTGGACAGGACAGGACTGCCAAGTGGTGGGGACTTTAAAGAATTATCACCCACCATAGGTGGAGCATCTGCAGCCGGGGATCGGGTATCTGGGGACGTGCTGGAGCCTGCTTGTCGTTTGCTGTGTGCCTGCCGCCTGGACTCAGAATCATGTGTAATGGGGGATGCAACAACAGGGGACTCCCTCATCTGCTTCTGACAGGGCCGGATGGGAGTGGAGGTATGGGGGGACTCCGCCGCGGAGACATCTGTTTGGCGTTCATTTGAAAACATCAGCCTCAGTGCAGCCAGGGGTGAAGTATGCCTGTCCTTGATTGCGTCATTGTCCATGCTAGAAGCCTTGTCCGTAGGATGTGCCTTATCCTTAGGTGGAGTGTTGTCTCTGGATTTTGCCTGTGCCTTGGTCGCCGCCCTGTGCCTGCCAGCAGACTTGTCGTCTGTGGTGCACCTGTCTCCAGTAGACACCGGCTCTCTGTGTGTGTCCCTGGCCTTGGGAAAAGGACCTTGCTCTGTTGTGTGCCTGTCCTTGGGAGTTTCCCTGCTCTTAGGAGGTGCCTTTGTCTTCTGACTGTCCTTGTCCTTGGGAGGGTCCCTTTCCTCTGTTGTGGGCCTGTCCTTGGGAGTCTCCCTGCTCTTAGGAGGAGCCTTTGTCTTCTGACTGTCCTTGTCCTTGGGAGGGTCCCTTTCCTCTGTTGTGGGCCTGCCCTTGGGAGTCTCCCTGCTCTTAGGAGGAGCCTTTGTCTTCTGACTGTCCTTGTCCTTGGGAGGGTCCCTTTCCTCTGTTGTGGGCCTGCCCTTGGGAGTCTCCCTGCTCTTAGGAGGAGCCTTTGTCTTCTGACTGTCCTTGTCCTTGGGAGGGTCCCTTTCCTCTGTTGTGGGCCTGTCCTTGGGAGTCTCCCTGCTCTTAGGAGGAGCCTTTGTCTTCTGACTGTCCTTGTCCTTGGGAGGGTCCCTTTCCTCTGTTGTGGGCCTGTCCTTGGGAGTCTCCCTGCTCTTAGGAGGAGCCTTTGTCTTCTGACTGTCCTTGTCCTTGGGAGGGTCCCTTTCCTCTGTTGTGAGCCTGCCCTTGGGAGTCTCCCTGCTCTTAGGAGGGTCCTTTGTCTTTTGAGTGGCCTTGTCCAAGGGACTGTCCATGGACTTGTGAGTATCCCTTGCCTTGGTAGTACCTTTTGTGTTGAATGCCTGTGTAGCTCCTGAAGGCATGTCCCCCAACAACACGTGTGGATCGTGTGTGTGTACTCCAGTGTATCTGACGTTGTCTTCGTGAACAGATTTAGCTGATCTAGGGGATGGGGTCTGTGCCCTGCGTGCCCTGACGTGCTGTCTGACGCTGCTTCTAGTGCAATAACCTGTATTTGAGTCCTGCTCTGAATAATCACTACCCCCGAGACATCCAGTGGTGTAGATGGGGAAACAGAAGTAGCACCCTGTCCATGCGACTGTACTATTGCAGATGACACACTGCTTGCCAATGACTGCACTGTCCTGTGTAGACCAGCAAGATCGCCATGCATCCCTTCCATGAATGCCACCACCTACCCCAACTTCCTATCATGGTCTTGGAAAGCATTTATATCAAAAGGGAGGGAGTCAAAGTAGTTGATCAATGGATCAACGGACACGGTTTTCCACACAGGAAGGTGAAAGGTCCAGTTACAGCTTGTGTCCGTGTCTTGCACTAGGAAAACAAAGGGGGGTTGCTGCACTGTTCCAACATCACCTTTAGTCTCATCTAGGGTCACCTGACCTAACCTGCTGACACCTAGTGAGCTAACCCCACTTTTTTAACTGCAGCCAGGGGACCCCCACATTGCATCATCCACCGTACACCGGCCGGAGCGGCCGGGCCTAGGACGGCTGTGCCGGCCATGTCCACAACCGCCGTGCCAGGCCATGTACACAACCGCCGTGCCAGTCCAGGCCTGGCACGGCGGTTGTGGACATGGCCGGCACGGCAGTTGTGTACATGGCCTTGCACGGCGGTTGTGTACATGGCCTGGCACGGCGGTTGTGGACATGGCCGGCACAGCCGTCCTAGGCCCGGCCGCTCCGGCCGGTGTACGGTGGATGATGCAATGTGACTGTAAGGGGGGTCATGAACTGGCATGTCCATTGAGTACATCTAAAGGGTGTATAGGCCTGCACCTCCCCCGCTGAGTACGTGCACCGCCATGGTGGCGCCAGTGATAGAACATTGTTGCAACTGAAGCATCCGTGCCTGAAGCTTGCACGTGCGGTTGCCGATGTGTGCCCGTGACGGTCCGTGCACATGCAGCCAATGGGAAGAGGGACGCTGGCCGCGTATGGCCTTTGGGAAGTAGCGGAAGTTGTGCACCGCCATGGCGGCGCCAATTATGTTATCTTGTCAGACGCTGCACCGTGATGTGTTGTGTGCAGTTGCGTCATGAGGGTTGTGAGCGTGATAGGGAAAGGTCATATGTCATACACTATTGCATGTGCGTCCATACTATGCCCATCGGTGGGCACACAATGGGCAACAGATGTGCATTTGGACGTGTTGACGTCGGGTGTGACCCTACAAACGTTATAATATCTTCACAACTACACAGTACATCATGGCTGTATGGCCAAATTATGCATCTGTTGTCAGTGTGTGGTTCTGGCGAGGTGACTACGGTGGTGGTGGTACACATGCATTCAGTGTATGTGTTTTGGACGTTGTGTCACCATGCATGTAATTACCGTATGGACAACATTATTGGTGTTGGCAGTGGTGCATGATGACATGGTGCGTGTGTATCATTATCGTTTGTGTGCATGCACTTGCATGTGTGTCTGTGATGTGGCTATTAAACATTAGGGTAAAGACACACGTATTGTCAGTAAGGTTCACATGTGACTACGTTGCGTTGACACACTTCCTGTTGCAAGTGGCTGCACTTTGTTAAAGGGGCACTACGTATTGTATAGAGTATCAGAGATGTCACACATATGTCCATTCTCCCTAGAAAAGTTGTTGTTGCTAATGTTGGCTCACATGTGATGGAGTTGCACACGTATGCGTCGTTTGTAAGTTGACCCAAGTTACATTTCTCTCCCACACAGGAGAGCTCCAAATGTGCATCGGCCATACACTGTGCTGAAGGATATGGTTGACGAGGAGGTGATTAGGAAATTCCGGCTGGATCGACGACGGTTGATGGAGCTTGTTGCCCAATTGTCTCCTCATCTGCGGCCACGAAGGACTTATCCTGGTTCCATTACACCCACAGCAAAGGTGATGGCTGCCCTACACTTTTTTGCTACTGGCACCTTTCAGTACACAGTTGGATATGCCGGGGGGATGTCACAGTCCATGTTCAGCACGGTACTTCGGGATGTTTTAAGAGCTATGATGCTGTACAAGAATGACTACATACATTTCCCACGGGCGGAAGATTTGGCAGCTGTCAAAGCAGACTTCTATGCACTGGGCCACATACCACACGTTGTGGGTTCAATTGATGGCACACATATCGCTATCATTCCACCACGGGCACGTGAGCAGGTTTTTAGGAATCGCAAACACTTCCATTCGCTGAACGTGCAGGTGGTGTGCCTGGCAAACAACATCATCTCCCATGTGTGTGCAAGATTTCCTGGCTCCGCACATGACGCCCACATCATGCGGAGCAGCATTGTCCCCCAACTGATGGCAAATCTGCGACCCGGTCAAGCGTGGCTTGTTGGTGAGTGTGCAGTGGGGACTTTTGTGATCTCTGTGTGGCATGGGGTAACCACCATTTCTTGTTGTGATATTTGTGTCTGTCATCCCCCTACTTAGGCGACTCGGCGTACCCAAACAGGCCCTGGCTCCTGAGTCCCCTACGTAATCCTACGACAGCGGGTGAAATGCGCTACAATGATGCACATGGAAGGACACGGAGAGTGATCGAACGTACCTTTGGACTGCTAAAGTCTAGGTTTAGGTGCCTGGATAAGACCGGAGGGGCCCTGCCTTACTCACCAGGAAAAGTATGCAGGATCGTGATTGCCTGCTGCATGCTCCTCAACCTGGCAGTGCGCAATGACATTGAACTGCTCTTGGACCCTGAATACGAAGAAGTTCCTCGGCCTCCCATCCCACCCATGTCGACTGATGAGGATAGTGGTGAGGAGGAAGGTGTGGACCAGAGGCGCCAGCTCATTGATCGTTACTTCCCTTGAATGTAAGTAACTACCTCTTGTGCCAGTTGACAATGCCTTATGTATGTTTGCTGGTGTTGTGTGGATGTGGGGTGCATCAGCTGTGTGTTCTTGTTTGTGATGGTTGCATATGTGTGTCTTCATTTCTTTGGACATACAAGTCTCCATGATGTGTGTCCTCTCATCCCATGCTTTAGTGATGAGTGTAGTTTGTGGAATGTTGCTGTGCAGTGTGTTGTGATGTGTGTGAATCTGTTTCCAGACGTGTGTTTGCTGTCTCTGATTTTCCCTAGGTCACTCCCGCAGCGCCATGATCATGTACGACTAGGATCCCTGCACCTGTTTACGTCTGTTTCTGAAGGCAATCATGTGAATAAACATGGAGGCATTGTCCCCCAACTGATGGCAAATCTGCGACCCGGTCAAGCGTGGCTTGTTGGTGAGTGTGCAGTGGGGACTTTTGTGATCTCTGTGTGGCATGGGGTAACCACCATTTCTTGTTGTGATATTTGTGTCTGTCATCCCCCTACTTAGGCGACTCGGCGTACCCAAACAGGCCCTGGCTCCTGAGTCCCCTACGTAATCCTACGACAGCGGGTGAAATGCGCTACAATGATGCACATGGAAGGACACGGAGAGTGATCGAACGTACCTTTGGACTGCTAAAGTCTAGGTTTAGGTGCCTGGATAAGACCGGAGGGGCCCTGCCTTACTCACCAGGAAAAGTATGCAGGATCGTGATTGCCTGCTGCATGCTCCTCAACCTGGCAGTGCGCAATGACATTGAACTGCTCTTGGACCCTGAATACGAAGAAGTTCCTCGGCCTCCCATCCCACCCATGTCGACTGATGAGGATAGTGGTGAGGAGGAAGGTGTGGACCAGAGGCGCCAGCTCATTGATCGCTACTTCCCTTGAATGTGAGTAACTACCTCTTGTGCCAGTTGACAATGCCTTATGTATGTTTGCTGGTGTTGTGTGGATGTGGGGTGCATCAGCTGTGTGTTCTTGTTTGTGATGGTTGCATATGTGTGTCTTCATTTCTTTGGACATACAAGTCTCCATGATGTGTGTCCTCTCATCCCATGCTTTAGTGATGAGTGTAGTTTGTGGAATGTTGCTGTGCAGTGTGTTGTGATGTGTGTGAATCTGTTTCCTGACGTGTGTTTGCTGTCTCTGATTTTCCCTAGGTCACTCCCGCAGCGCCATGATCATGTACGACTAGGATCCCTGCACCTGTTTACGTCTGTTTCTGAAGGCAATCATGTGAATAAACATGGAGGCAAAACATCATTGAGTGTGTAAGTGAAATTTATTTACAGGTTGTGCTTTTGTGCTGGTGAATATTTACAAGTAAGTGGGTGGGGAGGGAGTTGGAGTTGAAGGTAATGGCAGATGAAATGTCCGTGCTGACACCACATTGGGGGGTGTCAGGCTAGTCCAGCAGACCAGTGGCTATGATTGTCTATGTGGGACAGGATACTTTGCAGGGTGAATGTCTGGCACAGGCAGTGACAAAGTCATTGGCGGCCCCTCTTGGAGCGTGTGGATGGCGCTCCAACACTGCTCTCACCCACTTCCAGCCTCGGGCGGCCCCTCCGTCTCTGAGGTGGGACAGAGTCAGCTGGGGGTGCAGGTTGGTCATGGGCCACATCCGTCGCCAGGGGCACAGGTGGTGGTGGGGGCGGCGGTGGAGGCGGAGGTGACGGTGGCGGTGGAGGCGGAGTTGACGGTGGCGGTGGCGCTACGACAATTGGTGGAGGGGGGGTGGGTTGTTCCGGCTAATCCATTCCCTCCACATTGTTGTCTGTTGGCCCATGATGTGCACGATCTGGCCAAGGTACCCAGAGATTTCGCGCAACATGTTGGTGGTGTCCACTGAGTCCTGGTGTGCACGATCTGCATGTTCCTGGGAACGGTCGTACGACGCCTGGCACCTGGCAAGGGCTTGTAGGGACTCTGCCACAGGATGGGGTAGCTGTCCTTCCTCTGTACGGCGGGGTGTGGCTCGCCTTATTGCCTGATGTCCCGTCGCCTCTCTCCTTTGTGGCCCACTCACCCTGCTTGGGTGTGAGGCCGATGGACCTGCATCGTGCGCTGGGTTAGGCTGGGTGGCACAGGCAGGAGTGGTGGTACTGGTGGTACTGGTGGTACTGGTGGTACTGGTGGTGGTGGTGGGGACTCTGCAGATCACAGAGGCAGGTGTCGCTGGAGTCACACATGCGACGGTTGTCGGGCCAGGGAGTCCCTGTGAGCCAGATGGCCCTGGCTGTGTGCTTGGTCCCGCTCCATCCTCCGCACCGGAGCTGCCTGTGTCCTCGTTACCAGAGAGTCCGGTATGTGTGGGAGGCGAGGTTTGCGGCCGGGTACTGGTTTCCCCAGTCAGTTCACGATCACCTGAGGGACAAGATAGAGCTGGTCAGTAATGTGGACATTACATGTTCATATCGATTTGAAAACATTTCTGTGTCCTGTCGCACACACCCCACACACCACACCCTCCACAACCACCACCCTCCCCGTGAACATGGAGGCCTGTTGGGAGTTGTAGTTTGGACCTCTCACACACCACACCCTCCACCACCACCACCCTCCCCGTGTACATGGGGGCCTGTTGGGAGTTGTAGTTTGGACCTCTCACACACCACACCCTCCACCACCACCACCCTCCCCGTGTACATGGGGGCCTGTTGGGAGTTGTAGTTTGGACCTCTCACACACCACACCCTCCACCACAACCACCCTCCCCGTGTACATGGGGGCCTGTTGGGAGTTGTAGTTTGGACCTCTCACACACCACACCCTCCACCACCACCACCCTCCCCGTGTACATGGGGGCCTGTTGGGAGTTGTAGTTTGGACCTCTCACACACCACACCCTCCACCACCACCACCCTCCCCGTGTACATGGGGGCCTGTTGGGAGTTGTAGTTTGGACCTCTCACACACCACACCCTCCACCACCACCACCCTCCCCGTGTACATGGGGGCCTGTTGGGAGTTGTAGTTTGGACCTCTCACACACCACACCCTCCACCACCACCACCCTCCCCGTGTACATGGGGGCCTGTTGGGAGTTGTAGTTTGGACCTCTCACACACCACACCCTCCACCACCACCACCCTCCCCGTGTACATGGGGGCCTGTTGGGAGTTGTAGTTTGGACCTCTCACACACCACACCCTCCACCACCACCACCCTCCCCGTGTACATGGGGGCCTGTTGGGAGTTGTAGTTTGGACCTCTCACACACCACACCCTCCACCACCACCACCCTCCCCGTGTACATGGGGGCCTGTTGGGAGTTGTAGTTTGGACCTCTCACACACCACACCCTCCACCACCACCACCCTCCCCGTGTACATGGGGGCCTGTTGGGAGTTGTAGTTTGGACCTCTCACACACCACACCCTCCACCACCACCACCCTCCCCGTGTACATGGGGGCCTGTTGGGAGTTGTAGTTTGGACCTCTCACACACCACACCCTCCACCACCACCACCCTCCCCGTGAACATGGGGTCCTGTTGGTAGCCATGTACATGTTTGTGAGTAGGTGTCCGACGTGCATGGTTTGGGGCGTAGGTGATTTGTCTTCTTAGTTGTGTGAGCCTGACCATGTCGTACTGATCGTGGGGCTTTGTTTGTACTTACCAGCCTCTTCTCCTTCATCAAGTCCGTCTAGACTCTCTGGGTGAAGTATCACCAGCACCTTCTCCTCCCAATCGGTGAAGGGTATGGGCTCCGGGGGTGTTCCTCCACCAGTATGATTGGCTCTTGCATTGTTTTTTGCGCGGATGCCTTTCACCCGGGTCTTCAGGTCATGCCACCGCCTCTGAATGTCATGCTTCGTCCTCGGCACGGTCCCTGAAGCATTCACCCGAGTGACGATCCTGTCCCACATGTGGTTCTTTTGCGCCACGGACGTCTGCTGGACTTGGGCCCCGAAGATGTGGGGCTCAACACGGATGATTTCATCTACCATTACCTTCAACTCTGTCTCCGTGAATTTAGGTTTTTTTTTGGGTGCCATGGTGTGTGGTGCTCAGTGTGTGGGTTGAGTGAGTTGGTGGGTGCAGGTGTGTGGTGTGTGATGTGTAGGAATTGTGTGGTGGGTGTTTGTGTGGTAGGGTGGTGGTTGTGTGTCTTCTATGTGAGTTAGCTGTATCTCGATTAGGGCCTCTTGCTAGCAGCAATGCTGTGATGCAAAGGATTGTGGTAGTGTGTGGGTGTCATTTTATAGTCGTGTCTCAATGGTTGTTGGCAGTCAGGTGGTAGGTGGGCGTGTTGACTAGTGTACATTATTGGGTACTTGGGGCGTGTCATGCTGGCTTGTGCTTGATGTTGGTGTATCGGGGGGGGGCCTTGTCAATGTTCGTATGTTTGCTTTGTACTTGCGGTACACTTTCTGACTTTTGTTTGACGTTAGGGATGTTGTGCGTGTTGGCCTTCTGCAGTGATGCACTATTTATTGTTGCATTCTTTCCGCCGCTGACGTGGATGGCTGTGCGTTCCGTGGTACGGGCGGATTTATCCTAATTGCGGCCACGGAGTATTCACAGGTATAGCGGTACATGTGTTTTTTTCCACGGTCATTTCCGTCCGCGGCGGGGGTTGTTCATTGGGCTCCGTCCGCCGCGGACGGAGTTCGATGTGTTCCGTCCACCGCGGACGGTGTTTGTTATGATCCGTCCGCAGTGGTCGGAGTTTCGTGACATGATTATCCTAATCCCAACCGCGGAATCTCCGCGGCGCAGCCGGGAGTAAAATTTCCACGACCATGGCGGACAGTACCCATTTCCGTCCGCCATCCTAATCGACCCCTAAATGTGCTTATTAGTCATATCATTTATAAGTAGGTAAATGCATTAGTTGCAAGTGCCTGTAGGAAGATAGCTCTGTATATATTATACCAAAGTAGGGTATAGTGTGCACAGAGGTCAGGGAATCCTCAAAGGCTTACAGAGGTAAAAGTAGATACAACCTTACTCTCTATTTGTGATAGTGTGGGCGAGCAGTAAGGATTTATTATAGGGTAGTATTAAGCATTTATTGTATACACTCAGGCAAGAAATTATATCACACACTCAAAGACTGAACTCAGACCAATTGGTTGTATCAAAATATTTCTTTAGTTGTGAGTTATTTTTAGAACCAAGCAGATCTTGATACAGGTAAGTAAAATGGTACTTTTCAAAATGAATCAATAAGAATATATTGAAGCTGGATGAAATTGACTTTGTTGCAGGTTTGTAAAACAGTTAAAGAAAGTTGATAATTGTAATTACTTTGAGATTACATTTTAGATTACTTTTTTGAGTACTTATGAGATAACTTTTTCTACTCAGTGTGGTATGCTTAGATATCACACCGGGACATTTCCTAGACAAAGGTAAGTAAACTACTTTTGCATTAAAGCACAGTTGCTTAGGTTTCCATACAAACACAACTCAACACTTAGAAATGTTTCAGAGAAAAAATTATCAATGCAATCCTATTTAGGAAAATGTGATTATCGGTTGGCAGGTAATCAATCGGTCTTGAGGGTTGAGTTTCTGGGGTTAGAACAAGGGTCCCTCCAGGGTCAAGGATGTACTCAAAGAGCACCCTCAGCGGCATTAGGGTGGCCAGGAGCAGAGTGCTGAGGCCCAATGTTAGCCTACGGTGCTAGGGGGCCGTTGGTTGGTGGCTGCTCTCAGGCAAGCCACGAGGTTGAGGGAGCAAAGTACCTAGGGTTAAGCTCTGAGCAAAGGGAGATCCGAGTTAGCACACAAGGTACACCCTCAATGGCACAGGGGTGGCCAGTTGCAGGGTGTTGAATTGGCATTGGATGCCCAGTTGTTTTCAAAGGGAGATCTCCGATCAGAACAAATACTGCAGATTCAGGCAGGGAGACTTCCTGGAGGCGACCACTGGTTGGAGAGGTAAGTTGGGATGCAGCCTGATGCCTGGACACCGTTGGTTAAGCCACACAAAGCCGTGGGGCATTGAGTGCAGGGGTGACTTTAGTCATTGGGGGGCATATTATCAAGTAAGGGTGTTACATTATCGCCGCTTTTATCGACAGGAAACTGCCGATAAAGCGGCAATAATGGGCTTGATAATATGCTCTATGAATTCCAATCGAAGCCCATGTTAGATGTGAAGACATCTAACATGGGCTTCGATTGGAATTCATAGAGCATAATATCAGGCCCATTATCGTCGCTTTATCGGCAGTTTCCTGCCGATAAAAGCGGCGATAATGTAACGCCCTTACTTGATAATATGCCCCTGGATTCCTTGCCAGCTCTGGTCGCGGTCGGGGGGATACTACAGATAGAGGCTAAAGGTGTCATCAAGAGACTTAAGGTAGGTCAGGGATCACAAGATCCCAGGTCAGGTTCACTGGGGGTCCTCCTCAGGTTGTTGGGTTACTCGAACTCAGGCTGGAGCATCGGGTGCAGAGTGGTGCAGACTTGCGGATTCGGCCGAAGACAGTATGTGGTTCTTGAGCAAGTCCGGTGATCACAGGAAAGAGTGTCTTTACACAGGAGGCAGGGCAGCTCCTCCAGGTTCTGGGGCACTACTGGCTGCTGGCTGGACATGCCAGGGTTTGGCTGGAACAGGTCGAGGTCGGGACAGGCCAGTAGGTCTGGGGCCAAGGCAGTTGGCGTCCTCCTCTTCTTCCTTCAGCACCTCTTTTTGGTCTTACTTCTTCTTCTTGCTTGCCTGAAGAGGGAAGGTTGGGGGTCGCCATTAAATACTAGATTTAGGGGCGCTTTAGGTAGGTACAGGTCGGGACCAATGGATCCATTCCTTGGGGAGGGTATACCCCCTATTATGCCACCCTCCAGTGGGAGAGGGCAGAAGCCTCTCTCTGGTTGGCTGGGTCCCCAATGTTCAATATGGCCGGGACTGAGAGTTGTGCTTTGCCTCTTTCACCTGAGGGGTGGAGTAGGCAAAGGTGGGCACACCTCTCCTTCTATCTTGGTTTTCCCGCTGATTCTTATTCTCAATGTGAGTGTTAGAACCGAAGGGGGCCAGTTACTTAGAGCAGCAAAAGGCAGGGTCAGCTAACAAAGGCAGCAAGCCTTTGAAGCTTGCCCTTCATGGACCCTTCCAATCCTGGGGGAGGAGGCTTGGCACATCTGCCCAGGATGTGCTTTGTTTCAGGAACCCGAGAGTGGGAGGCTCTCAATCCATGGGTCCAGAAACATGTCTGGCCGTGGCAGTTGGCAAGCAGCCACTCAGCCAGGACACTAGCGTGAGGTTGTTTTCAGGGGGTGTTAGACCAGGGATCCCTGTTTGGCTGAGGTAAGTACCTTAGGCCAAATAGACACCGGCGGTTCCACGTCAGGGAAAGGAAGGTCCCCTTCTGTGAAAGCCCTGCTTCCCCTCCTTGGCAGCTTGGCACGAGCAGCCGGCTTATCTTCAAGGCAAATGTGTAAAATATTTGTAACAACGCTCACAGCAATCCAATGAGGACACCACAAATAGACTCCAGACGAGTTTGATAAAAACGAGTATAAATTTTATATAAATTAATGAGCACTTCTAAATATTCTCCTGTAATCCAAATATCATGGTATACAGTTATTAATACTAGAATCAAGCACTTTTGCAATGTAAAAATAATATGCGTAACGCAACAATCAGACACTCTTCAATGTAAAAAGAATGCAATGTGTAATGCAACAAACTGCACTTTGCGAGGTAAAAATAATGCAATGCGTAATAGAACCACCAGGTACATCATTATGCAGAAATAAGTCAATGCGTAACACTAATCAGGTAATTTATTATGGAGGAATAATGCAATGCGTACTCCGCTGATCAGGTAGTTCATTATGCAGAAATAATACAATGCCTCATACGACAATCAGGTAGTTCATTATGCAGAAATAATGCCATGTATCATACACTAATCAGGTAGTTCGTTATGCAGGAATAATGCAATGTGTAATGCTTTAATCAGGTACTCTGTTATGCAGAAATGGTGCAATGTGTAATTCGACAGTCAGGTACTCCGTTATGCCGAAATGGAATAATGCGTATTACACTCAGGCACCGATCACTGTGCCTTAGGCGGTCTCTCCGCCACTCCTTCTGACTTACAGTCAGCCTCTCAACAGTTGCCCCCAACACAGGTACGGTGTAATCAAAAAGTGCAGCTCCGCACTCTGGCCCCTGTACTGTCTCTCCCTTGGCAATACGGGCCACGATTCGCGCCGAAGTAGAGGCTCGCACTGCCGGAATGAAAGAGAGGCCGAGAGCATCTCCCTCCAAGCCCGCACCCCGCCCCAGGAGTCGACACACGTTACCTGGGGGGTGCAAACTCACTCTACTCTAATCGTCCAGCGACTGAGCCTCCAATGCAATCCTTGTGAATTGGCAACTGCAGGCTCGGGCCAGTGGCTCAGCTCCTCCAGGGCTGCCGTTCTGGGCCACTTCGATTGTGAAGATCTCAGGCTGCCACAGGGCACATGCACACAGCGTCGCTGAGACTTCCTTGAGCTTCGGGTGCACGATCACCGTGCACTCCACATGAAGGTCTCAGGCTGCACGAAGATAACGCTCTCAGCGTCACTGAGACTCACTTAAACTCTGGGTGCACGTTAACAAGGCAAATGCTCACAAAGGTCTCACGATGCACCAAGCACACGTACACAACGTCGATGAGACTCACTGGTATTCAATGCACACAATAACAAGGCAAATCCTCATGAAGGTCTCACGGTGCACGAAGCACACGCACACAGCATCAATGAGACTCACTTGGATTCCGGTGCACACGATAACAAGGCAAATCTTCACGAAGGTTTCACGGTGCACGAAGTACACGCACACAGCGTCGATGAGACTCACTTGGATTCCGGTGCACACGATAACTAGACAATACTCACAAAGGGGTTCAGGCTGCAAAAAGGGCACGCACACTGTGTTGCTGATCCTTGCTTGGACTCCAGGTGCCCACGATCACAGGGCACTCCTTCCGAGGGTCTCAGGCTGCAACAAGCACGCACACACAGCGACGCTGAGACTCTCCAGGAAACATTTATATTCCTGTGTTCCCGCAACAGGGAGCCAGCTCACCTCGGGCCCTTGGGGATAAGTTACTTCAGGACACAGCACAGCAAAGTCCTTTCAAGCAGGGGGACACAGCATATAGCAAAGTCCCTTTAGCCTTTCTTTGGTTAAAACAGCAAACTGCAGGCCAGTCCCAAAACACACAGCAAGGGTCAGTCTTTTCCTTCAGTCTCTTCAGTTGTTTATTCCTTGGCAAAGGTTCCTCTTAACCATGAAGTAGCTCCAGTCTTATTTATTCTTGATCAAGCCATTCTCCAAAGTTCAAGGGCTTAAGCTCTCATAGTTATACCCCTCAATGGCTTTGAAGTCTTTGTGTTTCAGGGGGCACTGACCCCTTTTCAAACCAGTTCTGGGTGTCTCCCTGCCTGTGACACCTTCTTACTTATTATTGAGGGTCTGGATTCTCAATCACTCAGCAGGAGATGTGACAATTGTTTTATAGCAGCAACCCAGGTCTCTTCACCTCTAGGGGCTACTCCTCCCCCTACACGCCAGATGCAGGTCAGCCTGTTGCTGTCGCCCCTCCTCCCCTGGGTCAAGACATTACCCAGATCATATCGCTTTCAAGTCAATCCACAACAGGCAGAGACACACAGAAATGTTTAGAGCTCACAAACCCAGCCACTTCTAAAAGAGTGGCTCATAAACACACAATGCAAAAAACACCTTCATAGGAAGATGTGTTATTACATTGTGAGTTCAGGCATACTAAACTTCACCTTTGTATCTTAAGCCTTTGGGAAGATAGGCTGGAAAACACAGCCTTCCCATTCTATCCTATGGGCAAGATGGCCTTTCAACAGTGAAAAACGAAATGGAGAATATTTCACTGTCAGGACATGGTAAACATCTTAGTAAATGTCATACCTTTCACATACACTGCACCCTGCCCAGGGGTTACCCTGGACCTACCATAAGGGTGTCTAATGTGCATAGAACGGGAAGGGTAAGGTCTTGCAAGTGAGTGCTTTTTACTTGTGTGGGTGGCACAATTAGTGCTGCAGTCCCACTGGTAGCATTTACATAACCAGCCCTGGCACACATAGTGCACTTTACTAGGGACTTTACCAGTAAGGCAAACATACCAATCATAGACAACCAATTACAATTATACTTTATACAGGGAGCACTTGCACTTTGATACTGTTTAGCAGGGGAAAAGTGTACAAAGCATCTAAGTTGGCAACACCATGTCAGAAACAAGGTCTAGGGGGAAAGCAAAAAGTTTAGGGAACTTTAGCCAAAAAGGGACAAGTCCTACAATCGGCATATCTAATGTGGCCTCTGAGTGCATTTGGCATTAAATTCAATGCTGGCATCGGTGTGGGTTTAATAGGCTGAGAAGTTTGATTCCAAACGTCTCAGTCTTCAGTAAAGTGATCATGGAGCTGTGGAGTTCGGGGTGCCAAACTCCCAGCCCATGGTTTAAAAATGGCTTTACTTCACTTACAATACCTGTGAACTGCACTGGTACTTTAGGGGCCCAGGGCTCATGACACTGTGACCACAACTGCGCTATATAAGTACCATGACATAGTGCACCCTGCTTTAGGCCTGTAAGGCCTGCTAGAGGGGTGACTGATCTATGCCACAGGCAGTGTTTTGGTAGGCATGGCACACCGGCGTGTGTGCCATGTCGAATTGTAGTTTTAGGTTCTCCCCCTGACACACAGACTGCACTGGCAGTTTGTATGGGTCAATGGAGCAGTCTCTGAGGGTGGCACAATATATGCTCAGCCCTCAGACACTTTCTCTGGCTGCAAGGTCCTTGGTGCCCCTAGCAACATTTACTTGGGTTTTATATGTAGGCCAGAGAAGTGTCAATGTGAGAGAAAAGGTACAGTTTTGGGGAAAGAACACATGCCCTGGGTGGGAAACAACATTTACAACGCAACTTTTACAACGAACTACCATTACAACTAAACTTTTACAACGCAAAAACTTTTACAACGCATACCATTACAACGCAGGATTTTACAACGCAAGTACTTTTACAACGCATACCATTACAACGTAAGTATTGGTAAGTATATAATTATTTTTAAAATATTATATGTTTGGGTTTTTGGGTAAAGGGGTATTTTTAGGGTTCAGGGTCACTTTTCAGTTTTTGGGTAAAGGGGTATTTTTAGGGTTCAGGGTCAGTTTTCAGTTTTTGGGTAAAGGGGTATTTTTAGGGTTCAGGGTCAGTTTTCAGTTTTTGGGTAAAAGGGTATTTTTAGGGTTCAGGGTCAGTTTTCAGTTTTTGGGTAAAGGGGTATTTTTAGGGTTCAGGGTCAGTTTTCAGTTTTTGGGTAAAGGGGTATTTTTAGGGTTCAGGGTAAGTTTTCAGTTTTTGGGTAAAGGGGTATTTTTAGGGTTCAGGGTCAGTTTTCAGTTTTTGGGTAAAGGGGTATTTTTAGGGTTCAGGGTCAGTTTTCAGTTTTTGGGTCAAGGGGTATTTTTAGGGTTCAGGGTCAGTTTTCAGTTTTTGGGGTACAGGGTTAATTTGTAAAAAATAAAATAAAATTATATTTAAATTAAATTAATTAAATGTAATTAAATAAAAATTATTTATATTTTAATAATTTAAATTAATTTAAATTAAAAAAAATATTTTTAGGGTTCAGGGTCAGTTTTGGGTTTTTGGGGTACAGGGTTAATTTGTAAAAATAAATTAAAATTATATTTAAATTAAATTAATTAAATAAAATTACATCAAATTTAATTATATTTTAATAATTTAAAATAATTTAAATTAAAAAAAATATTATATACTTACCAATATTTACATTGCAATGGTATGCGTTGTAAAGGTTCTTGCGTTGTAAAATCTTGCGTTGTAATGGTATGCGTTGTAAAAGTTTTTGCGTTGTAAAAAATTCGTTGTAATGGTAGTCGTTGTAAAAGTATGCGTTGTAACGTCATACATCCCCCTGGGTACCTGATTAGGAGGATACCAGGGCACACTTAGTCAAGAATTATCAAACATCAGGCAAAAGGTGGGGGTAACAATGCAAAAAGGGCAGTTTCCTACAGTGCCTTAACGTTATGTGAATTCGTAAAGCTTATATGATGCTTTCTTATGTTAGCTGAATTTCGTAGGTCTGAAATGCAAGTCCTTGAAACCCTTGTTTAGAATTAGTTGCTTGAATTTCATGTGTGTTGTGTAATATTTCTTTCTCACGTTTTGTGTTGCTAGTGATAGAAGCACTCTCACTAGATAGAATAATGTCTTTGTTTTACCGGTTAGACCAGGAGAGAAGACATTGCAATTGTGTGGCCTGAGTCGATAAAGGAAGGTCATTGTGCTTCACACAGGAGAAGGCCTGGGAACCAATGACATACTGTATTCAGGAAAGAACATTGTTGTCCTGTGAAAAAAAATCAGGAAATACTCAGAGCAGATGGTGTGGCTCGCACTGGATTCTGGGAATGTTAATTATGAATAATGTGATGTTGGAAGTAGGGAAAGAACCACTTCTTCCTTGCCTTCGGAGAGACAGCATCCTAGTACGAGCTCTGCCTTTGATAGCTTTATGCTAGTTGACCCATTGATCGTGGAGAGACTTCTTAGGGAGACTCCATGTACTGACACCTTTTATCCTTCCTCCAAAAATGCTTAGTTAGGGATGTCACCTTGGTGCTAGAGTAGGGACAGATTTATTTTCCTCACCGACTCTAGACGCAGGGAAATTTGGACTCATACTTCCTGACTTTCTGCATTAACTTCTTAAACTAATCATTTTACTTATGCTGCATCATCTAAACTGGATGCCTAGATTTGGCTTTAGGTTGGTTCCTTTGCACTTCTCTACTCTTGTGGTGAGGTGCCCATCTGTTTAGCTGTTTTTGGCCTTGTAATAACTTAACCATAAGTAGTTGTCCGTGAATTATGTGTGAAAGGAAATTGTTAGCTAATTGATTCCCACCTAATGACTTACCTCCTCTTCACACTTGCTGGGAAAAAGAAACTTCAAATTGTAAGTCTGGTATAACCTATGGGCCCAGCCCTTTCCATTTATGGCTTTTATTGTTGCCTGTTGCCTCCTGCACCTGGGAAGGTGCGCAGTTAATGAAAACTGTATTTATTGTACGTATAAAATTTTTATATTTTCTATAAAATAGCTGTCTAGACAAAACATTACATTGCAGGTGTGAAATATGCACCAATGAGACACTTTCTACTGCAGTTTTGCGCACCAGAATTCACTGGAAGCTGCACTCACCCTTCGGATGTTAGCAGCACACCATTTTAGCCCGAAGCCCTTGTGCCTAGGAAGTCAGCTTCTGGTTGAGAAGTGACAGGGGAAGGTATTATGCTGTGGTAGAATATTGCGGTTATAAATATAACACGTACAGCGGTGCTTTGTGTGCATGTTCTAGGCTAGAATCTCAGCAGAGTCAACAAAGCTCTTCATCCTTCCGAAGTTGATCTAGTTTATGGAATGCGCAATGTAAACGCTAAGCACCATGACAACACTTGTCATGGAGCAAGGTGTTCAGTTCACAGAGCCACGCTCATATTATTGGATTATTTATATTTAATGCATTTTTGTTCAAAAGTGGCTTAATGTACAGCGCAAGTGTTCATGGATTGTTAGTCGCGGCTGCCCCCTCAAATCGGTAGTGGTGCTGGGAGGTGGCCTTTGGGAAAAGGGGAGAGAAAATACAAAAAAAAGCACCTACATTGCAGCTGGCAGACTGGTCAGCCGCCCTCTCTCTTCCGTCTCCTTCCTGGCATAGGAGCAGGAAGCAGGATAGGCTGCCCTAAGCCAATCACAACGCTGCAATACAGCGTTGTGATTGGTAAGAGCACCGTGGTACAGCGCTCAGATAGAAAATGGAAGCCTGGCATGTTCTTAATGCAGCCTGGTGTAGTGTTGCTGCCAGTGGGGTGTACCACTGCAGCACACTCCCACTGTTCCTGAATGTTTCGCCCCTCAGGCGTGAAGGGGCTTTGGTAGCGCCCAGACGTAAGCGTGGGGATGCTACATTGTTAATAAAGAGCCCAGGGCCCTGGGCGTGGTCAGTACGTTACTAGCCACAAACAGTAACGCATGTGTCCTGTGTCCCTATATTGTAGGCCCGATACCAGGACTCTACACTGGCGACGACGGTGGTCTATCGCCTGCCCACCGTGTGCCCTGCTGCACTGTGACCCTGCCGGTCACTCACGGCTGCCCCGCAGCCCTGCGCCGCGCCTCCCTGCGGGCGGCGCGCCTCCCTGCCTTCCAGAGTCGCCTGCAGCCTCTGCGACGGCACCGGACCTCACCTGGCCCGCCTCTACCCCGGCGGAACGGACACCGGCACCGCCTCGGCCCCCCCTAGCGACGTCCTGCCTGCCGGTAGCTGCCTGCGCTACCTTCCGGTGCCTCCACGTGACCTCCGCCTCCATTCAGGTACGGGCCGCTGCCTGCCCGCTCCGCACGGCTGTCCCGGTGCCCTGCCTCGACCTCGCTCCTGCCGCCCCCTGGGCCCGCGCACGCCTCTCCTTACGCCGCCAGGCCCGCGCGACACCCCAGCGGTCTCGCGCATGCGCAGTGGGCACCCGGCGGCGTTTCCTCACGCATCTCGCGTGTCCTCGGCCCGCTAGGGCTGCCATTCCTCACGCTTCTGGCGGAACGGAGCCCGCCTGTGCCCCTGGTGTGCCTGCTCCTCCCCGCTGTGCGTGTGGGAACCAAGAAGACCCGCCTCTACCCGCCAGTGCAGCGAGAGTGTCCCGCCTGGCCCTACTTCCGCCACCATGGCCAATGTACCGCCCCTGGAGCCATTTTCCGTCACCGGTACGCCGCCCTCGCAAGCAGCTCGATGGAGAAGGTGGGTGGAACGGCTTGAGACCTACTTTATTGCGGCAGATATCGCAGCGGCGCGATGCCGGGCAATGCTCCTACACCTAGGAGGAGAGGCTATTCACGACATCTCCAAAGACGTCACGGAAGGCGACCCACCCCACACGTACGCCACCCTGCGAGACGCCATTACAAGATACTTTGAGCCCTTCACCAGCGCAGACTACGAGCGTTTCCTGCTCCGACAAGCACGCCAACTCCCTGAAGAGTCTGTTGATGTATTCTACGCGCGTCTTAAGAAGTTGGCGAGCACGTGTACGCTCCCGGACGCGGAGGACGAAATTCGCGCCCAATTCATTCAGGGGTGCGCCTCTCTGAAGCTGAGAGAGAGGGTGCTAGAAACGGACGCCATGCCCATGCGCGACATCCTCACTTTGGGACGCTCCAAAGAACTTTCCAAAGCCCGTGCGGCCCACATGGAGCCGGATCCAGCGGTCAAAGTCAAGACGGAGCCAGTGTGCGCAGTCAAGTCACAACGTCCAGACGGCCGGACGAGGCCTCAGAAGAACGCACAGCCTCATCAGGCCCAGTCCACCCGCGATCGAACCTGCATGTGGTGCGGTGGTGCCACTCCGCACAAAGGCGCCTGCCCAGCCCAAGGTAAAATTTGCAGCGCGTGCGGCAAGGCCAACCACTTTGCGAGCGTCTGTTTGTTGTCACAGCGGAGGAAGCAAAGCGGCCCACCCAGGAGGGCGCGACAGGTGGCGCCTCTACCAAACACGTCACCCAGCAGCGACATGGACGACGACGAGGAAGACGCCGCATCTGTCCACGTGGTGCGCATGCTTAACACCCTGGCTGCCACGTCGTCAACCGAACCGGATGTGCACCGTCCAAGTCCATGACCAGGCAGTCAGAGCCCTCATCGACACCGGCGCGACGATAAACCTCATGGCGGCCAGTGTGTACCAGGGCCTGGTAGACGCTCCCGCGCTTCACCCCACCAGAGTACAGGTGTTCGCCTATGGAACCCGGCGCCCACTGCGCCTGTGCGGAGTATTCCGGACAACAGTGTCCCATGATGCCAG
Organism: Lissotriton helveticus; assembly: GCF_964261635.1. NCBI lineage: Eukaryota > Metazoa > Chordata > Amphibia > Caudata > Salamandridae > Lissotriton > Lissotriton helveticus. The sequence goes on along the minus strand of NC_136059.1, from coordinate 2,134,334,859 downwards.
GCAACTGCAGACAAAGATCTACGTCTCCCAAGAAGGATCAGGGTTCCTCCTTGGTTGCAAGACTGCACGTGAACTCGGACTCATACACTTTGCCCTAACGGTACAAGCTCAAGGCCTGGATCATCTGGTCACAGAACATTCCTCGCTGTTCGAGGGCATCGGATGTCTACAAGGCCCCCCTGTCCGACTTCACATTGACCGATCAGTGGCCCCTGTAGCCCTCCGGCACAGGCGAATCGCGTTCCACCTCCGGCCCAAAGTGGAAGCTGAGCTGAGAATGTTAGAACAAGCAGGAATCATCGAACGAGTGACGGGACCCACCCCGTGGAGATCCCCCATCGTCGTGGCCAAAAAACCGAAGCAACCCGATGCGGTAAGGATATGTGTGGATATGCGCCTCCCCAACCTGGCCATTAAAAGAGAACGTCATCTGACGCTGACCATTGATGACATCATCGGGGAGCTCGCAGGGTCCAAGTGGTTCTCCAAAATGGACCTGAGATCAGGATACCATCAGATCCCGCTCCACCCAGACTCGCGCCCAATCACGACATTCTCCACACATGTCGGCCTGTGGAGATACACGAGGCTTAACTTCGGCATATCAAGCGCCGCCGAGGTGTTTCAGAACATTATCCACAACGTCCTCCAAGGCCTCGACGGAGTACTAAACGTGAGTGACGATATCCTGGTGCATGCCCCGACTTTGGACGAACACGTCCGGCGCGTCCACGCAGTATTCGACCGTCTGAAGGAGAGAGGACTGACCCTCCACAAAGACAAATGCGAGTTCCTGCGCAAGGACATAAGCTTCTTCGGATACAAATTCTCCGATCAAGGAGTAGGCCCGGACCCAGAGAAAGTCAAGGACATTCACAACGCGCCCGCACCCACCTCAGTAACAGTAGTCCGCAGCTTTTTGGGCATGGTGACCTACTGTGGGCGTTTCATAAAAGATCTGTCTGACTTAACTGGACCACTCCGCGATCTCACAAAATCGAACACCACCTGGACGTGGGGCCCGGAGCAACAAGAGTCGTTCATGAACACGAAAGCGGCCCTATCAGCTGACACAACGCTAGCATACTTCAACCCTCAAAACGAATCGCAACTGCTAGTGGACGCCAGTCCCACTGGTCTGGGAGCCGTCCTGTCACAGCGACAACCATGCGGGGAGTGGGCCCCCGTTGCGTACGCCAGCCGTACCCTCACACCTACCGAACAACGCTACTCCCAGATCGAGCGGGAAGCCATCGCGATTCTGTGGGGGTGCCGCCATTTCCATATCTACCTCTATGGACATCATTTTTCAGTGGTTACAGATCACAAACCCCTCATACCACTCTTCCAAGGCTCATCCTCTCGCCCACCCCCAAGGATCGAGAAGTGGGTGCTGCAGTTGCAGGAGTTCCAGTTCACAGTAGAATACCGGCCCGGCTCGCGTAATCCTGCAGACTACCTGTCAAGTCACGCCCGACCCGTTACTGACGCGGAAGCGGCCGAAGCAGCAGCCACCGAAGAGTACGTCCGACTGATCGTCGAAAGGTCAAGACCACGTCCCATGTCCCTGGAAGAGGTGTCAAGAGCCACTAAGGACGATGATTGTCTCCAGATCGCGATCCATGCCGTAGAGTGCGGAGACTGGAAGGCGCTCCAGAGCCCGGCATCCTTTCGCACATCTGACGCCCAGGCCATCCTGAAAGCCCTGTACCAAGTCCGACATGAACTGTCAGTATCCACCGAAGGATGCCTCCTGAGAGGCCCCCGCCTGGTGCTGCCCAGCAGCCTGACCCAACAAGCCGCCGTACTGGCACAGGGATCACACCAAGGGATCGTCAAATCCAAAAACAGGCTCCGAAGCAAGGTGTGGTTTCCGGGGCTCGACAGAGCAGTTGAAGAAGTGATCCATAGGTGTCCCGTGTGTCTAGCGACGAGCCTCCCAAACCCTCCGGCGCCAGTGGTAACCGAAGAAGGCCCCACATCCCCGTGGGTGCGAGTGAGTGCAGACTTCGGTAGCCTCCCCGGGGGCAAGTACATGCTCGTTGTGGTGGACGATTTCTCCCGCTACCCGGAAGTAGAGATTGTATCGTCGACCGCAGCCTTAGAAGTAATACCAAAGTTCGAAAAGATACTGGCCACCCACGGGCTCGTGAAGGAAATCCGCACTGACAATGGACCCCCTTTCAACGGCAACGAATTAACGGATTATCTTCAGGGCCAAGGTATTAAACACAGACGGATCACGCCAAGATGGCCTCAAGCTAATGGAGAGGTCGAGAGACTAATGAGAACTTTGAACAAAACGATACAAATTGCAGTGGCCGACGGCCAATGCCTGGAGCTAGCCATCTACCAATTCCTCCGAGAGTACCGCTTGACCCCACATTGCACTACAGGAGTCTCCCCAAGCCGACTCTCCTTCAATCGAGTCATGGCGGACACCATCCCGCACCACCCAGCGTGGGAGCTCACCCCCAACCCGAGGAACCGGTCCATGGAACAGCGCGCCAAAACCAACCAGGAAGCGTCCCGACGGAGGAGAGCAACAGACAGTCCAATACAAGTCGGGGATACGGTTCTGGTGAAGGACCGACACCCCGGAGGAAAGTTCCGTCTGCCCTTCGAACTGGACTCATGGACTGTGACGGAGGTAAACGGAACCATGGTTACAGCTACCAGAAATGGCGAATCTGTCACAAGAAACGTCTCATTTTTCAAGCAAGTACCCGAGGGGAGCGCAGACCCTGACCAGGACGAGTGGTACCCGACCCCCCAACGTCGGCCCTCAGGATCGGTGGGAACAGACGCTGCAACAGGCCAAACAGAGGACACTACCCCGAGCATCCACGTCACGCAGAGACCAGTGGAGGAATCCACCGTCCACGAGACCAGAGACCCAGAAGAGTCACCCACAGCTACGGGAGAAGGCCGAAGCCAAGCAAGATACAGCCTGCGTCCGTGCCCAAAGCCTTCCCAGAGATATCGTGACTTTGTGGCACAGTGTTGGCGTTGAACTGATCGAGATGGCTGACCCCGCCGAGAAATAAAGTAAGACTGTTCTGTTTTTGATATTTGAAATATTATGGGTTGTGCCAGTTAAGCAGAGACTGAACCAGAGACAGTTGGTGAACTTTTGTTTGAATGCCGCCATCACAACTACCACAGCACGGTCGCTGACCGGAGAGACTATTTGGTATCTGTGTGTTGTTTTTGTTTTCTTTTCATCCCTAGGTAAAGGAGGAATGTAGTGTTGCTGCCAGTGGGGTGTACCACTGCAGCACACGCCCCCTCCCACTGTTCCTGAATGTTTCGCCCCTCAGGCGTGAAGGGGCTTTGGTAGCGCCCAGACGTAAGCGTGGGGACGCTACATTGTTAATAAAGAGCCCAGGGCCCTGGGCGTGGTCAGTACGTTACTAGCCACAAACAGTAACGCATGTGTCCTGTGTCCCTATATTGTAGGCCCGATACCAGGACTCTACACCTGGGTAGAGAACATGCGAAGTGCGCATGCATGTTTCACTGACCCTAGAGGGCCGGCCAAACATTCATGCACACTTAGAAGGGAGCCACCACTCCTTCCCCCTGTGCAGCCTTGCTCCGCCCCACAAAACTGCCCCAGCACAGAAAAAGAAAATGATAATAGCATCTCGGTATTATCGTTTTATTTTTCCTGTTTTTGCCGTGCTCAAAGGCACTGGCGTGATGCTCCTCCGCCTTAGCAGAGGAGCTGCCCCTGTGGATTGTCACGCTTCTTTGAAGCATGTATGCTTATTCAACACAAACCCCATTTGTTGCGTTGACAAATCATTGCACAACAGCACAAACATTTTGTTTCCCCTGCGGGGTGCGTTCAGACTGCATCTGTGAATTCACTCTCCATGCATTTCCTGCGGGATGCATGGAGAGTGCAGTTGCAATGATAAAGTTACAGAGATGCACCCACACAATGGTGCAGGATTTAAAGATAACGCTAGAGGTTACAGTGCATGTTGTTTACCATGGGATTCATGCGCAATGTACATTGTATTTAAAAGTTTTCTTATGATTACAATACAAATCGTTTTTGCCCTATGGCTACTTAAACTTGGAACTGCGCACATTTTTTAGACACAGACTTAAATCACGTATTTAGCAAATGAAGCGGAAGACCCCATACTGCTAAATAATCGAGAAACGTGGCCCTCAATCTTCAAAGTGACATATACAGAAAAACTTAGATCTGCATTAAACGATCTCACAAGTTTCACAGGACGCATACGGTTGGAACTATATCTGGCAGAGTGCCCATCAGTGGGGCATAGGCATGAGGTTGTAAGAACATACCAGACCCTACAAAACCCACAGGAGACCGTCCAAATAAAAGCCTTCACACAGAGGCCTCAGTGTAATGCCCACCTAGGGAAGGGTGCAATATATCTGCTCCAGTTTATCTCCAGTCCCCATTCCCCCGCACCCCCATCCTTGAAGCTGAAGAGTTCAATGGGACTAGTGGACCAAGGGCCATATGTAGGTAGGGCAATACCGGTCGGAAACGGCCGAAAATACCGATTTTCGGCCGTTTCCGACCGATATTTGGACATTGACATGTAGGGGTGTTTAAAACATACATATTCTGTAATTTTACCGAATCGTTAATTTTACCGAATCGGTAAAATTACAGAATCGGTAAATTTACCGAATTTGTGAATTTTACCGATTCAATAATTTTACCAAGCAGTAAAATTACCGAATATGTATTTTCAAATGTAGGTAGCACTGTTAACAGTGCTACAGGGCTTTTAGGATTCGGTATTTACCATGTTGTAGTAATTAAGCACACATAGGTAAAAGGTTCCAAGATGTAGATTTATTCAGGTACAGAACAAAAAATTATTTTATCAATAGGCAGTACTTTACCCGAAAATTGCGAAGGTAGAGTCCAATTCTGGTAAAAGTAAGAGGCAGGTAGAAACGATTACGTGAACGCTGTTCTGTAAAGTCTGAGAATGTAGAATCTTGAAATTGTAGATCCCGGACGTCGCCAGTAATTATGTAGTAATTAAGCACACGTAGGTAAAAGGTTCCAAGATGTAGATTTATTCAGGTACAGAACAGCTTAACATCCACAAGAGGAGACACAGCAATTACGGTCTTCTTCCAACAGGAGCTCACCATCAACTGTCAGATTCCACAGACCTCAGCAATGACATCATGGGTTCCATAATATGACACATCATAGAATACCACACATGTAATACTATTACATGGTAAATAACGAATCCCTGTGTACATGCACATCTGTGCATGTACACCTGTGCCATGTGGCACACAGACATGCCCTAAGGGCATGTCTGTGTGTCACATGGCACACAAGCCTGAAACAGGGGTGCAACAGGGTGTTAAAGTGACACCCTGTTCCCCATGTCAATTCGGTAATTTTACCGATTCGGTAATTACCGAATCGGTATTTGCTATTGATTCCTATGGGCTTCAAGGCCCATAGGAATCAATGGCAAATACGATTCGGTATTTACCGAATCGGTAAATACCGAATCCTACCGAATCGGTGAAAATTACCGATTTTTTATCTACATCTAATTTACCTATTCATAAATACCGAATCGGTAAAATTCGGTATTTATGAATCGGTATATTAGATTTACCTACATCGGGGCCCAAGTGTTAAGCTGAGTGGTGTTCAAGTCACTTACCTTGCCTTGCCCCATGAGTGCAGATTATATTTTTTTAGATTTATGCCAGTGCGGCAACACATGTTGGTTAGCTTTAAAATCAAGGCGGTAGGGGGTGAGAAGGAGGCAGGGCTTTAATACAATGGTTCTCCTCCAGGAGCTTTGCATTAGAAGACATTGTGGGTGTCGGTTTTACCTCTAAGTGCCCATTGCGTTGGGTGACCACCTGGCAAATTATGGCATGTGAGAAGGATAGATGCACAGACGGAAAGAGAGAAGGTTGGAACAGTGATCAGTGTGATTAGAAAGTAAACAAGGGAACGGGTGATGAAAAAATAAATGATAAAAGAAAAAATGATCGCAGAAGAGAATGGGGTAGAGGAAGGAGCGGAAAACAGATACAGAAAAATGCTGAGGGTGACATAGAGAAGGTTGCAAGGAGAAAAAAGGTAGTGGGCATATACAATGCTAGGTAGAAGGAACAGAGAGAAATAATGTGGGGTAATGAGAGAGGCAGAGATGAATGGCAAGGTAAGGGAGGGAACAGTTATAGAAAATGAAAAATAAAGAAAAATAAATCGAACAGGGAGTGAGCAAAGAGATTAAGTGAGAGTTCACTTTGTAACTTGCATGTCAGAGCTTTCAATCCCTATATTATATTTTTCTAGAGCAGCTGAGAGGGATAGTGCACATGTAGCTTATATCTGTGTAAGTATGCTTGAGGGTCCTGCACAAAGGCTAAAGTGAACAGTATGTACTGGTAACAACATTCCCAGCTTTTTTAATTTTTCCGAAACAGATCACATCATTTTTGATAAAGCAACCAATCCTCAATTGTTAACTCTGACCTTCAGTAGCCTCAGGCTGCAAAGGAAAGAGAGGGCTCATGTGGTGTGAAGCGAGAGGAGGGACAGACAGCTACAGAAGAAACACGCCTTCTCTCCAGGGTGCCTTTTACCTGACAAAAATGTCAATGTGTGTAAGTAGTTAATAAGCAAGTCTAAAAACTGCTGGGGAACCAGTCTTATACTGTGTGAAGTCCACTTGTAGGTTGATGTTGCCAGACAGTTCCAGAACATGCAGGGGCCTACAACCCACCATTGCTTACCTTTGGTTGCATGTATTGTCTGTCTCAGTTGCTTGCTTCTATTTCAATGGCTTTCATTGTCCCAGCGTATCCATCTTGTATCTGTCCCTCCCTTGGAGCATAGCCTGCTTCCCATCTCTCTTATTGGCTGGTTTCCATCCTTCCTTTGATCACTTTAAGCAAACTTTTTTCCTTATGGGTTAAGCACTCCATGAGAGTGCATATGTGTTTTTAGCTCTTTCCTTCTCACCTCTATGTGCACTCCAAATTCTCACCCCTGTGCTATGTTTCTCTCTTACAAACTTCTCACTCACCCTGCTCCTGTGAACCTCTGCCCCTGCTTTTTATGCTGCCATTTTTGGGTGCTTCTCAATTTCTTGTTTGCTTTTCCCCCTTGTGCTCTGTGTTCTACTCACCCCTGTACCACTGTGCTGTGTTCTTCACTCCTTCTTTGTTTCTCTCCTGGCTCTCCAGTGTTGCTGACTGCTGTATGTGATGCTTACCATTCCTCACCCCTATTCTCTCCTCCATTTTGCCAACCACCTGCAATCCACTCATAAGCACCTCAAGAACAGGTGGCACACATTTTGTGTTATAACCTTTCATGAAGCTTTCCTTGTTTAGTATAAGGTGATTAACTATGGGAGAGCTTTGTGGAAAAGAAAGCCTTTTATAACCTATAGGCCAGTAACATTGAATGGGACTGAAAACTCACTTTCCACTGCATCACACCTAACGGCCTACAGACACACATCTGCAGGTACATCTCCTCCCTGTTCTTAGGTCCTAAAGCTCCTGCTCATACACGAGATCCTGAATGTCCACTGGAATGCAGGTCCTCAGAGGGTCATGTTCATCCTTCGCTCTGACTGCTATACACTCTGAAGGACTCTCCATGCCACTGGAGTCAAGCTATCCTGGCTGATGAGGGGTGAACCCCGGAATTGGTCCTAGGATGCATGTTTCCAGTCCAGGGAGGACCTGGCTGGCAGTTTGGGCAGTACTGTTCCCATAGAGTGCAGGGTCAAGACTGATTTGCATATGACTGGGTCCTAACTGGAATGGCATGGTGGGCAAAAAAACGATGGATTTAGGCCCAAATCTCTGTACTGGGGTGAATGTATGACATTGTTCTGCATTCTGTCCATCAATTGTTCTTTTTACAGTTTGGACTTTGGCAGAGCCAACTCATCATCTCAAGACTTAAAATTGTGAGTACTGAAGAGAGTACTGCCAGTTAATATATGAAGAAATTATTGATTATCATTGCTAAGCACCTTCATGTCCCCTAAAGTGAAACTACCTTGAACCACATGTCACAGAATACAATGCGTAATAGAAAACGGTTGCCCCCCTACAGAACATAGTGAGGATCCCCTAAGCCTCCCATACCTCACTGATATTCATACCCCTTGGGCTGACTAGGGGCCCTCCTCGACATTGCCAGACACACTGCAGGGCCCTGTATTACACCCCTGCAAGCTCTGTTAGTTTAAAAAAAGATTGTCAGAATGTGACCGGCATGGAGACACCTAGCCGCTATGAAAGAGAGTGAAAACCAGTGTGCACTCATGTCATTCCTCTTGCTACGCCTCTTGCCATGCCTCCATCATCCTAACCAATCAGTGTCTCTTAGCAGTACTCTGTGGTATGATTGCTTTCTTTCAATCATCAAGATGAGTTGCGTGAGGAATGAGGCAGACAGGCCTGCTCTTGCTAGCTTACAGAAGCTCTTCTAGCACATAAAAGCATCAATCCTGATTGATGTGGTATTGTAAAAAAGTAGTGCAATGCAGTGCATAGTGCTGCCTTGCGTTACCTTCTGTAAGGTAGGTGTTACATGGGTGGTGCTTGGGCATAGATTTAAACCCATATTTACAAAGACTAATAAACATGGGCTTGTGCCAAAATGGTGTGCCTCTCTTAGGCAGGTGTAAAAAGGAGAAATATATTTATTTTTCCTCCTTGCTTCCTCTTTGCATGTGTGCTGTATTCTCCAGCACACATGCAAAGAGGAAATAGCCGCAAAATATAGGTTTCCCTTCATGCACAAAAAACGTACCTGACCACAATGTTTTGGCACTAGACAGTCAGAAGTGCCCCACTGCTAGGAGAGAGTAGAACTGCGCCATATCTTTGAAAATACGGTGCTGTTTGTTCTTTCTGTTTCAATCAATACAGTGCAGCAACTTCATTTGCTACCCTGTGTTGCATGAAATGTTAGTAAGTATCTTCATCAACAATTTGACATACATTTTCTGTTGGGCCTTGTACAGCACTCTGCTGCCTTTTTAACTAGGGTCACCCTACATAAATACAATATACATACATACATGCAGACAGAAAATCAGTTTATTAAGAAAAAAATTCTATGTTTCAAAGAATGAGGGCGAAATGTATATATGGATCCAGCACGGAGCATTTGTCTGGCAGGTTACAGTGTGGCACTACAAGAGTTTGGGATTAGTGCACACCAGTTTTGTTCGGTTAGACATTTCTAATTTTGCTGCTCATTCTCCATTAACTGGAAATGTTGAAATGAAAGCTGTATAAAAAACAGGTTATAATAAAATAAAATCCTTCTGTTCATAGGCCATGCCTTCCTACTAGGCCTTCCTACAGTCAGCTCCTGAAGTGCCTTTACCTCAAGACCTGGGGCACAGCACAGGATGTAGAAATGATAGCTATGCCCCTGGCAGGGACGGCTTTAGTGCTGGTGGCACCCAGTGCGAAAATCATTACTGGTGCACCCTCCCACAAAAGCAGTGGCGTAACACAAAATTATGGCGGCAGGTTGCACAATGAGATGAGGGACCCCTGAGTCTTCCATAGCACATGGTTATACATTAGCCTTCGGCGGTATTGGGGCTTCCTGAAGGTTTGGGGTTCCCATGAAGGGTTGCCCCCCTCACTACAGGGGCCTTTGTTAAGCCCCTGCACTAAAGACCTCCATCTGCGGAGAGTCCATCACTATCAACCTCCAATGGTGCCTCTCATCCACATATAGACTGTCTTTCTTGTGTATTTCAGTTTCATTTGTTTTGTTGTGCTACTCATCCTGAAGTACGGTATCAGGAACGCTTTACCTCATACCATTATTCAGAGAACAATGGCCAATATAAGTGTGCAAGTCAATGTATAGGAAATGTTACTTAAGACAATAGGGATTGCAAGGTGTAGGAGTCACATGTCATTCATACTTTTAGTTACTATATGCAGGGCCACTGGAATTATGAAGCAGGTGAGGGACAAATGATGCTGCAGGGGAGACTACATTATACAGCAAAAACAAGGGAAAACATGCAGCATAATGTCCAAACTTTGTGATAGTATTACTACATTATTGTCTCATTTGTGTACTTGTTAAAACGTTCTGGGCAAAGGTGCACCTCCTTAGTACCAGTTTAACACTCATATATAGCAATATACGAATGAATGGTGACCAGTCAAACTTTGCAAAGGCCTTTGCCACACGTGTCACTGCATTTTTAACAACTTGGGAACCATTTGAGCTAGAAACTTTTTTTTTTAATTAGAATCTTCAGATTATGCACCAGATGATGGATTATATGGCAAATCCATAATTATGTGAAAAACACCACTGCTACATAATCATATAATTCTGTGGCCCTGACTATATGTTAGGAGTGCTTGCCCTGGAGAAATACAAACACAGGCAGCCGCGGTCCGTAGGGGAGTACCTGCCGGGCGGTGATGTGGGGAGGGGGAGGGGCAGGGTGGGGGTTAGTAATGTATGAATAATGGAGGTTTGCAGGTAAGTAAACATTTAAATAAATCAAACGAATTTCGTTGCGTGCACTGCATCCCCAAATGCAATGCAGTGCGCGCAATGAAATTCCGACCGCGGCTGAACACAGGGTTTAAAACATATCGTAGTTGGGTTTGTCTTTACTAATAAATATTTATTATCCAAATGAATTATTTGATCTGCATGTTGCACTTTGTGCTTTGCAAGAGGCGTATTATCAATCTGCACTACTTTTATGTTAAGGCAAAACTGGGTTTAGGCAAAACTCCGATCTCTCCAAGAGATACATTAATCACCAGAGTTAAATTGACATTTGTGTCTTGGCCTGAAAGATTTAGGCATGCAAAGAACTCAGAAGTCTTTGCCTTAAATCCTGTAAGACATTTCGGAATGCAGCATAGTCTACCAGCATGGCTCCCTGAAAAAAGCAGAATCTGTGCCTTAGTCGGAAGCAGGAGAAGGCACACCACATGCTGTAACTACAATAAGACACATTGTCATTCTGTATGTAACAATCAGCCGCAGACAGAATGACAATGGGCCATGCCACAGTCTGTGTGAGAGCGTGGGAGAGACTGATGCAGTATCTAAAGTTCAAAAGAGTAGTGCGAGCTTGCTCCAACAGTGAGCACTTTAAAACTCTTGGGGCGTCTGGAAGGGGAACTCCATAGCTTCCTGTAATTCCCAAAATTACAGACAAAAGGCGTCTGTAAAAGCAATCATGACAGACAACGGACGTGACAACCAAATATCGGATTGTCCGTGAACTTTATAGATGGGTGTTCACCTTACCCTCGTGCACTTGCAAAGTTTCACAAAGCTAGGGAAAAAAATGGCTGAAATAAAAAGAAACGTATCATAGCACTTTCTTTTATTGCTGGCAGGTGTGTAGGGGAGATGGCAGCCAACATGGAAGGAATAATGACATGTAGTGGGGCAATACTAACAATAAAGGGGCAGTTGTTTGTTTATTACAGAGGGAGAGAGGGTCAAAAGGCAACATAGGCAACAGAGGAGTGGGGGGGGGCGGGGACAACAGAATGGTCGGAGGTGCTGGGGATAACATGGACAATGAAGAGTGGAATGGGAGGGGGTGAGGACAAAATGGGCAATGAAGGGTAGGAGGGAGGAGCTGGGGACAACATGAACAACAAAGGGGGGTGGGAGGGGCGCCGGATAACAATAACAATAGAAGGGTGGGGGGGCAAGCCAAACTACAGGGGATAAAAGGAGGGAGGGAACAAGTAACTCCACGTATAGTGGTAGGAGGCAAACAAGTGCACTCGTATGGAGTGCAACAAAGAACATTAAAAAAAATACTGAAGCATGTGGCCAGTGGAAGTACACTGGCTACAGACATGAAGCTGAACTTGGTCCATGCTCCATGGAATGGACAACAGACAGGAAGAGAAAGTGAAAGCAGGAGGCGCAGACCAATCAGAAGGAAGGAAATGGGAATGACATCTAAGCCAAGTAATGATAAGTAATGGTAAGTAACGTGCAGTATTTAAGCCCTTTTTATGTTTGTTTTTTCATTTACAAGAGACTTGCAAAAGAAAGCACATGCACTATTTCATGTGAGACCTAAGAAAGTGTCACTACACTTCAATAAGTAGAAAGACCAAAAAAGCACTAGTTGATATATATATATAAAAAGATGAGTATGGTGCAATTAGAAAAGTGTGTGCATGAGCAAACCAGTCATTGCTCATCCTAAAATGTCTTTCACACTGTCTCTTCACCCTGCTGTCCCTGCCAACAGTAGTATAATCTCTGAATTAAGGAGTGACACCACTGATCATATGAGATTTCATATTCCGAGCAGAAAGATCTCAATCAGGCTTATTCTCAATGGCTAGTGGAAACAAAACAGGAGTAGGACCCATAAACCACGTCGGAACTGGGTAGTGTATGCATGTAAAGAAACAATGTTCCAACAGGCGAATTTGGCACCTTGACGGGGCAAGGAGTGTCCAGGAATGGGGGTCCAAAGCAGCGCCTGACTGAATCCTGGCGGCTGGCTAGGGGCTGAATCACGGGTCCTGAACACGGCAGGCAAGCACCTCAGTGCGGGACAACGGCACCCAAGTTGGCGATTAACAGCCTTAAAACAATCCAATTGAGTCTCCTTGTTTCTTGTGTATGTAAAGCAGTTTGCATGCATGTATAACTGTCTTTGAAGTGATACCTGTTGGAACATTGTTTCTTTACATGTATTCTCAATGGCTGCCATGGACCATCAAGGGAAGCTTATTTTGGCCTCATTTTTACTTGCAGGTTCAATGTAGGATACGTTAAAGAGATGCTAGAACTGAAAGTAGTCAGGCAAAGTGGAGGAGTAGAAGCAAGTGGGGGTTGAGGACCGCTATGCTCCAAAAAAATTAAAATGCTAACTTCCATGGTGTTGGCCCTCAATCACCACCATATAATCCACAATCCTCACACATTCAAGTACACCCAAAATATGCTATTTTATTGCAGGAGAGGATGACGTCGCTAATAGTTGAAAATGTCATGCACAAATAAATTCTTCATGGACTATATTAATTACAAAACACTTTGTGCCATCTTTGCAGAATATGCCAATTATAATTACAGATATTAAGGATTTTTTTAGAGCAGCTTCTGGAAAGAAGCCCGGATACAAAAAGTATAAGAGAAAATAACCATACACATTCATACAAATATCATACAAAGTTGCCAATAGGGGAAATAATCAAGACCAGAATTAATAAGCGGCTGAAAGGAAACAAAGGGGATATCTGCGTTAAGATCATGGTTGGAAAAAGGCTGGTGGATGTCACTGACTAACAGAAAATCTCAAAGCAACCGAGTCTAAAGAAAAAAAGCTCACGGGAGGTTAAAAGAGGACAACGGGAAACAAGAATGAAATAGATGACCCTCCACTCAGAGCCCCTTCATTCCTCCATACCGATTCAGCGCATAAAGAGCTCAACAAGCTCCTTAAATTCCCGCAAAGTTTCAGGTTTGATTAGCCTCTTAACTTTGACACCTATAGCAAAGAAGTCTCTAAAAATGTGAAATTCCTATGCAAGGTTCTGCAAAACTTCGAATTCCTACATCTATAGCAAAAGTCTCAAAACTACTGTACAAGCTCTGGTAATCTTGTAGAATAAAGATGAAAATTATCTTCTCATCATTCTTCGAAAGAAAAGCCTTTCTCCTGTTAGGGCTGCTTGGAAAGTCATACTGATTACTAACACTGAGACGTGTTAGCGGATCACACCTGTACTTAAATATATACAATAACTCCAAAACCTCCCTATTTCAAGAAATATACCCGGCAAAAGGTCTTTCCTTGCAAATGCTTTGATGATTTGGAATGCACTTCCTGTTCACATCAGACTTTCCCCTTCCATATAAACATTCAAGTCTGACTTTAAAGCACACTACTTACTTACGTTCAAGTATCTCTTTTCTATCCTATTGATGTATTCCTTACTCCTTCCTTTCTCCTCTAACTTTTCATACCACATTTGGGGTCAAGCCATGTTTACCATCTTCACATGCTTCTCTGATGATACGATCTGTATGTTTTCTAGTTTAATTCAAATATGTCATATGGTATAATAGTTTGGCTTTGAACTGTTCATAAAACAATTTCCTGTTGTTTCACTTGCTAAATATTTTTTTTATTTTGAAAGATTCCTGCTTGCTATGGATAATGCTCCGTCACCCTACTTAATTCTTTGAAGCTTTAGCATAGAAAGCAGTAAATTCTGATCAATGGCATATAAACAGAGAGGAATGACTTGATATATGGTTGGCTAAACAGGAGACAATGGAGCATCAGAGTCATCTGGAAGTCAACAGGTAGAAATGTCGAAACTGCAAGAAGCATTCACAATGAAAACTTAGAGGGGAAACTTAATAGTATTAAAGAGCTAGTTTTGGCTGAAACTCGTGGCTTGGCATCTGTTGCTCTAGCAGCTCCCCATCCTTCAGGACCAAACTTACCAGCTGTGTATAAGACCTTTACAGACAGAATAGGGAAGTTTTTCTCCAAAAAACCCCAGGGGATGTCATTGACACACCAAAAACCCAATAAGGGCAACCCCTGGTATACGGTGAACTGTAGGAATAAGAGGAAAGCAATCACGCTGGCCAATAAAAGTAAAGACCCCATAGCAGTGAGAACAGCTAGACTAGATTATCATAAAAGCATAATGGCAGTTAAGAAGGATTGGGAGGAGGAGCACTGGCAGGAGCTCAAGGCTGCAGCCTGTGGGAAAAATTCCATTCTTTTTTGGAAATTGATAAATACTCTTGATAGAAGAGGGGCAGAGCAGATTTTAAATCACATAGTTGAAATCCCCAGATACGGCTATTGAGAGTGAGTCTGGTGTAGAGTTAGGCACTAATGATGAGTCTTTTTCACCTCGAGAAGTTCAGGATGCTATCCTTAAAATAATTCCGGGAAAGGCGGCTGGCCCAGATGGCCTGCCGGGGGACCTATTATTGCATGACCCCAAATTATGGGCCGACCTCATAGCCAGCTTAATGAATTTAATCCAGTCCGGTCACCCTGTTCCCGAATCCTGGAAAGGTGCAGAGGTCATTACCATATTTAAGAAAGCTGATAGAGAGGACCCTGCCAACTACAGACCTATTAGTCTAATTGATACCATCCAGAAAGTAGTTGGCAGGGTCATCATAAACCGGACTGACATATGGTTAATGGAAGAGGACATCTTGACCCACTTCCAGGCGGGGTTTAGGCGCAATGTAGGCGCCATGGATCAGGTTTTCCGGTTCTGTGCAGTCTATTGGAAGTCAGTGTCTATTACCAGGGGTAGTTTATACCTGGCTTTCATAGACTTGAAAACAGCTTTCGATGTCATCCCACATGTTAAACTCTGGGAGGTCCTCATGGATATGGGGTTCCCTAGTTATTTGTTGCAGTTTATTATTAAACTCCATGAAGAAAACTATGCTAGGATTCGATGGGGGAATCAGGGCCAATTGTCCAGGAGGGTTCCAGCCAGTAGAGGGGTGCGGCAGGGATGTGTGATGGCCCGACCTTGTTTTCTCTCTTTATAAATGGGGTGGTGGACCATTTGAGGGAAGACCCAGCGGATGCCCCTGTCCTTGCCGGGGAGAAAACACCCACACTCCTCTTTGCTGACGACACCCTCCTGATGTCCAAAACCCCCAAAGGCCTGCAAAAACTGCTTGATCGTTTTAATGTCTTTTGCAAAGACCGTGGGTTAACGGTGAACACTACGAAAACGAAGTTGATGGTTATGTCTGCCAAAAGAAACTATAGGAAGGCTTCTCTCTCATTGAATGGGTCCCCTTTAGAGGTTGTGGATGAATTTGATTATTTAGGGGTTAGGCTCAGTAAGAATATGAGCTGGGAATCCCATTTGTGTAAAATGGTTTTAAATCTTAAAAGGGTCTCTGGTGCAATACTAAAGAATCAGCGACTTTCAATTAGTAGACCAATAGCCCCGCCCTGGCAGTCTATGAGGGGAAAGCATTAGCTTCTGCTGTCTACTGATCCGAATTATGGGGCGCCGAGAACACTAAGGCATTGGTAGTGACAGAGAACAAGTTTATGAGAGACATGGTCTCGCTCCCTCTCTCTACCCCCCTGAAACCATTAGTTCTTGACATGGGCAAAAGATCGATCGCTGAAATAGTTCAACTCCGACCATTGCTATTCTGGGTGCGCCTTAGAAGGACCCCGGAATCAGCGAAATATGCTCTAGTGTTGGACGAGCTAATTAGTCTGAATGTTTCAAACAAAATAAAGTGGCAAAACAATTTAAAGAAGCTTGTGGTATCCATAGGCTTGAGTGGCTCCTGGGCCTCCCAATCCCCCCCACCGAAACAAACAGTAAAAAAATTATATTGGGAGTGGGTAGAGGCCAAGGATCTGCATAACCCAAACTGGGGTACCCTAACGAACACATTTTTTGAACACAAGCTCCTTGTAAAGTTAGAGCAATTTCTGGATTTTATTCAGACCCCTCGAGACAGAACCCTGTTTCTGAAATTAAGATATGGCAACCTTCCTCTGAAAAATTTCATGGAGGGTTGGAAGGATAGGAGGGAAGATGATTTAAAATGCCCAGGTTGCCCATGTCCGGAATAATCTCTAGGCCATTTTTTCTTTGCATGTAAAGCATACAAGCAGGCTAGAGTTAGATGGTTGAAGCCAGTTTGCAAAGTGTTAGGAGTTAGGGACCATAGATCAGCTCTCCGTATTATTTTAACTAACACTACCTCTATGTTTATTATCTGCGGGGTTGCTAAGTTCTTGGCTAGCGCCTGAAATATTCGCTCAAAATTGTTGTCCCACCCATGTACAGATCACCTTTTAGTATGAATTTTAATTATGATATTTTCCCCCCAGCTCTTAAATGTTTGTATTGATGTCATGTTTTTAGGAGGAATTGTAATACTCGATAAACTTTTTTATGTACCATTTATGTTTGTACTTTTATGATACATGTATCGAATAAAGTATTACAACAGCGATACATATTTGAGCGCCAGAAGGCTAAATTTATAATTAAGAACCTCTGTTGTTCAAACACTACTTACAATTTGCAGAAGAAAAGCGATTAAGCATTTAATATATACACCTGACCGTACTCTTACACTCAAAGCAAGAAGAAAAGCGAACCAAACTGACCCAGATAAAGAACCAGCGTTCCCCTTCATGGCAGCAGGCAAGCAAAGGCATAAAAGTTTAGAGCAACCAATAAAATAAGAGCATAATTATTAGGGCCCAAAAGTTGGAGTGACACCTGTCTCAGGACAGTCTCTGAAAGCTGAAGGTGAATATACAGTACACGTTTTGTAATTCAAATATGCAAAAGGTGGGTATGGATGGACAGTGGGAAGCAGCAGTAAATATAGTCTGGCCGTGTAGACTGGGAAAGGTGACATAGGTGTGGTGCTGACACAGTGTTAGAAATGGGGTCTCTAGTTGGTAGAGGTATGCACCATTTCCAAGTAGGGACCACCACTCTAGTCAGGGTAAGTCAGATACACTCCCTAAATTAACCTGTGCTCATCCTCTGGTAGCTTATCACAGAGCAGGAAGGCTTAAATTAAGAGACAATGAGTAAAGTATTAGTGCAAAACTTACTACAGTACAAAAGTGAGAAACACAACACAACAATAATCCACACCTGGATAGAAATACAGAGCTTGATGTGTTGAACAAAACAAGACCAAAACGAGTAAAATCCAATAAATAGAATAGGAGTTATACATTTTTGAAGAATATCTTGAATTCTAGTGAATAAAAGTTAATAGTGCTATGGGGTTACCGAGTCAAGTCTGAAAAGTCAAGCCAGCTCCGATGGAGTATGGGTTGGGTACAAAAGCCACACAGGTCCCGCTGAAAAGGTACCTTGTATGGAGCAAGCATTGCCGTTGAGGGCTCCCTGGTTCGATTCGGATTCACACAGTTTGGTTGATGCATCAAAGTCGAGCCTCACAGCTGCATCTTTGGACCAGCGCTGCGTCGCTGTCAAACCTTGCAGACAGGACCTGCGTCATTGTTGAATCGCTACTGCGTTGCCGTCTATAGCAAATGTGTCAGTTCTGACCAGCACAAAGTCTGGACTGTGAGAGGTTTTGCAGAACAGCACAGAAACCCACTTCTGAGGCCCTGGACTGGAGGGGGCACCGCATGCAAGAGTAAGACTCACATCTGGCAAAGTTCAGGTGCTGGATGGTTTCAGGCAGTCTTTGATATTCCTGAGACTGCAAAAACAGGAGGCAAACAGTCAAGCCGTTTGAGTCACTGTGAGTTTAAGTGGTGAAAGTCCGGTTCTTCTCACCCAGGCAGAGAGCAGCAGGTAGGGCAGCACACCAGAAAAGCAGTTCTCTCAGAGCAGCAGTCCCGACAGAGTAGCAGTCCTTCAGTAGCATAGCAGTACTTCTTGGCAGAGAATCCAAAGGTCCAGAAGTGTACTAAAATGGTGGTGTCCAAAGCCCAGTATTTATACTTTAGGACCCTGGTTCTGGAAGGTGGGAGAAGCTTCTGGAAGGGTCCTGTGATGTGCACACAGGTCCTTCCTTTCCTGCCCACAAGAAAGTGTAAATAAAGTTCACTAAATATAGAGAAGAAGGATAGAAATCAAGCTTTAATTATTGGTGGTAATTTCTACCCCCTACACCCCTTTTTGTGTTTCAAAACATATAGATTACACCGTGGTCCAGCCCTGACGATAATCCCCTAACTCAGAGGGGGATTGGAAACGCGTCGGTCTTTTCTTTCTTTGCCGTCTACGAGGGAGTCATATTGAGTGGGGCTCTTGAGAGGGTGCACTAGTATAAAATATACCCCTAGAGAGAATTTAAATGTTTACTTCCCTGTAGAGAGTCTACCTGTGTGCTTTGCAAAACAGAAAGTGTAAATAATCTTAGCACAGGCAGACTGATAATTTGTTATACTGACTGGTGTAATTGTTCAAAAGGATAATTGCATTGATATGGTATATTGCAGTCACATGATTTTAATGTTTTCATCATTATTTTGTTGCACTTTGATAAGAGTATTATGTTCTGAAAAATTAGATGTGTAACCCTGAATGCATCTAATATGTACAAATGTTTGAAAAGTGTCCACAATGAATTACAATTGTTAAAGAAAGGTACAATAACTGAATGTGTTGTATTCAAAATCTGCTGAATAAATCAGCAGTATTGTGAACTAGAGGCCTGGTAACTTCTATGTTATAACGGTTTAGTGCGTCCTACCAGGCCCCCGTAATGGACGTGACCCGTATGGTTTAAACTTTCTAAAAAAGACATTTTTTAAGTTGTAATCATAAATCCAAATTTACCATTGAAGAGAAGTTATCATTACAAGTCCATAGGTACCTAACACCACTATTCTACTCCTTCTCAATCAGGAATTATACTTAATAGAAATATTAACTAATCTCCAATCTTAACCGATGAGAAGGATAGGCTTTACAGTAGTGAAAAACAGATTTGGGTGTTTTTCACTACCAGGACATGTAAAACTATAAAGTATATGTGCTGTCGTTTACTTACACAGCACACTGCCCTATGGGCTACCTAGGGCTTACCTAAGGGGTGACTTACATTTAATAAAAGGAGAGTTTAAGGCTTGGAATTAAGGTTTTAAATGCCAAGTCGACATGGCAGTGAAACTGTCCATGCAGCTTCTGCAGTGGCAGGCCTGAGACATGTTTGAAGGGTTGCTTAAATGGGTGGCACAGTCTGTGCTTAAGGCCCACTAGTCGCAAGTCAAGTCAAGTCAAATTTAGCTTTATTCGAGATTCACTCATAAAAGCATAATAAATTCCATATATTTCAGGGATATTCAATCATTTAAAAATAAAAAAATAAAAATGTTTTAAAAGATAAATTACAGGCAAATAAATAAAAACACAATCCATATACAGCCGTTAAAAAAGTTCATCTCGATTGCTAATTACAAATAACCCATGAATTACACACACTAATTTTATACATTGTCTAGCATAATGAATATTCCTTTTGGATGAACACACATTCAGCAAACAATGCATAAGAGCTTCTGTCGAATCACCCATGCCCAACCTAAATATTTAGCAGTTGCTATTAAGATGGGCAATAAAGTGCTGGTGCGTATGATTCTTAAGGCTTCAGAACTGCTAATAGTACCTAAGGTCTTACTCAGTGGAGTTAACCAGGCTCGTCTTGGGGTTGCATAGGCCGGGCAAGCAAATAAAAAGTGGCTAATAGTTTCCTTAAGGTCTCCGCAAGCAGGGCAGTTGCTAATAGTCGGACTACCCCACCTGCCACTCAAAGACCTAAGGGGTAGAGAACCAGCTCTAAGTTGGAAGTAAAGCTTCCTGGCCCCTGGTTTGGTAATGGCATCCCAATAAAGCTCTAAGCTGGGATTAAGCTTTGCATCTAAAAAACCACCAGCCATAGTCGAGGAGCCAGTACCACTCCAATTTCGATGGGCCACCTTCTCCCAATAAATTTCCTTTAAGGATGTTTTTGATGGGAATGACACTGTCTCCGGATTTTCCCACATCGTTTGCATACCCATGCCAACTAAAGTGTCTCTAAGTTCATTCAGCCAACTGACTTTGTGGAAAACATCGATTTTAATAATATCCAAGAATCCAACCACATAGTGTAGGAGCTCTGGAGTAGTCCAAAGCCTGCACCAATATAAAATTGGACGCAGCCTTGCTAGATCTGAAATTGCCTTCCTGCCAAGATCGTACCTAAGTGGCAGCAATAGGGAGTACTCACAGGGAGTCCAGTAATAGTTCGGAGGAACTTGTTTTCCGAGATTATCAGTGGCTTCAGTTTCTCAAACCAACCCCTACAGCTCAGCACCATAAAGTGCTGAGCTGAGAGCCTTAGCCTCATAAACCTGGAGTACTGGCTTTATTGGCTTGGTGAAAGATCTTTTATGCTCCAAATTTAGGGCTCCTGCAAGTTGCCTGTGCCTTAATCCCGCTATATCTATGTGCTGCGCCCATCTATTATCCTTGCCCACATGGATCCCTAGATACGTAAAAGCGTTGACCACCTCTAATAAGTGGCCATTCATGATAAATTTACTTTTAAAACTGCGATGAGGATTAAAAACCATGAGCTTGGTTTTAGCCGCATTAACTTCCAAGCCATGGTCTACACAAAATTTTTCAAAAATAGATAGGGCATGCTGCAGGCCGCATCTGCGAACATTAAAATTGGTGTCTTAATGCCAGCCAAAGAGGGAGCATCCGTGTTTTCAGATAGCATTCGAGCCACAACATCATTGATGTACAATGTAAAGAGCGTGGGGGCCATCGAACAACCTTGGCGAACACCGCGCTGCACTGGGAAGTCAGAAGTAACCATCCCCTACCCTCCCCACTGGATCTTGGCGAAGTTTGCTTCATGCAACCTCATCAAGATTGTTAACAGATCCACGGGTAGGCCCAGGTTTTTTAAAACTACCCACAACTGAGACCTAGGAACTAGTTCAAGACCGAGCGTAAATCGACAAATGCCGCGTACAGACTGCCTTTGCCCAGTAACACAGTCTTCCATTTCAGTAAAGTAAAACGAAAGACCTGATCTACCGTACTGGTAAACTTTCGAAACCCCGCTTGAAAGTATGACATAGCACTATACTCCTCAGCCCAATCAAGTATCCTGTTCACAACCATCCTCCCAACCACCTTTTGGATTGTATCAATAAGGCTTATGGGCCTGTAATTTCCAGGTTGCGATTTGTCGCCTTTCTTAAATACTGGGATTATCACAGCGCCCTGCCATGATACTGGGACTGTAGCTCCCTGGACCTCAGCATTGGCAAGTAGCAAGATATACTTGCCCCAGCGTTCTTTGTCATTAAGAAAAACGTCCACAGGGACCCCGTCTAACCCCGGTGCTCTACCTCTGGCCACTGTACTAAGGGCCATTAAGACTTCACCAATGTTAAAAAAGTTACCTTTGTAAAGAACTGGCCTAAAATCATCCATCGTGTCATCCAACTGATTTCGAGCGTATTGTGAATTAAAATAATTCACCCAATCCTCCTGCGAAACATTATTTTCCGGAGGGTCGGGTTTCCCCCCCACCCCACTTGACAATATTCCAAAATTTCATAGAATCTTTTCTATCACTGGCATCCTTAAGGTCTTGCCAGTGAAGATCATCCCACAGTTTCTTGGCTTTTAGTATACACCTCTTGTATTCCTTTTTTGCGGTACAAATAGTCTCCATATGCCTCCCCTTGATAGCAATGCCTAAGGAAAATCTAGCGTTCCTACATTCGGTGTTGTACCACTTAAGCGGTTTAGGGGTTCCAACAATATTCCTCTTACCCGGTTTTAGAAAATGGTCCCTGATGCCCAAAAAAAGACTATCATGGAGTTTGGTTACTTCGTTCAAGCAAGTATCACATTTGTTCATTTGCTCGAGGGCCAGTATGGCTTTGTCAGCCTCTTCTCCAATATTATCCAAGACCTTTTGGTTGGCCATAACATGCACCCATTTAAGCCTGCACAGATCATTTGAGGGGGCAATTGAAGGTAAACAATCCACAACCATATCCATTTCTGTTTGATCTAATTTCCACCATTTGTGCTCCACGCACAGCAGATTATGGTAATTTTCTGTTCACCCCTTGACCTCCATATCAACTACCAGTTTCCACAATTTCATACTGCAGAGGACATAGTCAATCCTGCTGCTGTATCGCCCATTATCAAAGGTGTTAGCCCCTATCTTGTCACTCGCAGTTCGCCCATTTGGTGCCCTTAATCCCCTTAAATAGCAAATCACATTTATGCATATGACATCCTCAGACCATCTAAATACAGGTTTCAGGTCCAATTTAGGGACACCCCATTGCCTGTCTTCCTCATCCCCAGGGAACTGAACTGATCATGGGTAACCAGGGGCTCGAAGGTTAGATTTAAGTCACCAGCTACAACTATATTATTGTTTACAGAATTAGTTTCTAGGAGGGAATCCAAAGCCGCTATAACTTGGGACCTCCCTTACTTGTTACCCCTGGCATAAACATTGTAAATATCTAGCCAACCTAGAGGGCCCAGATCAACTCTAATGAGCTGGATGTCATTACTTTTAGTGACTACCTCTTTAATAGGAAGTAATGGACTCTGCCGGACCCAGATAACCAAATCTGCCATCGGACGCCCCTTAGGCCCTTTAATTGCCGGAACAAAATAATTTAAGTAGCCCTGGGCGAAGTGCGGTTCACACAGCCAAGTCTCTTGGACGATACATACATCAAATTCGTTGATGAATGTTAACCATTCTGGAGACTGTAGTCTGGAACGCAAGCCAGCTATGCTCCACAAAATTAATTTACCCCCTCTGGGTCTATTACTACTAATCAGGTATGAGGATGCAGCAGTGGCAAAGATTCTACATGGTTCCCTCTCTATTCCAGCAATAGGTCTTTGAATTAGTTGAGTGGCAGACTACGTCTCACTTTCCCCACTTAACTTTAAGTTCCCATCCACAGGACAGTCAGCACCAATATTTATACTTCTAACCACCGCTACTTCCCCAGTCACTCCCTCACTTAGAATAACCCCCGCATTGCCAGCTGGTCCTGAGTTCGGGTCTGATGTAAGTCAATTGTTGTTATCAAGGCCAGAGCCATTACTCCCTCCCCAGTGGCTCTGTACTAAAAAAGGACGGGCCTGAATTGAAGAACACGATTTCCTTAGCTGGATCCGTGAATGCACTGGTGGACTGGTTCTAAACTCCAGAGCAAACAAATTTTCAGCAAGGGATATTGAATTTAGAGTTAGCTCAATTGAATCATATTCATCGTGTAGGGAACTTAACCTTGTTGCCTTTAAAATATCTTCCCTAATCACCGAGCGACATCCTCTAACGTGACGCAGCCAGTGAATTGCCTTGTTAGTTAGGGAGTCAGCGTTTTCTCTATATCACTGTGCCTAATTTAGGGACGTTAGTCATGTAAATTGTATTTGGGCAATGATTATTTTTCGAGCACACGTTCCCCCACCTACTGGGAGCGTTATTTTCTGGTACTACCATTCTGTCAAATGCCCTTGAAGTAGTGTTACTTCCTCCTACATTAGTAGTCCCAAGTTTCTGACCTTGTTTTGGATTGGTACCCATTGGCCTACTTACTGCAGTTGATGGCCTGTCATTAGGTACTTCGGGGACTGAGAGGCAGCTTTCCCTGTTGGCTATGGCAGGTACCTGATTTAAACCTCTGCCATTAGCCCCGACTTGAACTTGCTGCACCTCATTTGCTATGCGAGGTCTCAGGGGGAAGGAGTTAGTGTTAGTTGCAGTATTATTAGTTAAAATACGTGGGCCCCCCTCAAGCGCACTGCCAACCATAGTAGTTAAGTTTGCAATCAACGATTTCATCATCTCAATTTCGTCTCGTAAAAGGGTGACCAAGTTTGTTAAAATACTAACTTCTTCTAGTGCTAATTTATCCCTACTAATATCAGGGTCCTTCACTGAACTGGATAAAAATGTAGTCCCAGGAGTAACACAAAACCCAGACGTTTGCGGCGCTTGTATGACAGGGAGCTCAACGTGTACAGCAGCCAAAACCGCAAATCTATTAGAGCAGGGTATTAGAGGGGCAGATTCAGATAAAC
The DNA here is from genome assembly GCF_964261635.1 of Lissotriton helveticus. Classification (NCBI taxonomy): domain Eukaryota; kingdom Metazoa; phylum Chordata; class Amphibia; order Caudata; family Salamandridae; genus Lissotriton; species Lissotriton helveticus. The sequence continues at coordinate 2,134,310,211 of NC_136059.1, read as the reverse complement.
TGTTCTCTGCAGCAGCAATAGGAGACTTGTCATGGCCCTCATAAACAGGAGCCTCAGCTGTTAGAATTGCCAGGCTACTACCATCTTTGTTGCTTCCCTCCGTCATTCTACTTTTAGCCCGAAACATAGCTGGGATTACAGGCAAATCGTTAACCTCAATTGCAGGCCCTGATGCAGCTCTACTCTGCTCTCTATAATCTCCACCCATAGTATAATCTTGGCTGGCCACAAGAATCTCCTCACAATCATCAACAAGAATGCCAATTCGGTCAATTTGGTCAATAACACAATTAGCAGCAGCGTGACTAGCGACTTTTTTAGCTTTCCTACCCTTCCTATGTTTTAAGGGATTAACAGACACCCCTCCCCCCTTCCATGGACTTCCGCTTCCCCATACCCCAAAGGAGTACCAATTGCTTGGAGTTCACAATAACGCAAAGTAACAAATATTTCAAATGTCTCCGAGCAGTAAAATAATCTTTGTTCTGACCTTGAGTTAAACGTCCAGAGGCCTCTAGTATTAGCACAATCTGACCCAGATGAACAATCCCTCGTGTTAGAGCAGTCAATGAGCGTTGCAAGGCTTAGCCCGGCGCAGCCCGCGGGCGGTCCTGCTCTCGCTCGATTTGAAGCGCCTCCGGGCGCGGGAAAGGGTGGGAGCGGCTTCCTGCCGCTAGGGCACCTGAGACTCGTAGTCCCCCCCTCACAGCGGCCACGCCTGGATGCAATGAGGCTTGCGGCGGTGGAGGGAGACTAGCCGCAAAGTCAGCAAAGTCAGGGATCCTGCTGGAAGTATTATCTGGTGCAGCCCCCAAGGTCCGTGAGATGCCCGCTCCACCGGGGCTCTCGCTCGATTTGAAGCACCTTCGAGCGTGGGAAAGGGCGGGAGCGGCTTCCTGCCGCTAGGGCACCTGGGACTCGTAGTGCCCCCCTCACAGCGGCCGCGCCTGGATGCAATGAGGCTTGCGGCGGCGGGGGGAGACTGGCGGCGAAGTCAGCAAAGTCGAGGATCCTGCTGGAAGTATTATCTGGTGCAGCCCCCAAGGTCCGCGAGACGCCCGCTCCACCGGGGATCTCGCTCGATTTGAAGCACCTCCGGGCGCGGGAAAGGGCGGGAGCGGCTTCTTGCCGCTAGAGCACCTGGGACTCGTAGTCCCCTCTCACAGCGGCCGCGCCTGGATGCAATGAGGCTTGCGGCGGCGGGGGGAGACTGGCGGCGAAGTCAGCAAAGTCGGAGATCCTGCTGGAAGTATTATCTGGTGCAGCCCCCAAGGTCCGCGAGACACTAGTAGCATTAAATGTGAAAGCCCTGGGCACATATAGTGCACTTTACTAGGGACTTACAAGGACATTAAATATGGCAATTGTGGATACACCAATTTTATCATTGTTTAGTGGAGTGCCCAAATGCACTTTAGCACTAGTTAGCAGTGGTATAGTTCCAAGAGTATTAAGTCCAACAAAAACAGATCAGGAAAATGTGAGACAAAGCAGACACAAAGTTTGGGTAGAAGACCACCCTAAGACTGATGGGTCTGACACACAAGCACTATAATACTATGCAGAGTTCCTATGCCTGAGTGGGGTACCAACCAAAAATGACAGTACAATCTTTGGATGTGGCCAATGAAATCTACTCAATCCTTAGAAGTACAATAAGACTTTAATCTGACAAATATCAAATGTAAAGTTCCTCCTAGATCTTCCAGAACGAGTTCCAGCCAGCTGGGAGAGTGATTGGATGCATTACAGTTAGAATAAAAACTGCTGTGCTGTGTTCATACTCTTCCTGCTGCGTTCTTTTCTTCTACCTCTCCTATTTTTTGATAAATGTTACTGATCCATATCTTTTCCCCAGTTACATTTATTTGCTGAATTAAGACCCATGAGGAGAACTCCCAATGTCTCTATACGCCTACCATGGTACCTGTTGGGGAATACAGCATCTGAAACATTGTGGTACCTCCTAATAGACTCAGTGGAGCAGAACATTCACATGCATTGTAAAGCTAAGTGCATGGGTAAAGTGCAATGCCCCCCTCATAAGTGCACTCCGGTCCTTCTCACCTCTCTTTTTCTTTGATTATTATGATACATCTTGCTGACCATTGTTGTGTAGCGCTATGCCAATATCTGAATATATGAATGTATGTATGGATATTTGTCAAGAACAAAAATAGCTTGAGTATTATCAAGTGCTGAACGTGGAAGGGAATACTATTTTTTTTTGCCTACTTAAAAGCACTATTTCACTCCTAAAGCACACCTATGACCGTTCTATTAATACCTAATGCTAAGATGATTCTGCCTAAATTAGATTTTCCTCCAAATGATGATTTCTGATTCCACATCAGGGTAGAGCCCACTAAAATGCTAAGAATGTTCTGTTTGTCTTCGCTGATCATAATATGCCCAACTGCTCTTGTTTTTAAATTCTGTGTGTTTCATATTTTATGCACTTGACTGAGGATTTTGAAAGAAATATTTCAATCTACATTTCCATGACCCCTAGTGCCATCTTTGAATCTGTTGTTCATAAGTAAAAGATTATTGACTTGTCACTGTGCTACAGAAACTTGAACAGGACTGATAGTAAACTGACAAAGCTGTCTACGCGTGACCATTTTGTGGGTCTTTATCGGGACTGTGATCCAACTGGCCACACTAATTCAATGTTGGCGCATTGAACTAAGTCCTTGCATCAGGAAGATAGGAAACTTTAAATAATATAATTCCTAGGCAACAAACTCCCTGTCGAAAGTCAGGTTTGACGCGAAAAATTGATACACAAAAGCCTCAGTGTACTAACAAACAAGAGAAATGTTTTTATAAAAAACATTTTTTTTACATATATATTTATTTTGTACTAAAAGTGCTTAGTTTAAAACAATCATAATATCAAAAACATGTCAACAATAGCATACAAAGTGGCAAATTATCCAATAATTTATTAAAATAACACACAATTGATGCAAGAGTAAAATATAACAAGGGTTTTCTGGAATAGAAGTAGATCAGATGACACTCTACGCGTTGTTTGGCGTAACCACGCCTTTTTCGGGAGAACAACTTGGTATTCTAAATGTGAACAAAAAGTATACATGAACATACATAGTGCTAGTTCGTAAAGTACATCTAGGCTATAAAATAAACAAACATAAACATATGGTGCAAGGCGGAGATGGTGGGCAATGCCGTGACTACACAAATTGTACAAAAGTGCAGTGACTAAAAAAGAGGAAAAAAAAGGATTGGAACAAATGCGAAGATTAGAGAAGAATAATAATAAGTGAAATAGAGATGATGGTGAAAATTTAGCTTAAGGAAACTAAATGTGTAAGAGAATAGAGAGTTAAAAATAATAAACCTGTATGATACCCGGAACCTAGAAACCAAAGGATGAATGGAATGGTGGCTCGTGATACAGACAAGATAATGACATGAGACCAGAGTACCCAAGATGTAACAAAAATAATACATCCTTACCGATAAGAAATCACAATGGAATCCGTATAATGAACTTGTCAGCGTACTCTAACTGATACAGGCAACTATCGATATAAAAAGAACAGAGCAAAATCACACTGAGTGTTATACACAAACTCTGGATTAAACAACTTAGAAGTTGAAGAGGGCAAAGCTAGCTGATACAAAGGCAACGCATAGTCGATTAAAAAGGACTGTGCAGGGGCGTGGCTTGCGCGCCGCTATGAGATGGCGTGCCGCGCTTGAGCTCCAGGGAGACGGAGACGGTCGGGTTGATTTACGATCCCGTTCGTGACCGTTTTTCTCCCCAGCTACGGCCATGCATGGGCGGAAGGTGCCGTGAACGCTCTCCTGTCTTCTGTCACGGTGCACGACGGCTGAATCTGCCTTTCTTCTCCCTTGTAGTCCTCAATGACAGCACTTCAATGAGCGGCCGCCATTTTGTTTGTGCGGTGGCGTCGCTCGTTTTCTGAGAGAAAGGGCTCTGGACTTTCAGCGCAACATGTTCAGGCAGAACATTGAGGTGACATTTTTTATATTTTCATTTTGATGGCCCTCTGCAGTCAGTATATATATTACCTGGAGTTATTTCTGCTTACTATCTTCCATGTTTTTTTGGCTGCTTTTCTCACCTCACTCGATTCCTTTATGATGGTTCTCTGCCTTCCCTGAGGGATTCGGGCCTTATGACCTTACTGCGACGTTGCTTATTATGTGACGCAATTTGTTTTTGGCGCTCTAAGGTCTCTTTGGCTTCTTTTTTTGTATCCTTCACCTGCTATGGTCCGCCATTTTGTGCGCTGATTTCCTGGATATAATCTACGCCTATGGGGCTTTTTCTTCGTGGCACCTGGTAACTTTTTGTTTTTTTTGCTGTTTTTTGGTCCTTGCTCCACTATATTTACGTCAAGTAATTTTGGTGGGTGTGTTTTTGAGCTGTCTACTGTGGTCTATTCTTATGGCGGACACCACGGGGCCTTCCCCTAATGCGAAAGACTCTAAAGGGACTTTGAAACGTTCTAAGCAACAGTCCCCCTCTCCTGAATCCTCTCAGAAGGATACTAATTCCACTTTGGATGTCATTCTGTCACGCCTTAATGCCGTCCATGATATTGCGCAGTCTACTAAAACAAATACCGACTTACTACAAGTTGAGGAGGCTGCTATCAGGAATGACTTTAAAGCCTTGTCTGTCAGGGTTACGAATGCTGAATCTCGTATCAGTGTGGTAGAAGACTCTTCACACCAACATTCGCAATCTTTTCTTCAACTGGAACGCTCAATGGCGGCCTCACGCAGAGACCTTACAGAGCAGGAGGATCGTAATAGGAGAAGCAACCTGTGTATTTATGGCCTTCCTGAAAATGCAGAGCAGTCCGCTTCCTCAATGATCGAATTCCTCTCAAATGGATTCCTGCTACTCTTCAAATCTCCTTTCAAAAAGACTTTGAAATTGAGAGAGCTCATCGGGTGCCTACGTTCAAACCTAAAAATTCCACTTCGCCCAGAGCCGTTATCCTTAAACCTCTGTGCCATCAGCACTCAGAACAAATTTTGGCCCATATGAGGAAAGTCAAGTCTTGGGAGGGCCATCGGATTAATATTTCTCAGGACTTTGCCAGAGACACTGTAATTCGCAGGAAAGGTTTTCTCAATCTGCGGAAACGTCTGTTGGACATGCAAAGTCCTTTTTCCTTTGCTGGTCCATCCAAGTTTCGTATCACTTTCAAGGGCCGCTATCGGATTTTTGATGAACCTGCTGATCTTTCCTCGTTTTTGGACAATCAACTTGAATCTCAGATGGATTCTTCTTCATCTCCTGCTTCTTCTGGGACTTGAGTTTTTTGTCTTTGTTATTTCACGTGGTTTACTGATTTTTGCTGTGTAGCATATACCTTTTTTCTCTCGCTCCATATGTTGTTTGCTGGTTGTTTCTTGTTTTCCTACAGCTTTGTTTGTCTCTTGTCCGTTTTAGCTTGACTTTCATCGGATTTTTCCATTTTTTCCGCCATTTCTTTGTGGTCATTTTGTTTCTCCTGTTTGTTCTATTTGTTATGGCCGTTTTTTGGGGGCTTTTTGTTTATGCGTCTTATTTTTTTCCGTTATCTGTTTAATATTGTATTTTTTCCCACCATTGATATTTGCTTGGCTCTTTTGGTTTTTGAGTGTTCTTTTGTCTTCTTTATTTCTCGTGGCTTAGTGCGTCTTGCTGGTTGCCATCTGTCTTGGTTTTTTCGTTTCATATGTTGGTCGCAGGTTGCTCTTTGGTTTCCATGTGATTTGTCTGTCACTTGTCGGCTTTAGCCTAACTTTTTATTGGTCTTTCTTCCACTTTTTCCCGGTATAAGTTTGTGGCCATTTTGTCTTTCACGACTATTCTCCGTGTTATGGTTGATTTTTAGCTCATTGTTCGTGCGTATCATATTGGCTGACCCTTGTTCATGTTGTACTTTTCTGTTTTCCCACTTTGGCGGTTCTTTATTCTCTTGATGTTTATTCTCTTGGTTTGTGTTTCTTTATTTACTTATACTGTCTGTTACTATTTTATGGTTCCCTTCCTCGTTTTTTCTTCTTGTCACCCAGTAATGATTTGTTCATACCTTCGCACTGTTCTTAAATTTGCAAGCTTTATCCCTACTGCTGTTTCATATTGTTTGATATTTTGATGCTTAATTCCTTTATTTTTCACATGTATTGGTTTCTTCTCTCTAACTATGTACCATGTATTATTGCCTATGTGTTTATATATTTGCAATTTCTGAATTGACGCCATTTTACACTTTCTTAATATCCTTTTTGTCTTCCTCTGTGTATGGCATTTATAGTTATCGTCAGTTGCTTCTTCTATTTATGAGATTGTATTTGATATACCTCCTATTGCATCTCTTGTTCTTTTCTTTTTTCAATTTTTGACCGAGTTGACTATTCTGTATTTACATATTGTAGTTCTTCTTCCCTCGGTTTCAAATATATTGTGAGGTCTGCTTTTATTGTTTTACTGCCCTAGCTTATTGCTTCCTTCTCTCTCGTCTGGGATCTTTCGCTATCTCTACTGTTTTTCCTGACGGTCCTCTGTTTCCCTCTCCATGTCCCCCCTTGTATGAGCTGGGTCTCTTACAGACCTACCCTAACGGGTCTCTTTTTCTTTCTTTTTTCATTCTCCTCTTTCTCTTTTTCTATCTCTTTTTTTCTTTTTCTGTTCTTTTCTTCTATTCTTGCTTTTTTCTCTTCCCCCTTGGATCTCCTGGTGGTGCTTTTCTTTTCTGTGTCAGATGGTTCTGTTCTGTTCTTACGTTCATTCTTAATTCTTAATTTGTTTGTTTTTTTGGTCCATCTATGCCTGGTTTAAATGTTGTTTCCCTTAATGTTAAGAGATTGAATCATCCGGTCAAAAGGGCTAAAATTTTAGATTATTGTAAATCTTTGTCTTCGGATCTGTTTTTTTTGCAGGAGACGAAACTGTCTCATAAAGAGGCGCTGTGGTTGCGTAAGGGCTGGGTTCTGGATTTGGCATGCTCTGATGCTCTTTGTAAACGTAATGGCGTGATCACCCTTGTTTCTAAGAATTCTGGTTTGTCGATACTTTCTTCTGATCATGATTCTGAGGGCTGTTGGGTGTTATCAAGAGTATCTGATGGAATTAATGATCTTTATGCTTTGAATATTTATGCTCCCAATAATGATGATCCTCTTTTCTGGCAGAAGATCACTAAATTACTTTCCCGCACGCCTCATAAGGGTAACCTAATAGTGTGGGGTGATTTTAATTTACCGTCGGATCCTCTGTTGGATAGGAGTTCTGCTTTTTCTTTTCGCCCTCCTAGAGCTCACAAGCATTTGTTAAATATGTGCTCCTCTGCTAATCTTCATGATCTTTGGTGCCTTCATAACCCTACTGGCAGTGAATTTTCTTTTTTTTCCTCTCCTCACTCTAGTTTTTCCCATATTGATTACCTATTGGTTTATTCGTCTCTACTACAATCTTCATCCTCGCTGTACATTCATCCTATTCTTGTTTCAGACGTTGCTGCGGTTTCCTTCTCCCTTTTGGGACTTACTCCTAAGAAATCCTCCCCTTCGTGGAAATTAAATACGGAGATTCTTTATGATGACGCTGTGGTCAGTGATTTGCAAACAGAAATTGAACAGTTTTTCTCTATCAATGAAGGTTCCGTTGAATCCCCAGTGGTTTTATGGGACGCCTTTAAATGCACACTTCGCGGTTACATCATTAAAGTTATGGCGCAGAGGAATGCTGCTATTAAGAAGGAACTGTCTGATTTAGCGGATAGTATTAAACAAACTGAACTCCTTTTTCGCCAATCAAGAGACTCACAGATTTTACAATCTATTAAACACTTAAAATATTCATATAATGCTCTTGTTACTAAGAGGGCTCATATTGGTGTTCAAGCACAAAAATCTAAACGGTTGCTATTGAAGAATCGTGCTGGTAAGATTTTAACAGCCACGTTAAAGTTTCATGATTCCAGTTTTAAGTCATCTCAAATTTCTTCTATCTCTGATAGATCTTGCGCTAACAAATTTCAAACTAAGGAAATCCTTGAGGTCTTTTGCGATTTTTATGATACTTTGTATACTCCTACTAGTCCATCATCTTTTGAAGCTTGCCAAGAATTCTTGGAAACTATTCCTATTCATTCAGTTTCTGAGGCGGATGGGGAGAAACTAGGTGCCTCGATCAATTACTCTTGCTATCAAGGCTACTCGATCTGGCAAAGCTCCGGGGCCCGATGGATTTCCCATTTTGTTCTATAAAACTTTTCTCCCTTCTATGGTCCCTCGGCTGAAACTCCTTTTTGATGTGTTTATTCAGCAAAGTGCGGTTTCGGCTACGGCAGCGGATGCTACTATTGTGGTCATTCCGAAGGAAGGGAAGGATATCACGGATCCTAAACATTTTCGTCCTATTTCCCTCCTTAATATGGAGGTGAAATTTTTGCCAAGATTCTTGCTAAACGTCTGGAGTCCTATATCCCTTCTCTAGTTCATCCATCACAGATGGGGTTTGTTAAAGGAAGGTTGGTTAGAGATAACATTCGTACCTTTTGCCATATCTTGGGGGCAGCTAAACGCTCTACGCTTCCTGCTGCAGCTTTAGACCTTGACGCCGAGAAGGCTTTTGACAAGGTCTCTTGGCCTTTTTTGCGAGCTGTTCTTCGTGCTCATAATCTTGGGGATTCCTTTGTCAACATAGTGATGTCTCTTTATGCCCAGCCTCGAGCGAATATAAGAGTAAATGGGGCTACTTCTGAGTTTTTTAGTCTCCGTCAAGGTACTCATCAGGGTTGCCCCCTATCCCCGCTTTTGTTTTTATTAGCGATTGATCCGCTACTTAGGTTAATTGATCTTCATCCAGAAATTAAAGGGTTTACGTTTGGTTCACAGTGCATGAAGTTAGCGGCCTACGCGGATGATGTCCTTATTTTTTCTGATGATATTGTCTCAGCTATTCCTGCGATCACAGACACAATTGCTCTTTTTTCTAAGGTCTCTAGTTACACGTTAAACAGAGACAAGACGGAGATGTTTCCCCTTAATGCTTATTGTTTTCCGGCCCATATGGGTTCTGCTGGTTTCAAATGGCAGTCTAAGCAACTTAAATATTTAGGGGTCTGGTTTTGTAGTACTTTGTCTGATACAGTGGCGTACAATGAGGCACAAACCTTAACTAAAGTTCGTCACCTCTTGGATACCTGGTCTCCTAAACACAGTTCCTGGTGGGGTCGTGTTCAAACTTTAAAAATGATGATTACTCCTATTATGAACTTTATTTCATCCATGCTTCCGTTGAATCTATCCGCTTCCTTTTTTCGGGAGATTGATTCCATCACCTCCTCGTTTCTCTGGAATGATAAGAGGGCTCGTATAGCATATAAATCCTTAAGCAAACCCTACGATATGGGTGGCTGTAATTTCCCGGATTGGGGGAAGTATCAGGTGGCTTTTTTAGCTTCTCAAGGAGCATTATGGTTTTCCTCGCTTCCTGGTCATACACCTTCTTGGTTGGTCATCGAACAGACCCTCTCTTCTCCTCTTCCGGTCTCTTCATTTTTAACCACATCTTCATTATATATTCTTTTCTCTCAAGCTATTATTTTGGATACTGTTGCCGCTGTAAAATTGCTTGATCGGAAAATGGCTACTCCGATTCATAAATCCAGGTGGTCGTCTTTGTGGCGTTATCCCCGCATAAATGTTCTTGTTGATCCTCCGCTAATTCAGTATTGGTCTGACAAAGGTATCACGTTGGTGCGTCATCTTTATGACTTCACTGGTGACCCGCTACCCTTTTCTTCTTTAGCTAGACAACTTTCACTTTCCAATCTGGATTTTTACACTTTCTTGAAAATTAAAGTTGCCTTTGCCAAAGTGCGTCTTGTCCCTGACGCCCCTTTGATTTCTTTGCTTTATTTGTGACTCAAGACTGGTCATGTTGCTTCTCGCATTTGTAAATTTTCGACCTCAACATCTTCAGATTCTTGTACCATTGCGCAGCTCAAATGGTCCCGACATTTTGGTGCCGCGCTAACGGAGCATGTGTCGTCAGACACCTGGCAACTAATAGGTACGTTCTCTCTGCCCAATAAAATTGCTCCTTCTTTATTTCAATCCAAATTCTTCTCCATCAACCTTCTTCACTGGACTCCTAAGCGACTTTGTTCTCTCCATTTAAAGGATGATGATTTATGTTGGAGTTGTGGCTTGGAGGTTGGTGACTATCCACATATGTTCTATCATTGCTCACTTCTCCAACCTTTTTGGGATATTATTCATAAACATCCTATGTTAATCTTTCAAATTAAGTTTCCTCTTTCCTTTCCTATGGTCTTATTGGGACCCTTGGCTTCCCAGAATCCTCTGCCGTTAGATACATTAGATATGCAATTGTTGGATCTTTTATTACCTGTGGCTGTCAAGGTGATTCTTATGGATTGGAAGTCTTTTGCTACCGTTTCCAATCACACATGGTGGGCATGGGTATCCTTCTTGAGAAGCGCACACTCTTCTGTGGATAGTGCTCATCTCACTCCCTCTATCTCTTCTAATGTCTGGAGAACTTTAGATACTTATATGGATTTGGCCTCTAGGGGGTTGGTCGGCCAATACCCCTTTGTGACGTCTGACTAACTGTTGTCTGTAGTGTTTTGTCCTGTTGCGCCATCAAGTGAGATCCTTCTTCTTTTTCTTCTTTCTTCTTTCTTCTTTCTTCTTCTTTCTTTCCTTTCTTCTGTTCTGTTCCCTTTTCTCTTTCCCCTTCCTTTTTCTATTTTGTATATAATGATGCCGTTTATGAGTTCCTCTGATTCCCTAATGCCACTTGTTCTCTGATTTTTATTTTTATTTTAAGAAGTATAAGTTGTGGCAATTTCTCTGTTATTAATGACATACTCTGAGGCACTTGTGGATTTTTTCCTTATTTTTCCTATCGGTATCATTATGAACTGTACCTAACTGTTTTTATCCTTTTAAAATCTTAATAAACATATTGAGCTAAAAAAAAAAAAAGGACTGTGCAGATAGCTATTCTCGGCAGGTCACCGTAGGAAATCTAGGAAGTAATGCAATACGATCACTGGGGTGGCCAAGGATAATGGCGATTCTAAAGGTGCAGCGGACAGAACGAGTAAAGGTACCTGATATGATCCAATAAGTTCCAGAATATTTCACTTTAAACTATTAAACTGGAAGACTTGCAGACCTGCATAAAGAACCAGTCAAGGCTGTAAAAAGAAAAATGAAACCATACAGGGGATGAATAGAATGTACTGATATACTCTGAGTGGTATACGAAAATACCTGAACGGAGACTGCGATTACCTGTGTCTAAATCGACCAATGGCAATCCCAGGTTCTAGATATATAATCAGGATAATGTATTGTGCGCATCAGCGTCGAAAGCACCTATGTGATAATCTATGATTAAATATGTAAGAGGTATTGGTTAATTCTGAGTTATCAGAGGATAACAATATACACGTATACTTAATAAAGAAGAGATTCAAATGCCAACCATGTAAAGTAGGTCACCAAGGTACCGAGAGGCCACCTATCTAGTAATTGGTATGGTTGTAAAAGTTAATGCACATAATGCACAAAACTCTCAGCCGCCGCCATCGCCGGCGTGCACACAGGCCACGCCCCCATCGAGGCCACGCCCCCCTGCGCTAACGAGGCCACGCCCCCTTGCCCTATAACTGGCGCTGAAATACGAGCGTCCAGTTGAACCTTCACTCCTGAGGCGGAAAGCCGGGAGTCTTTTTCTTAAAGCTGTCTAACTTTTAAACCTATTCACTTGTGAGTCACTATATTGTTGTTGTGTTTGATTTTAAAAAAAGCACTCACCAAGCATTCTGCTGATCGCTGGTACACCGCGCTGTGGATTCTATCACAGCTGCGGCCCCCCGGCAAAACCTCTCAGCTGCCGCCATCGCCGGCGTGCACACAGGCCACGCCCCCATCGAGGCCACGCCCCCTTCACATCACTCCCTTCGATAAAACATGTGTATGGGGAGGAAGCGCAGCGGACGGGCACAGCGGGCGCGCCGACTGCGCGCCGAAGGCGCGCCTAAGGCAAGCCCGTCTGGGCCCGGACGGCCCCAGGCCCGGACACTATGCCCTGCCCTACCTATACACGAGACATGCTCCTGGCCCTGAACCCGCATAAACTCCCCTCCTGTAATTACACTTATACGGGAGATGATTCTTTCATCCGCTGCAATCTCTGCAACCCGCCCCGCGCGGAGACAGAACATCGTAGCCTTCAACTCGGCCTCCTCAATTGCAGATCGCTTGTCAAGCACGCCCACGAGTTAAACCTCCTAATTCTAGATCACGCCATTGACATTCTGTTTCTTACAGAAACATGGCTTATTTCTAACAACGGCGCCGATATCGTTAATGCCCTCCCTCCCGGCCACCAAATTTGCACATTGAACAGACCGTGTGGCAGAGGAGGCGGTTTAGCGATAATCTACAAAGATTACCTTACCTGCAGAATTGCTGACGGCAACATTAAAGACTGCGAAAGCTGCCACTACACCGTACAAATTTCGCCAGAAAAGTCCCTGTCTGGGCTGTTGGTATACCGCCCTCCAGGTCCACTTGCCGAGTTCACCAGCAGGCTCATTGACCATGTAACTCTTATGGCCACGACGTCCCCTAACTTCCTTCTGTTAGGAGACTGAAACCTCCACTTCTTAGACCCAGTGGACACCCACACAGCCGATTTACGGCTGGACCTTGCCTCTATTGGTCTTCACCTAATGAACTCTCAGGCCACTCACGACAAAGGTCAGCTACTGGACCAGATTTTTACAAACATCCAGGACCTTAAAACCTGCCCACCACTCCCCCTGCCCTGGACAGACCACCTCCTGATTCCCATCGATTGGCACCTTAACACCTCCCCCCCCCAACTGCCTAAAAACAGAACTCTTACTAGGCGTTGGCACAAACTTATACCAGAAGACTGGGCACTCAAACTCAGGGATTCCATCCCCTCTCCCACTCAGATCCCTATAACCGCCGACATTGAATTTAATGCTTGGATCACCCATTCTCTGGATTGCCTCATACCCCTCTCTAGCACCCTCAAACGCACCAAGAGAGTTAACCCTTCCCCTTGGTACACCCCTGAACTGAATGTTCTACGGAAGGAATGCAAGAGAACTGAACGCACATGGAGGAAAGACAAATCAGCAGACAAGAAAGAAATGTTCCGGTCCACCTTAAGAACTTACAAACTTGAGCTTCATAAAACTAAGAGTTCATTTTTTGAGGAAAAAATTAAAAACGCATCCTGCTCCGCTCAAGAAACCTTCACTATCCTAAAAGAACTTCTTCATGTCCCAGATTCCCCAGTAAAACCCACGGATCCTAAATCCGCGGAAAACAAATGCATTAAGCTGGCTACTTTTTTCGACGAAAAAATCCAAAAAATCCTTTCCTCCCTTCCTTCTATCGACAGCGGTGGCACAGGCTCAGACTGCCGCATCCCCCTTTCTTGTCATGGCCGGCACGTCGATTCCTCGGTACCCTCTCTTGACACTTTCGGTCCAGTCACCACAGAAGAGGTAGCCACGATGCTTGCCACAATCAAGAGTGGCTCTCCCTGCGACCCGGCCCCCCTACGCTTCCTCAAAAAAGTGGCCCCCACCATCATCCCTCCACTCACGGCCCTCATCAATGCCTCTCTACTGGAGGGAGAGGTCTCTCCTAGTTGGAAAGCAGCTGTTGTAAAAGGGCTCCTGAAAAACCTTCATTGGACCCTCAGGACTTAGCCAACTACAGGCCTATCTCCCTCCTCCCAGGAAATAGCAAAATCACAGAGAAACTTGTGCACAAAAAACTATCTCTATTCCTGGAAGCGAACAACCTGCTCAGGAACTCCCAGACAGGCTTCCGCCCAGGCCAGGGCACCGACACCGCCCTCCTGGCGGCAGTGGAGAAGGCCAGAAGCATTCTAGACTCAGGAGGATCAGTGGCAGTGATCCTCCTGGACCTCAGTGCGGCCTTCGACACTGTCAATCACCAGGTTTTAATCCAGCGGCTGAGAGACACGGGAGTGAAGGGCACGGCCTTGAAGTGGCTTGCCTCGTTCCTCGATGGCCGCTCGTTCCAAGTCTGAGAGAACGACAGCCACTCCCCTGCGGTCCACCTCCGTTGTGGAGTACCGCAGGGTTCATCACTAAGCCCAACGTTATTTAACGTTTATATGTCCCCGTTGGAGGAGCTGGTCACCCCGTTTGGAGTGACGATTATCAGTTACGCTGACGACACCCAGCTGGTGGTGACCCTCTCACACCCCAACCAAGAACCCTCCAATCTTCACGGCTGTTTTACGGAAATCCATGGTTGGATGAACACCTCCGCACTCAAGCTCAATGGGTCCAAGACCGAAATCTTGCTGCTTGGACAAAAAGGAGCCTCCCTGCCACCCAACATCTGGCCCGCCTGCCTAGGCGACCCCCCTTCTCCCAAAAACGAAGTTAAAAGCCTGGGTGTATGGCTCGAGAAAGATCTGACCTTCAGAGTCCAGGCAAAGAAAACAGCGGGAATGTGCTTTGGACTCCATAGAGCTTGTAGGAAGGTGCTCCCCTTGTTACCCCCTATCTCCCGGAAACTGCTGATCCAGGGCCTCATTTTGTCCAGGCTGGATTACAGCAACGCAATCTACTTGGGAGCCCCGGAAGCCACATTCAATACCCTACAGAATATCCAAAACGCCGCTGCCCGGCTCCTAACTAACACCCCAGCAAGATCATCAGCAAAACCTGCCTTGAAGCAGCTTCATTGGCTTCCAGTCAGAGAGAGGGTGGTTTTCAAGGCCCTCTGCCTGGCTCATAAACTCCTTCACAACAAAGGTCCCCCAATTCTCAAAAATTTCATTACCCCTTACGCAGCTACCAGGTCACTCCGGTCAAACCAAGAGAACTTCATCATGGTACACAGAGTGAAAAAAGCCAGGTCTGGAGGCCGCCGCTTCTCGGTAAATACTGCAAAGCACTGGAACAACCTCCCACGCAAACTAAGAACCGAACCAAACATTCTCCATTTCAGGAAATCTTTAAAAACTTTCCTTTTCCCATGATCCCCCTCTTCCTCCGCTGCTGCTCCCTCTTGATTCTGCAGGTTCTAGCGCTGGGATGCTCACGGGTTACTACGCGCTCTACAAAAACCTTAAATAAATAAATAATGCATGCATAACAAAACATAGATTATGCAAGTAAATAAATATGACTTCTTATCCAAAATGAAACCCTAAAAAGCGGGGAAACATCCCTAAAGATAGAAAAGTTCACGCTAAACAATGTGGATAAGAGAATAAAAAGATGAGAACCAATGAAAACAGTTTTTTGAATAAAAATGGAATGCGACATTGAACATTGCTTCCTTGAAATAAGATAAATTAGAAGGAGCACGGAAGTAGGATTTGATGTGTCATAGTGCAAGTGAAAGCCCTGTCATGTTGTATTGTATTTGATGGCATTCTCCCACAGGATCTCATTATTGAGTCCCTTGGTTTGTGCTGCCAGAGAAAAAAAACAAAAAACCTCACGTTTTTCCAGAAGTCTTCTGTGTGGATGCTGTCATTTTCACCGTTTTCGATAATGAACCAACAGATGTCATTAGGTTTGTGTTGGCAGTCTAAGTAATGTCTGACTAGGGGAGCATTTATTTTGGAGGTATGAATTGCTGAATGATGTTCAGTCAACCTGGTACAAA
Organism: Lissotriton helveticus; assembly: GCF_964261635.1. NCBI lineage: Eukaryota > Metazoa > Chordata > Amphibia > Caudata > Salamandridae > Lissotriton > Lissotriton helveticus. The sequence goes on along the minus strand of NC_136059.1, from coordinate 2,134,294,476 downwards.
ATGATCTCGCTGTCTCTCCAACGTCCCCTTGACCACAAGGACAGACCAAAAGATATATGGAAGATAGGAAGCCAACCCCTTCAGCTCTGGGGGGTACCCCCAGAATTTATATCATTCCCACTCTATTGCCTAGTCATCATTGTTCACAGTTTAAAGATAAGTTGGGTTGCTCAGGTGAATTTTGTGTTTATACTGTGCCTATATCCCAGTGGCATAGCTAGACGTTGTACCGCCTATGGCGGTCACTGCGTTTGGCGCCCGGCGGCCTCATGTAAGAACAGGGGGGTGTTGGTGATTCTGTCGACGATCGCCCAGCACAGCCGCAGGTAAGAGCCGGGAGGGGAGAGGCAGCCCACCTGACTATGCCACTGCTATATCCACTTCAAAAAATCCTGCTGTCCTCACCACTTATCTCTTCCCATCAATTCCTCTTTTTAATCTCTCTCAGCAGTTCACACTGTCCATATTTGTCTTTGAGACAGATGCTCTTGCTTACAATGGCTTTCTCTCCATCAGATACACCAGATCTCTGTATTTACTCTATCTATCAGCGGGCTGTTTTCCCATACCTCATTGTTCTTTCTATCACAAGTGCCTTCTCTCCATTTGCCTCTCAATTAACCTTTCCCACCCTCCCTGTTTTTCTCACAGACAGCTGTTCCCATCCCTCCTATTTTCATCTCTCTCATCAATAGTTCTTGTTAGCCAAGCTTTTTACTTTCCATGAGCAGTTTTTTATAGCCTGCCTTTTCCATGTCCCCGTCAGAAGTTCCAGTTCATCCAGCTTTAGCCATCATCACCTCTTCCAGTGTGTACAAATTCAGTCAAAATGTGCTGCTCCACCTGCATTTAGGGACTCTGTTCCGAATTACATTCTCCCTTTCATGTAACTCACAACCCTGTTCTACTCCATCAATAGTTCTTGTTATCAATTCTTTTTACCCTTGCTCTTATCTCCAGAGTTAGTGTTTTCCCTCCTCTATTTAAAATTGGCTACTTTACCTATGTACCCAACCTCTTATTAGAAGCACAAATAATGTTCTTCTCCCTTTAGCTGTATTTGTTTCCTTCTTCTCATTTCTTTCTCCCTCTTCCTCATCGGTAGTCCTTGCTCTGTCCTTTTCATTCCCCCATAGAGCTGTATCCCTTTAAAATATTCAGCCCTATTGTACCATATTCTTTCTCAGCCCTCCAGACATTTATACAGCCAAAATCAGTATGATCGCTCAGTCGTCTAATGCAACCTCCACCGAAAAACCTTTATTTATTTATTTTATCTTTTTTCAGTTTTTATAGTGTACACTAGACCCGCCATTGTATTAAATACTTTAAACAGTAGCAATCAGTCGTATTTAATATATAGGTGATGTAAAATGTAAATACCATGTCGAAATATTAATTTAGACACCTATCAAATGAATGGTGCAAAGGGTCCAAAAGATCTGTAGGTTATGTTAGGGGCATGTGGGAGAGAAAGTTTCTAGATACTGAACCCCTCTTGCAGTGAACAGATTTGACCTAATGGAGAAGTTATTTGAAATAATCCAAGGTATTGTAATCTGTACATAGCTGTTCGTCATCCGATCACTGTCAGAAGTGGCATTAAAATAGTAAGTTGCTAAAGATATCTCTTTGCTTTTAGATATCCACTACGTCCTGCAGACAGCAGTATCCAGGAAAGTGGCATGTCAAAGTGATGGGTCTATTGTCTCTGTTTTCTCTCTTATATTGCTATATCCCAGCTCCTCACACTGGCCCTTCAATCCCTATGTATGTGGTCTTGGTAAGACATTTATAGATTGAAAAATGCATGGCTACCATTGGAGTCTGAGCACAAGGTTAGTGAATCCCGACAGAATACAGATTATTTGCACCTCCTCAATGCGCACAAAAATCCTATAAAATATCCCCTTTCACTGAGCCAGATACTGAAATGCCCAGTTCCTTTGCAACCTCAACTGTTACAATGCTACCCTTATCTTGATCAATATACTTTTACACCTAGACAAAATCATGGAGTTTACCACATTCATACTTCTCCCTCAACCACTTCAGTAACCAGGTTCCCAACATAAGACAAAGTTGATCCTCATCGTTGTATTTAAGGACATCCAAGATATGGCATTCCCCTACAATAGTCAATGTATACTTCTACAGTTTAAAGAGAAAGTTTATTAAAAGCATCCATCTATACCTCTACCTGTTACGTAATGTCTGGAAACCAGCACTCCTTTTTCACCTAAACCTATCGTTGATGTATTCATGTTCCACACTTTTAATGTGCTAGCCCACTTGCATCGTGTTTCTCTCACAGCCCACCTGATAGAGACAATCTCAAATCTCAAATTATTGTTAAAAAATGAGTTCAACAGCCACCAGCCACCTCACCTCCATTCCTCCTGGATCACTGGAAATCTGTCACCAAATGTTGTTAGCCATGTTTCTTTAACAACTATAAACTTTTTTCTTATGCACTGCATGTGTCTTGCAGCTTATATCTAATGTACATTATCGTATCAGTTCAGTTAAACAACAAAGTTTATTTAGACTATGCAGTCGTTAAACATAAAAATCGTCATAAAAAAACAATGCCTAAAAATCACAAATTACACAATAAAATGATAAAACCACGTCATAATTATCAAGTTAAAATTGTTTGTTCTTGACTTCCAACCTTAAAAAATATCCTAACACATATCATAGGTTAACACAAGCATTCATTATTGGGCGCATTTCGATTTTCTTTAGCTTGTTCCATACTCTCCCCTAGAGCACAAACTTTAAATGCATCACCATGCGATTCCAGGGTAAGATCATTAATCCTATTTTCGGCCATACTTCCTACACATATCCTTCAGACAGGCGAACTTTAGGGTGCTAATCACATCTCAGAAATTCTTTTACTTTTTGAATAAACATTCTCATAGCACAAGCTATATCCAAATCCCTCATTTCTAGTAAAAGTTCTGTTCCCTGTGCCCTGTTTTTTATGCTATACTTTTTAAAAATTGGGAGTAAAATGTCTTTCCGTATATCTAAAACCAATTGACAATCCAATAAAATGTGTACGATATCACATGTTGTCCCCATAGAACAGTTACATTTCCCCTATCGATCATTACTCTTTTTACTCCATTGTTGGAGTATCAGGGGTTAACACAGTTTCTCAGCTTTAAAACTTCTCTTCTCAGTCGTATCCCATGTAAGGACTTGTAAGCCCGGCAGGCTGTCTTGAATTGCACCCTTTTGTCCATAGTAAGCCTGTGCAGGCTCCTCAGTCTGTGGGCTACTGGTTCAGACCAATGGACGTCCAAAACTAACTTAGCTGCAGCGTTTTGCAGTCGCTGGAGTTTTAACATCAGTTGGCTTTGCATCCCAACACACAAAGCGTTCCCATAATCCAGCTTTGAAATAGCCAGCATGGTTACCAGAGTTTTGCGGGTGTCTACAGGAAGAAACGGCAATAGCTTTTTTATCATCTTCAAGATGTACCGAAGAGGAGAGTTTGTTTATCTGGGCTTTAAATGTTAGTTTGTCGTCGAATACAAAGCCCAGATTCCTGACTTTGTCCACTGGGACGGGCAGTTACCCAGACTATCAGGCCACCACCTCTGTGACCAGATGTTGGGCTTTGCTCCTAGTAACACGATCTCAGTTTTATCACCATTTAGTTTTAAACAATTTAGTTGCATCCAACGGTTGACCTGTTCCATGCAGTTCCTAAACCTGTCCGCTGTTTTATCTACGTTGTTGGAAATGGACACCACTATTTGAGTGTCGTCAGCGTAGGATACAGGAAGGAACCCGCAGTTTCTGATAATGGCTGCAAGCAGGGCAACATATGTATTAAAGAGGGTCGGACTTATTGCGGATCCCTGTGGCACCCCCTATGGGGTCTTCAAAGAATGGGAGGTGCATTCCCCTACTTTGACAGTAAATAATGTTCTATCTCTCAGAAATAATGACAACAGTGCGATGGCTGAGTCATGGACTCCCATTCCTGCGAGACGGGTCAGGAGTATATCATGGTTGACGGTATCGAAGGCTGCCGATAGATCTTAAAGAATTAAGGCAGCCTTCCCGCCTCCGTCTAATACACTCCTGAGCTCTTCTGCTGCCTTGATCAATGCTGTTTCGGTGCTGTGTTCTTCCCTGAAACCATACTGCGAGTGATCTAGGGCATGGGTGGATCTGAGAAACCCTGCCAGCTGTATGTTTAGGATCTTTTCCAGCACTTTTGCCGAATAGGGTATTCCTGAGATAGGTCTATAGTTTGCTGGGTCCAGAGGATCCAGATTAGGCTTTTTCAGCAGTGTCCGGGTAATCTATCAATGTAGGGGAAATGAAATTCATTTGCCATGAAGTGGCCATAAAACATACCGTTCTTTTTCTTATCTCAAGAGGTTTCTTTTCCTAGAGCCCTAAATTCCCTCCTCTAGGCCTCAATTTGTAGGGACAGTGGGCTGAACTTAAGCCTCATCATTGTACAAACTTTTATCAGGGTTTTTTTCACCCCTTTTGCCCATGTATTGATTCCACTCATGATGAACAAATGGAACTACAAACCGCAGCGTCTGGATTTTACTCTACGTTTTCTGTTTGGCAGTAGAGGAATACTGTTTAGCAATAGAGAAATAATTGTTCGTGTACCTCCATAGGCCTGTGTTCCTGTAAAGCTGAAAGCGAGAATACAAGGAATGGGATTGACCTTTCCCAGTTAGCCATCTATAAAAATATACATTTGCATGTGCCATTAAAACTGGTTCAGATATTTCCACGATTTTGAAGTTGAGTGTCCCTGAACAGTCCTGTATAATTTTTATCTGGCCCGGTTCAAATGTTGAAGTTGAAAGCATTTGCTATGGACCAATTTCCAACCAAAAGCTATTCACTGCAGAACAACTAAGCTTGTTTTAAATATATTGCAAAAAATTCCACTTAACGCCACTTAACTCCAGAGTAATAGTGTTTTGGGTACTTTGTATAATAGGCCTCGCACACTCACGGGGCTGCTATTCCTGATTATATATTATTTAATAGAAGCTAAACGATAATATTTTATGTGACAAACCGTATGAACTTTCCACTCTTTTAGAACCCTAGACAGGTTAGTTTCTTCAATAACCTTTCACCGTGCTCCCCTCCTGCTTGCCCCGACCGCTCACACACACAATTAAAAGTCTGCTTATGAGCTGTGACTTTTATATCGGTCTGCTGCTGAGGAAGTAGGTTATCTACTTTAAGTAATACTAGTGCAGCTAAACGTTCCTGTTATGTCTAGAAACTATTAACATAAACTTGATGTATGATACTAATTTAAAAACAACACAAAAGAACTTATGCAGCATTAAAAATGCTGATTTGCCGTTTGCTTCTAAGTTTCGAGAGCACATTTTTACATATATGCCCCAAGGAAGACCAAGTTTTAGATGTTTTATTACATGCTTGACTTGAGTTTTATAGATGGAAAATACTTGCCGATTAACGTCGACCTCCCAAGTGTAATTTGAAATAATGAATTTAAAGAGAAATACTGCATAATGCAATGTTTCTTTATGACTGTTTTTAAAACTCAGTGGGGCATATTACCAACAACTAGCGATAATTTTTGTCTCTAACTTGTTTAGAGACAAAAATTATCGCCGCACATCGGCGATTTTTATCGCAGATAAACCTTGGTATTACCAAGGTTTATCGCAAATGCGATAAAAAACGGCCGCAATGCATGAATATCGCTGAAAAGTCAGCGATATTCATGCATTATCGAGCAAATGCTCTTAGCCATGTTATCCACCTTCCATTGGATAACATGGTGAAGAACTGCTCAGGGCAGGTGTTAGCTTTTGGAGATATTCGCGCTTAGCGCGAATATCTCCAAAAGTTGGTAATAGGAGATAGCGATGTTAGCGACTGTTTCCAGTCGCTAACATCTTGGCACGCCCACTTTGCATGTCATTAGTGATAAATATCACTGACATGCAAAGCGGGGCCCAAGATGGTCGCTATCTCCTATTAGCTGTCACTAACTGGTGTTAGCGACAGCTTGGTAATAGGGAGATAATTTTATCTCCGCTTTCTTGGCTTTTAAAGCCAAAAAAGCGGAGATAAACCCCTTGATAATATACCCCACAGTATTTCCTATAAATTAATATCATTCGGTTCTGTGAAAGTGTAGGTACACTGAATGTTTACCTGCTCACTGAGTAATCCGTTTACCTCAACCCAGTCTCTGCTTTTCCTTCCACCACCAGTTATATTTCTTCCAGTCAGGGAGTCAGATGGGAATTTTATCGAATGCAATGCTGAAGGTTGCAGGATATTTAACTAAATATACAATCTGACAATTTGAAAATGGACTGAATGTTAATTGTTATTAAATACAAAGGCCCTGAGGTAGTTAAATAATTTGCATATGCACTGCTGCATGTATAGACACAATACACTTTATTTTATGTTATGATTCGGAACTCCAATATACGTCCATATAACAATATAAAAACTACAGGGAACGATCAAATATTCCAGCATACAGGATTTCAAAAGGAAAAACTTTTGCACGTTCCTTTACATGCAGAAGGAAAAAGTAACGTAGTGCAAAGTGCTATCGTAGATTCAACATATATATTATCAGCGGATTAATGGCAAGCAACTTGCCAATACAGCTTTAAAAACATTGAAAAAAAAGAAAACACTTAACACATTCCCTCTCGTTGAAATCGTGCAAAGTGCCATGGTAAGTTGAATCTACATAGTATCTCAATAAAAATAGAGGGCAAATCACTCCACGAAGAGTGACGGCAAGCAAAAAGCAATCATAGATTCCAACCTATAACATTACACTAAGACAATACCAAACAATCATCAGCACAAATTTAAGAAACATTGAAAAAATGTAGCATTTTTACCACATACAGTTTCCTTAGAGGGGAAACAAACTTTGGGGTGCTTCTTGTACTGATTGTACCTTATATTTTAAAAACACCGGTCTTAAAAAGTGAAGACATGCAAATAGCAAGGAAGGGCGTGCAAAAATTATTTGATTTAAATCTTGTACATTAAATTCAATCATTCAATCAGGATTTATAAAGCGCAGCTAATCACTCGATAGATTATCTAGGTGCTTGCAGGCCCAGGAGGCTTACTCAAACAGCTATGTCTTGATGGCCTTTCGGAATTCTGGAAGTGAGATGATGGTTCGTAGGTGATTGGGAAGGCTGTTCCAGGATTTTTCTGGGATGTGGGAGAAGGGGCGTCCTCTACTTCTGCTTCGGTAGATGCGGGAGGTATGGGCAAGTGAAAGGCAGGCATAGCGTAGTATTCTCAATCGTTGGTGGAAGTTCAGGTGGTGGGTAATATAGGTGGCTCCTTGGTTGTATAGAGCCTCATGAGCATGGGTAAGCAGCTTGAATTGTCATCTCCTCTGTACGGAGAGCCAGTGGAGTTTCCCGAGGTGGTGTGTGATGTGGGTTAGTCGGGGAAGACCAAGGATTAGTCTGACTACAAAGTTCTGCTTTGTCTGAAGTAGTTGTAGAAGGTGTGTGGTTATTGCTACGTAGAGGGCATTGCTGTAGTCCAGTCGGATGGTGGTGAGTGCTCGTATCAATGTGCATCTTGTGTGTCGGGGTATCCATTTGAAAATCTTATGTAGCATTCGCAGGAGAAGGAGATGGCATTTATCCGTGATTTTATGATGAGCTTTTTGTCACTGATGATTCCGAGACTTCTGGCATGATTGGAGTAAATGGGCTTGGGCCCTAGGTCTGATGGCCACCAGGAGTCGTTCCATGTGTTACTGCTGTTTCCAAAGGTCAGTACTTCGTATCATCTGTGTTCAATTGCAGGCAGTTGTTCTTCATCTAGTCAGTGACTTTTGTCATGCATTTGTGGAAGTTGGTTCTGGTGGTGGTGGAGTGGTCGATGAGTGAGAGAATGAGTTGTTTTTGTCTGCATAGGAAGTTTTGTTGAGACCGTGAGATCTGACGATGTTGACCAGCGGGGTCATATATGCATTGAAGAGCATGTGGCTGAGGGATGAGCCCTCGGGCACACCACAGGTGATCTCCTTGGGTTCAGAGTTGAAAGGTGGGAGGTGGATCCTCTGGGTTGTTCCGGTGAGGAAGGAGGTGATCTATCTAAGGGCATTCACTTGGATGCCAATGTGGTGGATCACATTGGAATCGATCAGTGTGTGGTGTGATACGGTGTCAAATCTGCCGAGAGGTCAAGGAGGATATTAGCTGCTGTTTCTCCTCAGTTGCGGAGGATTCGGATGTCATCAGTGGCTGCAATCAGGGTGGTTTGGGTGCTGTGATTGCTGCAGTATCCAGATTGGGAGGCGTCGCGTAGCTGGTTCTGCTCCAGATTGTTGATGATCTTTTCCAGTACCTTCACTGGTAATGGGAGCAGGGAGACTGGCCAGTAGTTTTTGAGTTAGCTGGGGTCGGCAGTGGGAGTTTTTGAGTAGTGGTCTGACTTTGACTTTGACCCTCCGCCCCTCCCCCCGCCCTCGGTCACAGGCCTGCACTCTCCCTGGCAGCTCAATCAGCTCCGTCGCTGAGCCCCCAAGTCTGGGTGTTCGAGGCTGCCCCTGCCTGCCTGCAGCTTCGCGGTAACTGTTGTCTGCAATACTGTTTTTCTCTAGCCCATCCTTGTTGTCCCTTCCTTGTTGTGCTCCTTTGCCTACTATTGTCTTAGCGTTATTGTTTAGCCAGCTTCGTCTTGCCCTTCTGCCTATTATTGTGCTCTGCGTGATTGCTTGACTGCTTTAACTGCTTTTCTTGCCCATCTTTGTTATGCTCATTGCCTATTACTGTGCTCTGACTTATTGTATTTCTCCTGCCCCTTATTGTGCATTGTTGCCCCATCCTCTCTTGTGTTCCTATACTACCCAAAGTTCCACCGTACATACTGCCCCTCTCTCCCCCTCATCGTTCCCTTCTACCCATTCCCGCCGCTGCTGACCCGCAGACCATCCCCCCTGCCCTCGTCCGTTTCCCGCCTCCCAGCGCCTAAGGCAAGCCCGTCTGCACCCATCCATTTCCCGACCACGGGCAGAACCAGGAACCCTGGCTCCACAGAACCCCACCGATACGACGCTGACACACTCCTCGCACTCAACCCCGGAAGACACCCAGACTGCCAGAACTCCTCACCGACCACTACCCAGGGACCGTTCTCCTGCAGACACTGCCATCGCTCCTTCATCATCTATAGTGCCCCCGTGCTCACCACAGGCCCACGGGATGCCCAAGACACCAAAGGCCTGAAGTGGATCCTCCTCAATGTTTGCTCCCTCCACAGACATGCCATAGAGATCCGGGACCTGATCGACTCCTTCGCGACCAACGTTGCTTCTTCGCGGAAACCTGGACCAACACCACCTCCTCGACAACCTCTCTCTCCTCCTAGACCCCCCTCTACCACGACCGATGCCAAATCTGCAGCCAAAGAACTCCATCGATGGATTGCCAGATGCGCCGAAAAGATGGGCCCCCTACGCAACCCTGCCAAACAATGCCCCCTGAGGGTCACCTGGTTCACCACCAAACACCAAGTCACCAGGCGCACCGCACAGACGCCTCAAGAAAATATGGCAAAAAACAGAAAACCACAGAAGACCAAAACAACCATAGCAGCGCCCTAAAGGAATACCACAAGCTCATAAAGGACACCAAACAAACCTTAATCAAGAACAAACTCGACACCAACCCAACGAATGCCAGAGAACTCTTCAATATGATACAGCAATTCATCAAACTCCCCAGCGAGGCCACTGACGTCACACCATCCCAGGCACTTTGCAACAAGCTCAGCACCTACTTCCATCAGAAGGTCAATACCCTCTACGATCACTTCAGCAACCAGACACTGTTCACCACCCCGGCACCCTCCGATGACCACCAGCCGACCATCACCACTTGGATCCCCGCAACGTTGGATCTCATCACCACAACCATGATGAAAACCAGATCTGGAGCACCCACGGACCCCTGCCCATCTCACATCTACCAGAGTGCAGCCACCTGCATCGCCCCAGAACTAGGACGTACCACCAACGCCTCCCTTCAAGCCAGCACAGTCCCTGACAACTGGAAGAAGGTAGAAGTCAAGCCCCTCCTCAAGAAGCCCACGGCCGACCACACAGACCTGAAGAACTACTGACCCATCTCCCTGCTCCTATTTGCTGCCAAAGACACTGAAAGAGTCGTAAATCCCCAGCTGACCATATTCATCGAAGAGCACTCCATCCTTGACGCCTCCCAGTCTGGATTTTGCAGCAACCACAGCACCGAGACCGCCCTCCTCGCATTCACTGATGACATCCGCATGCTACTTGACCAGGGGCACAACGCAGCACTCCTACTAGACCTCTCCACAGCTTTCAACACCATCTCACACCACACCCTCGCAGCCAGACTGCACGACGCCGGGATACAAGGAACCTCCCTCAACTGGATCCGCTCTTTACTCTTCGGATGAACTCAGAGGATCAGACTCCCCCCTTTCATCTCCCAACCCACAGAGATCAACTGCAGAGTACCACAGGGATCATCACTCAGCCCCACGCTTTTCAACATCTACATCGCCCCCCTCGCCGCAATCGTCAGACAGCATGGCCTCAACATAGTATCTTACGCCGATGACACCCAACTCATCCTCTCCCTCATGAAGAATCCCAAAGACACCAGGCTCAGCTTCCAGGAAGGAATGAAGGACATTGTGACATGGATGAAGGAAAGCTGACTGAAGCTCAACACCGAGAAGATTGAGGTCCTCATCCTGGGACCCTCGACCTCCCCCTGGGATGACACGTGGTGGCACTCCGCCCTCGGGGGTCCTCCTACCCCAACAGACCACGCCCAGAACCTCAGCATCATCCTTGACTCCTCCCTCACCATGAAACGCCAGATCAACGCTGTCCCCTCCACCAGCTTCGACAACCTCCGCATCCTCCAAAAGACCTTCAAATGGATCCCCTCTGAACACAGAAAAACTGTCACACACGCGCTCATAACCAGCAGACTGGACTATGGAAACGCCCTCTATGCCGGCATCAACATACCCTGCTACACAAGCTCCAAACCATCCAGAACGCAGCAGCCGGGATCGTTCTTGGGACCCCACGACACGAACGCATGACACAACACCATCAAGACCTGCACTGGCTCCCAGTCGAGAAGAGAATACCCTACAAGCTAGTCACACACACCTACAAATCCCTCCACAACATCAGACCCAACTACATCAACGATAGTGTCAGTTTCCACGCATGCAAAACAACTCGCCGATCGGCAGACTTCACCGTAGCAGAGACACCCCGCATCCGCAGAAGCAGATCAGGAGGATGGGCCTTCTCCTACCTCGCAGCCAAAACCTGGAACGAACTCCCAGTCAACATCAGATGATCCCCCAACCTACACATCTTCAGAAAAGACCTCAAGGACTTGCTCTTCAACTGATCCAGAGCTGCCTATCACCCCCCACCAGCGCCTTGAAAGCTGCCCTGTCAAGAGGTGTCCTTGCTGGTGTGCCACCTGGTCTACAACTGTTTGCTGTCTTGTTTCGCAGTTCTGAGTTCTTGGGTGTACCAGATGGCCTTTTTAGAGGATTTTTTCGGGATGTTGCCCTTGATAGGGATGATGCTATCTGGGCAATTGGGGATCCAGGCGTTGAAGTTTTTCACTCCCAGTTTGACGTTGGTGGTGGCACAGGGTTGGAGGTATTTAGTGCGTCTCTGAGATTTTATTCCACCTCCAGTGGAGGGCATTGGTCATATTGGGAGGGCGGTGCTGGAGATGCTGAAGTGCATGATAGGGTGATCGGTCCATGTGAGTTCTGTGACATAATTTACTGAATTTTGTGGTACGTTACAGCCGAAGCTGATTGCGTACATTCAGGATGAAATACGTTACAGAATAGTACCAGTATATCCAAACAACAGTAAATGCCTGTGAACATACAGACGAACAAAAGAAGTGTCCTTTAAACGTAAATACATGGCTGGGATTGCCTTCATATGAATATACATCATTCAATGAAATACTGCCTGATTATGGAGGGTCAAGGGATGATAAGAGAGATAAGTCTAGGGGCCCGATGTAGGATACCAAATACCGGTCGGTAACGGCCGTTTTTGGCTGTTACCAACCGGTATTTGGTTTTTGAGATGTAGGGAGCCCACATTTTAACGATTCTGTAAATTTACCGATTCGGTAAAATACCAAATCAGTAAATTTACCTAATCGGTAAATCTAGATGTAGGTGGCACTTAAAATAGTGCCACAGGCCCTTAAGAATTCGTTATTTACCATGAAATACTATTTCATGGTAAATAACGAATTCCTGTGTACATGCACATCTGTGCATGTACACCTGTGCCATGTGGCACACATACATGCCCAAGGGGCATGTATGTGTGTCACATGGCACACAAGCCAGAATCAGGGGTGCAACAGGGTGTCAAAGTGACACCCTGTCCCCCTTGACAATTCGGTAATTTTACCGAATCGGTATTTACCGATTCGGTAAATACCGAATCCTACCGATTCGGTATTTTTTACCGATGTTTTACCTACATTGGATTTACCGATTCATAAATACCGAATCGGTAAAATTCGGTATTCATGAATCGGTAAATCCAATTTACCTACATCTAGCCCTGGGCCTCTATAGACTGCCCAATGAGACCACATCTTCCTGTGCTTTTGCAGACAACCTCATTCATGAAACATGGCTATTTCTGCCCCATACATCTGTCTATGGCCCTCTGCCACCCACCTATCGACTATTACTAAAGACAATGGTCCCTAGACAAGAAAGAGTTTAAGGAGCAAACAGTCAACATATGCTAAATAGACAATATGTTCTTTGTCCATCAGGCCAGCATTTATTCATCAGTAAGTATTTTTAAACAGAAGGATCAATAACATATACAAGTGGGACGCAACCTGCAACCAACTCAATTGCGAATAAAGCCTGATAATAGACTATGGAGGCAGCTAGAAATACTCGGCGGGCTGATGAAACCATGCGCAAGTTGGGCTAAAAATGGGGCATGTGTGTGGGCCAATGCAAGAGCAATTGTGAAGCCGGGTGATGTCTCGAGTGAGTACTAAAACGTGAAACCATGCGGTACAGGGGGTGTGTTTGCAAGGTTCAATAATAGCTTGCGAGAGCAAAATTTAGAATCGGGTGATGCCTCGAGTGAGGACTGTAGCCATGCGGTAGAGGGGGTGGATTTACAAGGTTCAATAATAATTTACAGAAAATTGGAAGAGTTCAATTGCTACACGATGGTAGGGTGAGCCTTCCTGGCGTGGGTTGGTATCCTGCAATTAAAATTAATAGTCTACGGCAAAGTGTGGACTCATATTTGGACAAGAGCCCAGGGCGTGGAGCAGAAAATCTTACCCGAGTGCCTGACTGGATGGCAAGTAAACCGGAGCCTGCAATGAATATTATTCAATGGTGGAAGTAGTCCCTTCGTGATAAAAATGGGACGTTTAGAGTTTGGCATCCGTCCTCTGTCTAGATCATTGTCGGCGAACCTGGGGGCCAACAGCTAAATGAAGTAGAGTTGTGGGAGAAAATACCTCGTCAAAGTGTCGTCGGCTACGGCGTTTAGCCACTTACCGAGTAATATCTCGAATGGAGTTCCAATTTCTGCATCTCCGGCTGGGCAGTCAAGGGGTGATTTGGAGTAAGGCAAGTGTGCTAGTGTAGCCGCGGGGTGAGCGACGTGATGAGTGACGTGTGAGTGATGTAGGTGGTGCATGGGATCGTTATGCAGGCGAGGTGAGCCCGGGTGAAAATCCTGGTGGCCATCTTGTAAGGGAGTATTGTACATTCTGAGTATATTACATATTATGACACAATACATTCATGGTTAAAAACAAAGGAATCTATGTACAATGGTGCATTCTTGAGTCATGGAATTGTCTCAAAACAGTAGTGCAACTTTGTTTTTTTTAAATGGTGGGGGGAAAAAATATACAGTCTGGATGAAAGAAGTTCAGAGAGGTTCCATTGTTTACAGAGCATTATAGTAGCGAGGTCCAATCCTCAAGGCGATTCAGGCCATTGTGTATGCTGTTTGTTCTAAGTATCCATTTTAGTTCCTCTTTGTTCAGCAAATGGGCAATGTCAGCACCCCTTGGGGGAGGTTTGATTATGGTAATGATTGTCCACGTGAAGTTCAATTCGCTATATCCGAATTCCATGAAATGGTCCACTACTGGTGCATTCGGAGTTTTGCAGCGGATCCTGCTGTGATGCTGTCCAATCCAGAGTTTGACCTTTTGAGTTGTCTGTCCAACATATATTTTTGAACAGGGGCAAAACATGGCATAAACAACATTTGCAGTGTTTGAATTTGAAAAATACCTCCTTTAATACTTAATGTGGTTAAAGGTGAAATCTTTACCTTCTATGGTGGTGTCAGATGCAATACACTCACCACATTTGGCATGGCCCAATAGGCACGGGAGACCCCATAGATCCTTAAGGGTGTTCTTGGGGGCATTAGGTGGGATAGCCGCCCTTACCAAGTGGTCCTTAATGTTTTTTGCTCTCTTAAACGCAAACATGGGCCATTCAACGTTAAGAACCATTGCATTTAGGACTTTCCAATGTTTCAGGACACTCATCGTATGGCATTGGATGCAGGTGTAAAAGTAATAACACACATTAGTCTGTCCTAGGTTTTTTTTGTGGGTTTTGGTACCAGGCGAACTTCCCTGGGACAGTACCAGGCCCTTTTCAGTGAGCGACGGACCAATTTGCGTGGATATCCACAGTTGAACAGCTTGTCACTCAATGTGAGACTCTTTATGATAGCAGTTCCTTCTAATTCTAATCCTTCTAATTCGAAGGAATTGTGAATAAGGAAGTGAGTCACGTTGGGCGCGGGGATGGTGACTACTGTAACTAAGCAGTGTGTTGCGCTCAGTAGGTTTACGGTATAGACTAGTAGTGAGTTGCCCAAAATGGTGTTCGATTTTTAGATCAAGGAAGGGGATGCTGGTCTTACTCTCTGATAGGTTGATTTTTTTTTTTTTAAGTATTTATTAGACACAAGACATGATACTTGATACATTCAAAAGTTCTAAATAATGTGAATTTTGACCATGTCAAACGTCCCCTTTTTTTGATAATTTTCACCCCCACCCACCACCCAAAAGAGGGGACGTCTCAGAGAGAAAGAAAAGAAGAGCCAAGACTACATATATCGGCAGTAAAAGCAAAACAAAGAGAAGAGGAAAAAAAGAAAGAAAAATCCCATGGAGGCAAAGAAGTATAACTAAAGACTTGAGCTACCCAAATTGGAGGAAGGGGAGAAAAACCCTTAATCCTCGATCTCCGCAAACATCCATTTATTTAGTGGTTCCCAAATGCGTTCTCCCTCCTTGCGAGCCCTCGGACACCTTTTCCTATAAACCAACATTTCCCACTTACAGACATTAACCAGTTTTGCCAACCATACATATGCATTCGGGGGGATAGAATCCAACCATATAGTGGCTATTGAGAGCCGCAGGATTGCCATAGTTATAAAAAGAAATTTGCGTTCAGGTTCAGAGACATTCTGATTTACTACACCCAACATTATAACCTGTGGTGTCAGGGGAACCCTTTGTTCTAGCATTAGCGCCAGATAATGTTCAATCTTATTTAGACAGGGAGTCAAACAGGGACAAGATGCAAACATATGAATGCTATCCGCATCGTATTCTTCACACCTGGGACAATCAACCCCAACTGTGCCTCCCCATTGTAGAATACGATGTGGGGTAATATAAAGATTGAACCATGTCTTATAGCACTGGACCTGGATGTTAGCTGAAATAGATGCTGTTTGAATATAGCCTAAAGATTCCTCGCAGACCCCCTGTCCAGCATTTAGACCAATCTGCCAGTGACTGAAATGATTGTCGAGATCATCCTTCCGAGTATCATTTATTATCTTATATATCTTAGAAATAGTTGGTTGTCCCATTTTTACAGCCTCGATAAGCGGAATTTGGGACCAACTGGTCGTTTTCCTAGAATAAAAATCTCTGATCTGTAAAAACTTAAAAAAATGCCTATTGTTAACTCCAAATTTCTGTTTTATACTATCAAATGTGAGCAGGCCATTTAATTTCATCTTTTTTAAATTGGCTCTTTGTAGGTTTTTGTCTTTTTAAATTAATATTTATAATGTACATTTTTATATATATATGATTTCGTTGTGAAATGGTTTGTAAATCAACGTATCATTTTTTAATTAATGTCTTGACTTCGATGAATTTTGTAGTACACTTTTATGGTTTTTGCAATGAACCGAATAAAGTATCTTTGACTGACTGAGCAGGCCAGCGGGTGAGACTAAATCTCCGATTGCAGAGACTCCTCGTGAAACCCATTCTCTGAAATATGCATCATAAAAAATATCAGGGAGAAGAGTATTCCGCACCAGAGGAGAGTAAATATGGAGCCGTCCAATATTACACAACTTCCAGATCCTGGACCAGACTTTAAAGGCCCTCAGCAATACCTTAAACCTAACCCGTTTAAAATAAGCATAATCAATATGTGTAAATAATAGCCCTCGTGCCGACTCTCCAAGAATTAAATGATAAATGGAGATATCCCTAGATTCTGAATCTTGAAAGTCTAACAGTTCCGCAATGTGCCTAACCGTGATTGCCCAATAATAGATCTGAAAATTTGGTATGGACCATCCTCCTCTCTCCCTAGGTAATGTCATATATTTCATGGCCCGTCTGGACCGTTTCCCTGCCCATAGAAACCGAGAGATGATCCGATCCAGTTTAGTAAACCAGATTTGCTCAAAAAATAAAGGGATAGCTCTTAAATAATATAATATTTTGGGCAGGAATATCATTTTAACCACATTGCAGCGGCCCATTAGTGTTAAGTGAAGATTATTCAATCGGCGGGCGTCTGCCTCAATTTTATCTAGTAAAGGATTTAAATTAATCGATATTATCTGATCCGGATTAGCACAGATCTCTACCCCCAGACACTTCGCATGATGCACCACCCGAGAATCTACCAGAACAATTTTATCATTGTGTATTATTTGAGTCTTGGCCTCATTTAGTAAATAGCCAGAGATTGCCCCAAACTGTGAGGTAAGGGTCTGGATATCTTGCAGAGCCACCTGAGGGGAATTGGTTAGTATAGCTAAATCATCTGCGTAGCCAAGGATTTTAGTACCCCCCTTTGCACAAATTGGACGAATCGAGTTATTAAAAAAAAGTTTTCTGATTAAAGGTTCTATGTAAATAGCAAATAATAAAGGAGAACAGGGACAACCCTGCCTTGTGCCCCTCACGATGTTAATTATGCCTGATTGTGTTCCCATAACGGAGATCTGGGCTTTAGGTTGGTTATACATGCTCTTTATTGCCCCTATGAATTTATCCCCCAACCCATAATGTTTCATAGTTGCCCATAAAAAAGGCTAGGAGACCCTATCTAAAGCTTTTTTTGCGTCCAGTAGAATTAAAGCCATAGGGTCTCCTGAAACCTTAGTAAAATCAAACAAAGTGATTGTGCGCCGGATATGGTCTATTGTTTCCCGTCCGGGAACAAACCCATGCTGTTGAGGGGCAACCAACTTTTTAATCACACCAGTCTCCTTTCTGAATCTTATGGAACATTTCTATCATAATAGGTGACAACTGAGAGCGAATACATTTGTAGAATTCTCCTGGTAAAAAGTCAGGGCCTACAGCTTTGCCAGACGGGAGAGAGTCAATAGTCAATAACTCTGACATTGGGATGGAGGAACTTTCCGGATTAGCGGTCGAGGCTTTGTCCCCCGAGGAGAGAGATATGCATATCTCTCTCCTCGGGGGACAAAGCCTCGACCGCTAATTCTCTCAAATACTCGAGAATTTCCTCCCGTATAATCTCATTTTCATGGATATCTTCTTTATATAATTTTTGATAAAATTTGTGAAACGTGGCAGCGATGGCATCTTCCCCAGACACAAAACCAATATCAGGATCATAAATATTTTTTATCCGCATTACCAATTCTCTGTCCGGAGTTCTAGAGGCAAGTAAATGTCCAGCTCTTTCACTGTTTTCAAACATCTTTGTCCTCCAGGCCATACATTTATTAGCCGCCTTTCTCTGAGATATTTATTTCTATAATCGCTGCTTTAGCTAGGACAATCTGAGTTTGAGCTAAGTCACTGTCTGCCTCCTGAGTGAGTGCACTAGCAAAATTAACCTCGGCCTTCTCTAATTTAGTATATAACTTGACTAGTTCAGCTTTTTCTTTTTTTTGACTCTCCCAGCCAAAGCGAGTGGTCTCACCCCTAATCCCAGCCTTTAGTGTATCCCATACATTTTGTATCCCCATGCTACCCAAATTATCCTCCAGAAATCTTGTAATCCATAAGGCCATACCTTCAGCATAGGTGCTGTCCCTTAGTAAACCCCGATTAAATGTCCAAGTGTCTGGATTATCCCTCCTACATTGCCCACCAATTTCTTGTATAAGCGGATTATGATCCGACATTACTCTAGGGTATCGGAGGATGTTAGATTTACCAGTAAGTGTAGGAGAGATAAGAAAATAATCTAATCTAGAGCACCTTTTATGTGTGGCAGAATAATAAGTAACACCAGGGTCCTTGGATCTAAAATAAGCCCAAGCGTCGATTAGTCCATGCAAATCCATCAAGTGACGTAAGGCCTTGTACACCCTAGGTTTTCGCCCTACATAGGTTGCTCCAGTTTGATTCATCAGATCGCATTCTATATTAATATTAAGGTCACCACAGATTATCAATGGTGATGGCCAGCCTAGCAGCTCCATACTCAGCATTTGATGAATTGCTGGATCGTCCAGCACAGGCCCATAAATAGAACATAAAGTTAATTCTTTGTTTAAAAATTTGCCGTGAACAATGACCCAGCGGCCATATAGATCTACGGTTGTCCGAAAAATATTTACCTTCCTACGTCTAGCCAAAATAACCACTCCTTTGGTCTTGGCTTCTAGTTTAGTCCATGAGACTGATTGAAATCCCTCAACCTCCAAACATTTATGTCGACTGGCCTCAATATGAGTTTCTTGAAAACAGATTATATCGGCCCTCAGAAACTTAAGATCTTCACTAATACGCCTTCGCTTATTAGAATCATTCAGGCCACATATATTAATAGATGCTACTCGTACAGCCATAGTACTGAATATTTCCTTCTACATTTGAACCAACTGATCTTAAAAGAAGTGCTAATCAGATTACCTCGAGACATATGATCCTGAATTCCTTCCCTCCGTACCCGCCCTTCCTCCCCTCTCCAACCCTTCCTCCAAGGCCCCCCACCCACAAAAAAGGCAATAGGGGTCGATGGACCCGTGTGATGCCTCCCGCCTCCCAGTTTGAATTTGAGTCTGCCACAATTATTATTGAGCCAGTGAAGGAACTGCAGTAATGAGTCAGCTGATGCATTCCAGATCATGAATATGTTGTCTATATAACGCTTCCACAGGGCAATGCCACTGTGGAAGGGGTTATCTGAATTGAGGATGCATCTCATCTCGAGGTCATCCATGTACAGGATAGCTAGGTTGGGGGCAAAAACTGCTCCCATTGAAGTACCCCGGACTTGGCCGTAGAACTGCTCATTGAACAGAAATACATTTTTGGTTAAGCAGATTTCAAGGAGTTGTAAAATAAATAGAGTGGGTACTGCATGCGGGCGGGGACGCCGGGTAAGTACTCGTTCGATGACTAGCATTGTGGGATGTTGGTGTACAATGACTCTACATCCAACATGGACATTGTGTCGGATGTAGGGTCAAAGGAGTATTCCTCAATCAGGTTGATCATAGACGTACTATCTCTTATGTAGCAGTCCGTCTGTGGTACAAAATCTTTAATAAATGATCAATGTACTGACCTAATGGTTGCAAAATAGAACCGCAACCAGAAACGATGGGCAGCCCTGTTGGACTTTCAGGATTTTTGTGAATTTTTGGCAAGCAATATATCACAGGAATTCTGGGTGATTTGGTGTTTAGAAATATGTGCTCCTTCTTGCTAAGGAATCCTGCCTCTAAACCTTCATTGGTGATTTGTACACTAGGTTTTTGTATTTCTTTGGTGGGGTTGCATGGAAGTGTGCAGTAATGGTTGGGGTTACTAGGTTGTCTGAGAATCTCATTTTTGTATCTATCCATGTCTTGAACAACAATCCCTCCACCCTTATCCGCGGGTTTAATGACCAATGCTGGGTTCATTTTTAACATGGAGAGTGCTTTCTTCTCCTGTAGTGAGATGTTATAAGGTATAAATGACCTTTACTTTTCTATGTTAGTTATATCATTCATGACAAGTTTCTCAAAGGTGAGAATTTCTCCTGGGATCATACGAACAGTGGGAGAGAAAGTAGATGGTGGTCTAAATGGGGTGTTGGTGTTCCTAGTTGGTGTGGGATTAAGAAGGAAGTAGCTGTGCAATCTCACTTTTCTAAAGAACTTAAGAAGTTCAGTTTGTGCATCAAGGAAATTTGGTTGAATAGTCGGCACAAATGAAAGCCCTTTACTGAGTAAAGATAGTTCATTTTCCGACAGTTGGTGATCGACCCACCTATCGACAGCGGAGCGGTCCCCTTCCAGGATTGGGTGATATCCCGCTTGGCAAGTGTTAGGACTAGAAATAATAAATGTTGCTTTTAGTGGTTTCCCCCAATCCCCTCTGTACTATGTAATAGAAATAGGTTAGGTTCCAATGCTAACCACCAGAACAGGACCTGTTCCAGACTGGAGGATATCTTAAGTCAGAACGTCTGAAGTGCCCCATAACTCCAAACTGTGTGCAGGAACGTACCCTCTGCTATGCTGCATCTAAGACAAGTGACATGGCTGTATTTGACGCAGTTGCTGAAGGAGAAAACTGGGGCTAGTGTGTGTCCTGCACTGTGTGTAGGGTTGTGGACGATCTGGGTCTATCCGAGGTTCCTCATACTGTCGAGAAGGTGTGCGGTATTTTTGTCATTGGGGTTGTCAAAGTGGAAATTAAGGTCTCAGAGGAAGATATAGTCATTGGAGTCTAAGGTTAGGGGCGCAATGAAATCTGCAATGGTGTTGTAGACCCTTGAGATGGGCCTGAGGGTTGTTATGCGAAGGTGTCTCTGATGGTTGTCTTGTCATCTGTGTGGAGCTTGAAGTTGAGATGTTCCATGGGGATGAGGATGGTGGTGGTGTTGTCAGTGGTGGTGGTACACTGTATGGTCTCTTTGTGTCTGATGGCTATTCCTCCTCCCGGCTTGTTGATGTGGTCCTGGTAAGTGATTTTATATCCATCTGAAATCGCTATGGCAATGTCTGGGGCATATATTGGGTTGGGCCAGGACTCAGTGAGGAAAACTATGTCAGGTGTGAGGGTGGCAAAGAGGTCCCATGAATTATTGGAATAAGCAAGATGCATTTAAGTTGGTGTTTTTATTCAGGTGGCGTCTGTGGTGTGTTTGGGGTGGGGCTGGTCGGTGGGCTGGTGTGTATGCAGTGGCAGGTGAAGTGCCAGTGGGTGCAGGTGAAAGATCTTACCGTGGAGCATTGGTTGGTTAGGTGCCAGTGTTCATTGCTTCATCTGAGTTGAGGTGTAGAACTCAGCAACGGTATATCTTCGGAGTATGGGAGGGCAGGGGTTTTGGTGCTGGGTGAAGTTCAGGCGTGGACGGGCACGGATGGGCTTGTCTTTAGCAAGCCAGATGCTCACCTGCTACGCACATCCAGTGCTTGGTCTCACTGCGACATGCATTAAGATGGTAATGTGGTGGACAGGGCTCTATTGGCAGGAAGAACAGTTAGGAGGAAAACCCAGTTGGGCAACCCCCAGCGACAAAACCAGGTCAGCTGCAGTGTCACTGAATCAGTCTGTAACAAGCAGGAACTGGTGGCCAAAGGCATGTGGCAAGCTAGGTGACCAGGTGCCTACTTTATTACAGTACATTAATCACTAACTCCCCCCTCCTCGGGAGAGCATTCCAAGCGCCTATTAGTACCTGCAGAAGCAACATGTAAATCCTTCTCTGTACCCCATGTGGGGGTATTCCATGTAAGAGAAGCTTGATTTTTTTTTTACAGACAGTTTTCTTGTATAAGAACATTTGTCTTGTGGCAATGACATAATAACATATTCCGCTCAAACTTACTTTAAAAAAAAATTGTTTAAAATGGCTTTTTAAAAAGGATTTAGACATTCGAAAACTATTGGTATGATCCAACCCAAAAATGTTCATAGCTTGTAAAAAGGAACGAAAGAATGTACTTTTTTGTTTTCTTTAGGAAAGTTGACAAGATTACAAAATTCAGATGTAAAACATACAGGGAAGCCATGGAATTCAGATTGTAAATCTGATGGAAAATATGTCCTTCTATTACATTGAAGAAAATCCAATATCTCATGTCCATTACCTCACAAGCACTGTACATGTACAAAGTCATTTTCCGCAAACTTTAAATATTGTATATTATTAGCGCTAACTAAATAGGGATAGAGTTGGATCTTCTTCATCTTTTAATGTCCTAAGAACCAGTTGGCTCTGCTCTCATGTCTAGAGCTATTCTTTCAAAAAGTCAGAATCTTACTCATCGAGATATTCATTTTTAAATAATATTCCTCTGCCTAAAGTTCTAATGCACCAAGACGTCTTTGGAGTCCAACAGGAGTTAAATCCATTAAAACAACATCTTACACATACAGGCAACAACATAGGTTCATATTATCAACTTTTGGGGTGTCCCATTTACCATTCCTGTCCTTCCTGGGAGACCATTAATGTATAAGGAAAGAAGCAAGGTCTTCAACAGACAGCCTGGTTTCAGCCCATTATACGTCAAACCATTTTGTGATAAACCTTGATTCCCACCCATCAACAATTGACTCCAAATTGAAGTATAAAGTGCAGTAACTAACCTCAATAAATGAGAGGCCTTGCTCAACTGACACACCTTTCTCCATAGAGTTCCATGGTCAAATTTATAAAATGACGTTGAAAGTGCACAGACATTCCTCCTGATCGGGGGTACTTTTCCATTATTGCCTATAGTGTTGCAATGTTTTCTAGAGTATTACAGTTGCTCCTTTTCTGGGGGTAATAATGTTATTTAAAGTTACCCATTCTTGGAGATGTCCTAATATGCTTTTGGCAAAACGTTTGCCTGCTGCATCTACTATTGATTTTTACCTATAGTCTGCAGGAGACAACTTTGGACCGTTTGTGTATATTTTAGGAACAATAATGCTACCTTTCCAGGATAGGAGGATATTTCCTGAAAGATAGCAATACTCAAATAATGGACGCAAAAAAGCTGTCCAGTGTATATCAACTTGTTTGATAATTGCAATCGGGATTTCATCGGGGCCCAATACAAACGATGCTCTGGTGCTTCTGATAAACCCAACATTTTCCTGAAATGAAGGCGGCCCATATAATTCATGCAGTTCTGCATCTACTATCAGATCTAGGGGGTCACTAACACTTGGTTACCGGCATAAATATTGGACATTTAATTCATCCAGTCAGTTTCAGAGATGGAAATTACTTGAGTGCTCACTCTGGAATCACAATATATTGCCACTAGACTCTAGGTCTTTCTAAGTTATTTTGAAGCTGCAGCTTCTCTTAAGTTAATTAATGTATTGCCAGTTTCTCTTCTCTTATCTAGGGCCTAGTTCTCTTAGTTTGGATATTGGCAAATTTCACTATGTCTAGATAGGAAGAAGAGGGCAAATTGTTTATTTACCAGCTGATTTACTTCCTGATTGACTGTCGTTAAGTCCTAATAATATTTTTTTATACATTGTAGGATTTTTACCCTGACTTGCCCAGAAGGTGTGCCCATTCGATTTATTAAACATTACATCATCCCTTAAGCGATTTCATGGCTATGAGACCTGCATCGTTAATTCAATGTCCATATTCAAAAGACAATGGTCACTCAGAGCAGATGTCATGGACCTATAAATTAGAACAAGCCCCATACATCTGATGTGAAGCAATTGTGTAATCGATCAAGAACTGGCCATTAGGAGAAAGAAAAGTGAATGATGTGGGTGTGTATTTGAAAGTGGTTTATTAGCAGTGATAAATAGGAACCTACTACTTGTAATAAGGCCACAAATATAATAAGAGGTTCAGTCAAGGTCTCAATAAATTATTCCTTGCTCAACCCTTGGTATCTGGTAGCAAGCTTAACTTAGAAGACAGATATGTAAAGCATTTTAAAAAAACAATACATTAAATAACTAAGACACAATACACAATAAAAATGCAACACCATTTTTCAAAATAGGATATATTTGTATGAACAATTAGACACCAAAATAGAAAAATCCTATGTATGTAACTGAAAATATGACTTTTTAAAACATAAACACTTTCTAGTGCTTAAAAGCCCAAAGCACCAGTTTGGGACATCTGGTTGTGCTTGACCGGGACAAAGTCAATGTTTGAGGCTGACAACAATGGAGGCCTGGTTGGATACCTCCGCACTTACGACCTTTTGTGGTTCTTTTCTTTCGATGTCGAGCGAGGTTGCACATCAGGCCGGATTTCAAGTCGAATCTGCGAAGGCGGGTTAGTTCAACATGAGAACTCAGTGAAATCCTGGAAGTCTTGAGCTCTGAAGCTTTCAGCAAGACAAACCCAAAATCCAGGCTGGGTCTTTTTTCGGCGTCAGCTGCTTGAATCTAACCGATGGGTTGGTCACCTTATGGAGCTTTTTACCAATGATTCACCAATTTTCTTCAAACTTCTGGATCTTCTTCCAGAAGGTTCTTTTGGGATTCCAAATTATCTTCAACACAAATCCAAGGGTCTTGAAGTTATGAGATGGTCCTTGGGTTGTTGGGACTATGTTTCCCAGAATGAACCTGGCCACTCTTTAAATATCCCCTGGATACCTTCCAGTTGGGATCTTCTTGGTGGAGATGGTGCAGGTGGAGCTCTTTTAACCTGTTGCATTCCGGGAGTCCACTCCTTTACTTCTTGAAGCAAAGAAAATTCCATATGGCGGTTGTTCCAAGTGTGCAGCAAGTGCAGCCATTCAGAGTGCAATCCTTTGGGGTGCAGGTCATGGTTCCAGCGGGGCATTCCTTCTTCTCTGTGTGGTTTCAAGCAGGGATCTGAGTTGCTGGACAACGCTCACATATTTATTCACAGTTCCTAGGTGTCAAGCAGGGAGCAACCCTGACCAATAGGATGCAGAGTGCCACAGAGTGTATGGCCACTTCCTCCAAAGAGTTGCTTACTCTTGACCCAGAAAACACTATTCTTCTAAAATCCAAAATGGATAAACTCTCTCCTGGAGAGTTAGATCTGGCTAAGCCAACCATCTGTTGTGGCTAAGTTTCCCTAACACTCCACTTCCAACCCTTCACTGATAAAATTACTGTCTGGCTAGGGGTGAGCCTGTGTTGCCCTAAACTGTCATTCCCTCTTTGACGACCAGTTTGACTTCTCTACCCTCATCCTGCCTTTTTCTCCGTAGCATCCAGTTCTCCTCTTACTGGAAATCCTTTGTCTCTAGTGAGGCCACTTTATACCTTATTAAGACAGCTTAGCTCAGACTGGCAGAGGCGGACCAACGAAGGCAGGACTGCTGGAAGGCTGGATTTTGGCTTACAGAAAAGAAAGTTCCATAACCTCTGTTCTGTGATAGTTATAATAAGTCTAACATTGTTGATTTATTCTATCATTTTGATAATTTGAAGTAAATTTGTAGCTCCTTTCTTCCAAAAGGTATACTTTAATAAAGTATTCCCATGTTAGCCTGGAGCCATTGAACTACAATTTGGACAAATGAAATTGACAGTTTTCCATCTCCAGGGCATATAGGAGATCTTAGGGGAGACTTATATGCATAAATAAAAGAAGTTTGAAACTTTGGAAGCACCTTTAATTCCATGGTTGAATTTGCATAGAATTTTAATGTAAAGGCACCTAAAAAGCAGGGTTAGCTTTAAAAAGATAGCTTAGTATATATAAACACGTTAATGTATGGGAACAAATAAAAAGATGACTCCAATAGAAAAAATATTAATTAATCTCTTTCACTGGATTACACTATCCAAACTAATATTACCATATGATTCTTAAATCACAAGCAAATACCAATTCCAAGTATCAGGTGTTTTTTATCGGGCAAAGAAACAATTAGTAAATTCACAAAATGCAACAACACATGTTATAACAAACACATACAAAAACATATCAATGTACCTAATTTCTCTTCCACAACAATATTCTTTATATATGCTGCAATACTAAATAGTCCCTAGCAGTCCATAAAGGGGGTAGTTCACTAGAGATACACACAGGAGGGAACAACAGAACCCTCAAACATCAGTAGTGTGTATCCCAATTATATGCACGCTGTTAAGATTATTTGAACTCCTCTGATCCAAAGAGTCAACACGTTTTGGCCCATCCATTCAGACCTCTACAGGACAGGAGAAGAAGAACATGTACCACCACTTGACAGAGCCCCGCCATTCATTGCCTGATGACGGCTACCAAGTCACCGTAACATGGAGATCACCAATGTCCATCGGGCACGATAGATCTTTAAAGCCGAGATGTGCCAAATGGTCTTCCTCTGGAAGAGGATTCAAGCCATCTACTGAGAATTAATCAGCTGGACCTCAAATGCAATACGGAGTATGTATGAAACAAGTCTCGATGCGATCCTATCCGTCCTTTCGTTCGAGTATTGGTGAGCCTGGAGGGAAAGCCTCTCCCCAGTGATTAATAATAATAATAATAATAATAATAATAATAATAATAATAATAATAATAATAATAATAATAACAATAATAATAATAACAATAATAATAATGATATGACAGCAGGCAGCAAAGTAGAGCACACTTAAGTGCATTAAGTCTACTGGGCCTCTAGACCTTCAAACCCTATTATACACTATGGACTTACAGCTAGTCTGTCAGAACCAATTGTAATTAAACCTACTTACCATATTCCTTATAATCAAAGCACTGGCACTGGATCAAGTAAGCTGAGCACAGGGCACAGTCAGAGTCAGTTACCAACAGTATCAATCAAACAATGAGGGTGATCAGGGCAAAAAGGATTTCTTTATCACAGCATATAATTTGAAATTCACCCATTCAGGAACACAAATTCACCCATGCAAGAGAGTCCATCAATAGGAAACCCCACCAGTCAGTCCTAATTTTAGAGCGAAATACGGCCTCAGGGATTGCCGTTATTTTCATAGACAAGGGAACCCAAAGGTATATCAGGGTCCATTGGTATGGTTATTTATAGAGGAACAGGCGGTCCCTTGCAACAGAATATTATGTAAACATAAACATAGAAGTCAAATAGTTTCTATGACAACATTGATTGGATGAAGTAATAACACAATTTAATTAATATGAAATGGGTAAAAGAAAACAAAAACAATTAAAAAGGGAAACAAACCAGACACCATATAAATAGGGTAACACAACTCAGACATTGAAGAAGTGACTAAATAAACAATTACTGTCACATCTATTCAGGTACCAATGCTATTGTTATTAACATAAAAAAGACATTGTAATAGTCACGGTACTACAGGTCAACGACATTTCGATCCCTTTTAAAAATCTAGTGATCATCATTAGGACTAAGTAATATATGCCTGAGACAAGAAATGCCTGTGGAGCAAAGCCCGCAGCACAATTCTACAAGAATAGAGCCCAATTTCAAATGCTACTAGCCGGTGCTTGTCATGGCGTGAGGAGAATGGCACATCGAGTTATGAATTGTCCCAATCATGGGTTTCAGGAACCTAGTGCAGATTTTTAGGCAAGAGCAACCGATCACTGCCTTTATAGCGAGGGGCCGCAGTATCCGAAGAAACGAGGCAGTAGACAGGCTCCCGGTGTAAATATATCTAGAAAAATTCCATGGTGGCAGTGAGGCGGGCTCTGTATGTGCCGGCTAAGAGCCAGGGATTGCCGAAGCTTCTTCCTTTTCCAGATTTGCAAACAACAAGCATGCTGATTTGGACATTTTTGCATTTAGGTCCTCTACAATTGTTACCTTAGGTCAATCTTCTGAAATACTAATAACATGGATAAATGTGAAGAATGAGCTTACTAGATAATCATCTTTTTCCCGGTGGGCTATACATGTTGGTTATAAGAAAAAAAGAAGAGCCCCTACCCTGACTCTTCATTTGTAGCCAGTTTTAGTTTTAGACATAGGCATAAATTGGAGGCATGGATAAACAATTCATTATGCCAGTTGACATTATTCCTTAATAAATTCGCTATTCCCCAGCAGCATGCCCCTTGCTTAAACTCAGAAAAGGCCCACATTTCCTGCAGGAATATAATTGCTGGATTGAAAAACTCTTGAGAATTCAATTTTACATTATGTTTATCCAAACCTACCAGATTCCAATATATAATTGATTCAAGGGAGCTGCCTCCACGACCCCACCAGTTTGGGTGATTATAGTTCAATATTTTCACCACTCAACTCCATTTAGCTGGATTATCCCCCTGCTCTAATACCTCACCAAAGGTGCAATGCTTCTGGTACTATAGGTCTCTGTTTCTTTGAGTCCTACTCTTGCCTGACTTGCCCCCTCAAAGTTCTAGACATCAGAAGTGGGTTCTACAGCTGGTTTCTACAAAACGACACACCGTCCCCGCTGTGCTAATAGGAACAAAGGCATCGCCCTACGACGCTGATTCAGAGGCTCTTCAACTACAGTGATTCTACAGTCTGTGTGGCCTGAAAACGAGGCTGTGCACAGCTCGACAATGATGCATTGCCTTCACTTCTGTGAAGCTCAGCGAAGATACAGCGACCCAACTGCATGGAAAAGATTGATGCATCAAGCCCTCAGTGTTGATGCTTTTGCTCCATTCGAGGTTCTTCCTCAGCCGGCCCTGCGTGGCTCCTTTAGCCCACCTGCCCTCCATAGAGGTCAGCCTGAACTATTGATTTGAACCAGGCCCTTGCGAAGTCAAGTAATGTTTTGACCACCAGTGACTTCTAAGCACTTTGTTTTGCATTTCATCTTTAAAAATGATTTTCTCGGGGGCGTGGCTAGCAGCCGAGCATGGCGGCAGCGCACTAGAGAGGCTCCGGGAGTGAGGCGGCTCCTCACAGCAATCCGTTTAATAATCCGTCAGTCTAAAACCTCGGAAGGGGCGAATCTGGGCCGGGGACCGAGCGGCGTCCAGCGGAGCGAGTTGGGGCAACACTGCTCACCGGATTCTGACCGGACGGAGTTCCGATCGGCGGGGCCTGAGAGCGGCCTGAGAGCGGCATAAAACAGCGAGCTGTGGTGAATACAGAGGCCGGGTGAAAGTAGAGGCGGAGCGGGGACGGGACACCGGAAGTCGGCCCCGGTGAAGGACACATGCACAGTACCGGAGATAACAAAGAGGCACATAAGCGGACTCTACCCGGCAGCCTGTCAGAGTTCACTGGGATCAGCGGGAGCCAGATTTGGGGTGGAGGAAGCAGAGACAAGTCCGGGAACACACTGGTTACGACGGCTTCTCAGTGCCGGCACCGGTGGCAGCATAGCGTTGGGAGATACTCCGACCGGAGGAAGATCGAAGTCCCACTCCTTTGCACAGCAGGGTAGGTCCGCCTCGGGCGCTGGAGGTCACGACCCGGCCCGCACTTATTGAGATGCAGTGCGAGGGCCGGCGGTCGTGTATGGCAGCTGGAGCTCACACGCAGTAAGAAGCTCACAAGAGATACCGGCATTGAGGGCCCCGCTCAAGAAGAAGGCTAATTTAGGCTATCCCAATGAACAAAGGACAATAGAGGAATACAGGCACACGGTGGGGAGTGTAATCTGGCACAATTTACCTACAACATTGCGCCCACTCACCAGCCACCCGGCATTCAACGCGCAAGAGTGTTTGTAGGTCTCCGGGGTTGCAGGGACGGCCAAGGGACCGGTGGCGGTCGCAGGATCCTGGAAGTAGAACATCAGCCCTGCAGAGGTGCGGTACTGACGAGGGGAACCATGGCTGGCAGAGGCCCCAAACACAATTCGACACAATCGAAACTTGAAATATTTGGCTATGACAAACCCCTCCCAAGCGGAGCATCGCACGTCCACGGGGAAGACATCGGAAGCTGAGGGGTCCAAGAAGGCAATGCTGGAAGACGTAATGCGAGCACTGGCGCAGGTACAAGCCACAGTGGGGTCGACTGCCACGGAGATCACCTTATTGCGCGCAGACTTTCACAAAATGAGTGAGTGAGTGAAACAGGTCGAGGTGGTTACAAAATCATAAGTGGAGGACGTGTCGGAATTGCAAATAGCGATGGCACGAGTGGAAGCCGAAAACAAATCACTCAGGGAGAAACTGGATGATCAGGAAGGGCGCTCAAGAAGGAACAACGTCCGTATTCTTGGGGTTCCAGAATCGGAAGGCGCGTGCACGATTGACCTCTACGTGGAGGAGTTGATCAAGACGCAACTGAAACCCAAGGGGCTCTCACACTTTTTCTCGGTGGAGAGAGCGCACAGAATCCCCGGTGGGAAGCCAAAACCAGGGGCTCCCCCGAGACCAATACTGGCGAGACTCTTTAACTTCCGAGACTGGGACGCCATCCTGCAGGCAGCGAGGGTGTCAGCACCCATACAGATTCAAAACTCCAAGGTGGCCTTCTTCCTGGACTACACGGCTGAGGTGACTCGTCGGCGGAGGACTTTCCTGGAGGTCAAGAAGGCACTAAGGGCTAAGGAACTGTCCTACTCAATGCTCAATGCTCTTTCCTGCACGACTGAATAAGTGAATTCTCTTGATGTTGATTCACATGTCCAATTTGGAAACAACCTAATGATTTCTTCCAATTCAACTTTAAACTTTGAAACATTTTAGTGGTCTCTCTCTTTCAGATTCTGGGGTAACTTGACATTCTACACTCCCTATCATTTTATTCCCTGTGGTGTCTTCAAACCATGGTGGAAATAATCCATAATTTAATAAATGTGTCTCTCCCTGTGCTACTTGTGTTATAAAAACAATCCTCCTTCCTTCTCCCATTGATTCAAATGTTTGGAGTAGTGTCCAGGCAACAATCTGTGAATTCTGCAGTGTAAGCATATAGCCTGCCACAGGTGCTCCTCCAACTTCTCCTTGAACCACATTATTCATGACAATATTTACAGGTGAACATATCATTCATATCTCTAAAGACTGAGCAGCTATTACTCTAATATTGGTGGTGGTACTATCACAATGGAAACAGTACCACGTGGAGGTATTACTGTGGGAGCAGTCTCAACTCGTGCAGGCACAATATTAGATATGACAGGTTGTACAACAGCCTGTGTCACCACAATACTTTCTCAATTTGAATCACATTTGGATCAACAGAGGCTGTAGTCATTGTAATGCCAGAAGTGGAAGCTCCCTCATTATGTGTAGTAGGGGCCACATATAGTGGCAGATGCACAGCCAATAATGCAGCCAGCATGTCATCCCCTAAATCACTATCAGTGTCGGATTTCTTTGCAGCTCGCTCATAAATGTTTCCCTGTTTCTTATTCTTTTTAGTCTTCGCTGTGGTTACAGCTGGGTGCATTCTAGCTCCCATGACTGTACATTTTCTCCTTCGTTGCTGTTCTTTGTCCAATTGAGCAATTTCTCACAGCAATTTTAGCGTTATTCAGGTATCTCTCTACCTCCTGTGCTGTTTTCTCCCAATGGTTTAATGCTTCATACTGTGTGGGTCTAGGAAGTGGTTTCATCATCTATAGTCTCTCTCTCAAATGCCCAATGACCCTTAAATTAAATGTACAATGTTGTGGACATTTAAGTGGACTCTCATTTTCCGTGATCCTGCATCATTGCCAATATCATAAACATATGTAACCAACATATATTGTGCTGGTGTATCCTCGGGTGGTGTCTCCTCACCATAACGTACTGGAATCATAACACCTCCTCTCACAAGGTTCTTAAACATTTTAAAGTCTTCCGGTGTTGCAATAATTCAACAGTAAGTGTTCAGCGATTCAATTCAATGTTTG
The DNA here is from genome assembly GCF_964261635.1 of Lissotriton helveticus. Lineage (NCBI taxonomy): Eukaryota > Metazoa > Chordata > Amphibia > Caudata > Salamandridae > Lissotriton > Lissotriton helveticus. Next base: position 2,134,262,422 of record NC_136059.1, on the reverse strand, counting down.
ATTCCAATTCTTAATTCTATATACGTTACATTTCTTTCTCCAATCCAGTTATAGCTTAAATACTTAAAGCTGGGTTAACCAATCTCAATAAAGCACATGTCCAACAATTGACCTGTGCCAGTGTGGCACTCTGTGTCATCATCAACCAATAGCAGCATGACAATACATCAACCAACCAACCTCAGTGCCACACACTATGACATATTTTCTCCCTCCTTGCAGCGGTTCACACACCTTTACAAGTTTCTCTTAAAGAACAACTTTCACAACTCAAAACAAACAAATGTAAAACTACAATGAATAATTTGTCTGCTTCCCTAAAGAAAACCAAGGTAATTCAACAACTGGAATATTAAGATTTTGACACCTTTTGGCTTTTCAACAGAGAAAGAAATCTCAGCCAGCGGGAAATCACTTTAATCAATGTAGCTTTACCTTTTGTGCAATAGGTTTTACGTGCATCAATCAACATTAGTACATTCACAACAACTTAAAAGTCCATATCGCAATTGTGCAATCCACGGTACCGCACAATCTGCACCAGAAAACCTTTAGCAGTCAATAATAATACTGTGTATTCCACACTTATCACAATATCCCTGGATCTTAGGGTACATCTAGCCTGATAACCTCTTCAGCTTCTTTACAATAAACAATTAAACATCACCAATTTTCATTTGACACATGCGTTAACATGCGAAAAATATGAACAACAAAAACACCTGCAACACAAAACTCAATTGATACTCACACCTCCATTACTGCAACTGTCTACAAAACCACACCTCCTCAGTATTCAAAATTTGGCTTTGAACGTTGGGATTTCGATATTACTTTGATTTAGGGTAATTATTTACTGCTTCTCTTCTCATAACGTAAACCTTTTCTCTGCTAACAACTTTTCTGCTAGAGCAGGGAATTGTTTTAAACAGAGTTTTGGTTTCTACCATTGGTTAATCCCCACTGTCTTATTTTTCTACTCAGGTTGATGAATCTTTACTGTTGTTTTAGAGAAGATTAGGAGCTGTACATTACATTACATTTTCACATTTTCTATCCACATCAGGCAATAAAGAGCGTTTGTTATGAGGTAAAAAAAAATCATATTCACATTTTTTATAAGTAATCTTTATTAAAATTCCCAAGTTAAATTCCATTAACGTTGGGTATCAATATTAATAGAAATCGAAATCAAATGTAATACTCAATAAATCATAGCAAAATGCACTAACCATGTTCCATAGAGGACGCTATCCCTATTCTAATGGTGAGAAGGAAAAATGGTGTCAAGCCAGAAACCCATGAAGAGATCTGAAATAGAGAGAAACCATAAAGCATTAGGCTTCAGTATCAATGTTAGCTCAAGAAATCAATACTCACTCAAAGCAAAACTTCTCATCCGAGAGGTTCAAGAAACTCAGTAGAGTCTCATAGCAGCGTGGAGCAAGGTGTGGAAAGATATGGGATATGGGTGTGATGCGGTGGTGGGTGGGTGGGTGGATGGATGGTGTCTTATTCTAGGAACGCACGTTGTTATAGACAGACAAAAATACTGTTTCAGTCTTCATTTACCTTCTACTCTGTTCTATCGACAAATCAGCTTCTGGTGCAAGTCAGAGGACCAAGGAATGGCCCTGCACGTAGAAGAGCCGGCCGCGATCAGCGCCTGAGCAGTGCAGCCAGTGTCCTCCCAATGTCTTGTCAAGAAGGAGGGCCCAACCGTGGTGGGCAATGGCCCGATTCGCCGCCCAAGAGCAGGCCGCAAGGTCTTTGTGGGGCCTGGGCGCGCCAGATGATGCAGATGTCTTCCCAGCTGAAGGGTTGCTGGTGATGGGCCGAGGGTCGGAGGTCGGGGCCACATGCAGTGTGTATCGGGCGTGGCGGGGGCAGGTCAAAGAGCCGCTGCCGGTCCGTAGTTGCCATAATTGGAGAGAGGGTGCTTGTCAGTGTGGACCACTCCACCGTAGGCCGGCCTGGCCAGGCGCTTTGCCACACTGTGGGCTGCAGCTTTCCCTCGTGTGGCAGGCCCAGCCCACCTCAGCCGATGCGGGCCTGGAGGAGAGGGTCCGACAGCGCTGCAGTGCCTTTTGCTGTCATCTGGATGCTGGTATTGGGTGCTGTACTTAGCAGATAGCAGATGGAATGGAAAGACAAGTTAGGGTCCTCTGCCATGCTGAGCGTGCCAGGGATGCCAGGGGCCCATCTCTGTGCGGAGCTCCAGCATCAAGTGGCCACCTTTGTTCCTGGCCAGACCATGGCCTCCACCAGAGTAATCTTAAAGTTTTTATTATTCCCTGAAAATGTATGGGTGCTGAAGGAACTCTGAAGCAGGTGCTTGAAACTCCATCAGACAGTTCAAAATACAGTGCCCCCCAGCTCAGCACCCAGTGCGCTGGCTCCGGTCGCACCGCCGTAAGCCGGCCCTCATTACTGGGCTCTATGAGGAGTCAGCACTTGTCTCTGCAACCGTAAAATGAGAGAATTAATTCACTCTAAAATGCAATTCCTCCCCCGTTTTGTAAAAGAAAGGTTTTGGGGCAATACCAACTCCTGGGATTGGAATGGCAGTGATGTTCCGAAGGGTCGGGTTTTGAACCAGAAAACTCCTCAGTTACCAGCAGCTACAGACAGGTACCTGGATCCCACCACCATAGTCCAAAACGCCAAATGAGCATTAAGATAGAGGGAGGGATGGCCTGAAATGAGAGATGGGGTGTCTTATCCTCCAACATAAATGTGGAACCAGCACCCCACCCTTTTTTCCTAAACACCAATAGGATGAGGGGGGACGAATTAGGTGGCAGATATTGGCGCAAGTATCTTTACAAAAACAAGCTCCTTTAGTGAGTCGGAAAGAAAGAGCTCTATAGAGACATCAGCAACTGATATCTGCTTTTATCTCTTCTTCGGTGACCACACAGCCTACTCTTCAGGGTATATATAACTCCAACCCAAACTGAAGCTTGGTTATCAACTGTACTGTGATAACCCAGAAGGAACTCTAGAAGGCAGAATAGAGACATTGGGGCTAATTCTCAAAGGTAACTTTACACTTTGTAGTAAGTGTCCTACTGTTAGGTATTCACAGACTATGTGCGACACTGCACTCCGAAAACATATGTGTTTGGACTTCTTTGCACCCAGGCACTCCGTAGTCTGGGTGGAGAACTCCCCAAACATATGTATAAGGAGTGCGGAGTTGTAAAACTCTGTATGTTTTTTGTGAATTGTGTTTTGTAGTCCTACAAAAAGTACTACAAAGTGCAGTTTAAGAATCAGGCCCTGTATGTCTGCCTGGGAGTGTAAAGACATTAAACAAATGGAATTATATAATATTTCATAAGAGGTTGAAACAGAGATGAGACGAATAAACATGAAGGGGCATATTCACAAGCCCATATCCCCACCACAATGTCACTTTAAAAGACGTTGTGGTGGCAACACAAGCTTTGCCTTATTTACAAGGCAGTGTTAAGCAACTTTACTTGGATTAACACTACCTTGTAAATAAGGCACCCTTTCACACTATACTTAGCGTGAAAGGGAAGGGCATTGGGTGTTGCTGTGAGAGTTCCACCACAACACCTATTGATTTTGATGCTGCCCCATATTTACAAGGGTGGCATAAATATGGGGCACTGCCAAAATTAGGACCAGGGAAATCCTGGTCTTAACATGGGAAAATGAGGAGAAAGGCCTTTTTTCGCCTTGTTTTTGCTGTTTCCATGTGCGCTGCGTTGTGCAGCACACATGGAAACAGCAAAACGTCTTTAATTGTTTATGTGCAGGAAAGTGTCCCTTTCTGCACATAAACAATCTTAAAAAAATGGCGTTTTGTAACTTCCGTGTGTGCTGCATTAAGCAGCACACATAGAAGTTTCAAATCGCCATTTCAGGTTGTTTATGTGAAGGAAGGGACGCCTCCCTGCACATAAACAATTACTCCCCTCAATTCAGGCAACCCTCGCACTATGGTGAAAGGGTGCCTGCGTTAGCGCTACGCAACTAAATTTGATGCTAGCACAGACAGAAAGGACGGGCTGCACCATAATCTTGTAAATAACGGTGCAGCCCTTTGTTTCTAAAGTGACGGAATGTGTTGTTAGCCTTCTTGGCTTAACGACACAGTTCGCCACTTTCCTTGTACATATGCCCCAAGTGTTTCCATAATCCGCTGTGGATCTTTGATTCAGTATGACCAAAGTTCCTCATAGTGGGTCTTCAAAAAGTTAGAAATCCACATCGTATGCTCATATTCATTTTCCTGCAACTGGTTAGTGCAGGGCTCCTATGCCAAAGCCCCCCCACCCTCAGGAATCCTAATTATGCCTACGCAATGTTTGTCATTACTTAGCTGAACTCCGAAAATGCTCAAATTCCAGAGTTTCATAAAAAAAAGGCAAATCAGAAGACCAACTTGCAGTACCCATTTGTTTCGTTTATGGTAATATGGATCAAAATCAAAAGCCCTATCTCCATTAAGAGTCCCAGGCGGAGGCAAACATCAATAAGTAAAATCACTATCAAGTGAAACGGTAAAGTGCTTATAAACATGTATTTGTAAAGTCTAACGATTATGTTGTAAATCATTGGAAACAACCAATAATACAGAAGGCCAATGAAACCCATTAACGCCTGTGTGAAAGGTAAAAACGTCCAGGAAAATGACGAATATACCTCATAAGTGTATTAGATGGAACCAGAAAAACAACATCAGCCTTTGAAAGGAGATGTTGCTGTCATCTATCTGACCTTTTCCTGAAACCCCTTCACGTCTAATGTAACCCTTAAGGCCTGACGTGTTGCACAGATTTCAATGCAGCTTTTTACTTTGTGAAAGGAGGGAGTGAATAAAGTTTAGTTTCCCACTAAAAGACAATTTTAATTTTAACAATAGCGAGTGCCGGAATGGAATAAAAAATAAACACGGGCGCCAAAATGAAAGTGACCCCCATTGGCGAATCAGATACCTAAAAACGTCTCTCCGATTTCCAAATCGGGGCAGTTTTGAGCTTGTAATGACATTCTGTTTAAGTGTTTCGCAAGGTATGGGAGACTGCATGTATTTGTGTTTGAAGCATGCAATGTGGGCAGCAATATCAGGTAAATCAACAGTGAAAACGGCACACCAGACCATAGAACAGGCCCACAAACAGCTACAAATACATCACACACACTGACCTGTCAGAGCAGGCGTTCAGGCATTGCTGGATTGACTTATAGGCCAATCTTACCCTGGCAATAGGTCTGCTATGTGACAACATCCCGTTTCAAGGGCAGCTGTTGGTGCATTTAATATAAGCAAAAATAAGAATTAGTATTCGCTGGGTTCAAGGGTGGTATATGAGTATAGGAATTACCATGAAGCAAATCTGTAATCAACCATAATATTGGTAGGCTTTTTGTGTCTCCTGATCTTGTTTAGTGTCACTTACATGAGCATCATGAGGCATGCAACAAGATACGAGAGACATAGAACTACATAGGATTATCCTCAAACCTCCTCCTCTCTCTTTGTTTTCATAGGCAAAGGTAACAGGTGGCCCCAATGTTTCCACCCCGAATAGCTATTGCTATAGTTCAGTTTTATTTTCTAGTCCTTGATAAAGTCACTGCATTTAATCCCCTCAAGCAGTTGTTTTCTCTCTTTGTCCTGTACAGCCATTGTTGATTACACTGAATCAGGGTTTTGCGTTGACTAGGTCTAGCCTCAAACAACCAGAATTCTGCTCAACTATGCCAGGCCTTTTCCTATCCCTTCTTTTTCAACCCTTTCAACCATGTCTTCGATTAGCAAGACCATGACATCTGCATCATTTCCTCTTTCCAGGAAGGAATGGGGGAACCATCCAACCGTGTGTAGGACGATGGAGAATGCCCTTTATGTCACAAAAAAAGGAACCGGAACCAAGGGGTATCAGATCCAGCAGGATCTTCATGTTAATGCAAAATTTGGGGTTCCTGTTATGTCGTGGGGCCCTAGGCCCACATGGTGGCAATAACTGTGACACAGACACCAGTAGCTTAGTTGGTTAATGAGCCACAAGCACGAGCGCTCGGCTCTATTTATTGACTGTGTCACGTGATGTCGTGACATCAGTGGTGGGTGGGTGTTTAGTGTAGGCTTAACATTTTAACCCTTGACTGTGTCTGCTAGGACACAACAGTTCCTTCTGCTGGCCTATAGCGTTCGCTGCCAGTCAACCATGCACCTGATGATCTATTTTGGTAGTAACGAGATTCTCAAAAAGTGCACATCAAAGCGAGAGCTTCCTCATTTAGCGACCTCAGGTCACCAGCTACCTCCTAGGATGCTCCTGGTCAGTGCATTTGTGTAGCACATTCCAAGCTTTTTGTACACTCCCGAAGTGCTTCTATGAAAACTAGTTGCACTTGTCGAAACTGTTTAGAGTGCAGATGCGGAGTATGTTTAGAGAAAGGTCTTGTGAGTAGTAGGAAACGACAAGGTAGGGACACAGTAGCAGCACAAACTTTTCAACAGGCATGGTCCTGCTATCATGACCTGTATCATCGGTCTACCAGTAATTAGAAGGGGATTAAAGCTTGCTGCTGAAAATCCTCATTCAGATAACACTAGTTAATATTCAGAAGGAAATCAGTAGGATTGTTCACTGTGCATATTGCTAAGAGTGAGAATGAAAATTGTTTTGTCACTCATAAATCAATCATCTTATGATGTAATTTCTAGTGTCTTTATTAGTACATTTGATATCATTATTGACCAACATGAAATATTGTTTTTATTCTCATGAAGTTAAGGCATAGGTCAACTTCTCCCTAGATCAGTAGCTCTTAATCTGTGGTCCAGTGACTCTGGGGATTACACAAGAAGAACAAGAGGGTCCCTGGTATAATGAATGATAGGGAGAAGAAGGCAGGGAAGACACACGAAAGCACAACAGAAACTTCTCCCTACATACTTTAAAACAAGGTAGTACATCCACAAATATATATATATATTCCATACGCCAAGTATTTTTCAAAAATGTATTTATCAAAAATATTAATCATTTTATAAATTAGTATTTTTTATATAATACAATTTCATGAGAACCACAACTATTTATGGAGCCCCAATGCAATGAAGAACAGTGAACATAATCTACACGTCAGCAGAAAGGAAAAAAACAGAAAAAATATATAGGAAAGACAAGACAATACAGATTCATCAATATAACAAAATTACTAAACTGGAGACAAAATCATGTAAAAGATACAATTCCATACAAGTATACATATTATAAAACAAAATATTGAACATGAGGTACAGAAATAAGCCGACGGGCGTTTCGGAAATGTGATGTACACAAATGATTCCTTCATCAGGGCGCTGTGAGAACCGATTAATCAGTGGCCGAAGGCCATCTGTGTAGGATACACTAAAAACGATATGTACAGTGTAATGGGCTCTGTATCAATTCTAAATATAGTACAGGTCAGTAGGGACAGCAAGACAAATGTAAATATTCCATACATACAGTACTGTTATTCTATTATTTAAAAAAACTTTTTTTTATATAACTGAGCATGGAATACAAGAATTGTCCAGAATGAATAAGGTCAAAGAAGAGTATAAAGTGTGTGAGAGTAAAGTGCCTGACCATTCAGCTAAGTTCATTTTAAATATATATATAGATATACTCACCCGTATGACCTTGAGAAATCACCAGTGCAATTATTCATATATATCAAAGTACAATAGTGTTAATAAAGAAAATGGTCCAAGTGACAGACCTACCTACTTTCTGAAGGGCAAAGAAAGCAGTTGATAAGGTTTAATGTTATGTTATGTTATGTGGCTTGTAGAGCACACAGCTGCCCCAGCAAAGGGGCATCCCGGCGCTAATAACAGTCAGAGGGAGGGGACCACCAAAGAACAAACAACCTAAAGTGAAGGGAAAAGATGGGTTTTGGTGGCCTTGTGGAATGCCAGATATTTGTTTCGGCTACGGATGGACAGTGGAAGAGAGTTCCAAAGCTTGGCCGCCAGTGTGCAAAAGGCATGTCCCCCTGCACGAGCTCGCCTCACCCTAGGAACCATGCGCCAAGTATCGGCCCGTTGAGCGGAGGTTGCGGGAGGGAATATAAGGCACGAGCAGTGTGGCCAAGATGGCCGGGGAGGAGGTCTTTAAGATCTTAAAAGCGACACACAGAGATTTGAATTCCACACGTCTGGCACTGGCAGCCAATGTAGTCAGCGGATGGCAACAGAGGCGGAACAGGTCCTCCGGAGGCCAAGAAGGGTTCTGGCTGCTGCATTCTGGACTCTCTGTAAGCTAAGAATCTCGGACTTATTGGCCCCCAGTGATAGCGACTTGGCATTATCCAATCTCAACAGGATGGCAGTCTGGATGATGACCTGCCGATTAGACAGGTCAAAATATTCTAGCAATGGTTTAAGCCCCTGCAGAATACCCATACATGTCCCTGCCACTTTCTTGGTGTGTGCCTGGAAGCCAAGAGCGGAGTACACCCAAACTCCCAGATTCATCACTATCTGTTTGGGGATGGGGACATGCCCCACGGTAGTGGGCCATCACTGTTCACTCCATAACTCGCCATCCCGCCCAACCAACAAGATTTTAGTTTTGCTAGCATTGAGCTGCAAACAATTAGCAGACATCCACTCAGAGATGGCCATAACATTGCTCCAAAACATGCTGGCATCCTGAGCTGACTTTCCAGAGAGTGCCACAACCAACTGAGTATCATCGGCGTACGATATCAGTGACAGGCCTCTGCTCCTAGCCACTGCTGCTTAATATGGCATCACAGGGTTGATACGGGTGCATAAAATCCAAGGCACCACACAAAAAACTGCAAAACAGAGAATGCACATGAAGAAGAGAAGATAATCGATAACCATGGGGAACATAAGGCTAGAAAGCACCAAGCACTAAAATTGCATAAGGAGCTATTTCGAAACAATACGCAATGCTTATTTCGTGTATATGGACAGGGAAGATAATGTGTGTATCTCCTAACTCTGAACAAAACCTGTAGCATAAAGTGGCCCAGAGGGATACAGACAGAAAATGAATCCCTAATGGAAGGTCAGCACTACAGCTCAACCAGGGCCAAAAGATGAAAACCCTCTCGGTTTGTAACAGCCAGAAGGAAACAATGTACCCCCATCATAAAATGTGGGACATCCTACAGGTAACACTAGTATGGTAGGGCGGGTTCTATAGACTATCATTACTACGATTAATTGCCACAGCATTGAGGTGAAGTAAAAGTTTACCAAATAATTGCAACAGTTTATACACAGTCAGAAGAAAACGATGTACCCCATCCTAAGATGTGGGACATCTTACAGGTAACACTAGTATGGCAGGGAGGGTTCTACAGTCTAACATTACTACGACTAATTACCTCAGCATGGAAGTGAAGAGAAAGCTTACAAAATAATTGCAACAGACCTGCTCCTGCGTAAAACATAAGGTATCTGTTCCCGTGGTGTATACTATATTGAGAGGAATGGTTAAAAACATAGAGACAACAGGTCAAAATCTTAAATGTCCTAAAAGTCCCTGGATTATAACGACAAGTGGTAAGATGAAATAACTTACAAGAATTCCGAAGAGGGACAACCACTCGTGTCGCCAGGAGATTTTAAATACAGCTACTTAAAGGTGGCAGGTATCCATCCATAATAGATTGAACAAGGGTCTGTGGACGAGATAAAAAATAACGAGGGGTAGAAACCTCCACAAATACCATGCCAGGAGTCTATATGCCGGTTGCCTCAAGAAGTACGTAATTTCCGAAAACGCTGTTAACTAGGGACTGGATCTGGGCTGCTCTGGGGTTCCACAAAGCCTACTTAGGGGCATCCGCACCTACTTAGAACATTAAATATTATTAACAGAATAATAAAGTGTGTATCAGTAATGAAGCAAAATGTAAAATTCAACAGTTTAAAATGTTCAGTCAATTTGAAAGAGTTTCAAATTGGAGATTAAAAATTAAGTTAGTATTCTCATATCAGTTTGTGGGTGCAGTGCAAGTGCATCAAACAGACTCTAGTTTGGATGATGCTTGACCTCAACTGAATTTAGGAAAGCTACAACCTTCCCATTAAAATTGCAAAGTTGATTTTTTTCCATATATTTTGGGTGAATTAAATAAAATATTTTATAATTTGTGTGTTTGTTTTATGAAGTGTTGTTTCTTTATTTTTGTGTGTATTGTTTGGCTGTTTAAATAATCGAAAAGCCTTAGTCCAGTTTCCATGGTATCGAGTAATGACTCAGTGGGGGTCCCCAGATACCAAGAATGATTCAGTGGGGTTCACAAAGTTCTAGTAATGATTAAGTGGGGGTCTGCAGAACTCAAAAGGTTAAGAACCACTGCCCTATATCAATAATGAGATGCCCCTATGTCAATAATGAGATGGAGCTGGAAGGCAGTTGACATATTATAGATGGAAAGCTAACACCCTTCCAACCTCTGTTAGAATTTACTCCGTGCACCCATTAACCCTTATGCTGAGAATTAGACTTGAGGACATGTTGATGTTTACCAATTAAAAAAGTAACTTTATAATTAAATAAATGTTATTGTAATTGTATTTATATAGTGCTCACTAAACCTAATGACGCATTGAAGCGCTTTTTAAGGAGTAACACGCTACTCCGGATCACAAAAAGGAATGGTAGTGGATTACTACAGGGAAATATACATTTTTAATCTGAGCAATGGACATGTGAGTTTGTTAGTTTGATTAAATAGTTTAATGGAGGGATGTCGAAGAGAAGAGTCTAGAAAGTGTTATTTGTGAGATCATAGTAGTAAGATGAGGTTTGGGATGAGTCAAAGGAGGAATAGAGGAGGGAAGCATCTCGAAAATTATTAGGGAAATCATAGTCATAAAATGAGGTATGGGATGAGTCAAAGAAGGGATGCATGAGGTAAGAATATACAAAGGGTTATTTGGGAGATCGTAGCAGCAAAATATATTGCCTTTCCTGTCAAACAAACCATGTCAAGGGAGACCCCAAATCATTCATTCAAATATCAGCTGCATTATACCACCCACTGTAGTGTGAGAATGGGGAAATCCCAGGCATAACTAAATATGACCCTTTCTGGGGTTGGAAGTAAACCCCCTTTTGAGTCAACATTGTGTAACCCCTAAGTCTTGCCCCATTTTGTCCTTCTTCCACATGTACTTGACATGTAATGTACGGATGCTATACTGTGATGTATTCCTATAGGTTCTGTATCGATCCCCCTATTCCTGACCCTATTCTGGTTAACAAGTTAACTAGCAGCCATCCCGTGATGCAGAAAGCCCCCATGATGCAGGAACCGTTATCTGATTAAGCCACACTACGGCACAGGAACGTGTTATCTGATTAGGTCATAACGCTTGCCATCTAATTAGACAAGCGATATTCCTCCAGCCCCTGATAAGGCATACGGAGTTCTCAAAACAAATCAAACCTATGACAGACCTGGGAAAAACCCTGCGGCCATTGTTTTGATTTCACCGAGAACTTCAGCAAAAGAATGTGCTAACGACCAGGTCGTATGACATCCTTATGGACGTATCTATGTCCATCCTTACGTCAATCTCGGCACCTTAAAGGTATAAATATTACCGATATTGCCCTATGCAAACACACGCGGTGGTGACGAGATCGGAGCAGCCAGACTTGCCGAAGCCCAGAGCAGAGCAGACCCCGCTGGCGCAGCCCCGCCTTCCTGACGCGCTGAGAACGAGACGCTGCTTTCTCCTGCCGAGAAATCCAGCTCCGGCGCTTCCGGGTAGCCCTCGCAGGCAGCCTGGAATATCGAGACCAGAGACGAGAGATACCATCCCTCATTCATCCTAGACTCCAGGTACAGAACTGAATAACCCCTCACAGAGAATTCTTGAGTCAGTCACTTGGCAAAACAAACTTAACTTAAACTGCTACTTTCTACTCCCACCCACGTATTAGGCTTAGGTCAGGTACATCTGGGGTAGGCGTAGTTAGAAACACCAGTTGAGTACGATTAGTCAAATGTATATGTGTATGTATCTATTTTATCCATTTTAAACCATCATATGGCTTAGAAACCATATCAATGTTTTTACAGTATTATTTTATACTTCTGCATTTAATGTATGCACTTTACTTAACCATAAGTATTGCAATAATATCGATCCATTTCTCTTGTATGAGAAAAGAGACTGATCAATAAATAACATCTTTTATTGAACACGCCCGTCTCTTCCTTTTCTCTACAATCTGGTGAGACTAAGAATGCACGTACTGACTGAGTAAAATAAGTCGTCTTTTGTTTTCACACGACTCTAGAGATACACTCTTGATTAGGGGAGAGCAAAGTTGTCATGTTCTATGGTTGTCAGAAACTAAATCCCTTCTTGTCTATCCAGGGAGGTTCAACTCCTCCTTGCCTAGTCGAGAAAGTTTCTAGTGAACTCTGAGCTAGCTGGCAAACCCAAAACTTTAAGTCTAATATCGACAGTAGTAGACCTAGTTAACGTCTGGTCTAGGCCTATACTATTGAAGGTATTATTCCAATGCGCAGAGCCTATTGGGATAATAGGAACTACACTACATGGCGCCCAACGCGTTTGGATGGGCGATAAAACTAACGTAAGACATTTAGAGTAACTCAGTCGTGCTTTTTCACTCAGACCCCTTTTTTTCCCATAATACTCCAAAGACGTCTGGAGTGGGTGAAAGGTAATATCCGCCAAACCTCGCAGGAGGAAACTCCTATGTATGGTCCTTGGTTTAGTCAACGTTGAAGGATACACTGTTCCAAAATATTGTGCATCTAATCTTTGTTTCCATAAGAACAAGATCTGCAAACAAACAAAATAACCTTCCTGTCGGTAAAATGGTAGACAGTGATGAAGAAAGAGAGACAGCTAGATTAGCAGCTGAACTAGTAGCGGCTGATAATACTATGCAAGACGCAGACCCGGATATAATACTCATCCCGGTCAACGTAAGAAAATCTATAACTTTAAAACTTATAGAAAATGGACTGACACCTAGAGGTGGCACGGTCATATTCGTAATTGAGGCACACGAATATCGGCAGACAGAGGTATTCTATTCATGGATACATTTTCCAGCAGCAAATGCTGTAGCAATGGTCTTCCACTATTACAAAACAGAGGACCCTCCTAATGAGTACACTCCTTTCGAGGAGGTGGAAGTACCACTTAAATTTCAAGAGCATCTGCTCCTATTTAATGGCGCCCTAAAACATAATAATCACATCACCAGGCTCGGTTCATTAGGTAGACCAGGAGCAACGTGGCCGGTTCTAGCCGGATACACACCACATCCAGACATCGATGGGATGTCTGCAGCAAACCTTTTAATACAACTAAAACAATTAATAAAAATACATAGACAATTAGTCCAATAAGTAATGCGGACTTCAACAATCCAACCAGCAATTAAAATTCCACAGCTGACCCCTCATCAGGGGAACACAAATAAAATTACACCACAGAACATACAGTCCTGCCTAGGTAAAGTACCAGCTAAACGGGAACAAATACCATTCTGGTTAGCACAAAAAATCACCCAAATAGAGGCAGTGTTTCCAGACACCACCCCGTTAGAAAAACATAGGATTCTGACTATCTGTCTTCCAATGGGAATCGCACCACACGTGGAGGACTGTGACACTTGGGGTACAGTCTTTGCTTCCATCTACACAAAAACGCACGGTGTTCCATCCATTTCGGTAATACCAGATGTGCTAAAACAAATTCAAGACGAATACGGTCCAGAACCCGCTTTAACTCTTGGTATGAAATTACTGAAAGACTCCAAGCAGGTCTCGGCTATATTATTAGCCAACATAAAGGGAGAAGCAGCAAACGTGGCGATCCGCCAGAGGTTAAAGGAGACAGATATAGCAGACCAACCAGCTGAAATTGCCAGAATTATAGAAAAATCCTATGAGGAACTAGGTAGAGATAGTTTAGGTGGAATACCAGTAAAACCACAACTGATTGAAAGTCCTGAAAAAATATTTTTTAATAATAATTCAACATCACAAAAAAAGAGCTGGGATGGAAACAAACAATCCAATCCTAAAGAAAAGAAATTCCAGTCCAGAGAAAAATCTCCGAACCAAAGACACAGGTCACCCCAAAGTGACCCCTCTGGGAAAAGATATAACCTTAGGAATAGGGATAATATAAAGAAGCCTGATAGATATCAAGACATTGATACACGTCCCTCTCAATCTTTTCAGACTTCCTCGCAGAAATCGGAAAGAAGAGGACGATCAGAACAAAGAGAAGAGCACGCCAAGTCCAAAGACAAGGAATCTGCTCATCTAAAAAAGAAACTACAATTTCCAAAAAAAAGGTAGCCAGTATCAAGGTAGTAAACAATGCCGAGAATACTGAGGACACAACTGAAAAACGGAGAATGGGCTCAGACAATGCTAGACAGCGCAGCAGAAGTGAGCATAGCTCGCAGTCCTTATGAATCTTCTGGAGACAGTGGACACGAATGAATATCTTCAAGTGGAAACTGCAGACACCAGAGTTAGCAAACCTCACAAAATATATGAAATAACTTTACGTATAGTAGGGGATAAGACTAGAAAAATAAGGGGACTATTTTGGGATAATCTCTCCAAGGGCTATGACATCCTTCTAGCTGAAAAAGACTGGCCACCAGAGTTTGTCAGGGAGTGCCCTCATGGCGAAGAAATAATTATGCCTGCCTTCTCAAATCATATCCCAATTCATAAAAAATACACACTTGCCAGAAAGTGGGCAGTAGCTCAAGCTCCTGCTTTATATAAAAATCATGTAGGATGGGATGAGGACTCTCCTCCTCACAAAATCCAGTTAAAATCACAACCTACTGCACAAAGACAGTACCCAATTAAGCAAGAAGCTAAAAAACAGGTAAAAGAAATCCTAGATCAATTAGAATACCAGGGGGTGATTGAAACTTGCACCTCACAAATGAACAACCCTTTGTTTCCGGTCTCCAAACCAGACAATTCATATCGTCTAGTTTTGGATTACCGACACCTTAACTCATGTTGCAAAACTTTTGCAGTGCAAAACTCGCATAGTGCTGCACTAATGAATAACATAGTGCGTAAAAAATACAAAACAACATTAGACATCTCTAATGGATTCTTTTGTCAAAACATAGCACCAGAGAGCAGATATTTGTCTGCGTTCTCAATAAATGGCACTCAAAAACAATTCTGTCGGTTAGCCCAGGGGTACAAGAATAGCCCAGGGGTATTCTCAGCGAGAGTAACAGAGTTACTACAAACATATGATGACGAAGCATTATCTTATGTCGATGACATATACCTAACAGATGATGACTTGGATACTCACTTGAAGAGAGTGAACACCATAATACTTGGGTTCGCAGCCGAGGGTTACAAATTCAACTTTAAAAAATCTAGAATTGCCCATCTAACAGTCCTGTTCTTAGGATACGAATTATCAAGTGAAGGCAAAAGCCTGGCTGACAATTTCCTAGAGAAATGTGCCGTACTCCAAGCACCTAGAACACTAAAAAACCTACAGTCAATTCTAGGCTTCCTAAATTTCGGAAGAACATACATTGCAAATTACGCAGAAAGGGTCAAACCCCTTTATGATCTAATAAAACCAGATTTTCAAAGAACCAATTGGACTCAAATACACACAGAAATTTTGATATCCTTACAAACAGACATGTTAATTAAAACAAAATTAGAAACACGTGATAACACACGCAATCTTGTGATTCGAGTCATCCCAGGAAGATGCGGATTCACATACCTGACCTCTAATGAGGGAGAAAAGGTACCAATTGCATTCAAATCACACTTGTACACAGAAGCTGAAAAGAAATTCAGCATTAAAGAAAACATTGTTCATGCAGTTCAAACCGTAATAGCTAGAGAAAAAGATCAAGCGGACGGTAGACACATCACAGTCAGAACAGCGGAATCAGCCTTTGAGGCATTAACAACACCGTGTAATTTACCAACAACAACATTGAATCTGGAATGGATACAATGGGTGAATTCAATTACAACGGACAAAGTATACTACTACTTTGATCCAGAACTAAAGGAATTGAAAAATCTAGAATATGAAAGAACATTCCCTCTGCCTATCGACATTCTGCCCTTACGACAATACGCTTGTGTAATCTATACAGACGGACATGCTCAACCCTCCGTTTGGGGAGAACAAGCATACAACCCAACATGTGAGATTACAAAAGAAGTGTGGCGCGGAGGTAAACTAAGACCTCTATTAACAAAAACACACTCAGTAGAAACTAATTCAGAACAACAGACTGAAATAATGGCATTGAAAATGGCGCTAGATAATGCGGATCGCGAATTCCCGACACTCATAGTGTCCGATTCATATTACTGCGTCAAATCATATAACAACGATTTGCAGACATGGATTTAAAACGGTTACAAAGATGACACAGATGCAACAATAAAGCAGAAACTGCTTTGGGAACAAATAGCTCTTTTACAAAAAGAACTACCAAAGACTCACGTGATACACTCACTGAGTCATCAGCGTGATGGCGTTCACGTTGCAGGGAATTCATTGGCTGAGACAGCCACAGCGGTAGCAACTAAATCGGCTTCCGTAGCTCGAAAAAAGCGTACAGTGAAGTATATTGACGGTGAAACAGTGCTGGCGGTGAAAACATCATCAAAAGGCGACTGCTCAGCGCTACCGATCAACTATCCACTCAATTATACATACATAATCGATGCAAACTCCGTCCCTTTTGCTCGAATCCCTGGAGTGGGGGATAGAGTGATTCCAAACATGGACAGGAGAACCTTGTTAATAGGAGACGCACATATGGGCGAGGGTCTCAGACACCTCAAACTAAAAGATTCTCTGGAAGAATTACAATCAAGGTACTGGTGGCCAGGCATGAGCCTGCATCATACCATGTTTGTAAAGAACTGCCCAAACTGTAACAGAAATCGCAGTGGTGAGAGAAACGGTGTAATACCGTGTCGTTTCACTCCAGAAAAAATCAACAGTAAAAAGCAAAGCGTCCGATTAAACATATACAGGCTAGTTTCCACTTATAATGTAGATCACCAGCACTCGGCTGACGTCTGGACTGTTATACAAAGATTTGCGAGTCTAAATGGCATATACGCTAGAAGCATGCTACGTTTGACCATTGTTTTCACTCTAGCCCTCCAGCCTGAGGGGAAACATGGCCAAATGAGCATAGCACAGCGGGACTCTTCTCACTTCCTTCCTGAGGGATACGGGATGGTGTAAAGAAAAAACCAAGGCATAAAGCTATCTATAACAGAAAGGATATTAGGTTCGGGGGCTGGGTGGGTCAAACATCTAATAAGTGTCCAACGTAGTCTAAATAACCTGGCAAGAAATTCTCTGAAGGGATTCAGTCCGTACGAATTATTATTTGGAACTAGGATGTTAGTCTTAGACCTCGACAGTCAGACTTCAGTGGTGTAGGAAAAATGCTTTGATATCAAAGATCGTTTGGCTATTTTGCAGGACTTAAACGAAACAAGAAAAGACCTGAGCAACATAAAGTTGAAACAGCAGCCAACAACCACTGAAGAACCACCACCTGTCCCAGCAAGACCTGTCTGGATTCCAAAAGTCGGGGATCTAGTCAGAGAAAAGATCGCGGTAAAGAAGGAATTTGGGCCTTCTTACAGAAAAGCAGTTCCTGTCTTGTCTATCAACGGGACAAGATCAGTTGTACTACCGCCGCTTGCTGGTAAAAAGGAGAACCGAGTTGTATCCATCGACCTGGTAAAACCACAATCATGTGGCCGATAACAAATAGTAGGCCAAGTGGACTCCCGAAAAGTAGTAGAACACCAAGATTTGCTACAAACACAGAGGTTCAATCTAAGAGGCTAATCACATTCGAAACGCCTACAGAACTACAACAAGGACTATGCAACAATGCAATGGAACTTAGACCTCTGAAAACCCAAATAAAAACATTTAGCAGAGACACACCAATCTATAATGAAGTAACAAACGACTATGCAAGAAACAGTAATCCTGAAGCAATTGGAACAATTGACAGAACTGCATCCGGCTACTTCATAAACTTCGATGATTCCTCTGAAGGCTTCACTGAATCAAAAACACAGCCATCAACAAAAACCTTTAAAGATAAAGTTAAAGTACTTTTGAAACAACTGAAAGAAACATATCTGATTTCTCCATGGATTGAATTTTGGGTGGGTTTTGGTGCATTTATCCTCATACTTTGGCTCATCATGGTACTAACTTTGGGACGCTTCATTGAGGGAAAATATGCTAAAATGGACACAGCAAGTCAGAAAATCAACTTGATCCTCAAACCACACACATCTTCACACGTCGAGAAAAGAGAACTTTCTTCAGTCAACTTCACAGCCAATCCTATACCGGGTGGGGTAGCATGGGACATCACTGACTACGAAATTTATGGTCCGGTTGAAATCCTGAAATATCCACACCAAATTAAGATCTCGTTGAGTGACTTTGTAAAACCAAGCTCATTTGCTGATGATTGGGACTTTGAAAGTATAAATAATATGATGTCTGACTTAGTGATGTCTGCTAAATTTACCAAACATGATTATTTGCAGGGTTCGACAAATTATGATAGTATGTACTGTTATAACCACTATGGTAACCATTTTCTACATAGATCTGCACAACCTAGAAATGTTTTAAATTATAATCAATGGGAACATTGTGCAACCCCTCCAAAAGGAAGCTCAAGAACCGTTTATGACAAATATTCATACTTTTCAGGTTTTAACACAAGTAATGCTGAAACATTTTATTTCAAATTGTCAAATAAGACAGGGACAAAGACCATGATAACAAACACGAAATTGATATATTCAGACTCATTCTTTGAACAAATGAATACTTTTGGTTTTGATTATTGGGACAAAAATGTTGAAGTAAAGAGTGTTTGGGGTACAAAAGAATGGCAAGTACAGGGTATAGAATCTTTGTTTAGAGCCTGCATGATCCCAGAACAAATTATATTTTTAAATGACACTGTTCAACAAACTACCTGTCTTGGCCTAGCCAAAATCAAAGACTTAAATAAACCGTCTATTCCAAAACCAACAATGAACAGCAATAACTCTACAGATGAAGAGATAGACGTAAATTATGTATTGAACCAAAACAGAACACATCCTGATTGGAAAAAGTGGTTGATCTGGCCCACAGATACTAATAACTGTCAAGACAGATTGCTGAACAAAACACAGGGGTTCAAAATGACCAGGCCAGACCCTAGATATTCCCAAAGACAACACCCAGGAATAATAACCACCTACATTGTGGGCAATTTATGCCTTCAATGGCTACAAACTTCCACACTGGCAGAAATTAAGCAACACCTAACTTTACTTACTGATGGTGCTGACTTGCGTGATTTCATTATGGGACCGCGCAAACAGCGTCAGAAACGTTTCATAGCAGCCTCTGTATATGCAGCATACAACGAGGCCTGGAAGGTGACTCAAATTGAGACAGCAGAAAGAATACGGGAAATTGACCGTATTAATTTGGAAAAATCACTTTCTGTAGTGGACAATGGGTTAATGACTCTGTCCTCCAGAATTTTTTCTCTGGACAGCATTGTGTCTTCAGCAATCGACATAATATCGCAAGACTTACTGTTGTTACAACACGGTCAGTCTCAATTGCGTTCTATTGTACAGCTAGGCTGGACGTTACAAAATCTTCGTTCAGGCTATGTGCCTTGGCGTTTAATCAACACAACGTCACTATTCAATATCTTTAACCTTACTGATAAACAAATCAGTATGGCACAAAAGGGTGCTGATTATACAATCCTGAGCATTGAGAAACTCGAGAGATTACCAGTGACAATGTCAGAACGACCTGTCAGTGAATGGATAATACATGGGATAATTAATATTCCAATATCTACCTTCAGGTTTCAATACTGCCAAAAATATATACAGGCTGGCATGTACGAAAAAATGGGAAAAGGGTACATTAAAACAACATGGAACTTGCCCTATTCACATGCATGTGTCAGTAATAAAGGACAGAAAGTGTTTCTTAGTGGCAATAATTGTGCGATGTCACTGAGCGGCACACTTCTGTGTAATGGAATTAGTTTGCATGGAGCCTGTGAAGGGAACTCAAATAACCTTTCATGTCACCAACTAGGTGCAACAGAGATAGAACCATTCTTTCAAAGACTCTATAATGGGAGTTACATTCTAATTGTGGACCGCAGATGCTGTAGTCTTATGCCCGGGACTCCTTATCTCGTAACTACGACTGCGAAGGTCAAGTGCTGTGGACGCTTATTGTTCCCCAGCTCCTTTCCAGACAGGGAGGCAAGGGCATGGCCCAACTTGAAAATTACTTCTATTCGAATAGATACTTTAAGCAGAATGAAAACAGTGCTTCTTCAGACGCCGACAAGGCTCACGTCATCAAAAGAAACGTATGATCTCCTAGTCGCAAGGACGACTGCAGAGATTCATTCATTGTTATCAACTAATTCCCCCATACATTTCGCAGAAATCCTGAATGAAATCTTAAATATTTCTGATACCAGTGGAGTCTCAAAAGTATTTAAGACAGTATTTTCGATGGCATTAACACCATTCAAAGCCATACTGGGTATTTTTCCAGATTTCGTCCATTCGATTTTTGGCGGACTTCCCCTCATTTTGGGACTATTTGCAGGAAACCTATTCCTAGTCCTCATATTTCGTTATGGCAAACCATGTCACAGACAAAACACCTGCGACAAGGGAAGAAACAATCCTAGCCATTGGATACCGGGACCGGATATCAAAAATCCTGGAACTATCCCGGCTTAGAGACCTGAACATGACTTGGTTTCTTTCATTTCGACCAATGTGGCAACGATGTGTTTTACCTGTATTACGGTGCTTGCTATGCGGAGAAGAATGCGTGTTAGACACCTGTCTGACGCTACAATCAGATGCGCCAATGGATGCAGAAACATTGTTGAGTCCAATAAAGGCTCATGCTTTGTGCTGCCCTCAACGGCTACCAATCCTGATGACGGCATTCGTGGAAGCTTCACCACTACGATTAAGGGGTAGTGAAGTTCAAGATGAAAGCAGCATTGATCAGGTACGACCTTCGGTCAGCAATACTAATCAAAACGTCAATGGAGACAATCAAGCGCACGAATGCATGGTTACATCTTTTTCCGAGTTAGTGGAACTCTCCCAGGAAGCTGTTGACAGCTTTTTCGACAGTCTAAATGATATGATGTTCTCACCAGAGCAGAAATAGAGACTTTTGAGCAAGCTCGCACACGGCGTTCCCTGAATTTGGCCTTCAGCTAGAATAGCAAAATACCATGAACAATTTCCCTCCAGTTCACGGACAGCAATTTTTTTCAGCAGCCCCAAAATATTTTTACATGTTTTTCGGGACACTTATCTTCTGCTTAAAGTAAGAACTATTCTTAGAGAACTAAAATTTCTTATTTTAGATAGTTTATAGACATTAGCTGCCCGCTGGTATGTTCATTATTATTTTATTCTGTGATGGAATGGTCTCGAACCTTTTTTCTGTATTAAGAGCCATTTCATGTGTAAATTCTCATATACAAATTAGTGATAATGTATAGATATGCGTGATTACTTTAGCAATATTCTACAGCTTGAGTGTATATATTACATATGAATGTTTTTTCCGTATATATGATAATTTCAAAATGCATTTAAGTATTTTGGGGTGGTAAGGTATACACGATACTCTACAGTATGTTTAACTATGCATAGATTCGTAAATATGTCCATAGTTAGCGTGGAGTGGGTGTGATGTATTCCTATAGGTTCTGTATCGATCCCCCTATTCCTGACCCTATTCTGGTTAACAAGTTAACTAGCAGCCATCCCGTGATGCAGAAAGCCCCCATGATGCAGGAACCGTTATCTGATTAAGCCACACTACGGCACAGGAACGTGTTATCTGATTAGGTCATAACGCTTGCCATCTAATTAGACAAGCGATATTCCTCCAGCCCCTGATAAGGCATACGGAGTTCTCAAAACAAATCAAACCTATGACAGACCTGGGAAAAACCCTGCGGCCATTGTTTTGATTTCACCGAGAACTTCAGCAAAAGAATGTGCTAACGACCAGGTCGTATGACATCCTTATTGACGTATCTATGTCCATCCTTACGTCAATCTCGGCACCTTAAAGGTATAAATATTACCGATATTGCCCTATGCAAACACACGCGGTGGTGACGAGATCGGAGCAGCCAGACTTGCCGAAGCCCAGAGCAGAGCAGACCCCGCTGGCGCAGCCCCGCCTTCCTGACGCGCTGAGACGAGACGCTGCTTTGTCCTGCCGAGAAATCCAGCTCCGGCGCTTCCGGGTAGCCCTCGCAGGCAGCCTGGAATATCGAGACCAGAGACGAGAGATACCATCCCTCATTCATCCTAGACCGCTTATGACGTTTCCCTTTGCGGTGCCTGTTTTTAATGGCATTGGCGTATGTATGCCATAAAAAGACGCAACACCGACAAAACACAAGTTACATTCATAATCTGATGGGCGGGATTGGCGATGCAGCGTCAGGGCACACCTGGCTCCACACTGCCAAACTCAAGTAATCGAAATAACCATGCAGTAACATCCCGCATCCGTTCTTAGAACCAAGTTAACCATCAATCGCTTATTGACTTTGTCTTTGACCTTGCAGGATCATCCGATGCTTTTCAGTTAGGATTGCCATATACAAATACTAAATACATATATACAAGCACACCTTTCCCAACCTTTTTACTAGTACCAAAGACCAGTATTTCCATTGAATACATTTATTGATAGGTTCAAGCTGCTGCGTGGGAGACATATTCAGATGAATGGAAGTAGTCAATATTACTCGATTATTTATTTTCTGCAATTTGCCAGACCTTATGAGGGGAGGCAAGCCAGGGACAAGTTTTACTTCAAAGATCGCCCCAGCAACTTGAGGAACCTATAGGTCCTAAGGTTAGCATTGTTTATGAAAGATCGAAATTGTAAAATATGATTTTTTTAAATGGCACAATAATTATATGAGATTATATATATCTATGTGGTGAGTGTAAGGAAACCATCTACTGATATGGGTTTTCTTTTTCTTTCGTTGACCTGGATAGGTGTTTTATATTGTTGAGCACAACATGTGCCGTTGCCTAAAATGATGGTGATCATTTTACCGATTTAATTGGCATATTGCTTGTTTTTATAATTCAGCTGTGAGTGCACGAAAAGTATGCAAACTTGTTACAAGGCAAATACCAGATAAGAGCTTATAGCCATGCTTTTACCACTTACATCTAGAGCAAATCCTATGGCATGAAATGTGCAGGCCAAGCTTCATAGTTAAAAAACTCAATATGAGCTTCATTTTGGATTACAGTACAGAACTGAACACAATGTAAGACTGCCTTCAGTGTGCATGACAGGAATAGCAGGGATCAGCAGAAAACAAGGACACAAACTAATTGGAAAGGGACATAGGCTATGGCATCACCAGACTCCTGCAGAGGATTTAGGACTTTTACAGGTTCCAGAGTGGCCATACATGAATGTTATGGAAAACCGGAACATGTAAATTGTTCCACAATACACCCATGGGTCAGGTAGGTCATTTGGGGCAAAAAAAGTAGAATTGGTATATTAACACCTCACTCAAACCCTATAGGTGACAGGCTAGACATTGATCAGGGGACGTTTTGTATCCTTCAATAGGCAGTTCCAACAAAAGGTGTCCGCCCAGTCTCACACAATCATGGGTCAAAATAAAGTCACATTATTATCCTCTTATGAATTACCAGGACTTCACAGATTGCAAGGAGTATGTCTCCATAGAGTAGGAAAAGCATCGGTACCTCAAAAGGTGTATGTTGCTTAAAACCTCAGGGGACCAGAGAAGGTTTACTTTGAAAGAAGCCAGATGAGGGAGGGAGCATGTCTGACGGGGCGCTCACGATAAAAGACTTCTTCCTTACCAGACCCCACTTGGCATAACCAAGACAAAAGCTGAGTCTCAGTTGTGTCAATTATCTGACCATCTGTTCCTCTTTTAAGAACGTACTTTGCACAGGCTGTTTAGCATTTAGCAAAATTAACTTATACCTTTCCTTAGAAAAATGCCACTTATTGTGCAGTGAAAACTACGGGCCATATTATCAAAAAAGGGCGATACATTATCGCCGCTTTTATCGGCAGGAACCTGCCGCTAAAGCGGCGATAATGGGCTTGATAATAGGCCCTTGTGAATTCCCGTAGAAGCCCAGGTTAACACCAGAACCTGGGCTTCCATGGGAATTCACAAGGGAATGTTATCAAGCCCATTATCGCCGCTTTAGCGGCAGTTTCCTGCCGATAAAAGCGGCGATAATGTAGCGCCCTTTCTTGATAATATGGCCCTACATTCTTTAGCCATTCGCTATAGGGACATACGTTTTTGTCTTCAGCATATCGCACATTTATGCATTGGACAGCAATTCCTTTGGGCTAAACTGCGTTTCCAGGGGTGGCTTAGCTAATGTATGAAAATACACTTTTCTACATGCCAAAGCACTCTCCCTTGTCATGTGTTATTGTAGGAATGTGCTACTGCAAGGCTTACATTGCAATCAGGCTACAATAGTGAACCTGATACCATATTTGTACGGTCACACTTGTGGGTGATGTGATTGTGCACTGAATCCACACGTGATGTATCCCACTGGTGCACTTTATGCACTAAATTAATATGACCTTACTTGAAAAGTCAACCAGTAAATTGCATGCAGCCAATGTTATCTTGGGGCAAACTCACTGCGAAATTGAATGGCAATGTCACATTGCTCAGAGTTTAAATACCAGCAATCCAAAAATCGGAGAAACAACTCTCAGAAATGTGTTTTCTCGCATTACTGCTACACATCACTCAAATCATAGTGCTGTTTGGCGCTGAGAAGGCTTGAAAAGACTGTCTACTTGGATGAATTCCTCTCAGTGTTCAGGTGAACTGTGAAATAATTACTCTTACTCCAGTTTGCATCGCTGAATCTAAAATTTATTCTCAGAGTCAGAGAAGTTGAAATTCAATTTACATGGCCCAGAATGCTAGGAGGGTTCAGGATCGCTTCAGAAGAAGCCCTCCCGCCATGAACCTTATTTTTCTGTGAAGGAAAGCATTGAAGAATCATCCAGGAAACAGAGGCAGGTACATCTATCTGGAAGAAAATTATCATGACTAGTTGGACCTGGTCTTCCATACTTTTGTTGTAAGGAACTGAGGACATGTAAAAGATCCGATTAGAAGTTACAAAACACTTGCTACAAGTTCCGAAAGTTAGAATTTTACAATATGTTCAGCTCTGGTCGACCATGACAAGGTGCCCAGGATTTTTGAAGAAGGCCCATCCTTGGAAGGAAAGATTTTCTGGTTTGTCTCATTCTGGTTTTTTTCCATAAAAATCTAAGGGCATATTATCAAGCAGGGCGTTAAAATTATCGCCGCTTTAGCGGCAGAAAACTGCCGCTAAAGTGGCGATAATGGGCTTGATAATATGCCTTGGAGAATTCCCATAGAAGCCCATGTTCACACCAGAACATGGGCTTCTATGGAAATTCACAAGGGCATATTATCAAGCCCATTATCGCTGTTTTAGAAGCAGTTTTCTGCAGCTAAAGCGGCGATAATTTTAATGCCGTGTCTTGATGATATGCCCCAAAGTTTTTTTCTGGAACTTACAAGCACTTTATTTGACACTGTGGAGTCCTGTTCAGCCACAGTTTCCCTCCCTGTACTACCGAAAGATTGCATCCTCCAGAAAAATAAAGTCAGAAAATAATCTGCAAGATCAAAAAAAGTTGGCAAAGTAAACCTCACTATGGCACAACTGAAAATTTCAAAGGTTGTCCTACTCTAAACATTTTGCAGATCAGCCTGATTTTGAGCTACCCTGGTACAATTTCCTGACTAGGTGCTTTTGACTTCCCAAAACACCACATTTGGTCAGTTTGGTGTCTTTTTAGTCATTAGATTTTACTCCTTTAAAATAAATATATTTGGGAATTTTAACATATTAATTTAATACAGTGTTTTTGTTGTGGCTGTACAATTATTAAATGCCATTTTTTCTGATAAGGCCTTGCAGCCTGTGCCAAGCTACCAAGGATAAGCTCAAGATCCCTTTCAGAAAACTGCTTTTCCTTTTATGCTTTATGTTGTTTTGACTAGCATGGCTACACTAACAAGTGTGTCCCCGCGCTGCGTCATAAAAGACCTTGTTAGGAGCAGTGAAGTGATCCAAATTAGAAGGGAAGGCCTAAGGACTGAAAGAGCCAAGTTTTGAGTTTTTTCTGAAAGAGTGTCTCCAAAAACTCCCTCCGTAGACCCAGGGGAAGTTTATTCCAGTGTTTGGCCGCCAGGAAACGGAAGGTTCGTCCACCCATTCTTTCTCTTCTGACAGCCGGTATACTAACCTGTCCCGTCCCACTTGACCTCAACCGGCGGATCGGAATGTAGAGAGTGAGTAAATCACAAAGATAGGTAGGCCCTTTCCTTTGTAGGATGCAATGACTGACACACAGGGCTTTGAAGAGAATTCTTTCCCTCACAAGAAGCCAGAGAAGGGAAGCTAGGGCCTGGTTAGAGGGAACTCTCCCGGATAGCATTAGAACAAGATGAGCTGCTGCATTCTGAATGCATTGGAGTATTTGCACACATTTGCTACTTGCTACCAGGTAGAGGGAATTACCATAGTCTAAGTGTGAGGTTACCAGAGCGTGGACCATGGTTTTCCTAGCTGTCACAGAATGTAGAACAAGGGTCATCCGGAGTCCTCGCATTCCCTGCCATTCGCCTGGTGTGGCTCTCGAAGGATAGTTTAGTATCCAGCCACATCACTAGGTTCTTAACCTGTCTGCTGGGGGGTGGGGTTGGTCCCAGTGTCTGAGGCCACCATGACGAGGACCAAATAGAGGGGGCTCTGCCTATCACTAGTACTTCTGTTTTGTTGCCATTAAGTTTCAAACAGTTGTTTGACATCCATGATGCCAGTTCTTGTACGCAAGTCGAGAAGTTGATGGCTGCCTCATCGTGGGCTTGTGTTAGAGATACCACCATTTGCGTGTCATGAGCGTATGACACAACACTGATACCAAATTTTCAAGTATTCTCTGCCAATGGAGTGATGTAGAGATTAAAGAGTGTGGGGCTGAGTATGGAGCCCTGTGGGACGCCTTGGGCCAGCGTAATGCTCCTGGAGTAGTATGGTTGCTGAGACACCTGAAAACTGCTGTAATGTAAGAAGGACCCCAGCCACTTTAGGGCTCGTCCAGCCAGACCTCATTTCCTGAGGCACTGAAGGAGTATTAGATGGGCCACAGTGTTGAATACGGCACTGAGGTCTGAGAGGACTAGAGCGACCGTCTGGCCCTCATCTACATGTTTGCGGATGGTTTCTGTAGACAGGAGCAGTGCTGATTCAGTTGAGTAGGTTGCACCGAAACTCGACTGTGTAGGGTGAAGTAAGTTGTGTTCAATAATATGGGCTGTCAGTTGAGTGTTGACAACCTTCTCTGCTATTTTGGCAAAATAAGGCAGAAGTTAAATTGGACGCAAATTCTCCAATTGACTAATGCTTACATTCGGCTTCTTTTTTATGGGGAGGACAATCGCCTCCTTCCACTTTTTTGGGAACGTTCCTGAGGTAAAAGAGAGTTTGAGGAGGTGGCTGATGTGGGGCGCTAGTACCTCCAGGCTCCTTCTTAACACTTTAGGAGTAGTAGGGTCTCTTGGTGAGCGTGACTTGATGCTTAAGGCTATGTCTTTGAGACTGTCACAGGAGGGGACAACAAACCCACAAAGATATTTAGCCTCCGCTATGTTGGATGTCCCATCACTATCCGGGCACCCATTAAGTGCTCCCTCTGGGAAGGTGGAGTAGATCTTTCCTACCTTCTCCGCAAAGAAGACTGCCACCAAGTTGCAGGAGTCCACAGAGCTGATATTAGGAGCTGTGGTTCTTGCAAGTGACGAGATCTCTTTAAAAATAGTGAAGAGTTCCTTCGAGGGGTTCTCAGCTATCCCAATCCTATCCGTTATGGTAAGCGGCCCGGGCTTTCTTTATGAGGGAGTGGTAGTGTTTGAGACTGGTTTTGTATTCAGTTTTCCTATGATCTGAGAAGTCTTTCCTCCATGTTCTTTCAAGGCATTTACAGGCAGGTTTAGCTATTATGAGTTCACCATTAAACCATGTTGCTGTTTTTAATTGTCTCACAGGTGCACTCGAGAACCATGGAGCGTTACTATCTAATGCCTCCACAATCCGCTTGTCAAGTGCGCTGCAGACAGTAAATGTCTTTGCCACCAGGTGGCCTGCCCTGTTGGAGGGCCAGATTGATGCGCACTGGTGAAAACCTAGCCCACTTCCTATGTGGTTTCCCGGGGCCAGACATCTTGGGAGTATATGTATGTGGCAACAGAGCGCTAAAGGGAACCATACAGTGGTCAGTCCAGGGGACTGCGATCAGGGGTTCAATTCCTAAGGCCCCTAATTGGCAAAAATTGGGTCTAATAGGTGGCCTAATTGGTGAGTAGGGAGTACCAATTGTAGTGTCATTTGGAGGGCAGCCAGTTCCTGACAGATCTCCTGCACTCTGGTATTAGTCAGCTCGTCAAAGTGAAGATTCAGGTCCTCTAACAACAGCATTTTATCATAGCGTAGAGCAGGTTCAATCATAGGCTCAATTAGGTTGGATACAAACTGGGTAGAGGGCCTTGGAGGCCTATAAATTAGAAACCCCTTTATAATGTAGTTGGCATTTGCCATTATGGAGAAGTAGCCTGTTTCGCTATCCTCAATGTTGGTAGTACAATGAATTGTTAATTTATGAATAATGTCAATACCTCCCCCCTGTTAATCGGCCGATCTACTCTAATAATTCCATAGTTATGTGGTGTAGAGTCCTCATTTAGCCGGGTTTCAGTAAGAAGCATCACGTCTGGCTGCACGTCTAATAATTAGGGATGTATGTCGTTACAACGCATGCTTTTACCACGCATGCCTTTACAACTCAGGTTTTACAACGCAAGTCGTTACAACGACTTGCGTTGGGGGACGCTGGATAGTGAATAGTTTAATTTACTATTCCAACACCAGTCCTCGTGGATAGTAGGGAAGGTGTTGGATAGTATATTAAACTATTACCTATCCTACAGCGCCCCCCAGCGCAATTCGCTGTAACAAATTGCGTTGTAAAAGTTACGTGGTAAAGGTAGTGCGTGGTAAAAGATGCGTTGTAAACGCTGTTTACCAATAATTAGTCATGAATTTCATGTTTGTGCTTCTTCAGGGATCTACAGTATGCAGAAGCTTGAACACAGCTCAAATCGTATCAGGAGCCTCCTTCCCTGACAATCTGGTTTCCTCCATGGAGTTTCAAGAGTCTTTTGCCTCTCTGTGAAATTGTAGTGGCTTGTAATGAATACATATATGAACAAATAATGATGCATTTAGCAAGCCGCAACATACAGAGAAAGTGTGTTAGATGTGGAATACCACCTTGGAAGCTCTGCTCAATACATGGAAAGAACTTTCTTCAAAGTGTGTAAACATTATTAATGGTAAGATGAGAGTGGTGGTAGTGTGCATGGGGCGGGCCAACAAATCTAGATGCTGATGGTATTGAATGCAAATAAGCACCTGGTCATTGATAAGACAGCGAGAAAAAGTGTAGGATTCTGTGTTAACAGTGAGGGGAAGCATTAATTCCATTCACCTATAGCTCTTCTCAATACATCTCTTAGAAGTAGTACAGTCCCCGACTCTTTCAAGAGTGCGGAAATTCTAGCCATCCTGAAGAAACCTGGGGTCGATCCTCAGATATTGAGTAATTACCGCCCCATATCCCTCCTGCCAAACCTAAGTAAGATCTTGGAGGCACATGTGGCTTCCTGCATCAGCTCCTTTGTAGAGGAGTCATCCTTTTTTGATTCACACCAGCCGGGTTTTAGGCCAGCTCACTCAACAGAGGCTGTCATCCTAACAGTTATGGATGAATTGAGAAGGGGAGCCGACGATGATGTCCCACAGGCTCTGATTCTCCTGGACTTGTCTGCTGTTTTTGACACGGTCGACCACAATATTTTGGTCGACCGTGTCCAAAGCGCAAGCATCCAGGGCTCAGCCCTGGGATGGATTCAGTCCTTTCTTAAGGATAGATACCAATCGGTTCGGCTAGGAAATTTCTGCTCAAAAAAAGGGAAATTACAATGCGGAGTTCCACAGGGGTCCTCTCTATCCCCCCTTCTATTCAATTTGTACATGCAGCCCCTGATTCTCTCCCTGAAAGAAATGGAAGTCTCGACGTTTAACTATGCAGACGATCTGTAATTAATATTTAATATTCAATCTACTAGAATGTCTGAGTTGAATCTTCAATCCGTTATGACGTTTATCAGTAACTGGATGAACGCAAATCAACTAAAGCTAAACCCCGACAAAACTGAGCTAGTTCTGACGGGAGGTTCTCTAAATCCTTGGAATCCAAATGTTTGGCCCTCATCTCTGGGCTCCCCCCCCTTTGCCAGCGTCTTCAGTAAAAAGTCTAGGGATCATGATAAGCAGTGACCTATCAATGAAACCCCAGATTAACTCAGTGGTCTTGGTCAGCTTTTTCCTTTTACTTAAAATCAAAAAAATCAGAAGATTCCTATCAGCGGAAGCTCTTACGTTGGTCGTCCTGGCGCTTATTATTTCACGTTTGGATTATGCCACCACTCTCCATGTCGGCATTCCGGCGTATCAAGCACAACGCCTGCAACTAATTCAGACCAGGCCGCCAGATTAATTTTCCAACTCCCTACTCGTCAGCACGTGAAGCCTCTGCTGAAACAACTGCATTGGCTTCCTGTGGTCCAGCGGAGTGCCTTTAAATTGGGATGTATAGTATACAATGCACTGTCCAATAAAGGCTTGAAATTCATTGCTGAAAGGATTCAGAAATATATTCCCTCCCGCACTCTTCGATCGTCTAGTCATAATCTTTTGATCACCCCCAGGTTTAAGCGCATTAAACACGGGGTCTAAGGTTTTCAACGTTGGCTCCTCACTTCTGGAATTCCATTCCACCGTTTATACGCAATATGGATGCTTATTTCCAGTTTAGGAAACAACTGAAGACTTGGCTTTTTATCAAAGCTTACAACTAACTTCCAACTTTCTCTAGGATTAGCTCAGTTCTCTCATGTCCTAAGCGCCAAGAAACCAACCCGGTGAACGTTGCGCTATACAAGAAATTTTAACATAACATAACACATAACATGTATCAGAATACCTACCTTTGAAGAGATATTCTGCGTAGATTAGATGGTCGAGCATACCCATGTGAAGGAGCCCATCTGTGCTCAGGAGGGGAAGAGACCTATGTTGGGGTTGTGTATCTAGAATCATTAGGGCAATTTTGTGGTTAGTATTTACAATTTAGTGCCATAAAGGGCACATCCTTGGCACATGGGAAAATTAGCTGCACTACTTTGAGAGTGAGCATATTTGTGCTAAAGAAGGGAAGAAAACCTCATCGAAACTCTGCTCTTGGTAGCTATATGAGGAAGGAAATATAGTTTAAGAGTCGTAGAAGCAGACCCAGATAGTTAGGAGGGAGTATATAGAAGGGATCAATATGATGGCTGCAAGCAAGTTAAGGAGGGTCAGTTTCCTGTTTGTGAACAGGTTAGGGTTCATAAGACCTGTAGCGTAAACAATGGTGTGTCTATCATGACTCCACGAGAGGTGCAGAAATTAGAACCCTGTTTTAGGTTCTCAATGATGGTGTAGCTTTAATTACTGTGAAATGCTATAGAGAAGAATGAAAGAATGCTACATATAGCAGAGACCTTGTTGGCATACACCAACATGACCTTTAGGCATAGTATGGGTGTCACAGGTATATATTTGGAAATTTGCACCACTTAAGTGTAGGGCTATTTTTCAACGAAATGACAATGTTTGCTAGTGTTACTTTGCACTTCTTTTGCTACTTGTACATACAAGGACAATTGGAAAGTATTGTTAGGTTCTGTATTACGGGTTTGTGGGTATATAAATGAGGGACAAACCGAGAACTGGCACCACTCGCTGTATTATGTCATAGGGTTCCACCTGGAGGGTGCAGTGGGTTCTAGCTTGGTAGACATAGCTGTAGGTTGGAGATGTGCAATGTCAGTGCTTCACAAGTATATAAAACACCCTTATTATAAATGCCCTGCAGATAGAATGCTTTATAACACGTCTTCATAAGATGAGCTTCATAAAAAGACTATAGAAACATACGAAGGCTTGATCTACAGAGTTTAAAGAGGAGGAAGGTGGGCTGTTGCAATTGTTATCTTCCAACATAATATGTTAAAAGGCCATGGGGGTGGTACATGTTTCCACAGCCAAATACCAGAGTAAAAATGTCATCCTAGCATCAGAGAATAATTGACATTTCATCCTTTTACGTTGACCTTTACCGTATAAAACTGAATCTCACCATGCACCTATTTCCCTGCACTGGCTGCCTGGTGTTCTGAGAAGACATTTATCTGCAATAATACAGACCGCGGTTCCTCCAGTCTGCAGGTATAAATGATTCATCTTTCCAATTGTTTAAGAGCTCAGGAGATAACATCTGTAGAACTGGTGTTCTTTGAGCGGACAGCCATAAAATACAAAGCTATTGTTTGACTCTGAGAGCTGCATAAATCTTGTAAAAATGTTAGCAAAAGCTTCCAGAGTAATTCTGAGGGTCCTTAGAGAGCTCCTGAGTTTCCACCAGGGTTTTACAACATTTCAGATCAAAGCCAAATTTTGAAATGGTATGAAAATGTGTATATGTGCTCTGCATGTGCATTGTCTGCGACAAATTGTACGAAGCTAGTATGCACCCTAAAAAAGTGTTGACTAAATTCTGAAAAAAACAGTATGTCCGAATTTTGCTCTAGTAAAAGTAGGTAGAAACCATGTTGATGCCTCTCCATGCTTGAGGAATTTTACATTTAAACCATTCATTCAGCTATGAATCATTCTGTTTTACAAGATAAATGCAAACAAATGCATATTTTGATATGCCTACATCAATTAATGTACATGTTAAAAGACGATTCCCCATTCCTTCCACATGTAAGCATTGAACAGATGTGCACTAGTGGAATCCGGACATGCTTTTTTGATTATACTGGCAAATTACTAAACACAATACCCACTTAGGCATTATGAAGGCAGGAGAAAAACGAATAGCTTATGGTAGACATTGCAACACTGGGGCATATGTACAAGGGCTGGCGAAAACTACAGCCAACGCTAGTTAGAAGAAGTTTTCTTACCGCTGTGTACCGCTGAAAACTATTGCCTTGTTAGCGACGTATGTACAAGACATCGCTACATGGCTATAGCTTCAGGGAACAGCGGTGAAAACTGCTGCTAACATTAGCATGATGGCGATAGGAATTCCGGCGTTAGCAGGCGAAAACCAACGAAAGGCCCATTAGCGGCAAAAAAACGCACGCTGGTCAGCCCAAAATGAGTTTTTTTTGCCTCTAATGGAAAAAACAGCCTATCAGTTCACCTCCAATAGGAAAATAGTCCCAAAAAAAATTCAGAATGGAGCAGCCAGGGCCAAGTGCAGCTTCTAAAGAAGCCTACGTTAGCCCCGACTAAATTGGAGAACTTTCGCCCTAACGCCTTGTTACCTTGGGTTTCTAAAATTACCGAAGCACATGTCAATTCGAAACTACCTGGAGGGAAATCACATCCTGGACTCCTCTCAGTGTGGCTTCCATTGCGGCCCAGCCCTCCTAGCCGTATCTAAATATTTGAGAGCAGCTTTGGATGAGGGGCGGTCCTCAGCACTGATTCTATTGAATCTCAGTGCCGCTTTTGATACGATCTCACACCAGATCCTGATTCAAAGACTGAAGGAGGCCGGCATTGCAGGCGCAGCCCTGACCTGGCTTACCTCTTTCCTCTCAGATAGGTTTTTCCAAGTTTCGGCTCCCCTTTTTCATCTAGGATGTATTCCATGTGGGGTACCACAGGGCTCTGCGCTAAGCCCTATATTTTTTTAATTATATGTTCAGCCACTGGCCTTAATAGCTAAAAGGAGAGGGTTGACAATTGTGTCATATGCTGATGACACCCAACTTGTAGTCACCTTCTTCCGGCGCCAAACACCAATCCCAATGTTGCATGCAGCGTTGCGATTGGCTTACGGGAGGGAGCCTGGCTGCCTACTTCCTGTTCCTGGAAGCAGACTCAGGAGAGCAGGAGCAACGAAGACACGGGACCCGGCCTCGTGGTAAGATTTCTCACATTTTAGTATGTACAACACTCGCTCACACACCCCCCCGCATCCACACCCCATCCAGTGTTCTTTCTGGTGTTCCCACCTCCCAGCTGTCCAGTCCCCCGCAGCACTTCTCAATGGTGGCCGCTGTGCGGCCATGCACAGCGGGCGTACCATTGGGGTGCCACGGGTATACATGGAGTTACGACGCATACCGTCACATTCCATTACAATGCATACTAATACTAGGCATATTTCAACAGTAGGGAAAGTGTTGAATTGTATAGATGTAAACATCACTATACTATCCCACTTCAGTGAGTGCAACCCTAAAACTAACCCTTGTACCCCAAAGCAAACCCTGAACCCTAAAATGTACATTTAAGCCCCAAAAACACACCCTAAAAATCACATATGAACCAAATGCACACCCTAATTTTCATATTTGACCCAAACGTACACCCCAATTTTCATGATTGACCCGAAAATACACCCCAATGCGTTGTAATGGGATACGATGTAAGGGCACCTGCGTTGTTGGATTTGCATTGTAAAGGCATTCCGATACAATGGCTTCATTGTAATGGACCACACCCTCCTAGGGTAGCTCCCGATCATCAGACTCAAGCAGCTAGTCACCGCAGCAAGCCACATAGCAGGACACCCGAGCACATCTCCTCCGCCAGTGGGACCTTCAACTACAGCCACACCACCAGACTCTCCTGGACTGACCATCATTGTATACATCACGTCTTCACCATTCCCAGGATTCGTAAGGCCAGAAGCGGAGGTCAATCTTTTTCAGCCAATGCTTCTAGACTGTGGAATGCTCTTCCTTTTTCCCTACACTCTGAACCCAACCATCTTTTATGCCGAAAAGCTTTGAAAACACTTCTCTTTCCTAACTGATTGATTCCATTCCGCTGCCACTGCAAGCGCTGGGATGCCTACGGGTAGCTTTACGCTATATAAGTGTATCTACCGCAACACCATCAGCCTGCTCGACAACCTCGCCAACCTCGGACTCAAGCAACTGGTGACCACCCCCACCCACCTCGCCGGACACACACTCGACGCCGTCTTCTCATCCAGCAAAGACGTCACCTTCAGCCACGCAACAGGACTCCACTGGACGGACCACAGCTGCGTCCACTTCACCTTCAAAAGAACGACGATCCACCACCACCAGCAACAGGTTGCCCGAAGAAGCTGGAACAAGATCACAGCCGACCAGCTCACCACTTCCCTGAGCCAGCACCCTCCCGCCAGCTCAGCGAACCCCAGCCAGGCCGCCGACAACCTCACGAAGTGGATCAACAACTGCGCGGACGAACTCGCCCCTCTGAGAACCCCACCCAGCAGACCCTGCAGCAGAAAAACACCATGGTTCACCGACGAACTCAAGAGCTCCAAGAAGAACTGCCGAGCCCTCGAGAAAGTCTGGAGAAGGGAACCAACGACGGACAACATGACCACCCTCAAGCTCGCCACCCGGAAACACCACCAACTGATCCGCGCCACCAAGAAAAATACATACAAGGAACGGCTGGACAACAACGCACACAACTGCAAGGAACTCTTCAACATCGTGAAAGAGCTCTCCAACCCCAACGCCGGAAACAATGACATCACCCCGTCGCAAGACCTCTGTAACTCCCTCGCGTCCTACTTCCACAACAAGATCGCGGACATACACAACAGCTTCAGCAACCAACCAACGCAAGCCACAACCGCAACAACGCCACCCACCACCACCCTCCGCACCTGGACTCCGATCAGCACCGAAGACACCATCCGCACAATGAACTCCATCCATTCCGGATCTCCGACTGACCCCTGCCCTCACCACGTCTTCAACAAGGCCGACGTTGTCATCGCACCCCACCTGCGGGACATCATCAACACCTCCTTCGACACCGCCGCCTTCCCTGAGAGCTGGAAGCACGCCGAACTCAACGCTCTTCTCAAGAAACCCACAGCAGACCCCACCGACCTCAAGAACTACCGTCCCATCTCGCTCCTCCCGTTCCCGGCCAAAGTCATCGAGAAGACCGTCAACAAACAGCTGGCCGCCTTCCTCGAGACGAATGGATCCCTCGACCCCTCACAGTCTGGCTTCCGAGCGAACCACAGCACCGAGACCGCCCTCATCGCTGCCACCGATGACATTCGAATCTGATGGACAACGGAGAAACAGCGGCCCTCATCCTCCTGGACCTCTCCGCGGCTTTCGACACTGTCTGCCACGCACCCTAGTACAGTGCCTCGGCAACATCGGGATCCAGGACAAGGCACTGGAATGGATCACCTCCTTCCTCGACGGAAGAACACAGAGAGTCCGCCTACCACCGTACAAGTCAGAGGCCACCAAAGTCATCTGCGGCGTCCCTCAAGGATCCTCGCTGAGCCCCACCCTCTTCAACGTCTACATGAGCCCCCTCGCGGCCATCGCACGCCAACACAACCTCAACATAATCTCCTACGCCGACGACACCCAGCTGATCCTCTCCCTGACCAACGACCCCGCCACCGCCAGAGCCAACCTGCACGAAGGGATGAGAGATGTAGCCGAATGGATGACGACCAGCCGCCTGAAACTGAACTCGGACAAGACGGAGGTCCTCATCCTGGGCTCCTCGCCCTCCGCCTGGGATGACTCCTGGTGGCCCCCCGCACTGGGCACCGCACCCAAACCGACGGACCACGCACGCAACCTGGGCTTCATCCTGGACTCCTCCCTCTCCATGACCAGACAAGTAAACGCCGTCTCCTCGTCTTGCTTCAACATCCTGCGCATGCTACGTAAGATCTTCCGGTGGATCCCCACCGAGACGAGGAAGACGGTCACCCAGGCCCTCGTCACCAGCCGACTGGACTACGGCAACGCCCTCTACGCCGGAACCACCGCCAAGCTCCAGAAGAGACTCCAGCGGATCCAGAACGCCTCGGCCAGACTCATTCTCGACATCCCCCGACGCAGCCACATCTCCGGACACCTGAGAGATCTGCATTGGCTCCCGGTCAACAAGAGAATCACCTTCCGTCTCCTCACCCACGCGCACAAAGCCCTACACGACCAAGGCCCGAGCTACCTCAACAACCGGATCAACTTCTACACTCCCAAGCGCCTCCTCAGATCAACCAGCCACGCCCTCGCCGCCGTCCCCCGCATCCGAAGAGCGACAACAGGAGGAAGGTCCTTCTCCTACCTGGCCGCCAAGACCTGGAACTCACTCCCGACCGACCTGCGCCTGACCCAAGACCACCTCTCCTTCAGGAAGAAGCTCAAGACCTGGCTGTTCGAGCAGTAACGGCACCCCCCCCCCCCCCTCCCAGCGCCTTGAGACCCTACGGGTGAGTAGTGCGCTCTAGAAATGACCAGATAGATAGATAGATACAATACAATACCATGCCCACCATACACAACCGCCATCATCGCCACCCTCGCAGCTGGATCAAGGCCACCGAAGTACGTCTCGTCAACTCCCTCTGCACCACCACTCTGCCTACGCTTACCGACGATGACACCACAGCGCGCAACCACCCCTGATGGATCTCCAACAGTGCCAACACCCTGGCACCCCTCAATAACAGCACTGCGTCAGTACCTTACGCCTGCATGATGGCAGGCATAAGGGTGACGCATTGTCACAGGGATAGGCTGGCCCCATGCATTGCTGAAGTTGGGTCATGGTTTTGACACGACTGCAGCAATGCGTGACTTTAGAGCAGACAGATACATCAGGATTCCAGATGTATCTGTCATTACTTGAATCATGGTGCGCTGTCCAGTGAATACAGCACATCTGAAGTGTTGCAAGAAGGGGGTAGTGAAAAGTGTTGCAACGCTGTCTTGTCGCAGCGCTGCAACACTTTTCATGAATGAGGTCCAGGAATGCGCTCTATCTTATTGATGTCCTGTAGTATTATTGCAGTGCAGCGCAGCAACATTGCTTGCAGTGCGGTCCAGCAACAAAAACCTGCTGAAATGAGGCCCCAAGAATTATCTACATTTTTAAGACCAGCTATTTTCTGGTCTTAAAATCTGTCTCTAACTGCAATAATAGGCAGTTTTTTTGGTCCGCCAAACTTAAAAAAATCCCCTTGTAAATATCGCGAAATGGGGTTGGCGGCTGGTTTTGCACGGAAACGCCTCCTTGCATGTCATTATCGCTAACAGAAGTGGCGATCTTTTTAATGGACGTTTTCACCAGAAAACTGCT
This sequence comes from Lissotriton helveticus, assembly GCF_964261635.1. NCBI lineage: Eukaryota > Metazoa > Chordata > Amphibia > Caudata > Salamandridae > Lissotriton > Lissotriton helveticus. The sequence goes on along the minus strand of NC_136059.1, from coordinate 2,134,223,830 downwards.
ACTAACAGACGTTAGCGACAGATTGTACAAATGGCGATAAAAGTATCGCAGCAAAACCCTCGGAAAAGTGCTGCTAATGCGGTGTTAGCACCTTGTACATATGCCCCTCTGTTTTTCTATCGTTGTGGCATCAGCAGTCTTGAAATGACTGGGGCCCTGTTACAATAGGCCCAGTAACAATGTATGTATATATTTATGTGTGTATTCATGTAGTTAGTGTGTAATCATGTACGTAGATATATATGCATGTTATTTGTAAGTGAGAATCTAGCCAAAGGGTAGTGGAGTGCTGTACAGACATAAAGATAAGGATGCAGATAATATGTGATGGGGGAGATGACTCGTTTCTGGGAGCCGAAGTGTTAAAGAGGAGTATCCTCAACTCTTCCCAAAACTGGAAAAGGTTTAAGGTGGTCCTAATAAAGACAGGTATATCATTCTGGTTTTTGGGTGAATAGACATAGTGTACTAAGAACAACAAATTATACTGGAGGGTCTGACAGGTAATAATACGCAAAATGCAAGAAAACTGAAGGCAACCTAACGATCTGTGTATCTCTAACTAAGGTCATCCCCGCAATGATCAAGAGAGGATGCCCATCAGTCACCACACGGAGCCGCCCTTCATCATTTGGGCTTCCCACAAGACCAATAGGGGTTTGGGTTTCGTTCCCACGTTTAGGAACGACCATTTCGAAACCCGTCTTGAAATATCTAAATTCCTACGTAAGATCCGACTACATTTCTTTTTTAAGAACAAACAAGGAAATGAAACACAAGATGTTAATACTGGGCTGAAGAGAAAATCTACTTTTCATCCACCTACCCATCGGATGCCTCCTAAATTTCTGGCCTTCGAAAATGCCATTGAGAAGAGTGTTGAGAACCTCTTTACACAGCAGGAGAAAGAATATTATAACAACTTTCCCAAAGACGAACAATTGGCACTTAAGACTTTGTCTATGAACACCCAGCTGACTATCAAGCCAGCAGACAAAGGGGGTGCTATTGTCCTTCTGGACACTAGTACCTACCGTACTGAATGCCTGCGCCAGCTAGGCGATGTTAAATCTTACCGCCTTCTAGAGACAGATCCTACGGAAGAATTGAAAGCCACTATTCAGACCATGATTGAAGAAGCATTATCCGAAGGATGGATAACATCACAGGAAGCACTCTTTCTCTGCACGACGCATCCCATCATCCCTTATTTTTATGCCCTCCCAAAGGTGCATAAAAAGCAGAGACCACCTCCGGGTCGCCCCATTATTTCGGGATTGGGTCACTTCTCGAACCTTTGTCGACATTCGTGGACCATTTCTTGCGCCCCATGGTACGAGAGATGCCGAGCTATCTAAAGGACACAATGGATGTGCTACGTTTATTACCCACTTTGGAGTTTGACATGGGTACTGACATTCTTGTGTCATTTGACGTAGAGGCTTTATACACCTCAATACCTCAAGACGAGACTCTTGATGTGATTCAGCTTTTACTACAGTCTAGAGCTCTTGGAAGTATCACACCAGCTTGTTTCATCATGGCTTGTGCCACCCTGGCCATGAAAAAGAACTTTTTTCAATTCGAGGACTCGATATACCTGCAGGTATCGGGTACCAGTATGGGGAGCGTTTACACTCCCAGTTTAGCGAACTTATATGTTCATTCATTTGAACAAGAACACGTACTGGCAGTCACGAACCCTTTCATCGATTGTATCAGAACATGGAAAAGATACATCGATGATGTTCTAGTGATATGGCGTGGGACCGAGGAGAGGTGCCAAGAATTTCTTGTATGGCTCAACAACCGAAACAATTTTCTTCGTTTCACCATCGAAATTGGAAAGGACAAATTAGCATTTTTAGATCTGCTGATCATAGCTACTCCTGATGGCTTACAATCTGATTTGTACAGAAAACCCATGGCGAAAAACTCCCTTCTCTGTTTTGACAGCCATCACCCCAAATCCCTTCGGGACAATCTGCCCGACGGGCAGTTTTTAAGGGTACAAAGAAACTGTTCCACCAAAGAAGCATTTCAAGCACATTTCGGGGCTCTGAAAGAACAACTGGTCTTGAGAAAATATCCACCCAGATTAGTGCAACGGTCACTTAAACGTGCATGCAATAATAACCGTCTGGCTCTTTTGGAACCGACTATACAAAAACCTCCACTTGAGAGACTTACCTTTGTGACCACTTATGGGATCTATTCTAACACCATACAAAAGTTGGTGAACAAACATTGGTCCATCTTGAATTCAGATGACTTCTCAATGCAAAGACCCCTGTTCTCATACAAAAGAGGACCGAACATCAGGGACCGTGTGATCCATACACGACCACGGGACGAGAAACCTAGGGCTCTAGGCTCTCTTTGGGATCTTCCTCCAGTCACCGGGCACCATCCTTGTGGTGGATGTCAGGCGTGTCCACAAACAAAGAAATCTACTGAAATCGACATTGGTACTTCGACACAATGGATCCAGAATAAGTTCACGAACTGCAACGGTACTAATCTTGTCTATCTCATCACCTGTCCCTGTGGGTTAAAATACATAGGGATGACAACACGGAAAATCAAGATTAGAATCTCTGAGCATAAAAGTACAATCAGGTGTAAGCGACAGGCAACCAAACTAACTAATCACTTTCTGGAAGCACGTCATCCATCGACTGCTTTTCAATGGACCGTGATAGAACAGCCTTACATCCCCACCCATGTCCCAGACTTGTCCAGGTTTCTGCTAATGAAGGAGCAGAAGTGGGTATTCAAGATGGGCACCCATCGTTTGGGTCTAAACGATGATATACCCTGGTCGACGCTCTGACCGGTTTATTTATCAGTTTAGTGTACCTGTAAGATCATCACAAATCTTGTCAGGCAGTCCTCGAAGCCACTCAGTATGACAGGGATCCGCAATAGTGTATGTCTATCTGATCAGGTCGAGTGATGGGGACTTTGAATTCTTCTCGAATCCCTGTCTACATATGTGTCTGACTTAGTCTACACTAACCTGCTCCTTTATATTCATGATGTACCTGTGGAGACAGGTTCATGTACCTTTTAATGTCTACACGACTTTGAACTAAGACGCTATTATCACATGATACAAAACATCATATGCACATGTTATGTTATGTTATGTTATTTATATTTTATAGCGCACAGCTGCCCCAGCAAAGGGGCGTCCTGGCGCTTTGACAGACGCTGTAACATAACACACAATAAGAAAAAAAGTTAGCTAGACACTGGAAACAGGAAAGTTTTAATCGCCTGCCTGAAGGCGAACATATCCTCAAGAGCTCGGATGTGTACCGGAAGCGAGTTCCATAGGCCTGCCGCTAGCACCCTAAAAGAGCGGCCACCCATCCTGCTCAACTTAAATCGCGGACAGACAGCCAGATGTAGCCCCTCAGATCTTAAGGATCTCGAAGGCACATAGGGCAAGAGTAGATTGGCAAGTGCCGGTGGTGAAGAAGATTTCAGAATTTTGAAGGCCAGACACAGCGCCTTGAACTTGATTCGCTGTCTGACATACAGAACATCGTGTTTTATTTTATCTTATCAGGTGATTAATACGTGTTTTCCTCTGTTTGTGCTATCTATGTTTCAACGTGCACAGTTTTTGGCTGTATATAAAGTTTGCACATAAGAAAGAAAGAAAAAAACTGCAGAGGAGCCACTGTTTACATCGTAGCCGATATGCCATGGTGATAGGCTACTGATAGAATCCTCGCGGACCAATCAGAACTGGTGTTTCTCCTAAGACCGGGCTAGGCATCACGTGACCGGGTTGTGACCAATCACATTTTGGGATATAATTTAGATCGTAAACACTATCCGCCACCTCCCCGATCGGCTTGGATGCCGAATCTAGGAGTACAGACGGATAGGTAAGGAGAAGGGTCCCCTCCCTCGCTCTGTCTGTGGGTGCTTGTGCAGGTCCGTGGGAATGAACGCTTGAATTAAGGTCTTTTACCGCGAGCGTGGCTTCTAGAGAAACAATTTTAATTAAGGAAATAAAAGACATGGCTTCTTCGTCTCATTTGCAGAAGTTGATATCTGCCATTTGATTGACAATAGCCTATGAATACGATATATAACTCGAATACAGGTTAAGAACGGGTGTTATATTGGTTTGATGTATGCTGTTTCGAGATATACGAGTGAGTGTTAGTTTGAGTAGAGGTAGCAATGGCTTTGTTATCTCTCTTCTTTTAACTCTTAGAGTGGTGCTTCCCTTCTCCTGAGCCGTGGCCAGGTGGGGTGAGGTCTTTCCCTCTCACAAGCTCGGTAAGATGGGGCAATTCCTTTCACTTGGGTACTTATCATGTTCAATTTAGTGTAAGTACACACGATTGTAGTGATCTTCGCTATTGATATACTGTTTGGGTATCTATTACATAACCATAATTATGGTCATAATAATGGACGTGTTATTCAGAATGTTAGACACTGGGGGTGCAACCCTTATATGTTTTCTGTTTCTTGCCCTCTTTTCTAGTAAATACTTGAAGTGAGGAACGGAGTACGGAGAACGATTTGAACACCTAGTTGATCTCTGTATCTTTTGTTTGATTTTGATTTTCACTTTTATATGCAGTAGCTATCAGTTAACATTGGTCCTGAAGAAAGCATTGACAAGTTAGTCTTTGATTGCTGAAACATGTCGACCACCTAAAACATTCAGGCAGCCCATAATACAGTGGCTGTTACTGACTACTTTTTAATCTGGGACAAGTGGGTAACACCAGAATAAAGTTATTAGTACCCCCTTATCCTATTTTAGAATCACTTTTTTGTTTACACCCTTTTGAGCACTGCAACATTAGTCACCACCTTTTTTCAAAATATACTCCTCACAATTTGAGTGGCGAGACCTCACTGTGACCCAACTGATCGGCGGTGGGTTTCCTTTCACCATCTGGACCCCCGTCCGTGAAAGTTTAAGGGCTATCTTGATTATGGTCTTGTGGGAAGCCCAAATGATGAAGGGCGGCTCCGTGTGGTGACTGATGGGCATCCTCTCTTGATCATTGTGGGGATGACCTTAGTTAGAGATACACAGATCGTTAGGTTGCCTTCAGTTTTCTTGCATTTTGCGTATTTTTACATGTCAGACCCTCCAGTATAATTTGTTGTTATAAGTATTCAGGGAACATATTGGAGCTAGGTCTTTAAATCTCCCTTAGGTCCCAACCACTGGTTTGTATTTGTTATAGTGTACTAAGAACCATCAGATATTGTCAGATTGTCAGTCAGATAGTATTGAAGATGGTGAGAGTTTGCAAGGGGAACGAACACAAGGAGTTGCACCAGGATTTGTTCATATTTCTTCAGGCCCTGGATGAGATGGGCTGTGGTATGTAAGATGTCCTCAAGAGTGGTTCCAGAGCGAATGAATGTAGGAACCCCTCATGTCCCCCCATCAGAGACTGTCCGGTAAGGCCTTCCTTCTCATTCGGTGTTGCGGGTCCCTGTCATAGTACACCGAGTGAAGGATTTTGAGGTGTTTCCGGTGCAGGCAAGATTTTATTGCCTCCATCGGGTGCATCAGGGCCACCTCCCAGTCTATGTCCTTCAAGTCCCCTACCTGCAGGAACCACGTTCCTTCAATCTGGTCAGTCTGTCTGGCACATTTGTTGTTAAGTGTTTTGTATGCTGGGGAAGTAGGCTTGGAAGACAATACTTCTTGCCGCAGCTGACCCTCCAATGGGGCAAATTCATGTAAGTTTATCATGTCTATGCATTCCACCCACCACCAGACATGCTGCAGCCGAGCAAATTTCAGAAATTGGTTGCTGTGCTTTGAGTAATCTCACCACAGAGATGCAAATGGCACCAACTCACCCTCAAAGAGATCCCCTACATGTGAGAGCCAAAGTGAGTCTCAGGCTCCAAACTTGCTCAGTTGCCCAATCTCTTTCATCCATGCCCCCTTCTAGAGCGGCATCTCACATGTCAACTTACCCGCTCAACCCACATGGCTGGTGGCTGTCCGCCAGGCCTCTATTGCCACCTGGTTTTCCGGCATCAATCGTCAAACTCCCTTCCCACAAAACAGGAAGTGGAGATAGGAGCAGCTAGTAAATTGGTTGTGTTCCAACTTATAAGTGTAAAAGACCCGAGGGGCGAATGACGAGTCATTCACCACCAACAGTTACACTGCCCAATAGTAAGCCCTAATGTCCAGTAGTGTGATACCCCCATTGTAGGGGTGACATTTAAGTGTGGTGAGGGCTATTCTAGGGTGCTTACCACACCTTAGCAGGGAATGCAGATCACTCTCCAGCTTGACAAGCATGGCCTCGGGGAGCGGGTAGTAGGTATTCTGCATTGCATATAATAGCTTTGGGAGGGTAAAACTTTTGAAAACTGGAGCTCTTCCCAGCACTTCGAGGGGTGCGCCTGCCACCATTCCATGTTCTCCTGGAAAGTGCAAATCACTCTACAGAGGATTTTCATGAAAAAATGCTCCCGGTGCGGCGGTACATATGCTCCCATACATTGAAAACCTTCGGTCACCACTTGATGCACCCAAGGGAGACTGGTCGGGTCCAAAGCGGTGACGGAATGGCAAAGCACCGACTCATTCCAATTTATATGATAGACTGAATGAGCCCTGTAGGACTCGAAGGTATGCAGGGTCATAGGTATGGTAGTCTGGGGTTCGGTAACATATAGCAGAATGTTGTTGGCTTACGAGGAGATTTTTTTATCCTCCCACGACATTGCTGAGACCTTGAACCCCCCCCCCCCCCGAATATCCTGGTGGGAACAAATCACCACCACCAGTGGCTCAATGGTGAGAATAAACAACAAATAGGACAGGTGACACCCCTGTTGGATGCCACATTCTATTGAAAAAACTGAGAAGAGGACCCTGTTCACTTGGACTGCCACTGTAGGGGCTTGGTAGGCAAGGAGTTCCATTTCCGAAAGCAGGGACCGAAACTAATCTTACTGAGTGTCTGGTGAAGAAAAGGCCAATGTATGGCATCAAACGCCTTTTCCACGTCCAATACTAAGAAAATATGGAGGTCTTCTTTCAGAGCCACCTCCGCAATTCAGTTGTAGAGACGTTGAAGGTTAAGTCTTGTAGACCTACCCGCCATCACGCCAGACTGGTCTCTGTGAATGAGCGGGAGTCGTGGGGCAGGAATGGTAGCCAGCACCTTCACCTCAATATTCAACAGAAAGATGGGTCTGAAGAGCTGGACTTGGTTTCAGGCTTACCCTGTTTGTGAATTAAAACAATGGTTGCATATTTTAGATCTGGTGGTAATGCACTACGGTCTATCGCCTCCTCAAGCAGGTTAAGCATATGGAGTGCAAACAAGCTTGAGTATCTTTTTAAAAACTGCGCTGGGAGGTCGTTTGGTCCCAGTGTCTTTCCTGTTTACAGTTTTGTGATGGGCGACAAATCCTTCAAGGGTGATGTCATCATCAAGTGCCTTCAAGATGTATCCAGAATGCGCCAGGACCATGTAGGCCCCTCTACCTAGAAAACAGCCAAGCCCCTTTCAGGTGGGTCTCTAGGAGCAGGATGACATCCGGTTGCCGATGTCGTGCATACCGCATGACCAAGCCTTGCTGCACTTTACTGCCCAAACCCTTGACAATCCAGAACATTATAGTATGATGTGGGGCACCTGGTATCCCATCCTGTGTCATATAGTGGCAATTGCGCAGCACCAGCAGCCCCTCCAACATCCCGGCAGGTGTGGTGCATTTATGTGTACCCCTCTCTTAAATGAACTAAAACGCACTAAAGCCCTGCAACCAATACTCCAAGTTTGTACCCTATCCGTTCTTCTCCACACCCCCGCTGCCCACAAAGAGCATAAGAATGCATGTGAACTGGACAACTACGTGTATGTGAGGCAACAGAGGTCTATCGCTCACCCACTAACCCCCGGTCACCCAAATAGCGGCTTAAATACTGCAGACTGAAATACAGTAGAAAATACACCCACCCCCCCTGAAGCAAAATAAAAATGGAATAGAAAGAAAAAGGAATATGAGGATCAGTCCCAGAGATGAACAAACAGACAGAGAGATAAAATGGGTGGAGGTCTGGGATCTCATACTCTATCCTGCAAAACCCCTTCCCACTGCGAGTTCCTCAGTCAGTGCAAATGACATCCCCACAATAGGACAGATACGTTTACTAGTAGAGCATCAAAGGCACCCTTAGTGGTGCCCATCTCAGTGCCCCTCCCTGGCCCTCACAAAACACAGCAGGGCAAGGTGTCCATCTGTGTTCATCCAGTAAGCTAGGTAGAGCCGAACACCCTGGATTGGTGACCAATCATGGGCTAAACAAATGGGAAAGGTAATTTAATGTCTAAGTTTCGCGTGTCTTCCTCCACTCCTGATCTGCTGTCTGCCAAGTTAACTGCCTCCATAAGTGCTCTGGGTTTCTCCCTGTTTTGCCTCTGGGATTCCACAAGCAAGGTTTGGTCCTGTCGCACCAACACCCGGGCATCTGAGATCGATATCCCCAACTGCCTGGGCCACAAATGTCACATCGTCCCTGTTTGGCGTCTTCTCTGCAACTCTGCTGCTGCTGCCTCTGGACCCCAGCCAGGGAGATGGCCCTCTCCACAGACACCTCCAGTCAGTTCCACACCTCCTCCCGGGTGGGACAGAAGTGTGAACTCCCATTGTGAAATACCTTCAATTTCACGGGGTAGAACAGCATATATGTAAGGCCCATGACTTTCAGCTTTTGCTTGACCCCGTAAACATCTGCCTCTGTTGCTGGAGTATAGTCGGGTGGAATACGAATAGCTTGATTTTCAAACCTCGGGTCTCCCTGCCTTCTGACCTCACAGAGGTTGGAATTCCTGTTTCTGTAATTAAGTTTTGCTATTATTGTCCGGGATTGACCAACCCCGCAGGGGGAGGTGGCACCAAAGATCTGTGCACCCTCTTTACCACAAATAATGATGACAGGGAAGGCTCTGAGATCTTCTCTCTGAGCCACCTTTCCAGGAACAGCTCAGGCGCAGTAACTTCCAGCCCCTCCATGAACTCCACAAAGCATAGATTACAGCTCCAGGATCGACCCTCTGCATCCTGAGCAAATGCCACCAGTCTCTGCATCTGTGTCTTGAGGGTTGCCACTGGGGCCTTAAAGGAAGGCAAATGCTCCTGCATCTGGACAACTTGTTGTTTCATCACCATATATCTGTCTGCAACCTTGCAGAGGTCTGCACTAAGTAGGTTTATTCTAGAGCAATTGAGTATTTCTTGGCCTGGATGTTGGTACTGGATGCTTCGATAGCCGTGAATATTTGGTCACAAGTAGATACCCGGGGTGCCTGTATATCACCCCTTAGGTGCCTGACTGTCCCCCGTTTAGGCCAGCAGCAGTATATTGGTCCATCTTGGTTTATTGGGGTCCATGGTGTGCTCTCTCCCTGCTCATGATAGGGCCCTGCAAGAAGGGCTACCAAGATCACGCTGTTCACTGCCCCAGCACAGCACGTGGATGCAAGGCACCTTAGTATGCTCCTACATCTTGCTCTCTTCCCTCAGAGACAGGAAGTCCCAGGCTCCCCCAACATGGACTACCAAAGCACAGACAATCTAGGGGCCAGACCGCCTCACCATGACCCCGTTCAACCGGGCCCAGTCTGTGTCTCCTTCATGGGCCCTCACTTCCAGGGGTTCCCCAAATGGTGCAGACCTACCCCTTCTAAAAGGGCACCATCACCATATAATAGGCATCATGGGTGGACTTAGGACATGAGAAAAGGGGGAGAAACGCTGACAGCTCTCGCCATCCACACTCCAAGGGGCACCACCATGGCAACAGTATTTCAGATGGAGGGAGGCGAGAGAAGGAGAGGGGTCTCCAATTATCACCGAAATGAGGCCAAAAGTTTCCACAGTTGCCCACCACTCACCGTGTGGGTCACAGCTTGACACAGAACATGCTGCTGGTTCTTCCCTCTTTGTATCCAATACGCTGAGGTCCCAAGAATGCCGGGATTGGGATGGAAGGTGATTGGCCACCCCGGATTAAGCCGCAAGTTCACCATGTCCTTAGGGACACATCCAGTAGTATCCCACACTGGGGCAAACAAGCTGCAAGTTTAGTTGGGGGAGAGATCACAATGCAGCTTTGCAAGGCAGCACTGAGGCTGGGACCCAGCTCAATCAGAGCACAGCAAGGCAGCTGGCACGTCTTCTTTAGGCAGCCCAAGACGCACCTCAGGTTGCAGGCTGCATGCGTGCCGCCGCCAAAGCATTCCGCACCCCAAGATGAAGCAGGCCGCCACTTTTACTAGGTGAGCATGCCTTGTGGGAGAATAGCAAGGAGTAAAGGGACACCGTCCCGCACTGCAGCCAAGGGTCCATGCGCCGTGGCTTGTTCGAGGCCTGCGGTGCAATGAGGAGGTCGATTAGGCCACGACACACCTCAGGAGTGTCAACAGATGCAGGCAAGCCATACTGCTATTTTGTGGCACTACCTCCTGGTGGGCCAGCAACCGAGACCAAACACTGTCTCCATGCCCCCACTGTCCCAGCTTATGATTGAAGCCCTCCGTCACAGCCCACACCAGACAGGAGGTGGGTCTTGCTTTCTCATGGCGATCAGGGTCTCTCAGACCGTTCTCGGTGCACAGCGTTGTCGGTGATGGTCAGGCAACCATCTCCAGACAGCTATACCTATTTGTCGTCGGAATTCCTCTCCATCTGTCCCTATAGGCTATGTCCCTGGAAGGATTTCTGATAAAATTACCTCCCCACTCCTCCCAGTCTCCTCCCTGGTCTCGATGGCCCACCCTATGCCAGTTCCCTTCATAGACTGGGCCAATACAATTCCTAGGTGGGTAGAAAAAAGAGAGTCGTTTAGTTTCAATACCTTCCTTATTACCTGGGGTTCCCCATGAGCAAATATGATCCACCGTACTTGGATCCTCGAAATTAATCAAAACACAGTCGCCCTGAATTGTTTTCCTTCCGTGCCCCACCCAGGGAGCCCTGCATACCATTAGGATCTTGCTCGACCAATAGGATGGAAGCGGTCGGTTCATACTGAGCCAATGTTGGACCTTATTCTTTAATGACCAGCTAGGTTCCTCTACGGGGTCTACCGACTCCGGGACGCCAGTCAACACCACCACGAAAGGGCTGGCCTCAGGGGGGAGGTTAACAGCTAGTCTACCATTAGAAGCTCCCGTGTTCCAGTCCCTATTAAGATTTAGAGCGGGGGCCTTAAGTGTATTTTTGTCCTGCCTGGTCTGCGGGGTAAATTCCTTAGGCTTTTCTACACTTTTCTTCTCTGTTACTGTGGGGGTTTTCAGTGTTACATTTACGCCTGCAGTAACCGTTTTTTTTACTTGTGGGCCTACTGGTTTAGTGATGATTGGTTTGTTACCCCTAGTCTTTGGTACTCCCTGATTTAGTGAATTTTTGGAGAGAGCAATCAGTTCGACTAACTGCTTTTCAACGTGCAGTAGTCTGATTTCTATCGGGGAAAGATAGGATTTAAGTAACTCTCCAATTTTTATTAAAAGTTGACTGTCAAACTCATTGTCATTGCTTCCCCCTACCGTGTTAGCCAATATCTCAATACTTCCATGTCCCAGGATCTCGTTTGACACAAGGTTTGGGGACTCAGTATGCCTATTGTTCTGCACTCTCTGTGTGGTTTGGCTTCTCCCCCTGCTTTTTGGGTAACTCACGTGTCTCGTTAACCTTTGCAATTTTTCGTTTTTCCCTTTTTTTTCGTGCGGCACCCTCCCTCCTTCCCCTCAACTGTCTCGTTTCCTCTGGTGTAGTAATCACAGCCAAGTCTGGGGTCCTTTCCAGTTCCAGACTTAATTGTGAGTCAGATATAAGTTGTGATGCTGATAAGTCCACCACATTTGGTAGGCTGTTAATATCAGCACGAGCTTCTATCGGGCCAGACTTCCTAACCTGCTCAGGTGTTCTAGCGGTCGCAAAATGGCCCATAGAAGATCTTTTTGCCAGAGCTAGGTCTTACGACACTCTACGTTCTAGATCAGAGATGCCTTGATCAATGAAAGAGTTAGCCCTAATGATAAAGTTATCTAAAAGGCCTATTAACTGAACACCTCCTGCGGCAGTTTTGCTCCTACTTCCTCGTGTAGACATGGTGTAAGCACGATGTACAATCCCAAATCCAAACGTTTAAAAATATAATTAAAATCTATTTAAAAGGAAGTGGAGGATACTTACAGTTCATAGACAGTTCATATCGCAGGAGGAGTTAGAGGGGGGCCAACAGCAAAATAGGGAAAGATGTAGGAGGGTGCGGGAAGAGGACCAGCTGCGGCCGATCAACGCCACACTGCACTCTGGTCCTCGCAGTCCCGTCGTCAGCCTATGGATGTTCAGGTGCAAGGTTCAGCACTAGTCCGGTTCCCCAAGGTGGAGACAGCACTCCCTTGGCAATGAAGGCACGAGCGGCTCCCGCGGAGTGGGGGGCGCGAGAGGTGGGTAGGGGTCAAAAAGGAAGCTCCGCCAAGATTAAAAGTTCAGGGCTTCTGCAGTACTCCCTCGACTGCGTTTAGACAAAAGGCATCCAACATGTGAGATTCCAGCAAAGATTTTATCCTGCGAGGAGGGGGCGGGAAGAGGACCAGCTGCGGCCGATCAACGCCGCACTGCACGCTGGTCCTCGCAGTCCCGCCGTCAGCCTATGGATGTTCAGGTGCAAGGTTCAGCACTAGTCCAGTTCACCAAGGTGGAGACAGCACTCCCTTGGCAATAAAGGCACGAGCGGCACCCAGGGAACGGGGGCCGCGAGAGGTGGGTAGGGGTCAAAAAGGAAGCTCCGCCAAGATTGAAAGTTCAGGGCTTCTGCAGTACTCCCTCGACTGCGTTTAGACAAAAGGCATAACTATATTTGAAAATGGAACTTGAAACCGCGAGAGGTGGGTAGGGGTCAAAAAGGAAGCTCCACCAAGATTGAAAGTTCAGGGCTTCTGCAGTACTCCCTCGACTGCGTTTAGACAAAAGGCATCCAACATGTGAGGTTCCAGCAAAGATTTTAACCTGCGAGGAGGGGGCGGGAAGAAGACCAGCTGCGGCCGATCAACGCCGCACTGCACGCTGATCCTCGCAGTCCCGCCGTCAGCCTTTGGTCAAAAAGGAAACTCCGCCAAGATTGAAAGTTCAGGGCTTCTGCAGTACTCCCTCGACTGCGTTTAGACAAAAGGCATAACTATATTTGAAAATGGAACTTGAAACCTATTAACGATTTTCGATAAATTGCCTTAACTCTCAGAAAAGCATTTACAGAAAGTTGTAGTCATATGAAGCACAATGCAAGTACTCATGCTACACGTGTCACCAAACAGAGAACCATTTACTTGAGTCAGTAAAACATACTGGTTCCAGTGTAATCAGCAGAGAAAGACAGTCATTTGGCAAAAACATATTCAATGACTTTCCATATCATATTAAACTACTTCAGAAATAACATGGACAAGGAAAAAAAGTGCTTATGGGTGATATGGGTACCTTTACCGGTCCATTTAATAATGAATACTAAGGGCCATGATTTAGATCAATCAATCAATCAATCAAAGCATTTATATAGCGCACTACTCACCCGGGGGGTCTCAAGGCGCTAGGGGGGGGGGTCCGCTACTGCTCAAACAGCCAGGTCTTGAGCTGCTTCCTGAAGGCGAGGTGGTCCTGGGTCAGGCGGAGGTGGGTCGGGAGGGAGTTCCAGGTCTTGGTGGCGAGGTAGGAGAAGGACCTTCCCCCTGTGGTGGCTCTTCGGATGCGGGGGACAGTGGCGAGGGCGTGGCCGGTCGATCGAAGCTGGCGTTTGGGAGCGTAGAAGTTGAGGCGGTTGTTGAGGTATCCTGGGCCTTCGTTGTGTAGGGCTTTGTGTGCGTGGGTGAGGAGGCGGAAGGTGATTCTCTTGTTGACCGGGAGCCAGTGCAGGTGTTTCAGGTGTCTGGAGATGTGGTTGCGACAGGGGATGTCCAGGATGAGTCGGGCTGAGGCGTTCTGGATCCGCTGGAGTCTCTTCTGGAGTTTGGCGGTGGTTCCGGCGTAGAGGGTGTTGCCGTAGTCCAGACGGCTGGTGACGAGGGCCTGGGTGACCGTCTTCCTTGTCTCGGTGGGGATCCACCGGAAGATCTTACGTAGCATACGCAGGATGTTGAAGCACGACGAGGTCATGGAGAGGGAGGAGTCCAGGATGAAGCCCAGGTTTCGTGCGTGGTCTGTTGGTTTGGGTGCGTTGCCTAGGGCGGAGGGCCACCAGGAGTCGTCCCAGGTGGAGGGTGAAGATCCCAGGATGAGGACTTCCGTCTTGTCCGAGTTCAGTTTCAGGCGACTGTTCTTCATCCATTCGGCTACCTCTTTCATCCCTTCGTGAAGGTTGGCTCTGGCGGTGGCGGGGTCGTTGGTGAGGGAGAGGATCAGCTGGGTGTCGTCGGCGTAGGAGATGATGTTGAGGTTGTGCTGGCGTGCGATGGCTGCGAGGGGGCTCATGTAGACGTTGAAGAGGGTTGGGCTGAGTGAGGAGCCTTGAGGGACGCCGCAGATGACTTCGGTGGCTTCTGATCTGAATGGGGGGAGGCGGACTCTCTGTGTCCTTCCGGCGAGGAAGGAGATGATCCACTCCAGTGCCTTCTCCTGGATTCCGACGTTGCTGAGGCGCTGCACTAGGGTGCGGTGGCAGACAGTGTCGAAGGCCGCGGAGAGGTCCAGGAGGATGAGGGACGCTGTTTCTCCGTTGTCGAGCAGGGCTTGGATGTCATCGGTCACTGCGATCAGGGCGGTCTCGGTGCTGTGGTTGGCCCGGAAGCCAGACTGCGAGGAGTCGAGGGATCCGTTCGTCTCGAGGAAGGCGGCCAGCTGCTTTTTGACGGTCTTCTCGATGACTTTTGCTGGAAACGGGAGCAGCGAGATGGGGCGGTAATTCTTGAGGTCGGTGGGGTCGGCTGATGGCTTCTTTAGTAGAGCGCTGAGTTCGGCGTGCTTCCAGCTCTCCGGGAAGGTGGCGGTGTCGAAGGAGGTGTTGATGATGTCCCGCAGGTGGGGTGCGATTATAGCGTCGGCTTTGTTGAAGACGTGGTGAGGGCAGGGGTCGGTCGGAGATCCGGAGTGGATGGAGTTCATCGTGCGGACGGTCTCTTCAGTGCTGATCGGGGTCCAGGCGGGGAGGGTGGTGGTGGGGGGCGGTGGTTCGATCGTGGCGTGCGTCGGTTGAGTGCAGAAGCTGTTGTGTATGTCCGCGATCTTGTTGTGGAAGTAGGAGGCGAGGGAATTGCAGAGGTCTTGCGAAGGGGTGATGTTGTTGTTTCCGGCGTTGGGGTTGGAGAGCTCTTTAACGATGTTAAAGAGCTCCTTGCTATTGTGTGCGTTGTTGTCCAAGATCAGAATCGGTTCTGTCATCATTTTCTGTCAGATCCCCCGCCCACCTACTAGGCGGTCTGTCCACTCTATTTCAATGCTGGTGGGTCGATTGACGAAAGACCGTCAGAGTGCCGCCATTTCTTCCAGGTTTGTTCACCCGCATTGACTGCGCCATAGGCAAAAGTGGCTGTCAAAGGGAGTACAGCCATTTTGATCACCTGGCGAATCACGATGTGCCTTACCTCTAATGTTTCTTTGGTGGTAAACCTTTGGCGGATTGGAACGGATATAAGGCCAAAACATACCTTCTGTTTGTTTACGCTTTCTTTTCCATCATTGAGCCTATCATCCAAGTCCTGCCTTTGCTGCTGCTATTGCCGATGAAACAAATCAACCCTATTGTCGCCGAAATTGAAGGTAATCTACTATTTTTATTTGTTACATTTTGACTTGTCTGTTTACATTTGATCTGGACTCGTGCATGTTGAAATCTTCCTTATAAGCAGTAACATACCAATGTGTAATGTATATGTGTGTAATGTTGTCATTTAAGAAGTTTAAAGAAACGCACCTGTTTAATTTTATTGTATTTTCAAATTTGGTGCAAGCTACCATCATGATAATGGACCCTTACACAAACATGGACATCAATTAAAAAATCTAAAATTGAGCATACAGGTGTGTTAACTTAATTTTCCAAACCTATAAAACAATTAACGTATGCATTACACATTATTGGGATAATTGAAATGTAATATAATCAGAAATTGCACTTGGGAAGGTGAAACGTTTGTTTTAAAATAACTGTAAATCAACGTTAGTTCCAAACTTTAACCAATTAATATATTTATCAATTTAAGATTTTCCCTTGTCTAGTGAATGTCCTGTATTCTTTTAAATGTTATTTGTGTCGTTATTATTTTAAGGTGCTTTGCATATGTGTTTATTTTCTTCACTTATTAAGTACAAACAAGCACATCTGTATTAACACTTACAAATAAAAATGACAAAATCCATTGATTGGTGTAAGTGTCCATCATCATCATGAAAGCTTGGACCAAAATTTAAATGTCCACATACTGTTTTTACTAGTGTATGGACTTTGCAAATTTTACATTTGAAAAAAACATTAGCATTTTCTGTCATAGTTGTAAGTTAAAATATGTCAGGACAAACTTGGAGAAATTAAAATATTTTTTATTAAGAAATTAGATGATTCTCTCAAATCAATATAGTTTAGTTGAAACATGAAGCAGTAAAATAAACAGATAGTCACAAAGACATCACATGAATTTGAGGCATTGCCCTGAACTTGTGTCCTAAACAAACTGCCAAAGGGGAACCTCCTCAGGAAGGGTCATCGAGTGGATACAGAGCAGGCACCTCAAGGGCCTTTCTTGGGAGGGGTGGGGTTGGGTTTGACAGGAGTTGTGGCCAGGTAACACATGAATTCAGGGGGGAGGAGAACAGGTAGGGGGTGGGAGAGGATTGGGTTTGGGAGTTAGAGGGAGCTGCAGTGTGTGATGTGCGTGTGTCTGTTGGTTTTGCATGTGGGTCTGGTGTATGTTGTATATGTATGGCTGTTTGTATCCTGGCAGTTGTATGTTGTTCAGGTACATGTGTGTGTGTGTTTGGTAGGTGTTGTTTTGTGTGTAGGTGTGCTTGTGTGTGAGGGTGTTGGTTTGGATGAGTCTGCTGTTGAGGTGGCTGATGTGGTGATGGAGTATGTGCGTGTATGTTTTGCAGTTGCATGTTGGTCTGGGGTATGTTGGGATGTGTGTGGTTTCTCAGGTGTTTTGTATTTGGGTGAATGTGTGTGTTTGTATTTCGTGGGCATTGTTTTGCATGTAGGTGTGCGTTTGAAAAATTCTGCTGCTGAGGTGGTTGGTGTTGTTGTGATGCCTCTGGGTGTATGCTTTGCAGTTGCATGTGGGTCTGGTGTTTATATGTGTTTGGTTCTCAGGTGTTTTGTATTCAGGTGAGTGTGTGCATTTGTAGTTGGTTGGTGTTGTTTTGCATGTAGGTGTGCGTTTGGATCAGTTTGTTGTTGACGTGGTTGTGTCTTTTTTGGTTGTGGTAGTGTTTGTGAGCGTGGTGGTGGTTGTGGGTGTGCTGGTGGTTGTGGTGCTGGTGGTATTGGGTGGGGTTGTGATTGTGGGTGTGTTGGTAGTTATGGGTTTACTGGTGGTTGTGGTGCTTGTGAGTGTGGTGGTGGTGCTTGTAGGTGTGCAGTGACTGTGGTTGTGGTGTCGATTGTGGGTGTAATATTGGTTGTTGTGCCTGTCGGTGTAGTGTCAATAGTATCTGTATTTTGTTTTGGTGTTTGCTTGTGTTTCTTTGTGTGTTTTTGTTTTTGTTTATGTGTGTGAGTGTGGTGCTTGTGTGTGTTGGAGTGGTTACCTGCAAAGAAGTGAGTGGGCTAGGGGTGGGACTTTGGAATTGGGATGAAGAAAGGACCTGCGTTGGGGCACAAGGTTGGGCTGGTTGGAAGGCTGCAGCTAGTGAGGAGGCTAGTCCTGCAAATGATGTATGCAGGCCCAACATAGCACTATGAATGTATTCGAGATATGCTACCATTTGTTGCATTTATCAACTATGTACCTGGATGCCATTCCGGAGTGCAGTCAGGCCTACAGGGAGGCTGTGTAAGATTTGTCCAACTGGGGGGAGCAAGAGGGAGGGTGGAGAAGGGCTCAGAGTGGCGGATAGGGATGCAGGTGGTACATTTCCTGTAGGGTCCAACACCACTAGGGACTGGATGCTTGTCAAGGCCTGAAGAAAGGACTTATCCCCTTGAGATTGATATAACAAAAAGCTAAAACATAGTCTCACAAATTCATAAAACAGTCAAAAACTGTTACAATTGCACAGATATATAGGTTATGACATATTTATTATGCATCAAAAAAAAATTTTAAAACAGATAATTACATATCTACACATAGCATGGTTCCCTAATTAATTGGTAAAAGAACAGATTAATAATAACGGAGTCAATTATGACCTGCACAATTGAAAAGACAGACAAAAGTTGTAAAACATAAAAATTTGTAAAATACAATTAGTACATTCGGAGCTCCCAGGTAGTAGCATCTATGTTTTACCACTGTTAATTCTGTATATAAGCATAGATGATAGAGACTAAAATTGTACTATAGTGAAGAGCGTCGAAGCGATTCGGTGGTTCGGTACAAATGGAGTCCACCTTTATCAAAACTTGTCTTTGTAGTCTGTCGTACTGAGAGGTCTATACCCTTTCCCTACAATAAATATACATTTAATTATACATTTATACATGTTATTAATTGTACATTGTAAAAATAATTATCTTGTTACGTCTTTGTATAACATCCTCAGAGCTATACATTTTAGGTTACTCACGATACCTAAAATACACAAAGTTCAGACTACATTATAATTATATCGTCTTAGTCCACATGTCCTATGTTAAGTTGAGTGACATCACAATAGATAAAAGTGCACTGGATTAAACTATGCATCTATACATACATTGTACAGTAGTGAACGGGATTATTAGGGAGCTGGCTTTTGGGCTCCTAAAGGCCAGATTTTGATGTCTGAATAACACTGGTGGAGCCCTCCTCTTCACACACGATAAGGTGTGCCACACCACCATGGCATGCAGCATGTTACACAACATAGCCCTGCAATGTAACATCCCATACACTGCAGAGGATGGAGACCATGAAGAGCTACCAGATGATGTTGAAATGTCAAATGAAGATGACAGTGGTGAAGATGAATGAACTGACATACGTCAAGATTTTCTCGACAACTTCTTCAAATGAGTGTGAGTATATATTTACAGTTTATTACATTACATATTAAAACCAACTTTCAATCTGATGAGGATGACAGTCTGTGCAGGGAATGTTTTAGAATGGGTAAGTTAAGAAAAATACACTGCAAAGATTTTGTCGATCAAAGTTTTGGCACACTGAGTACTCTGTTCATTTACATAATGTATCTTGCATTGTTCTTAGAAAATGTGTCCTCAAACTGCTTCATTTGTCATGTGAAAAAATGTATTAAGTAATCAACTAATTGCTTTTGATTTTTAATGTGTTCTAAGGTCCTTCACCATGTCATCTTAATTTGAACATTTCAAAGTTGTAACATTTGCAGTTATATGCTGCTGTTGCAAAGTACAAAGGGAGCATGGGTAGATTCTTTGAAAGACTCACACAGACTTTGGGTATACATATCATGTACATAGACAACTTGCACAGTGATTGAATTGAAGTTTATAAAATTCCGTTAGATTTGTTTTCTATGGAATGTTGGTACCAAGGCAATTTGTGCTTTTTATATTGCTCTGACAACATTTGGTAGTCGACACAAAGCATATTAATCTCCCTTCAGATTTGCTAAATCCTCATTTTGTGTTAAGTGTGAGGCTGTTGGTGTATGTTATCATTATAGCACAGCACTTAGAGTTGTTTGTTACATTGCACAAGATACTGCAACCCTGTATTGGAATGATCCAGTGGGCACTAAATGGAGTACTGGCATGATTTAGACTATTGGTGTTATTTATGTGGGATTGCTATTGTGGACCAGGAGATCTGGCTCCAGCTGATGACAAAATAGTTAGCCTATTTATTCTGATGTATTTAATTATATTCCGTTCTTCCATGGTGGCAAGGACAAGACCTGTAATAGAGAAAAAGACACTAAGTATTCTGGTTACGCATGGGCTGTAATGTTTATAAAACAAAAATGACAAACATTTATTTCTTCCAGTTTAATAAACTACTAGTTAATTATCTAGGTATGTTTTTTGCTATTTTTGCTCATTTTTAAAAAATGTGGGACACATTACCCTCATGGAAATTATTTATGAATAAACAATCTTTTTAATGTTTACATTTTAAAATGTATGATGTGTTGAAAAAAATGAAACAATTGAAAAATGAAATACAACAAAAGTCTTTGGCTTTGACAGTTTTGTTTTATTCAACATAACCAAAAAAATAACAACACAGCATCAAATAAAAACCAAACCAAAAACTTAAAACAGTCAATTACGATTAATGAAACTGTTACTGCAGAGATAAAATTGTTTCAAGTCCAATGTCCAAAATACAACTGGCATCAGAAAGGTAAATATGTCCAGAAAATAGCCCAGAGACACTGGAAGAAAGTAGGTTCTGCGTCTCATGCTGGTGGTATTGCCAGCCTCTCCTGGTAGTCTGCCTGAACGTCCCCTCTTGAGGGGGATGGTAGATCTACAGTTGCAGGGACAAAGGTCGGTGCAGCGGTTTCCTCTGGTGGCAGGGCCTCCCTTTCTGTGGCTGAGGCAGATGTAGTTGGATCAAAGTATGGGGAAGGTGTTGCTGGAAAAGCCCTACACATATGAGTGAAAATATCATGCAGTGGGAGGAAGACTGACCCAAACACAAGCGAATATGGTCAACATTAGCCACTGAGGTATCCAAAAGGAAGATGCCCAGAGATGGGGATCAAGGCTCACACCATTTGTAGCTGATTAGAAGAGGGACCCAAATTGGTGCCAGAAGGTGGAGGAAGTAATATACCGCAGTAGGGGATGCCTAAAAAAATGGTAAAAAATATGTAGCCTATGGCAGGCATGGAGGACACTGAACGTAGAATGAAGCCAATTCCATGGAAGGTATTGGCTATACCTGTTGTTGTACCGAAGTGTAAATGATAAATGCATAGACTATTTGCTACTTAATTCCGTAAATACAAATGAATCACCTGATAATACTGTAGCATTAGCATTGCAAATTGATCAAAAGCTTATGACATTATGTGAATATCTCTGCAACTGCCACCGGCGGCTTATTAAGCTAATGTGTGATGAGCAAGTTTAATGAAAAAGAGTTTAAAAAAAAGAAAATATCATGCAGCACCCCGGTCAGGGAGCCAAAACTGGAGTTCAGATTCTCCATTTGTACATTGTGCTCCCTCTGCAAGTGCTTCATCTCCCGGAGCCCTGCCAGAAGATGTTGCATCATGTCTTGGGACCGATGGAGGGATCCCATGACTTGGTCGATGGTGCCCTTGATGACAGTGAACCCAATGGCCTCACTTTACTGGCCCAGAGATTCCCTCCCATGAACCCTACCCCCACTGCCCTGTGCCCTTGACCGAGTGTGCCCCATCCCACTGGTTCCTACCTGAACTGGAGGTAGTGGTGATGCATCAACAGCAGGCAGGACTGTGGAGCACAAGATTGGAGTGATATTGGTTTGTACACAGGAAGTGGAGGTAGCCAGAGGCTGAGGTATGGTAGGTGGTGGGGTGGGAGGTGTAGGCTGAATGAGACTCAGTGTCGCTGTCTGCCCAGACAGGCCAGATGGACCAGGCTACTCCTGGTCAACAAGACTCGCAGTACTGTAATCCTCACTAAAGGCTTGATTGTGGTTGTGTGTGGAGGTATCCTCAGTGGTAGATAGTTGTCCATGTGCTCTGACTGTTGGACCTATTATGAATTGTTTACAAATACAAAATACAAAAATTGAACAGTGCATCTAACTATTTTGAAGCAAAAATTAGAAGCAACCTAAAAGTAAAAAGTTAATTACTATATTGATTGTACTTTTCAGTAGTATTATAGTAGGCACACACAACTACTTCAAAAAAGAAAACATGTCCTGAAATACAATATGATAATTGAAAAGTATACATAAAATATACCAAACATTTCACACAACACAGAAGAGAGGTGAAATGTGAATACAAGGATTGTAAGGCCAGGCAGCTAATATTTTGACCTTTATACAATTTTAGAAGTATATATAGCATTTTTCATCATATGAACATTGCAGAGTACAATTTCGCAAAAATAACCATGTGTATTCTGCATACAAAATTACATTCCTTAAATTTGTTTAGTAAATAAACTTTGATTTGTGAAACAAATTTATATCAATTTCATCACATAAAAGGGATTGAACAACATACATAATTAAGCACAAAAACATTTGAAATCATAGCATGATATAGAGATTGATCAATAAATAGCACTTCCACATATGTGAAAAAGTGATAGGACAGAGAGAATGAGCAAAATAACATTGCAATATATTTTCACAAAACAAAAACAAGGCATCATGGTAGTTGCAGTCATTTCAACTAAACATTAACAAGACTTGAAAATGTACAAGTTAAACATGCTGTTAAAAGAACAGACATTTACATTATAAAAACATATGTGCAATATGATATTTGGTACAAACACACTTACAAGCAACATTTCATCTTATATAATATTTAGGTTTAGTGACACATTCCCACCAGAGATTTCTGTCAAGCCTTCAAGATATAGGATCTGCAAGACATTCTCTTGCCAGGGAAAAAGTTATAAGGGAGGCTGGGAGAACCACCACCAGTCCTCTGGGGCTCCAGGTGATGCTTGCAGACAAGGGAATGCACTCTCTTCAGCAGGTCATTCCACCTCTGCCTAATTCCCTCCTGTGTGTGCAGGTTGCTAGCTACAGAATTCACTCTGTCTACTATTTTAGCCCACATTTGCCTTTTCTGAGATATTGTTGTATTTGGTACTTGGAAACCAAATAATGGTAGCTCTACTCTAATAATTTCATCCACCATGACTGACAATTCTCCCTCTGTAAAACACGGATTTCTCCTCCCTGCCATTGCCAAGCAAACAAAAATTAAATGAATGTTAAACCCACAAGAAAATAAATGAGAGAAGAAATAAGGGACAAGAAACAGAGAGAGCCAAACAAATAAACCTGACTCAACTGGCAAACGTTCTGCTTGAAAATGTTGTGGTGCAGTGGAATGGCAAAGGATCATGGTCTGAAATGAAGTGTGCTTTATAGTTTGGGACGCAGGTGAACACAATTAGCCACCATCAGGTGTGTGATGCTAGCATTCATCCTACAGCCACAGTAATAGTCCAATGCTGAATGTGCCCCATGACAGAATCACTCTGTTAGCAATCCGCCACCAGAGGACCACCAGCACAACTGTGAAATCTATATAGGGTTGGCACAATGCTGCCACCCTGAAGGCAGTGGAGCAATGTTAGCCAGCAGATAAGTCTGCTGCGTCAACAGCGGTGAATCGTTTATGTGACACTCTGTCAATACAGATGGCGATTCAGCCAGCACACGTCTAAATACAATGGGCAGGATTCCATGAGCTTGGCGGAGTACAATGGGAGCCCTGCCAAGATCTAAATCAGGCCTTAAATCTAGAGCTGATTGTTTAATTTCAGCCAATATCCTAAATCTTCCGCTTTATGTGGTATAAAGTAAAGCATATTGGAATACAGAGGCATGGAATAGAAGGCAATGGAGATAGCAGTATTGACTCAATCACCTTCTTTCTTGCCATGTACAAAAACTGTCTTTTGGTATGGTTGACTCTTCTTTGCTTTTGCAGTACTGCAGCCAGAAAAGTGTAGACCTTTAGGCCTGGCCGCATATGCTACAATTGATTAAGTAGATGCTGCTTCTTCTACAGCAGAGACTGATCGTTAATGAAGGTCATTTGATAGATAATAAATGCATTCTATATTTCCAAATGGATCAGGTCCAAAGCCAACTAAGCCCAGGAACTAAATGAAAGTTTTGATGTGGCCAAGATATTGAGCAAATAGGATATGGTAAGTCTAGCAGATGTTCTGGAAACCTCAATACAGTTTCATCTTATTGCATTCTCATACTGCTGTAATCCCTGCATATGGAAGAAAATTAACTAATTATAAAATAGTATATATAACTGCAGAGAATAAAGCCAGACCAGAATTGGTAACCTTGTCCTCATACCCAAGCAGGAAAATCTTTTCAGAGATACACTCCCTTTACAATGCTACCTGTCCATATTATTGAATCTACCTGCCCTTATTAGTGAATCCATGTCCCTGGGGTGACTATATACCAGGTAATTATTGAGACTATTGAGACTATCTTTTCTCAAGGGCCACTAGTGGTATTTGAAAAGGATGATGCCACAGAATGTGTAATTTTTGCTGTAATTCCACACAAGCTATTCTTTATATAGGAGAACTCTTTGAGCACATTGTATTTCCATGTACGGCATGCCAGGATGTGACTTTCTTTTCAGTATGATGCTCATCTAAACTAGAAGAGTGAACATACTATTTTACTTAGGTTCTGATTATGATGGGGCCACATACTGCTATTTGATTACAAACTCCTGTTGCACTCAAAACTCTGGTGCAAATTTCTATTGAAACATGAGTTTGCATTCACCATGTGTCTGGAAATACCTGGCACAAATCATGGCAGCAGGTGAGCTCAAGGATTTCTTTGCCATCCAGTAATAGGTAGAATCATATGCAAATTATTTGCAGTTCCCCACTCCTGTAGACACACACCATAAGATGCAGAACATGGTGCACCTGCTAATTGCCACTGCCCACACATTTACAAATTTCTGGGTGTGCAATTTACACATGATTTTTACAATGAAACAATAGTCAGACCCTTAGAAGATGTTTGTATTTTACACCTATTGAAGGTGTTAGTGCTTTTCTGCAATTGTATATGTTCTGTGTTTCACTTTCACTATTCACTAATTTGTCACTTTTAGGTTTGTTTTGTTTGTATGGGTTTGTGCTTCCTTTGTTAGCTGTACCTAAAAAAACTAGGAGGGGTGCTGCTGCAATATCTGGTCTGAAATCGCCTTGAGAGGGAAACCATTGGAAAAGGGATATTTTACCCATTCAAATGTTGCCCCTCCCCTTTCCAACAGTGCCTCTACCCCATCTTCTATTCCTGGAGGGTAACAGTATACCACCATGGACATCTAGAAAAAATAAATGGCACCCACTCTAGTGGGGTTTTCTATTCTCTCAGAGGTGCAACTGTCCTCCCAAGAGAAGTAAAAGGCTTTCAGTATTTTTCTGCCTGTATGATAGGTGGAGGCTGTCCCTCAGATATCTGTGGTGGCTAGTGGCAGAGGTACTGCTGCTGGATCATGTCCTTGTCACAATTACCATGAAGGATTCTCTTTGAGCGAGGCACCAATTGAAAGTCAAGCCTCTCCCATTTCCAATGGTACCTCGCCGGTCTTGTAATTCCCCTAGGGAGGCAGTTTTATGTGCCCGCATACAGCTGTGCAAAAAGGAAAATAACAGCCAGCTGTTTGTTACTGTTATTTATTTCTGCAGACCAGATTCACCAGAGGTGCAGGCATTCTCACTTGGCCTCATATGTATGGTAAAGAAGACACCACATTTTAGTTCCTCATGCTTGGTGTTTGGTGAGGAGTCTTGTTCCGTTCTAGGCAGCTAGAACTGGCTTTATCAGAGTCGCAGTCAAATGGAGGGTTGAGCCACATGTCTTGTTGTGTATCAGGGTAGGAAAATGGATGGTGGAGGGTGGAAGCATGGAGAAGAGGAAGGATGTCCAATCTTTGCTCTCTTTGACCCTAGTTTTGCCCCTTGTTTCAAAAACAGGATTCTAGTTGTATAATTTCTTTGGGAAGGCCTTCTGCAAGACTCTTTTGCAACCCAGATTCCAGGGAAGTCTTTAGACATTGTGTGTCAACTCCTGTATCATTCATTATCTTCAGGCAATAAATACAAATACAGTGGAGCATTATGGCTTCTTGGAAAAGTTGCTCTTTCTTTAAGTAAAGAAGAAGAGAACTAAAAACCCTTCAGAATGCCCAATTGTTGATACTAGCTCTGAGATATCCAATCAGGTTGGGGGTGGCGGGTAAAGCAGCTCTGATCAGCCTCCCAGACACAAGGGGGAGGTCACCCCACACTTCAAGATCCAAAAGAAGAACTCCATTAGAGAGAGGCACTGCCAGAAAGGGAAGATTCATGTGTGAGGTATCGCAAAATGTGCCTAGGTTCAGACCACTTGCAAAAAATGTAACCACCATTTTTCCATAGCATGCAGAATACTATCTCTTCAGTTAGTGTTTGATTGGATAGATGGGCTTTACCCACACCCACCACGGAATGGGAAATGGTTATGAAATTATTTCTGGCATGGGGTGTATCCTCAAAACCAGGAGGCTTCACCCACATTTCTAAATTCCCTGGTCGCTTATTGCTAGGATTGCTACTCATGCATCATAGATCTAATCCTTTTGTGAGGGGAACCATTGGTAAAGGCAGACGCTGTCATGTGTGGGGTTGACAGAGAGGGGGACAATATGCCCTAAGGCATAGACCACAAGACTTAGCTGGCTTCAGCAAATTGTGTCTTCCTCCTGGTTGAGGACTTCAGTGTGTCACTGACATGCTTATGTGCTCAATCTATTGGAGACTGATGTGGAAACAATTCTACCTAAGCACTTGGCGGAGAACCCAAAGAGAGACACCTCCATTGTGAGCAGTAAGTACAGAGGCTTTCATGCATGAACTCGTGTCATCTTCATCCACTGCACTGCAAAGAGAGCACAGAGTATTTAAAGGTCACACCTTCCTCACTAAAGGGATACATCAGTGTCTTCTGCCCATTATTGTTAATATGCTTATAGCCTATCACAATTGTGTAAACTTTTGCACATGATTTTCAATTTCAAGTTTTTTATTTAAGATTTAGATCTCCAATGAGCTCCTCATAGGAAAAAATGTATACATTTTCAATACATATTTCAAAATCTTTAAAAAAGAGTTACACCTTTTAAAACATGTCATAAAGCTGCGTAGACAGGCACACCTTGTGGGGAAAAATTCTTCTTGGTGATGGCTTGGGGTGTAGTGATATTATCAATGGTAAAGCTGTCTGTTCAATTTGAATCTTCACATTATCGTGTGCCCAGCTTTGTCGAGGTTCTAGGACACTATTTGTAAAAAAAATTCCGACTTAATCGAGCAGAAAGCCCTGACTGTAATTATTTGGCAGGCACCGCAAACCGTTCCTATGTAGTGGAGAAACAAAACTCCCTTTCCAAGGGTTTAGTATTTCTTCATGCAGATAACAATATTTGAATATAGGTAACAGGATTGCAGACCAGAGACTTTCCTCATCTTGTATTACTGTAATAGGAATTTCATTAGAGCCCCTAGCACTTACTTCATGTATACACCCCTTAATCTGACCCTAAGTCTGACAGGGAAAATTGTAAATTTTTAGATGTTTCTTGAAGTATTGGGGCAGATATTTGAATGGGGGCTGTTACTTTCATATTAGGGGTATTTAATTCAGACAGATATTTTGCTCAAACGTCATTTGTAATTACCTATATCTTAGGGGAAACTCCACTACCTTAGGTTGCTGCT
The DNA here is from genome assembly GCF_964261635.1 of Lissotriton helveticus. Taxonomy (NCBI): domain Eukaryota; kingdom Metazoa; phylum Chordata; class Amphibia; order Caudata; family Salamandridae; genus Lissotriton; species Lissotriton helveticus. The sequence continues at coordinate 2,134,196,244 of NC_136059.1, read as the reverse complement.
ATCACCTTCGAGAAGCTTCTAGAATTTGTTTGTATTGCTACTTCTCAAACATGATCTACCTGGAGCGTTCTTAATCTACTCTTCCGTCTAGTTCTTCTACTTTTAAATTGTTTTATTATTTTCCCTCTTTGCAGAATAATTTAAGACTTGTCATCTTCCAAACCTGTTCATGATCTTGGTATTATTACAACCCTTGAGGGGATTTTTCTTGTTTAATTTTTTCTTGCAGGGATTTTCTAACACAGACCTCTCCCCCAAGAAGTTCTTCATATGGTATCCAACTTTAACAAGTGGGTTTTGCACAGACCCAAATGAGTCTTTGATAGCAGTTTTTAACATTTATTTTAACATTTCTTTTAACTTTTTTATCCTACCTGTATTCCAGTGGACTTTGCCATTATTTACATTTAAGTGTACCATTTCTCCACTGATGTTCCAGGGCAGTGCTCCATCGAATGAAAAAAACAACTTTAAAAATAGAATTTTATGGTAGCTGAAAGTGTTATTAAAAATATTTATATCACATATCAATGCAAATACAGAATAAGACACTGTAACATATTAAATTATTGATGAACCTGTATTACAGTTATATGTATAGTTTACTGGGACATAGTTATCCAATCTTCCATTAGCAATAATGCAGCCAATTTCTTGAAAGAAGTCTAAAATTAATAATCCTTGTTTGTCTGTTTTATTACTAAATAGAGCTTTGGTGTTGAAATCACCCACAATAACTAAGAAGTGGCTTTTTTCTGTCTTATCTCTCTGAAATATGCACAATAACAAAGGTTTGGCCAAACATTAATCTTAGGTCCTGGTGGAATATATAAATATCTTTCCCAACTTTTTTTATTGTTACCAAAATCAAATAACACATTTCTGATCTGTCAGCTATATTTTCAATGACGGTAGTATATTGGACTAAGTTAGTATAATGAAGAAGTTGAGATATGGCCAAATATGTTTTTTATTTATTAGAGTCGCTATTTGTTAACTCGCCTGACCCATTTTGGACTTTATTACTAGGCAGTTAAGCACTAAATTGCATTCATGAACACCTGTACACCATGTTTTTTGTATACAGATTATATCTGTTTCAGCTTTCTACTGCATTCAATTTTTAGGCATTAGAAGCAAATCCTGTAATTTTCCAGGATTGGACCCCCAACCCGTTATTAAACTTGCTGACAAATCAGATGGTCTGAAATATATCTTTTTAACTACGTGTGCTAGCTACCCATTTCCATTGTGATAGACTATCTTCCTCTGAGAAATCATGACAAGAATTGCAATTTTCCAAAACTGAAACTGCCCTCTCTCCAGCTCCTAGAGATATTACAGTTGTTTCCACTTTCTACTTCTAAAAAAAAGTCAACATTTTTTATACTCAATTTTACAAACACTTTTCAATTGAAGATTAAACGTCACTCTTGTTCTTTTACTCTGGATCATTGCAGTATGTTTCCCGAGTATATATACCTACTATGTACCATTTTCAAAACCTCCATTTCTGCAAATATAATCTATTCAATGGAATATTCTGCTCATCAACTAGAGTAATAAAATACAAAATAAGCAGCATTTTATCTAAATTCATCTTTGTAGTAGTTGTAAATGTGTAAACCATAGTGTCAGAGGAAACTCGATTTAAAGATGGTAGAAAGGCTATTACATTTGGATTGAGGGTGAAACCAAGCTTAAAAGTGTCTTCAATTGCAATTGTGGGATACTGAACCACATTTGACAAAATCTCATTTTCTTTTTGGGTATTAATGAAATTAATTTGTCCGTTGTTTCGAATTGTGAGTGAGAGTTAAAGGATTTTACTTTCTTTTTGACACAGTCTGAAGTGAATCCAAGATTTCATAAACTGGGGCATATTTCATTTTCATTGGACATCTTTTAGTGATTCTACATAGTTTCCTTGTCATTTTTCACTTTTTCATCAGATTAAGCCATGTTGTTAATTGGAACATTTTCTATATCTTTCCATTAAAAATTGAAAAGGAAGCAGGGGTTTTACTGGAACTTTTTCTTCAATGACAACTGAAGCTTCTTCAAATAAACATCTTTCAGGAATATATTTGTGTACTATTTTGTCTTTTCACATTTCTTCCCTTATATCTAATTTTCCCAGCTCAGGGTTGGCTGGCTTCTCTTGTTTTGTTGGAGACTTCCTTACAGCCTTTTTTTAATGTTTCCTTCCCCTTTAAAGGAAGAGTTTCGAGAATCACTGGGAGAATATCTAGAATATGATCATACCTATCAATTTCAGTAAACTTAATATAGATGATAAAATGTGTTCCAGACAATGAATAGATTCAGAATATTGTACATATTCCCCTGGGAAATTGTAGGAAGACTGTAGATTGAGCTCCAGTGTTATGGACAGATCAGGGATGGAATTTGAATGCATGCTCGGAGCACTTCTAAACAAATTCATGGTTATTTTCTGATTTGTTGCGAGTTCTTTTGTAGGTGTCAAATAATCAATATTTCAAATGTGTCTGTGTGTGCTTGAATAAAGTCAATATAAAAGTCTGGAAGCGTATAATCTATAGGAATTACAGTCAGTGAGTGTCAGATCAGGGTTGAGAGTATCTTGTGATTTTTGTTCTTTTAGAAGAATTTCTTCTGCAGTCTGGGAAGTAGATTTTACCAATAAAACGGAATTCGTTTCCTCAATCACTCTTGAAAAATAAGGTGGAATAGGAATATACCCTTCAGCATGCATATGTGGCTGTATTTATTTCACAGACAGTTTGATTTTGTCTTTTGGCACACTTTTTCGTAGTTGTGGTATAGAATAATCCCGTATGTACTGAGGTGAATGAAGTAAGAGTTCTGTAAATCATTAACCAAATCCAAGTCCAAAATACAAACTATATATAAAGGTGTTCTAGGCAGTGTCGTAACTAATAAGGTCTACAATGAATTGTAGACTACAATCAAAACACATATGTGACACTGTAGCACACAGAACTCTGCACCTTGCTAATATTTTTCTAAAGAACCTGTCCATGTATTTTCTTTTTTCCTTTATTTTCATCACTTCAAGTGTTGTGGGTAATCTTGATCATAAAGTGCAAGCGTTCAAACACATCTGCCAGCCGACATATGTTTAGTTTATAGCAAGACTTTTTCATGGTTCGAATAGTTCTGGTGGTAGACAAGCCCAATAAATGTCAAGAGATTGCAAAACTTTTCATAGTGTCTATCACACATGTAAAGGTGAAGTACAGCGAAGTAAATAAGTATTTTATTCCATTTCTCATAGTAACCAAAGTCAAAAATGCCCTCAGTTTTAGCATATGTAAACATTAGGCATGATATTCTTGAAAAGGTGAGCCGTCAATAAGGTAGTTTGGTGTCCTACCTTCCTAACAGGTGATCTTTTTAAGCTTATCATGGCTTACCTAATGTTTACTTATGCTGAAGGACACTGATTTCATCCTCCTAGACCTGTGTCTCTGGGTTTGTTGTGTGTACCATGTTTGCCTGAAATTGGATTTTAGTGTTAGTTGACGTCACGGACGTCCCGGCGACTGGGACAGCCATATAGATGTGCACCAAATTAATGAGTTGGGCACAATTAGACGTACCTAGAGCTTGGAGAGTTGGTTTGTCACATCATTCAATAGAACAGACAAACCCTTTGAAGTTCCTTGGGTCATTGATCACCTGACCGCCCTGTTCCTGTGGCGGCCAGTTTATTTACCTTTTTTCTTTTCTCACATATGCAGAGTGACTAATAAAATAAAGGTCCTGACGAATTCTGCTGGATCTCTATAGGGGACTAACTTAAGGCAGAAACATGTTGACCCACATTATGGATATATTGCTTTGATCCCTAGTCCTCTTTTTTAACGTTGTCCGTGAAGCCACTCAAGAAAGATTTAGTGGACCCATAGAGACAATTTATAGTCACCTCACTTTTTGCGATCTGCCCCTCATTCACCTCTTTCTAATGCTCATCTTGAGAAAAAACCTCAGCTCCTCCCTTCGGGGAGTCGTCGCCCACACCTCGGTGTGAGGAGGGACGCATATGATGAATCATGTCTCCTAATGGTGAGTCAGGGTTCTCGTCCTGAAGGGATTTCTCCTCCTTCTCCCCTCTGATATTACACAATCGATTTCTTTCTTCTTCTTCTCCTTGTTCACATATAGCCTGGCATATTTTGTGTGATATATGGCAATTCAAAGAGATCAGTACCCCCTGGCTTTCTTGATCCTCTTTGATCCTTTATGTGTAGAATACAAGTTTTGTGTTTAAAATTGATTTTTTTAATCTCACGCGATATTTGCGATGATGCTGCGACTGCCAGCACAGCCCTTGTGTACTATAATGGGACATCGCGACTATCAATGTTGTGGCAAATATTATACATACAAAAAATATATCAATGAACCATTAATTCATTGTTATGGAGATATTGAGATATAGATAAATGTTTTTATAGAGTTATTTATATAGTGGGTTATCTACTGTGATGGTTAGAATTAAATATATAGCTATAATTTGTGGTGGTAGCTATTGAAATCCTGCTTTTGCTTTCCGCTTTTATGACGTAACCACGGGGATCACGATTACCAACGTCATAGGGATCTACGAGCTCACTGCAAAAACGGAAAATAGGTTTTAGAGATGGTTGTTCTAAAAATACAGGAGAAAAACATGAGTTTGAAATATACAGTAAGAAACCGATAGGACGTAAAGTACTGTAATGAGTGTCCATATATGTGTTTTCACTTTATGGAAAAGGCATGATTGCCAAGGTTAACAACATCATTGCAACGTCCTGAATAACCGTGGAAATGGAAAATACGTCTGATAGATGGTTTTTAGCCTCTTCGGTGCTCGTCATGGCGTACACCTCTCGAGTGCTCATGACGAGCTGAGCTCGTCATAACCACACCCGTTTTTATTATGGCCCAGCACAGCAGAGGAATAGCTCCAGCAGCCAAGGTGTTAAAGAAACTTAGTAGAAACATATAAGTTTAAACATGCTTTGAAAGAAGTATGTATATAGTAATATGTGTAAGGCAATGTTTAAAATGGATGTTTTTGTATATTATTTTTGGGTTGTGTGTTAGTGGCTATTGGATGTCTGGTTCTGTTTTCCGTTTTTGCGATGTGTCTACAGGGATTTCTGTGAACATGATTTTAAAAAACTCTCCTAAAATTATAAAATGAAAAAAAAATTACATTTACTGAAAATTTTAAAAAAACACTCAATGGCCCAAGAGGCTTACTGTGATTTACTGCGCACAACTTTTTACATTACGTGGCAACCAGCTGCATACCATGGGAGATACATGGAGGTACCCATGCAACAACCCATGGTTTTTAATGCAAAACACTATCTACTAACATTTATAGACAGGGATATGTGTTAAAGATTATGCCTCTTTGAGGCTGCCGTTAACTTGGAGATAGGTTTCTATATCTCCAAACTTTTCAAACTTTGCATGTCTGCTGTACAGCACACATATAGTGCTTGCAAAGTTTTAAACTATGTCTAAGCACAGTATTTTGCACTGTACTGCAAAACTGTGTGCATGGTGCTAGGCACAACATTTGTGAGCCAAAGCTGTAGATAGCAGCAGCATCACCATAGCTTACTAGATATGCCATTGCCCTGCTCTCTCCTCCTGAATCGAGGCTTATATAGCAACTTTGATTGCTGTACTGAGTTGAAGTAAAATTTAGTAAATCTGCCCCTAATTGTCAGCTGGGCAGGGGATAGGGGAAAAGAGAGGAAAATAAGGGAAAACAGAGAAACTAGGGCACAGAGGAAACATGAGAAAAATAATGGATGACAGGTAAAGAGGAGATAAGAGTGAAAAGGAGAGAGAGGAGAAGCATAAAAAGGAGAAGAAAGAAAGACCACATAAAAGCAGAAAGGAAGATAAAGAAAGACAAACAAATATAAACAAATATCATGCACGGACACATTTTGTAATTGGTGTTGCATGTTACTGATTCCTTTCCATTCTGTAGAGCAGATATAGATTGCTTCCTGTGGGTCTTCAAAAGACTAGCTCAGGTGGAATTTATACATGAGGAAATCAGACAACTGGGGTAGATTTGTGGATATTCCTAGTTGGGTCCAGCAGTAAAAGTTTACCAACGTCTATAAACTTGCCAGTTTATGGTTATTCATCAAAATATTTCAGAATCGTTTTTAGGCTGATGCTGTATGACGTGTCCGGCCAGCCGTTACGGTGGATCTGGGCCTCTGAAATATTGAGCCCATGGACCCCAGGAACCCCAGGCAATGATGTTTTGGTCGCAGCACAGCTGGGGCGGCTGCCTGTATTGAAGCGCAGAGACCGGTCCAGGGTGCATTCACAGGTACAGTGGTGGTCAGCGCTTTGGCTTGGATGTGGAGCCGGGCCGCATTGGTGGAGGCACCGGTGTTCGCTTGGTGAACCGGAGGAGCGGAAGAGACTAAGCGTTCCTGCGCAGCTGAGGTGGGAGAGCCCTGGTCCTTCTGCTTACCAGGTTGCTGCTGCTGTGGGACAATGGTGACCCGTGGGGCGGTCCACAAGTACTCTGGATGAGATGCAGTTGGAAAAGAAAAATGCATTGGGGATTCCAAGCCTGGCCTTTATGACCCAGCATTGGGATGGGAAAGGCGTGATGCAGGTGAACGCAGTCCTTTGTCGGGAGACCACGGAGGCAGTGCTTAATTTGAGCAGGTGCTTTTAGGTGCTTAGTACCAGCACTTCTTTCACAGTGCCGGGGCTATGATTTCTGGTCCTGCAGGTGGTGGTCTCAATATTAATTGCCTTGCATGGTGACGGGCTGGTATGTTTTCATAGGCAGGCATACATCTGTTCAGGCAGGCATGATTGGGTATCATCACTTTAGTGATGCTGTCGTCATGCCTGTCATGAATCCAAGATGTCATCATTAAAGAATGGCTTGCATTCTATTCCCCGAGTCTACTGCACCCGGCCACTGCCGGAGCGTAAGCCTCCCATTGGATAATTGTAGTGGGGGCCTGCAGCCCTGCATTGCTACTATCCTCAATGTGCGTTATGTTGCTGTGGCCCACCACAACTGGACTCACCTGCAGTTTCCGTGCGCTGCCTCCAAGCATGCTAATTAATTGCAGTAGGTGCAACAGCCATACTCACGTCTCACAGGCATTGCAGCATTGCGGCTGGGCCACAGCAAGCTGAGCAGTGGATGCCTATGCCATCGTCATAACTGGACCAAACTAATTACAGGCAGCACTAGCAGTGACAAGACCTGCTGTGCTCAAGCAGCCTCCTGACCTGCAACAAACCCAGTCAGACCGCACTGATTAATATGTAAAAAAAAAGCATTTTCATTTGGTGTTCATTTTTTTTTCGGACTCATCTGTCGGTGTAGCTAAAGAAGTAAAACGCATGTCTTAGGGGACAGACAGCAGAGCATGGTTACAGGATAGAGACTGAGGCAGTGCGGTGTTGAAAGTTGGGCACACCGGAAGTAGAAGTGGGCTGTAGCCTCCTTAGCAGCATTTTCAGCCCAGCACTTAATTTTTTACAAATTAATCACTCCACGGAGGCATTAGACAACCAGTCTGGTGGGAGATCAGGATTACTGCAACGCTTTTGCTTTTCTTTCTGGCATATACCGCAGCAGCTTAAGCAGAAAGAGGGGTTGGACTTCAAGCCCCAGTGCCGAACATGGGAGGAAGCTGCCTAGGTTTGTGTGCGCACCAGGAGGCACACTACTTAACACTGGCAGGACTCTTGCAGCTCGGGAAGAGTGCGGGTTGCGTCCAGGTACGGGCCCGGGCACAGAGTGGACCAAGAGTGGACCTGAATGAGCATGTCAGCAGCCAGAAGAGGCAGGATGGGCTACACCCTTTTGCTCGCCACCTTAATGAGCAGTTTATAGGTTATTGGCTATGCTATCGGCTCTGCTGTGACACTCTTCCCTGAACGAGGTCAAGATCAAGGTATTTTTGTTTTCCAGGGTTTATTACTCAGTGCCTGTGACTGTTTTTCTTGACTGCCTCGCGAGCTTGCCTCATCGACGTCCATGCTTGGCTTAATTCTGTTGCTACCCAGTTGGTGAAGTGGGCCTAATGGTGTTGACGTGTGTTGCAACAATGGGCAGAAAGAAAGCCCCCCCCCTCAAAACCTCTGCCTGCCCCTCCCTGTGTGTCATCCATAGAAGTTTACCCCATCAGGCTGTGTGGACCATGCCCACGTAAATAGAACGTGTTGAGAGGAGGCCCTTGATGGACAGGAACAACGCATATGCCCCCCTTGGGCCAACCGCCTGTATTAGTTTGGTGGGGCCTCCCCAGGATAGGGGCCATATCGGGGATCATGAGGAAGATCACAGGGAGCCTCCCAGGGAACAAACAGACTTATAACCCCTACCACTCCAGCCATCAGTCCAAGGCGGAAGCTGCCTGCAGAGTCTTTGCTGGCAGCCTCTCTTAATCCCAATTCTTCGGGAGGGGAGATGACTCTTCACAGGAATGCTTGATTAGGGACCTTGAGACATTACTATATAACAAGCTGGATCCAATCTTGTTGAGACTTTCTCACAATGAAGATAGGGTCTCTAAATTATTTTCCTTGATGAATAAGGGAAGGATTGGGCTTGCCCAGGGGCAGGGTACTTCAGAAGAGCTACGGGGGGTAGGTGAACTAAGCTCTGGGAGAGCCCTACGGCAACCCTTGAACCTGGAGGTGTTGCATCAGGGTCAACTAGATCCAAACCAAGTGCCTGTGAAAGTAACCCATAGCTCTACCCATCCTCTGGATGAATCAGGGGGAGATGGCACACTAAGTCTCCCATAAACCCGAGAGGTATGTTAATTTTTCCCACAGAAACAACACTGTATGTCATGGTCCTGAGGAATGTCCCTCCCCCATTTCAGCCCTAATGGGAATTCTTACCCAGAAAAACAAAGTGATGCACTTGATCAGCTCGCATCTCTCTTCTAGGAGGGAGCCTGCGGATGCTATTATTATGGTACGAAGAAACCGGTTAGGAAAATATGGCGAAGAGCCTGCATAGAGGTTAATTTTAATAATTCCTGGCTAGCTGGCGAACTACTTGCCGCCTCCCCATAATTTACATTAGGCCTACTGGGGATAGCCACAGTGCCCCTGCAATTTATCTATTGACCAGAGAGTCTAGTTAGTGCTTCACACTCTCATTCCTCCGGTAGGAGGTCCTGCTCAGTTAATGACCATCTTGCTATTAGGCCATGCCCCCCAATATCCATCACCAATAGATTTCTTCCCTTGAGTGGATTGTAGTCTTGTGATCGACTGGACAAATTTGAATCTCCCAAGTCTCAAGCAATCCATTGTGCCCTCCCGATAGTTCCATCTCAGCAACCAAAGGGTCTTATGTTGATGTCCTGGAACATTGCAGGTCTTGCTTCTAAGTTTAGTGACCCTTGGTGGGTGTCTTATGTCAAACCCTTCCACAAAATCTGTCTTCAAGAAACTTGTGCAATTGATAATAGCTTTTTCCTGGAGGGATTTATGACTTATTTTGTACCTACAGTGCCTTCAACGGCCGGTAGGGCCAAGGGGGGCTTAAATATTTTTGTTAAAATTGAGTTGGGTGGGTATACCTTGGACCTTAATTGGCAAGTTCGCACCTTGTAGGGTGTACAACTCATGTTGCCTGGATATTCATCAATGGTTTTAATTAATTTCTATATTAGCAATTGAGGACGTCCTGAGCCCTCCAGAACTCCTCACCTGGATCGTGCCTTGAGTTCTATATTAGTGATGGGTGACGGCCAACTGCAAATTGTCCTTTTTGGTGATTTTAATTGTCAGTTCTGAACCTTTCCCCAGAGGGTGGGGCCTCCACCCGTAGTTGTTGGCTGAACAAAGGCTTACATTGTGGCGAATTCCCTAAAGCCTGTAATTTGCCCATCTTATAAAGGGAGGGGCAGGGGTTCCCTTATTGATTTTATATTTGTCTCAGGACTATTATATCTGCTCATTTCTCATTTTAATATCATCTTCAGCCCTTTCAGTGACAGCAATCAATTATCCCTAACCCTGCACATTGCCTTGGGCCCAAAACGGGAAACAGCCTTCACGACGCGGCTGTTACACCGCGTGCCGTTACAACGCGGTTTCTTCAACGCAAGTCGTTACCACGAGTTGCGCTGGAGGGCGCTGCAGGACAAGGAATTTTTTAATTTACTATCCAACACCTTCCCTACTGTACGTAGGTTGGTGTTAGAATAGTAAATTTAGAAATTGCAGGTGGGCTTACAAGTTAGTTCTAAAGGAGTGTAGACATAACTTACAGGAGTCAGCCTGGAAGGAGATCGGTCAAGCCTGTGAAACGGGGGATAGCTTCCTTTTTTGGAGCATTGCAAAGAGGCCTTGGTTTTCTGAGGGCTCTGGTTTGCTTATATATGTCATCACATCCCTGAGCAACAGCAGGTGGCTCATTTTTAGGGTATATATAGCCAGGGGGCAGGAGGGGGCGATAAAACCCCTGGGACACCTGTCTATACTGGCAACTGAGTGGCTTTCACATTAGATGAAATCCAACAAGGAATTCTTGCCCTGTCCAGAACCAAGGCCCCGGGCCCAGACAGTATACAGCCAGACCTGTTTTAAGCTAATATAGAGGTTTGGGCCCCTCTATTAATGCAGGTCTTGAAAGTGGCTATACAGGAGGGGTTTCTACCCTCCTGGTCCACTGCCGTGATCGTCCCATATTCAAGAAGTGGGACAAAGAGAATCCACAATGCTATAGGAAAATTTAATTATTGGACACTTCAGTTAAAGTCCTGGGGAGGGCGATTTTAAATAGGCTGTGTGACTGGACAAAAGAGAACAACATCTTGAATGACGTCCAGTATGGATGTGGGGTGGGGAGGTTGATTGCAGACCAATGCCTCAACCTCCATTTCATTATCAACAAATATACGGTGGCTCAGTCTAAAACACTACATCTTGCATTTATGGACCAAACGTCCGCTTTTGACAGGATGAATCGCCCAAAATTGTGCGCTTTGCTCAGTGTGTTAGGGTTCGATAGTATCATTGTGGTATTATTAGCTGATCTGAACTCATCAACCTCAGCCTCGGTGCCCTTTTCTCAACAAGCAGCGTGCACTCAATAATTTTCAACAAGGTGTAGGGTTCTCCAGGAGTGCATACTTGCACCTTTTTTGTTCACTTTTTATGTGAATGGGTTAGAGTCCGTGCTCCTATCGGTGTCGGACGACTGCCCTAAGATAGGGAACATATTTCTCCCTGTTTTGCTATATGCGGATGATGCAGTCTAATGGCTCAGACCAAACCAGGTTGGACTTGTTGCTAGCCTCACATGTGTCTTTTATGGGACTCCTGGACCTCTCGGTTAATTTCTCGAAGGCCTATGTAATGGTAGTGTGCCCAAAATCTGCAAGCAGTAAGACCTTCAAGGCATCCAATGTAGCTTTGTCCAAAGTCAAGATCTCCCCTTATCTGGAAGTTTTATTTGACATTAAACATTTTGGGAAACCCCTGGTGGAGACCAAAAGTATAAAGTGTAAAACTATGGGGGTGATTTTTAGTTTTGCACTTAGGCTTGGATCCAGGGCACCAAGGGACCTTTTAAAATTCTATAAATTAAAGTATATTGCACAGCTGTGCTATGGCACAGAGTTTTTGGGGCAAATTAAGGTGGATCGGATTCAGACTATGGAGAAAAACTTTCTGTTCAAGTTGGCCCAGGTCCTCCAGTCCATCCCGGCGTTTTCGGTGCACACGGAATTGGGGCTTGATTATATCTCGGACCTAATCTCCCTAAACCCACTCCTGTGTTGGATTAAGATTTGGAGCAGGGAGGAGCTGAAGTTAAGGCGATTGATTCTTGAGGACTGTCTGTCCCTGGACCAGGTATCTAGTATACCATGGTTTGTTCATGTTAAGGTATCCTTTTTCTCTCTAGGTAGGCCTGATATTTTTATGAATCCAACTGCTCTCTCCACCCACAAGTTGGGGAGTGGTAAAAGATTGTGCCTGGAACACTCCCGTTTGGAGAGAGAAAGATTACAACTCCTGAAGCCAGCAGATAGGGTTCATATGCTTCTAAAAACTGTACAGGGGTTGGAGCCATACCTGGGCTTGGTTTGCTCACAGCATGACAGGTTTTTACTGGTCAGGTTTAGGTTTAATCAATTTCATAATTTTTTGGCTTTCCCGCAAGGATGGGTTCGGCCTGAGGAAAGGGCATCCTGCGGTTGCAACAATGTGTCTCTGCAGGAATTGCTCCATTTTATAATGTTTTCCTCTTACTTCAGTTGGTTGAGGAAGCATGTTTTAATCCCATTGCCTAAAGCCTTGCACTTTAAGCAAGTTAGGCCTGCCTTGTTTTATTTATAGATGCTGCCCTCAGAGCAGGTGACTTTTACTGTTTTAACCTATTTACGAGCTGTCTGGGCGACGAGGAAAACGAGACCCAATTAATTGTTTTATGTGTTTCTTGTCTCTATAAGTAACTTTATTGTCTATTTTTTTTGCTATTCGTGAAATTGATTTTATCATTATTGATATGTATTCTTCTATGGTGATTTTATCTACCGAATAAAGATTGATTGATTGATTGACTAGCTCAGAGTTTTCTTTCAGGGAGAAACGTGGCTTGTCATTTGAAGAACAGAGGTTCTGGCCCAGGGCCTTTCAGGCTTAATAGGGCCATGTAGAATAGTCATCACAAAGTGTTACCCTTTTCTCAGGATGACCTTGATCAAAGAAAGCTTGAACAGTGGAACATCCCTGAGCATGCGAAGTAAAAGCCTAGAAACTTGTCAAAGGACATGTAACAATTTAGCCAATCACAACACAGCAAGGAAGGGCCATTTTAGTGTACTGTAAAATGTTGTAGCTCTTTATGCATACAATAGTGGTCATCTTTGTGTAAGGCGTTGCAGATATATCTCATTCAAGGACATGCTGTAGCAGTAGAAACACACAAGTTTGAAAGTACAATCTTTGACTTTTACAATAGAAAATGTATTTAAAGTAAAAATATTGTGCTAGAACTTTATGCAACGATTTTACAGTGCAAAAAATGTTTAGCTGAAAAAGGAAAAGTTGCCTGCTGCTTTTAAGAATAAACAAAGGGAGCAGAAGGGAGACTTCAAGAATGACCTGTAGCGGCCGGCTTTAGGTCAGAGTAGCAAAGCGAGGGTGGGAGCCGGGGTAAGGTGGAGGGGGGCGATAAAGAAGGAACTTACCAGAGCCTACTGCATCGCCGCCTTCTGTAACTCTCATGGCTCCACTGCAGACAGAGGTTCCCAGCCTTCCCTGCGACCAATCCTGAAGCTGCTCTCATGCTTGAGAGCAGCTTCAGTATTGGCTGGAGCGCCAATGATTTGCACTCCCAGGGAGACTGGGTGCCTCTGACTGCTATCTCAAACCCGTAAATTCAGCTGGGGTGGAGACAGATCAGTGCGGATGTAGATTTGTCCGGCCTGAGACGGCTAGCCAAACCCACAAGCACACTCATAGAAGTGCTGCCCATCACATCCTCTCCTGAGTGCCCCCGGGATGGCCCTGCCCAAGGACGCAGCATGTAGAAGTTGAAAAATAAAATGATAATAAACTTGTCTTATTATCATTTTATTTTTCAACTTTTGAAGCGGCTAGCAGAGGGGCAACACTCCTCCGCCTTAGCAAAGGAGCTGCAGCTGGCAATGACTTCCATAAAATGGAGAAAGGCTTTCAAAAAGTTGGAGAGGCTGACCAATCACAGCACAGCAAGGAGGGGAAGGTGGGGAGATCTGGGAACACTTCACTACTCAGCCCACTAAATGTTCTCCACAAAGCCCCTTAAGCAAACAACAGAGACCATCTATGTGCAAAATGTTGGAGAAATGTTTAATGCAAAAACATGATGTAGTGGTAGGAATACATAATTTAAGTACACCTGTTGGACCTGGCCCTTTTGGCAGGTTCACCCCGAAACTTTTCGCTTTTCCCTAGCCTGTTTTTGTAACCTGGTGTTGGTGATTTTAGGTCTCTGCGCACTTTTTCACTGTGGTACAGTGTAAAGTGCGTGAGCTCTCTGTGTATGTGTGAGAGTGACCTGCCCTCCCATAGGAATGCATGGGGAATATGTGTGACCATGGTAGTTCCTGATGTGTGGGGAGTGCAGGGTCGAGTTTGGTATGTGCAAACTCGTGAGATTGAATGCTGCGTAATGATGTATGTGGCATGAATGTGTCTAGTGTGGAAGTGCCACTTCTAGACATGGGTGTGCGTGTGTAGTGAGTCTACTGGCACGTGATTGGCTGGAGCCTGGCTCCAGGAGTCTGGATGGGTCTGCCCAGTGGTGAGTGTTGAGATTAGCATGCTGATGTGAGGGGAGGGGTGCACCGAGGTCCTGAATAGGGCTGGGCTTTCCCCACACAATGCTGGCTCCGCCCCCTGTGGTGCGACTGATGACCCTAGCCTGACTAGTGAATGGGAGGGGTGGCTGAGCTCATCAAGGGGGCTCCCAAACCAGCTGCGCCTGGTTTTCCCCCCACCCTGCACCTTTAGACAAAGGAATTCACTGTATAAAAAGCGGCTGTGTCCCCTTACAAAATGTTCTTGTTTCTGACTTGAATCCTGCCAGGGGAGTGCTGCTGCTTGGGCCCAGGGGAAGGCTTGCCTCCCTGGGCCCTGCCCAGCCCCTGGATACCTGATGGACCTGGATGCCTGGAGGATCTCTGTTTGCATGGGGTCCCCTTTGCTTCACTTTGCCCCCAGGACCTTTTTTTTCCTTGAATCCTGAGCTGCCTGTGACCCTTCTTGATGCAGGGGTCACCTCTGGGGACTTGTGGGGCTGTCCGTGCCTCCAGCGTAATGTGAGCGCTTTATTTGGGCTGTGCAGCATGGAGCTGCTCTCTGTCCTGCCCTTTTATGCCTTGCAGGTGCCACCCTGCATTATGCCCGCCTTTAATTATTTTTATTGATGGGTGCCACCCCATTTATTTGATTATCTAACGGGTGCTCACCGCCGGAAAGAGAAGCATGCCGAGGGATGGCCGCCCGGGGCTCCCATGAATTAGGGAGAGCCCTGGGGCAGCCAGCAAAGCGTAGCACGGGTGTTGCGGGGCTCCCATGCAGTGGAGGGAGCCCCGGCCAAGGAGTGAGCCTAGAGCCACGAGGGCTCCACTCCCCGTAGTCCCGGTCCCGAGATGGGGGACCGGGTGAAGCATGGTGCAACCCCCCACCCCGGAGAAGCAGCCGGTGAGTAGCGCTGCCGGGGAGGAGGGCGAGGCAGGAGAGAGCACCAAGAGGAGCACCAGCGAGAGTCCCGGTGAGTGTCCCGGGGAGCTGGGGGGAGAGAGATGGAATCTGAGTGGCCCTGTATGCTCAGAGGGCTGCTCCAACGTGGAAGTGGTTTAGAAGGCCCCCGTGGGGGCCACAAGGCCCGTGTCCTGTCCACAGTTTAAGGGGACATAGTTGGTGCAGGCAGGGCGGCCCCGAATGGCAGTGGGCCACCCCAACGGTTTATGGATACTTTTTCAGAGCCCCAAGGCTCCATCATCGTTGGCGGCCATTTGTGTTGAAGTCCCAAGGAGGACTTGGGGGCCATGTTCTTTCTAGGAGCCCTGTGGGGCTCCAACCGGTTTCATTGCCCAGGCCCAGAGGGGCCCATGCTTTATTTTGGCGGCACTTTTAACTGTTTAGAGAGCCTGTGTGGCTCTGACTGGGCCGTCTGTGTTTGAAAGCCCCAGTGGGGGTTCCGAGGGCCAGAGGGGCCTGTGTTCTTGCCTCGGAGGGCCCCAGTTATTTTGAGAGCCAGATGGCTCCCTCAGGGGGCATATGCATTTATAGAGCCAGATGGCTCCAACGCCCCACAGCTGTTTCAGAGCCCAGATGGCTCCCACCCTTTGTGCAGTTTTGCTCCTAAGGTCCAGTGAGGGCCCTGTCGCAGTTTTGGCTGATTCCCAGCTGCCCAGCAATTAGTGGGCAGCTACAACGTTTAGGCGCCAAGGGAGCGAGAGTCCCTGTGTGGGACAGAGATGGCACTGTGGTGCCAGGCCTTCCGCAGCTGCGCAGCACTTAGTTCCAGCTGCAGCGTTTAGGCCCTGTGATTGTTCCCAGCTGCCCAGGAAGTAGTGGGCAGCTGCAACGTTTAGGTTTGCGCCGGTGGCGCACCCCTGACTGGCGCTGCGTGGCAGTTCGCCCTGACATTTTGGACACAGGGCTTTTGAGTCCCTTTATTAGATGGCCACTTGACCAGGGGGCCGGTATGTGATTTTATTTTGGCGCAGTGTGATTATCTATGTGATGGTAATTGCCTACTGTATTTTTACCGGTTAGGCCCAAATGTGAGTTATGCGTAATGTGCTATGCCATTATGCCTGTGACACCTCGGAATATGTTTTATGCATTATGTGTCTTACTTACACCGCTGAATGTATGGTTATGCATCATGTGTTTTCCTTACCTACACCTCTGAATGTTTCTATGCATCATGTGTAATGCTTCTGACCCACACCCCTAAATGAATGTTATTCTTAGGTAGTTGTGTTTTGCCTAGTATAGTTTATACTAGAGAGGTTATGTGCCCATGTGTGATCGATATCTATGGTTATTAGTATTGCGTAGTGTGTACCTACCTTTACCAGTAGTTACTGGTTGTGAGCTATAATTGTTCTTTTGAGCTACACTTATTCTAAGTTCTAGAAGTGCTATTTCTGCTAAGTGTTGATTCTGACAGTGGCCCATGTGGCCCTGTCCTGGTGTAAATAATCCCTTGTGAATATTGCCCGTGCCAGTTGGCACAATGTATATTGTGTGATTACTATCTGATGTGTTTTTGACAATACAGAAGTTATTTTTATATAACCTTGTGTGGAGTTCCTTTTGTGGTGTGCCTAGGATGTTGTTGCTGTTGTGTGCGTGCGCAAATGCTTTACACATTGCCTCCGGGATAAGCCTGTCTGCTTGTGCCAAGCTACCAAGGGGGTGAGCAGGGGTTATCTTGGCGTGTGACCCCCTTGCCCTAACTAGAATGGTGGTTTCTGCCTCGCTTTGGCGTAAGCCTTAGCCAACCAGAAATCCCAGTTCTAACAACACCCATTCAAATTTACACAAGAAAATATACTAAAAGTCATTTATAAAAGCAAAAAAACAACAATTTACACTGAAAACTGTCATTGGCAGAAAAAAGAAAGGTTTGCCTACTATTTTGAAAAATAAAATAGCACAGATGTAGATATATTTATCCATAGAGAGTAGAGTTCCGGAAGAAAGCATGTTGAAGGGGTTCTCAGCAATATAAGTTTGATGAGCAGGTCACAAGGACCCCTGACCTCCGTATTCAAACAGTAGCTCATCTCATTACAAACTGGCTAAATCGTATGATAAAATACCTGCAGGAAGCCCCTTTGTTAAAATTTTCAACATTTTATCAAATCCCCCCAATTTGTTTTCTATATGGTTTTTGCTTGCTTATGGACTCTGCACCCCTTACTACTGCTAAACAGCACCTAAGTAAGTGGGCATAGGACAAAAAAGAAGCCTACACTGGGTAGAGAAAATAGGCCAATCACTGCCTAATGTACAGGATAAAACTAGAACCTCACCACCACCTCCTCAGGCAATCCTCTACCTAGGAAGTCTCCGCCTGAAGATGACCACAATTCAAGAAGAAGGACAAGGCCCTATGACACACCGTCATCCCTTCCCTCTTGGTTCTATCCTCAAAAAACAATATAAGATGTAATCAATGTACCGTGAGCAAATTATTCAGAATTCAAAAAATGAATTAGTAGTTAATTTTTTATCTGATAAGGAACCATATAAATGGCAGATGCTTGTTTCAACATGTGTGCTATGATAAGCACAGGAAGCGCACTTTGAAAATTGTATGGGTAATTGTTGCTGACAGTGATAAACTCTCACTGACTCCTGCTTGAGCATTGAATCTTAATGCATTTACCAGAATGTTCATTGAAAGAAAGTGGATTATTATTTGAAGTGTGGCACCCGCCTAAAGGACTAATAATATCTAATCAGTTTGAACCCCAAAAGGTCACTAAATTAACCTGAGCTCAAGTCACTGGTGGCTCTGGCACAGACAAATTAGCTAAACTTATGTCATGGTACTTATAGAGCGCACTGTCACCAGACGGTCACCTTGCGGTGTCGCCTATTCGGCTTCCTGGCGCTGATACTAATACCGCTGTGGAACCCCTCCTGGCTTTCCCTGTGAAGTGTCCACTCCTGGGCACCCCCAGGGTGAAGCCAGGCATCCTTAGCTCTGTTGGGGCCGGTGTGGAGGCTAAGCAAGCTATTGCCCAGAGTTGCAGCGTGGGGCCCGTGATTAGAATAGGTACCGAGGCGAGAATTAACAGGTCCGAGGAAATTGAGCCCGAGACCCAGCCGAGGCGGGAATCGAACCCTGGTCCCAGGCCAGAACTCTGCATCAGGGTCTGCCGCTCTAACCATTGAGTACCATTGAACTAAGGGCATTATGCAAAGTATTTATGCAAAACCAAAGCAATGATGAAGTCAAAACACCAAACAATAATAAAAGAAAAATTGAAAAAGTTAGAAAACAAGTAAATAATGATAACAAAATGACAAAAACATGGCAGAAATCAAATAAGGGGAGATAGAGAAGTTTTTAAAGTTAATTCAACCGGGATATTCATCCTTAAAGCTTACAATGAAAATTCATCATGTTGGGTTGATATTTCTACATTTGTGTCAAATATACAATCAGGAATTTTAAGATGACATATGGCCTATTGCCGTAATCGTGGCGTTCAACCTGCAAACACATAATACTTAATACCCAGAAGTAATCACACGGAGAGTAATTTGAAGTGCAGCAGATATCTTGAGTGGAACGATGTTATACAATTTGTGAGAGCATTGTTTACAGGAAATATATAGAGAGAGTCATACTTGTTACAGGCAGCCCATTCTAAATGAGTAGTTACCGGGTTAAAAGCAGCGTCTAACATTTCTATGTAGCTCTATGCCATGAGAATGGTTTTCTTATGGGTTGTGAACTCATGTACCTATGAAGTTATATACCCTGATGCGTGGGGATTCTGGTATAATTGTAATGGTTATCAATGGGACCCATTTAGGAGTTTTCCGGGGTACCCTGTTTGTGAAATGGCAGTCAGGGCAATATAAGAGTTTTTATAGTTGTCCCATCTGTTTAGCCGTCTCTTCCCTTTCATTGAGTTCTTCTTGTACTGCATTCAAAGAATGTATCCACCTACTTTCCTTGTAGTTCAGTGACTTGGAGATTGACCCCCCTCTAGCACTGGGGAATATTTTCTCCACAACCCTTCACTTGATCTATTCAGGTTTGTGTCTGTGTAAGTTGAAGTGTTCCACTAAAGGTGCCCCCATCGTGTTGCACCTTTTATTTACATTTAAAGCGATCAGGTTGCATACCCAACAGAACTATTGTTTATACTAAATTGTATTGCCCAGGTTCTGAGGGATGCTGGGTCACCCCATAGTATTTTATGTGAAATAATGCAGCCTAAGGAAAAAGGCAATTCAATGCATTTTAAAATTAACGTTGCTTGTTTAGTAAACGCATAATTAATTTTAAGCATAACAAAATAAATCAAGCACATCATATTTGGAAAGAATGGTAACGTTGTCAGGGTATTACACAAGAATGTTAATATCTAATTATAGCCTATTACCAAATATTTGTAGGTACCTACCTGCAAACTATTCTAAATATCATTTTAAAAAAATATATTTTAAGAAATATAAGTCCCTAATAATGATCCTTCTGCCGCAGGAGCACCTAAATCAAAGGCCCGAGCTCCACTTCCTGGGACACACGCGGGCCAAGGGCAGGCCCGCCCTTGCCCGGAAGAGGCCAGGCTGGGCCACCCCTGGCATCTGCTTTCATCTGGTTTTGAAGAATAGGGCCTGGGCAATTAGAAGGTACAGCGCTTCATTTTATGTTACTATTTAGTGCACCAAGTAAAGTAAACTGTAAGCTCTATTATTATTGTATAGTTGTATCGATCATAGTCAACTCCAAGCACCTAGCAGCAATGGGGAAATGGACATGTCACAACAAACAGTAAGTTCTGCCCCAGCAGCACCCCTCTTCTTTGACCCCAACTTCTATTGACAACTGTTAGAACTGGCTATTTCTGGTAAGCTAAGGCTGACGCCAAAGCCAGGCAAAAACCACCATTCTAGTCAGGGCAAGGGAGTCACACGCCAAGATAACCCCTGCTCACCCTCTTGGTAGCTTGGCATGAGCAGTAAGGCTAAACTCGGAGGCAATGTGTAAAGCATTTGCGTCAGCACACAACAGCAACAACATCCTAGGCACACCACAAAAGGAACTCCACACAAGGTTATATTAAAATAACTTTTGTATTGTCAAAACACATCAGATAGAAATCACACATGTACATTGTGCCAACTGGCACGGGCAATATTCATAAGGGATTATTTACAGAACAGGGCCACATGGGCCACTGTCAGAATCAACACTTTTAGAAATAGAAATACTGTCAGAAATTAGAATAAAGGATATAAAATAACTGTAGCACAAATTAGCAAATATAGATCACATCCAGTAACTACTGGGAACAGGTAAGTACACACTACGCAATACTAATAACCATAGGCCTAGATCACGCATGGACACATAACCTCTCTAGTATAACTATACTAGGCAAAACACAACCACCTAAGAATAAAATACATTTAGGGGTAGAAGCAAGATCACATTACAAATGATGCATCAAAAACAAATTCAGCGGTGTAGGGAAAAAGGTAAACACATGATGCATAAAACATTCAAAGTAGTAAAGTAAAGTAAGTATACTTGTAAAGCGCACAGTTACTCCTTCCCGGAGTGTCCTGGCGCTGTATACCGCTGGGGAACCCGTCCTGGCTTTCCCTGTGAGATGGTCCCTCCTGGGCACCTCCAAGGTGAAGCCAGGCATCCCCGGCGCTGATGGGGCCATTGTGGAGATTAAGCAAGCTATTGCCCAGAGTTGCAGAGTGGGACCCATGGTTAGCGTAGGCACCTTGGCGAGAATTATCGAGTCCGCGGACATTGACCCAAGACCCTGCCGCGTCGGGAATTGAACCCTGGTCCCAGGCCGATCTCTGCTTCAGGGTCTGCCGCTTCTAACCAGTGAGCCACACTTCCCCACAGGTGTAAGGAAAGGAAACACATGATGCCTAAAAACATTCAGAGGTGCAGGGAAAGAAAACACATGATGCCTAAAACATTCAGAGGTGCAAGGAAAAACCACACAATTGCGCAAAACCTACATAAGCCACCACCTGTGGCAGTCCCTTGGCCAACTGGCCTTGTTGGGGCTAGAACGTCCTGTGTCTCAATGTCAGGGGCCTAAACGTGGCAGGTGCCCACTACTTGCTGGGCACCTGGGAACACTCCAAGACCTAAACGCTGCAGCTGGCACTAAGTGCTGCGCAGCTGTGACCGGCCTGGCACATCTGTGCCATCCCTGTCCCTCTCATGGACTCACTCTCCATCTTGCGCCTAAACGGTGCAGCTGCCCAGTAATTGGGGCAGCTGGAAACTCAAAACTGCGACAGGGTCCTCACTGACCCTTAGGCACCAACTGCACCTACTGCTGGAGCCGCACAGGCTCTGGGCATATCACATGCCCCAAACGTTGGAGCCACACAGGCTCTGAAACAACTGGGCCACCGTGGGGCTCTCTAAACAAACATGCCCCCAGGCGCTGTGCCTACACAGGCACCGACCTACGCCCCCATGGAGCTTCTCAGGGCTCTATAACAAATCTTGCCCCGTCGTTGGAGTCCCTCTCTGGGGGACTCGGAAATCTCACAACTGCCCAGGAGCCTCTCAGGGCTCTAAAACCATATTGCGGGCAGGGAGCCTTGAGGCTCTAGACATGAACTGCCCCCAGGACGTTGGGGCGGCCCTCTCGCACGTGGGGCCGCCCGGGTGCCGACAGAGCACCCCGACACAGTCACAGGCGGGGGTACCCCGCAGGGCTCTCCCCACCACTATCTCCACGTTGGAGCGGCCCGCTGCATACACGGGGCCGCTCGGATTCCGTCTCTCTCCTTCCCAGCTCCCTTGATCACTCACCGGCTGTTGCGGGGGCGGGGGCTCCTCCTCTCCACTCGGATGGCGGCATGCGGGGATTGGCGCTGGCCTCCCTCTCCTCACAGGAGACCAGCCAGGTGCGGCCCGCACAGGACGGCTTCTTCCCTTGGTGCGGGGCTCTCCCAACCTCACGGGAGCCCCACGCCTTCTCTGCCGCACTTCTCCTCCCGCGGGCTTCGTCTCTCTCCCCGCTATCTCCGGTCTCCCAGACGGCACCCAATCAGTGCGCGGCGGCCGGCGGGACTTCCTTTTTCAAACCAGAAGTCCCGCCCAGAGTCAGGCGCGATGCCGCCTGACTTCCTGTTTGCGGCCCGGCCACGGCAGTGATTCTCGGGGGCAAACCGAGGGGTGGGCACCCTCGAGACTACAATAAAACATACCAGCGAGGTGGGCACTCGCAACGGGCCAATAAACGGGAGAATACCCGTAACAATACAAATAAAGTGCACAGAAAGCACTCGGGTCACACAAAGGGCAGGAGCGCTTCCCACACAGGGTAACCACAGCGCTCTGCCAGAAAGTTAAAAGTAAAGCGCTCCCAAGCGCTATAAACGCATATGCAGCGCTCCCAGTGCTAGGACAGGAAAAACAAGGTTCCAGCAAAGTTCCCCAGGGGATGCAGCAAAGTCCTGGAACCAAGAGTTGGAGAAACGAGCCCATCAGCAAAGAAAAGTCCTCCAATCCCCCAGGCAAAGCAGGGGGGTCCCAGCACAGGGTCCATCAGGTATCCAGGGGCTGGGCAGGGCCCAGGGATTCCCCTGGGCCCAAGCAGCAGCATGACCCTGGCAGATTCAAGTTAGAAAACAAGAACATTTTGGAAGGGGACACAGCCCCTTCTTATACACAGAAAAGTCTTTGAAGTCTTGGTGCAGGCAGTGTGAGAACCAGCTAGAACTGGTTATAGGGAAGTCCTTTCAGTATCAGGGACAGAGGTGACAGTCGCCCAGCGGGGAGGTGGAGCCAGCATTGTGGCAGGCAGGCACAGCCTCATTCACTATCAGGTGCTATCTCCTCCCACTTCCCTGGCAGCAGATGCTGCCTTTCATCCACGGGCTGACTCAGACAACCTCCTGGGGGCTCTGCAGCCCCTGTCACCCTCAAACCAGACAGTCAATCCACAAGCAGGCCCAGGCACTCTGGGCCAGGCTCACCAGCCAATCACACGCCAGCTACAGACTACACAAATATGCCAACTTCTAAAAGTGGCACTTCTAGACTAGACACAACCATGCCGCATTCACCATTACGCAGCATTCAATCTCACGAGTTCGCACATATCAAACTCGACCCTGCACTCCCCACACATCAGGAACTACCATGGGCATACATATTCCCCATTCATTCCTATGGGAGGGCAGGTCACTCACCACACATACACAGAGAGCTCACGCACTTTACACTGTACCACAGTGAAAAAGTGCGCCAAGGCCTAAAATCACCACCACAAGGTTCTAGAAACAGGCTAGTTAAAAGCAAAAAGTTTTGGGGTGAACCTGCCAAAAGGGCCAGGTCCAACAACAACATATTACAGAGGGCCACTGGTGTGGTAGCAACCAAAATTGAACTCACCGACTTCACCGAATTGATCCCGCTGACTTCCAGTTCTCGACTGGCTCAGGCTCCTCCCCAACCACTCTTATCTTGGAAACCAACCCTCCCAGGCCACATAATGTTGACTGTGCTAAGACAAGTGCTGTACCAAAAGCGCATTTGAGTAAAAGGGGTATTGTCTCAGGCCCCGCCAAAAACAGGAAATCCAAGCAACCAACCATGGCGGGGGCCAGACTGAAGAAGCTCAGTGACGGGGCGCCCAATAGCAGAGACTCCCTAGATGACCCGGACACAAACATAGGATCTACAGATAGTGCATGTGTGGCCTTGGACTACCCAGCATGGGTGTTGAACTTGGTTGTGGACTTGCAGGTTCAGTTCAGATCCATTATAAAACATGAGTTTAGCAACCTGGTAGCACAGGTTGACAAGTTGGCAGAATCGTTTGAAATCAAGGTTGGAAGGCCAGCCTCAACCGTTGAAGGGGGGTACCGAGGCTAGATGTCTGACAGATATTGCTACTTTAACACCTGCCCACAATTCCATCCCCACTATAATCAACAGGGCCAACCACAAGGCCAAGAGTGGAGATTCAGTATACCCCAACATGACAACCAAGAAAGTATGTATTGGCAGGGGTTCAGGCCCAGTAGGGATTGGGCTGGGTATCAACCTAGTACACAGGCTGGGGGGGGAGAAAAGTACTTTGCCCTGTATCAATCTACCCCCTGCTTCAGCCCTGTATGTCATTGTTTTAGCTGGTTTAGCTAAGATCAAACCAGGACAGAGGGAAACCCGCTTTGAACTAAAGAATAAATGTATGTTTTAGCTTGCCAGGGAGAGGCAATTCGCCTACGGAAATGAATGCGAGATTCCTATGACATGTAAAGTCAGTTGGGTGGGCAAAAGACCAAAAGCTGTGTAAGGGGACTTTATAGTGATCCATTTTAAAAATCCAAACACTGTCCATAGCCTTTTATCCTTGAAGTATGTGGGAATTAGGTCCCTGCCGCTAGGCTATTTCTACACTCCACATCAACCACCAGCAATTAGTGTGCAAATGAGCCAGGGGCAGGGGCTGTGGAACCAAAACCACCAGCAATTGAGGCAGTGGTACCAACCTAGTGAGGTTGGAGGAAGATCTTCTAGGCAGCATCAATACCAGACGTGCGGCAGCATTCTGAATATGCTGCAGTCACTGGAGACATCTTGCATTGGCTCCCATGTATAGGGCATTCCCGTAGTCCAGCCTGGAAGTAACCAGGGCATGGACCAGGGCCCTCCTAGCTGACAACAGGAGCAAATCGAGCGTCTTCCTCAGACTGCGGAGAATGCCAAAGCAAGTTCCGGCCACACATCTGGTATGATACTCGAAAGATATTTTCGAGTCCATCCAAATGCCGAGATTCTTAACCTGATCTTTAGGTACAGGTAGAGGGCCCAAGGTCTGAGGCCACCATGCAGATGTCCAAACAGACGGAGATTTGCCTACAATTAGCACCTCCGTCTTGTCCCTGTTTAATCTGAGACAGTTATTCGACATCCAGCCGGCCAGGTCCTGAAGACAAGACGCAAAATGGCTGGCTGCATGCTCAGCTGGCTGTGACAGAGCCACAACCAGCTGAGTGTCATCAGCATAGGTCACCACATCCACCCCATGTTTCTCCGTGATCAATGCCACCGGAGCAACATAAAGGTTGAATAGGGTGGGACTCAAACTAGAACCCTGCAGGACTCCCTGATTCAGTGATTCAGGGCAATAGCCTTTGACCTGTGAGGCCCCTGCTCAACACAAAAACTACGTTCGTGGAGGAAGGATTCCAGCCATTGCCACGCCTTCCCAACGACTCCGCCTTTCCTCAGACGCTGTAGCAAAGTGTGGTGTGCCACAGTGTCAAACGTGTCACAGACCAATTGCTGATGAGATTGCTCTCAGACCCTGTAATTGGCTGAATATAGGGCAGAGTTAAAGGAGATCTTGGGCATGCAGGGGACTGGAAAACTACCTTGGTTAGGCCCCATTAGGGATACACTTCTAGATATGGGCAGAGTTAGCCTATGGTACAAATCTGAGGTAGCATGCCCCACAATTTCCGAGAATGAATTGGTTTGAAGTTAGAGAGAGGGTAAACTTGCCCAACTTCAAGCGAGCTCAGTCACAGGCACATTAACAGCTGCATTTTTGAGAATAAAAGACCAGTACATCCTAGACATACAACCCGTAATAGCGAGGAAACTACACATGCAATTCAGGCATGGGGTTCTTCCTCTGCATGCTTTTACTAACCAATCGACAGGCACAACCCCTTTGGGTTGTCCGGCCTGTAGCAATGCAGAGGAATCAGAGTTGCATGTATTTTTCTTCTGCCCTGGCTATAAAAAAATGCTAGATACCATTGGTTGTTACAATTATGCAGAAACCTGGGTCAAAGAATTGTGTAGAGGCATTTAGACTCCTAAAATACAATACCCAAATGCCTATTCTATTTGCAGTGTCACGCTTCCTATTTGCCATGTGGTGTGTGCGCAAGTCTCTTTTGGATACCAATTCACAGGCCTAAGCTGATAAATATTTTTTGTTTTTAATTTCAAATGTGTTTTATTGATTTTAAGAGCAAAAACAGGCATCACATTACGATGGAAAGGCAGTAGCCATATATTGCTAGCGAGACAGACAGACACGTCTTCTCTGTAAATCGAACAATAGGCGAGGTACATATGCCAGAGCAGAGGTATAATGCCAAGGCAACAAATGGTAGGTGTTGTAAGAGAGCAAAACTGTAAGAACAAAAACTAGGAAAGCAACCCCGCCCCCGACCAACCCCCCCCTCCCACCCCAACCAGTGTGCCGTACATGGGAAACAATCTCAGAAGCAATCAGTTAGTGAGTACTGCAATGATACATGAGATCACGGAGGGTCATGGGTAGCTTCGATAAGTCGCAGAATGCGGAGGTATCTGGGGCATGTGATCTCATTAAACTCTTTGTACAAGAGGGATAGCAGCGGTAGCCAGACCTTCTGAAATGCAGCTGTGGTGTGTGTAAGTGTAGCGGGGATGCGTTCCATCCCCAAAGTGAACCAGAGTTTGTGTAGCCATCCCGTGTGTGTAGGCCTGGTGGTCGAGCCCTAGAGCGATAGGACATGTTGCGTAGCCACTTGCATGGCGATCCCCATTTGGCGACCCCGAGCAGATTTCAGGGGAAAAGTGAGTGCGTTAGGTAGGCCCAAGATGGTGTAGGCGGGAAATCTCGTGCTTTCGGTGTCGAAGGTAGAGTCAATGTCGTCTAGGACCGTCTCCCAATAGCCCAGAACTTCACAGCAGTCCCAGAGGAGATGTGTCAAGGTGCCCCGTTCCCCACATCCCCTCCAGCACAATGCACTACGGGTTGGGTTCCCCTTATGGAGCCGGGCCGGAGTGAGATGCCAGTACATGGCCAGCTTCACTGCTGTTTCCCTGCCTGCAGTGTTGCGTGTGGTGTGTGAAGCCCTGTAGTATATATAGCTCCATTCTCTGGGTGTCAGAGCCCTGTCAAGTTCCGCTTCCCAACGCTTCTGACCCGATGTTTTGCCTGGTGTGGCTGGGGGCTTGAGCATTTTGTAGATGTCCGAAATAAGATGTCTATCTGAGTCTTTTGTCATCAGCCATTTCTCAAAGACCGTCATCGGTCGACCAACTAGAGGGGCGTAGACCGGGTTTGTGAGCCAGTGCCGGAGTTGGAAGTATTGGAAAAGGTGAGGATTTGTTATGTCATAGCCCTGCTTGGTGTCCGAGAGGGGGAGAAAGCCCCTGCAAATCGAAAAGGTCGCCGGCAGAACGGCAGTTGGTCCCGCTCCATTGCGAGAAGGCGTGGGGGTCATTGCCCGGCGGGAACTCCAGGTTGTCCAGGATGGGGGTAAATGGGGAGGGTAAAATTGTCAAACCTCTTTTAACAGCGACCGCGTCCCAAACCCGCATGATGGTGCGAGTGATAGGTGATTTCAAGAGGTATCGCGGCCAGTGCTGTCGGAGGAGGAAGGGAACCCTCCAAAGGGGCGTCTGGGCCATCGCTCTGTCCTGAAATAGCAACCGTTTCTCGGATTCTGGCCTATGCCATTCCACCAAATAGCGGAGTTGGGAGGCCTGGAAATATTGCAAAAGGTTCATCTATGCTCCGGAATGCTAGCCGTTTATGTAAGCGCGACCGCTTCCCCTCCCAGATGAAATGGTGGAGAGCGGCTTGTAGGTCCGCAAGGACGCCAGCTGGGGGCAGGACCGGGAGGGTTTGAAAGAGGTATAAGATCTTTGGTAGAACTGACATCTTCACCGCTGCGATACGCCCCAGTAGGGAGAGGGGTTGCTTGGACCAGCGTGTAAGATTGGTCCGGATCTGGGAGGTGAGGGTTTTGTAGTTGAGAGCTATCGTCGACTCCGTCGAGGAAGTGAGAGTTACACCCAGGTATGGGAGTTGTGTGGTCAGCTGTAAGTCGTCGCCTTTTCAGCGTCGATGGCCAACAGCGCAGAGCCAGAGTCCTGGAAATGGCATGGACCAAGACACGCAGCCAAAATTCCGGTAAAGGGTTTCAGGTCCAGGTTGAGTAAAGAAATAGGGCGGAACGCGGAGCAGTGCGTAGGTTTCTTACCCGGTTTAGGTAGCACAACTATTTCGGCCGCCAGCATGTCCGGGGGGATGGCGCTTGGGCCTTCAAAGGAGTTGAAAAGCCGGGTGAGAACAGGAGCTAGCAGCTGACTAAAGGTTTTGTAAAAACCGTCCGAGAAGCCGTCCGAGTCATCTGTAAGGCCGGAGATTTTCGAACGTTGGGTTTTAGCTTTCAGGGCGCTAGCAAGTAAGCGGCCAGTTTTGTTACCCCCAACGTAATACGTATGGCGGAGACGGAGAGCCGCAAATTCCGCCCTGTCCGTGTCTAGGCTGGCTAACTGGGTCCTGGCTGCCTTCAATTGTCTCCAGACCCGTGGAGCGCAGGTGCGGCTATGAACCCTCTCCAGCTCAGAGATCTGAGCGGTGAGGTTGTCTCTCTTTGCTTTACGGACCTTGGCCTCTGCTGCGGCTATCGCGATAAGTTCACCTCGGCCCACCGATTTCAGGGCTCCCCACAGAGCCGACACCGATGTCTCCGAAGTATCATTAATGGCTAAGTATTCAACAATACATTTATGAAGCTGCTTAGTGACGTCCGGTCGCTGCTGGAGGGTTTCACGCATCCGCCATGACCCATGGGGGCGGATGGGCCTAGGGATCTTGAGCGACACCTCCACCGCATCGTGATCCGAGAGGGCCGCAGGCACTACGCAAACATCGCCGAGGGTCGCGAGTAGCTCAGAGGAGCCCTAGTATTGGTCCAACCTGGCATATGTGCGGTGCACGTGGGAATAAAAGGTGAATTGCGTCGTGTTAAGGTGCTTGGTCCTCCAGAGGTCCACCAGGCCTCTCTCCCGTAACCACTCTGTACCGGTGGCTGTAATAGCGCCTGAATCCCCATAACGATGCCCTGACCTGTCTCTATTCGTGTCCATAACCAGATTGAGGTCCCCCCTATGAGCAGGAGAGAATTAGAGGGTTGAAGTGACTCTGAAACTGCACCTTTTTAAAAAACCTCCTGTCCCGTGTTCGGGGCGTAGATGGAGCCTATCGTCAAGCGTCGATCTCCTATTAGAAAGGTGTAAGCCAAGAGACGACCCTTGATCTCCCCCCCTTCCTTGAAAGCGCCTAGATACCAGAATGGCCACCCCAGCCCTCTTCGTTGGGCGAGAGGAAAAGAACTGCTGGGGGAAGGCATGGGAGCGCATCTTGTGCCAGTCCTTTGGGCAAAAGGTGAGTTTCCTGCAATAAACAAATCTCGGCCCCAGAGTTCTCCAGGTATGAAATCACAGCCCTCCTCTTGACAGGATTGTTCAACCCTTTCACATTAAGGGTCAGTACCTTCAAACTGGAGTCTGCCATAGTAAGGAGGGTGAGTGGGATGTCACATGATCGGAATCACGCCTCTGCGTCAGATGGAGATCTAGTGAGCAATTCAGCACTGTAAGACCCCTCTGCACACTGATTCCCACCCACAGCCCCCCGAGCCCCCAACCCCCAGTCCCCAGAACTCCCAACCTCTCACCCCACCCTCACCCCCCAAACCCCAACTTGTGAGTCCCAAAACTGAACCATACCAACCAACCAACCAGGCCTATCCGAGATCAAGTCAGGCCCGCAGAGTCCCAAAGAAAGGAGGAGAACAGGGCAGTGGCAACCCCTGAGGCCCCTCCCCCCCGCCCTCTCAAATATCAGGCAATGGAAGCAGATCCCCAGACCATGTCACTTCAGGATGGAGCCGCCGTGTCTTTGACCACCTCTTGGATGGCCGCTGCGTGTTCCATGGCGACAGTCGCTGGGTCCGGTCTCAGGCGTGATTTAGGCGAACGGCGTCTCCGTACTTGCTGCCAACCATCTCGAGAGGGTTGCGACGAGTCGTCTTGTGATGGCCTCAGAGAGGCGCCTCCCTCTTGCTCATCCTCCGGCAAGTCAAGTCCTAGCAGGACACATGTGTCATGGAGCGAGCGGAGTTGGCGGAGGATTCCCTCCCACTTGAATATCAGCCGAAACGGATGGCCCCAGGAGTAGGGCACCCCTTTGTCTCTCAAACATGTCGTGACCACCCGGAAGGACTTGCGCTTCTGGAGCGTAATCGCTGGGAGGTCTTGGAATACCTCCACTGGACTGTCTCGGAAGCGCAAAGGTTGAGTGTGGCGGGCTTCTCTCAAAATTCTTTCTTTCAGGGGGAAATCCGGCAGAAAGGCTAGGATGTCTGGAGGGGGGGCAGGGGCGCGTCGCGCCAGGCCAACCCTATGCGCCCGGTCTATGCGGATAGTAAAGTCAGCTGGCTCACCAAGAATCTCCCTAAACAAGTCTTGCAAATAGATGGTGACACTATTTCCCTCTGCTTTCAATGGCACTCCCCGGACCCTTATATTGTTCCGCCGGGAGTGGTTCTCGAGGTCCTCCACGTGTGCCTGGAGGTCCACTTGTTGGTCCCGAAGGCGGAGGACCTCTTGCTGCAAAAGTACCAAGTCTTCACAGTGGGCATGGCTCGACTCCTCCACCGCCGCCACCCTCTCCCCCAGGCCATCCACATCACGGCGAAGTTCTCGCTGTTCACTGGCTAAATCCTGTTTCAGGGCTTGAAAATCTTCGTACATGGTATTAAAAAGGGTTTCAAGGAAGGCTTTCGTGATAGGGGCCTCTCCGCCATCCCGCTCCGGGGCGACAGCTGGCACAGACGGTGAGGGGGGTGTTTGGGCCTTCTCCCCCTTCGTCGCAGCCTTCAGCAGCATGTCCGCGATCGGGCGGGTCCCCCTGCGATTCGAGTTAGCCATCGAATCACGTCCAAGGCGGCCTCGGGGGACAATGCAGAATGGGGCCGCCAGCAGCAGGAAGGTGCACCCAGGCGATCAGAAGGCTCAGCTGCAATGCCACCGGGTGTGCAAGATGGA
Source organism: Lissotriton helveticus (assembly GCF_964261635.1). NCBI lineage: Eukaryota > Metazoa > Chordata > Amphibia > Caudata > Salamandridae > Lissotriton > Lissotriton helveticus. The sequence goes on along the minus strand of NC_136059.1, from coordinate 2,134,165,121 downwards.
CGACAGCCAGAAGGATCCCCCGTCACGGAGTGTACATCCGTGGGGTCCGGGGGGGGGGTCTGTCGGAGGACCAGGTACGACGTGGCCGGGGGCCCCGCTATCGTAGCACTCCACTTCCCACAAGGATTGCAGGCAGTTCTGTGGGTGGGTAATCGGCCCTCCACGTGCTGATTGCAGGCCCCAAACGCTTGCCGCCTGTCGGGCCCAACCCAGGTGTCGCTGTACGTCGGGACGTGCTCACTATCACACACCCCCATGGGTCGGAACGCGGCTGGGGCTGTCTTGTGGTGTGCCCAGTCCGGGCGAAGCTGCGGGCTCACCTTGGGGGTCCTGTAGCAGGCAGGGGCCGCCGTTGATCGTCGCTCTTCTCTCCGGTGTAGGCCCAAAGCCGGGGCCTCGATTTTCGGGGCGGCCCGTCCGGGTTACTCGGGTCCGGCCGTCTGCCACACACAGCCAGCGGACGCTCCCACGGGGCACCGCTGCTGCCGCGGCTGCCCGCCGCTGTGGAGGGGTGCTGCGGGCTCGCCTTGGAGGTCTTGTATTAAGCAGGGACCGCCGTTGATCGACGCTCTTCCCTCCGGTGCAGGCCCGAAGCCGGGACCTTGATTTTCAGGGCGGCCCGTCCGGGTGACTCGGGGCCGGCCGCCTGACACACACGGCTAGCGGACGCTCCCACAGGGCACCACTGCTGCCGCGGCTGCCTGCCGCTGTGGATGGACGCAGACAGCATCCCGCTGATATATCTCCGGACACTCCGAAGCCTCTCCGGGGGCCGCGCCAGGCAAGGCAGGCCCGCAGCCGTTGCTTTCCGGACTTCCAGGCCGCGCGGCCGCGGCAGGTCTGTCTCGATACCCGCGGCCGCCGCAACAGCGAAAGAACTCTCGGTGGCTGCCAATAGCTTGGGGGTGACCTGCAGGCTAGGAACGGGGCAAATCGGGGTTCAGGGCCGGGGAGCCGAGCGGGACACGTCCTATCAGGCAGCCATCTTGGCCACGCCCCCCAATATTTTTTGTTTTTAACTGGACCAGGTCCGCTTTTAACTACATTTTAGCACCTGTGTTTTTAATGAGTGCCCTTTTTAGTGATTTATAAACATGAAATGTAATCTTTGTGTAATGTTAGTACATTTCTAATAGGGCACCCTGTATGTGTTACTGTGATCTTTGTTTACTGAATGGGGTGCTGGCTCCCATATTATATTTGTAAAATAGGATATTAGGGTTTGTGATTGTGTATCGAGGATTGTTTCAATGTACTGCAAACTTTGTTACATCTGCACTTTTTTGGTCTAAATGACCAAAATAAAGTATTTGATTTGATTTGAATAATGTCAAACTCTTATACTGACATTTTCTGTCAAATAGCTCATTACATAAATCTTTTGCACAACTTGTCATTCTGTTGTGGTGCATTACAATGAAGGCAATAAAAATGCTAAGTTTCATCATCAATTTTTCATAAAAAACTTTGTTAAAATATAAGATAATCTGTTAAAAACATGTTGAATTCATTTATTTATTAATCCTATTTATAAATATATAAACTCACTTTTATGGTGCTGGTACTTCAACTTTTCTCAGTTTCAGTGTTGTTTTTCAAAATATGTGCAAAGCGCACATTAGAGTTTCGTTATCCTATTCAGTTTTTTGTGTTGTCTACAGAATATTCAGTTTTTATGCGGTAACAGGTTCTTAGCCTGCAAAATGGCAGAATCTCTCAGAGGGACAAGGCAGCAGATTGTATCTGGGAAGGTCTGACTGAAGTTGAATAGGCAGTGAATGCTTCAATAGGGAAAAGTAACATTTCGTGCTCAGGACTGTTGTTGCATTGGTTAGATACTTTCAGTGTGTTTGTCCAGTCAAGGTTACTACCTTGTGACATTTTTTTTAACTGAAGCTCAGATTTCTACAGTGGTAACAACAGGCAGGATTTAGACCTCTTCTGATCAAAATGCAGACCCAGAAAGTGTTCTAAGGAGGGAGCCTTGGGGTGCCACATGTATGATTGTTATTAGCTTGTGGGTGAGAATGACTCCTGGCTCCTCCCTAAGCAATGGGATAAATGTTCCCAAGGACAACCCTACCACATGTTTCTGCAGTTTCTGTTTACACTACTGTAAACAATCTCACAGTGCACCTTATTCCTAATATCTAAGATGGGGTAGATACTTTTTCTATTGCGAAGAGCCTGTGTGCCCCCCCCAGAGGTGTGCCCAGGAAAATGAGTAACCCCTCCTTTGTGGTCACTTAAAACTGGTTCTGGGGTTAGCTTCACTCCTACAGGGTTAGGAGGCAGCCTGGCTTGGGGAACACAGGTTTGCCTTCCCAAGGTCTTTCCTTGCATTTACTTGTGAAAGGGCAGAGGTATTTACAAGTTAATGAAGTTTCTGGCTCCACCCTCACAGAAAAGACAAACACCTCCCCACATGCAGGCCGCTATTTCTACACTAGGAGCAGTTTTCACACCCCATTTAGGTTAGACAATGGCAGACCAGTTGTCCTTAGGCTAATGATAATTATACTCCTCAAGTTTGAAGCAAGTAAAAGTTAACATTTTCAGAGGTACTTTTCCTACATACTTATTTAAAAAATCTGACTTTACCATTAAATTAGGTTATTAATAAATATTAATTAATAACTAATCTTTACATTATTTTTACAGCAATTACCTGTCAAAAGTTAGAGATCATTGTTTCAAAACTGTACTAGGATTCAGTTCAGCCCTGTCATTGAAAATAGGCTTCGGGGACTAATCACTGAAGAAACATAGCAACTTTAATTTTACACATGTTACTCTGTTACATATCAGGCACCCTACCTTGTAGGCAACAAGGGGTACTTAGGGGCGAGGTTTCTTCCCTGTCAAAAAGGGTTAATTTGACAGGTTAGACAGCTGGTTTTTAGAGTGCTGCAGTGAGTCTATATATTGTAGGCCTAAAGCCATGTTTTATAGGCTAACACTGTGGATGGCACAATATGCATTGCAGTCCATAGGTGTCATCTAATTTCAATGCCCTGCATGAACTTTCTATATCATATACTTGGGACTTGTCGGAAAGTTAAATATGTCTATCAGGGATAAGCCAATTTAACCGAGTCTAAATAGAGAGCACAGGCACTTTACTCCTGCATAGCAGGAGTAAAAGTTGACAAAGTTCTACGTGAAGCAAAAAACTGGATCCAGAAAAAGGCAAAAAATCTGGGATGACTATGCAATAAAAGGTGGATGTGCTACAGTCATCCCCTATGTGTCCAGCCCCCTATAGAGCTAAGGCCACTTTATATCATGGAGAGTATGTTCCGATGGAGTCTAGTTGACTTTATCAATAATTTTAATTAATAGCATACATGCCTCCAAATGGATGAAAGTGTACATGCAGTATTCAGTGCATTGCAATGGCTCAGATATTCATAAAAATTTAGCAGGATGAGTTTTTCTGCAATCAATAAAAAATAATAGCAGCAATAAAAAATGATGTAATGCTTAATGACATCTATTCACATAAAGATAGCCTAACTTCTTTATTTTCAACATGTAAATTATTGCTATGTTCATACAAATTTCTGAGAATATTATGGAGAACACCTAACTGAAGTAGCAATTGTTAAAATAATGATGTAACCATTAAAAAAAGGTTCATAAATGTTTCCTGAACTAAACCTCAGTGTATTTATTTCTGTAATGAACTCCCATAAAGGCATGATTAATTTGCAATTGATATCTTGCAGTGCCATTAAGAGAAATGACACAAATCACATATTATAAAACTGTATGAAACTGCAATGCTTTTCTAATCTATGATCTGGAATAACCCTTGTCTTTCTTTGTTCAGGGCTATGCCCTACAGGTTTCGCATAGATTTTCCTAAGCAGGGTCAGGCCATGACCTAGGCAAATGTGGCTTCTATAATCTCAGTGCTTTACCCGATATTACATACTGGGTGCCAGTGATAATACATATTAGATTTCCACTCCCAAGAACTATTTAATCATTACAGATGTCAACAACAGGTTGAAAGTTAAAATGTGGACCTATTCTTGTGTAATGCAATTCATGGAGGACAACAGAAAGACCACATCACACCAGCAAGCACCATTTGTATGCAAATAGAGATCCCTAGTACACTACATCTGTGATTTAATCCGTTTTAGGACTAGGATGAGTCCAGTCTTTTGCTGATCTTATACTGGGAATGTGCTGGACTAGACCTTGACTGGCCTTAAAGAGACTTCCTACATAAACAGGAGACCTCTAAGTGATCCTGTTGAATCCAGGTAGGGGGCCAGCTAGGCTCCCTCAAGGGATGGAACAAACATCCCCTACACTGCCAAGACTGAGTCCCAGATAAACATGAGTAAGGCTCCCTAAGCTTGGTAAAAGCAGTCTTCACTGAGTCAGTGTTATCTCTTATGCAAATGAGAGAGATTGCTTTTATGACCCCTATGAATATGCAATTACTGAATGAGTGCACACCTTAAACTGGAACCCCCGCCACTTTTGTCCCGCTCTTCTACTAATTTTGCCCACACTACCCTCATATTAATGCATTTCTCTTCCAACAGAGTACTATGGAATATATATCCCCTTCATTGTCAATGTTTTATTATGAAATAGTTGTTCTGCAATTATGGTTGATATTCTCATATATGTACAACTCACCTTAACCCTTACTCACTATGGACCAGATTTAACAGCACTTTGCACCGATGAGTTCAAAGTCACAAAAGTGATGCAAAGCTGGTTTTACACAGAACGTTCCCTAAATTAAAGGAAAGTAGCACCATGTGCTACTTTGCACTTCTGTGCTTCAAGAGCCGTCGCTTAGCTGCTACTTCAGTATTCCCATGCAGCCATCCATGGTTTTGATGCAAAGCTATACCTACTTACATGTGTTAACAGGTCTATGTGTCAAAAGAAATGTGCCTCCTTAAGGTAGTCTCAACATAGGAAAAGGCTGAATTTTCTCCAAACTTTTCTCAATCTGCTCATGTCCTGGCCTGTACAGAAACCATACAAAGTGGGAAAAGTTTTAAAGTTGGTCTAACTATAGTGCTTTTTACAGGAACAGTATCTTTCCATTACAAAACGCATGTGTGAGTGGCACAAGGCAGCCACGTTGTGAACCACAGCTTGGTTAGAGAGCAGCAGAACAGTATTGTATTAGACATCATTAGACATTACTTTGTCCTATTCTCTCCTGGTCATGCAACACAGCACAGCAATTTTGGTTGCTGTACTGCACAGCCTGAACAAAAAAGTAAATGTGTGCTTTGTGTTGCAAAATGAGTTGTTGTTTTGCTTTTTCGATCACCCAGTTTTGGACTTTTACTGTAGGTGAGTCTCACTACATTTGTCGCACCCACAGTAATCACCTGGCAAATGGACTGCACATGTTGACTCCCAGTGTCTGCCTTTTAGGATAAGGCTGTTGTGAGAAGCTAGGGTAAGGGGCTCTTGGATGGGCTCTTGGATGGTTACATGTGAATACATGTGCACACTCATGTGAGCATGTCTGGAGGCTGCGAATGTTTGACTACTGTTCTGCAGAGCCCAGTAACTGCGCACAGTTAGTCAGGTGCAGAGGGGACTCTGCAGGGTTAAATATTGCCCTGCGGTAGGCCTTATAATATTAATGGACACTCATAGAGAAAGTATCATTTACTGTTTGATCTGCAGTGACATTTTATTATACATATAGGGGTAAATCTACCTTAGAGTGCAGTTTCACTTCCTTTAGGACTCCAGAGTCGAGTAAGGAATGAAACTGGGGTGGAAAGTGTGTTCCCAGTTCATCCGCACTGGACCCAAGACCATACTTGTACACTTTATGGGTCACCCAGTCATATTGCTCTGGCTAAGGTCACAATCAGAGCCAAGGCTTTTTGTCACCCTGCTGGGCCAAGATTATTACATTTCACCCCAGCAGACGGAACAAAATCTGCCCCACACAAAAGGAGCATTAAAAATTGCTTCCCGGAGGATGAAGGGGTGTGGAACAAAAATCTGCATCTGTCACACTGTAACAGGACTGGGGACAGTCTAGGCTCACTGAAGAAAGGAGGAAGCCCAGACAACTGGAGACCAAACAGGAGGGGGTTCATCTTTCAAGCTTTGGTGCAATGGGTCCTGGCAGGGATGTCTGCGAGGGGAGAGCTGAGGCACCAAGAGCAGATGTGGTGAGTAACTCCTCGATAATGCTGTTGCTCTGATACAATTTTACCTTGAAAAAATTAAAAGACAAGAGGCGCTTGGCAAAGCAGGAACAAGCTGGTTTAAATTATATGCAGTGGCCAGGAGAGCATAGACAGAGTCACATCTGAAGACAGTCACAATGGACAGATGTTTTGGCAGATCATATATACAGTTTGTGAAGTAATATAAAATGATTTCAGGTTCTTCAAGAGTATGTGGGTCTGGGCCTAGTCATAAATCATGAATACAACCATCTGATAAGGGGGACAAAGGTGGTCCTTGACCTCGGGAACAGCTAGTGTAGGCCAGTGTGTATGTGTCCAGGTGTCCAGATTGGGAAACATGTGATCACTATGTGTGGTGTGCATGTTGTGTCCTGATTAGGTGAGTGTTCCTAACGACATGTGGTATCTAAATTTGTGGTATTTTGGAATGTGTGCCTTTGACCAAACATGTTTTTTCGGGAAGAATTTCCATGGACCTGTCTGTGTTTACTGCCTATCTGTGGGATCGATCAGGGGTTTCCCTGGTTGCGTGTTTCTCTTCAGGCTGAGTGTAACCACACTTGTGACCTATCAATTGGAAGGCCTGGGTGTGGGTCATAGGGCCTGTCTGACCATATGTTTCTGACTTGGGGTTGATGCGGAGATCATCTTGGGTGAATTTGACAGCAATGATATGAGTTCATTATTGTGTGAACATAGAACATGGCGGTCATTGATATCATATTTACCGACATTTTCATTATTATACGAACAGTTGAGTTGTCATAGTGTACATCAACATTGCTTTTAGTGGTATTACATTGTTATGGATGCATAATTTATGGTTTACATCGACATTGCATTGATTGGTATTGCTATTGTTTTGCATGTATAGCTCACGGTGTACATTGACATTGCATTTACCGATACTACCATCTTGAACTGTCCCAGAATGCTGTACAGGAGTGTGGGACGGGAGTGGATAGGTGATGTGGTACCCTATGATTGGGCAGAGGAGCCTGGCTTCTAGAAACTTCCACCCCCTTTTAAAAACTCTTTTGCAAGGGATAGAGCAAGCTGTTTGTACTTTTTGCTGCTGGACCCTGGGACTGCGACAGCCTTGGACAACTGGAAGGACAAACCCTCTGATTCCCAAAAGGACTAAGGACTCTGCCCCCAGTTAACCCCAGAACCAGCAGGTCTCTCCCAGAGCCCGTGAGGATGGCCTCCTTACACTCCCTGAAGACCAGTTTGGAGAAAGATCTAGACTTGTGTGCCCAGAGACCTAGACCGGGAGGAAAGCTGGTTCAGGGAGCCAATTGAACCAGCTCCCTGTAAGGCTTTGTTTTTTAGGTCTCGAGACCTGCTGGAACTTCTCCTGGTGGCTATAGCTCACCACCGGAAATGAAGGTAGCCCAGGATAATCCAAATTGGTGACCTCTGATCTTTTCTGAGAAATGGAGCATGTGAAGCTCTGTTGCACGAGCTGTAAATACCCCTGGGATGGGCCAGGGCCTGGGGTTCACCTCAAGAAGTATCGGGCTGTAGGACTCCCTCTCTGGGTACCCTTGAAGTGGTGAGCCTGTCCTGTGCTCCTTGTACCCGTGTCTGAGGGGAGCAAGGCAGCCACCAAAATAAGAAAACCTGCCTACATGGTGCAGGCAGGGGAGAAGCAGTCTCCCTTCTCCTGTGCCGGCAGTCCAGGATGCCGGCAGTTGGGGAGCTGGCAGGGGCTTACCATGCTGTCCCCAATGTGAAAGACATGTCTGGGGTGTCCTGGGTGGGATCGGGCACCCCTACTCTTAAAAGTCCCAATGGAAAAGCTATACGGGTCTCCCCAACACAGCTAAAGATGCGCTAATAAGATAATACTGCTCCTGACTGGAGAGCCCCATAATGCGCTGCTGGGCCTTCTAATCTGCATATTTTTCTAGATGTGGTGGTCCCAAAATGGGCAGGGATACCAACAAATTGAAAAATAAAGAGTGGGGGTTGCAGCACAGCAGCTGCCCCCGTGGGACGTTTAAAGGTACTGGCTCTACGTTTGAGCGTCTCAGGAAATTATCACTCCCATAGGAATTTTATAATTATTCAAGCACTGCCAAGGCTGGTGGTTTTGCTGGGAGTGTAGTGTCCTCTAGAGGATGGTTCTACAGCAGCATTTTATGTGGCTTAAAAGTGTATAAAGAAGACACATAGAGCATAAGGCTCTCTCGGGGTTGGTTCTATGGTTGTATTTTATATCACCTGAAAATATAGAAAGAGGACATATAGAGCGCAGTGCCCTCTAGGGGCTGGTCCTAGGACTGGTTCCAGTGCCGCATTCTATGTGACCTGAAAGTGTATAAGAAAACACTGACACGTTATGCTTATATTTAATTCTTTAAATGTGTTATTGACACAAAAATGTATAAAGTGCAGGAATCACCCCCAAAGGGGTATCTCCGCGCTATCATTGCGGGAAAATCAGATGACCAAGTGCAGATAAAAGTTACACCCTGAATAATGCTGTTTACAGGAGTTTCCTAAAGCGTACAAGAATGGAGCATTTACGCAGGTCCACAGGTAGGGTGTTCCAAAGTTTCGAGGCAAGATGGACAACATTTGTGCCGCCAGTTCTAAGCTTCTTGAATCGGGGAACCACTCACAACCTTTTCCCTTCTGACCTAACATTAAGATTGGGACAATAGACTTTGAATTTATCCGCCAGATAGCTGGGGCTTGTGCCATACAAAGCTTTATGAGTGAGGCAACCAAGCTTAAAATTAATTCTTTGGCGGATAGGGAGCCAGTGAAGCTGTTTTACTGAGGGGCCTGCCGAGGTACGAGGAAGTTTTTTTAGAGCCAGGCGCACAGCCACATTTTGGACAATCTGTATTCTGCTGAGAAGGGACACATGATCAGATGCCAGCAGATCATTGCAGTAGTCCAGGTGGCCGATAATCATTGCCGGAATCAAGGTTCTTCGCACCTCGAGTGGCAACCAGTGAAACACTCTTCGCAGAAGGCTTAAGGTATGGTAGCAGGTCCCCGTTGTGGTCATAACTTGGTCCCTCATAGATGACAGAACATCAATGCGAACCACAAGATTTTTTGCCACTAAGGTTGGAGCGGGGGCCGTACCTAATGTAGCAGGCCACCACCTGGGGGACCAAACGGCCTGAGCTGTACCAAACAGCAGGATTTCCGTCTTAGACACATTTAACTGTAGGCAATGGTCCGTCATCCATTCTGATATCGCTAACATACTCTTAGCAAAACGCTGCTCAATATCCTCAGAATCTTTATCAAAGGTGAGAAGCAGCTGGGTATCGTCAGCGTAAGAGAAAGGGGTAAAACCAAGCTTCCTGAAGTTTGTTGGTCTTTTATTATAGTGAACCTTTGATAAAGTCACTTGACTTACCTGATATGTTTTGATGCCCCCTGAATATGCCAATAGGTCGTCTTGTTTAAAGTAATGTCTCCTTGTTTATGGTGTTTAATAAAGAACAAACATGACCAGCAAGGTATAAGAGCGCTGTACAAAGAGAGTTCTTTCTAGGGTTATCCCCTTAGGGGCCAAAAGTAATTTCATGTCATTTAAGGTATTTTCAATCTGTCTTATTTATATATTAGTAAATTAATCTGTAATATTTAGTAGTGTCTGTAATAAATGTACTTTCCTTTTTCTAAAGAGAAAGCACTGGATGGACAATAATTTCATTGTTGTTATTGCGTGCCAGCAAATGGTTATTACTAGCCCACACCACCTTCCCTGAGCAGACCTTTGACTGCTCTACTTGCATGTCAGCAAATCGTGATTACTAGCTCACATGACCTCCCCTAAGCAGGCCTTGGACTGCGCTACTTCACAGCTGTGAAAGAGTCAAGAGCTACAATGGGATGCTTTATTCCCATTAAGGGGATATTGTTAACATATTACTTGCACGAGCCTCGCATCCTGTGCAACTAATAACCCAATTTCCTACACTTAGGTTTCTACACTGACTGGCAAGACCGTGTGAAGGCGAGGTCTGAAAATCAAGGCATACTTACCCACTTTTATCTATCTCTCATACTCCAGAAGAAGTCACTCTCCCCCAATGATGACAGCAACACACTACTAGCAAGCCTTCCAGGTACCATGCTACCATCTTCTGTGTAGTAGCAAAACTGATCAGAGCTCAAAACACGTATGATTATAATGCAGACCGGGAACATCTCACCATGCACAGATCCAGCCACGGCCAGTGGTGGGAGTACTTGCGGGCGGTGACGTGGGGGGGGGCAGGGTGGGGGGTAGTAATGTATGGATTACGGCATTTAACAGGTAAGTTAATATATAAATAAATAAAACGAAATGTGTTGCGCGCACTGCATCGCATTTGGTGATGCAGTGCAGGCAAATAATTTTTTTCAATTCATTTATAGGTTAACTTACCTGTTAAACTCCGTAATCCATACATTACTACCCCCCACCCTGCCCCTCCCCCTCCCCACATCACCGCCTGCAGGTACTCCCACCACCGGCCGCGGCTGCACAGATCTGCAATTGTTCAAATTCCACATATCTGATAAAGGCAGAAACGGCAAAAGTGTTTCTGTTCTCTGTACTCATGTCTCTTAAATGAGCTCCTGTACCAAAAGACTCTCCCATGTCCAGCAATTTGAGAAGAAAGTTTAAAACTAACTCTTCAGAAAGCCCTGTCCAAGCACAAGGACTCTTCATCAGTACAATACACTTCCGGCAGTTTGTTCCATTGGTGAAGGAGTTGCAATGGCACCTGGGCCCAGAGGCCTGAGGGGTCCGATGAACCCCAATTTACCTCACCTCATACCTATTGTGCGTTGTAGGCCACATCACCAAGTGGCGCCTAGCAGAGTAATCTGCAAATGTAATGTGTGCTTGGAAGCTGGTCTGGCTTTAATTGATGGAATCATTTAAAGCTTTGTGATGACCGAAGAATTATTTTTTGAAGAGTTAGTGCAAGGGAGTTACCAGATCACTGAAGCGAATACTTTTAAGGGACAGTTATATCAAACAAATTGCACTACTAACGGGCTGGGTATTACTAAAATATTTTTGGGGGAAGAGCCATTTCTTAAAGATGTTCGCACATGTAAGTTTTAAATAATGATTTACATATTCACTGTGCTTTCTGTTACAGGCTGGGTTTACGTAGCACTAAAAATACACAAGTCACTATTCCCCACTGCACCAACCAAGATTCAATTCCGTGACTCTCTAGGTACACACAGACCTCTGAGGTGCATTAACTAATGGAGATTTCATAATGTACTGTAGTGCATTTCCCACTGATTAACTTAACTGTTTTAAAACACATTTTGCTTTAAGCTGTGTGTTACTTTATACGTAGTTACCAGAAGGTGAAAGACCCAAAAACTTACAGAATGTTATTTTTTGTTTAGACAGGCCTTGACCCCGCCCACTTTCTCACTGACCCTGCCCCCATTGCATGCAGCATTACAGTTCCCGTACTTTCTTGATGCACTTCGACCTCTGGCACCTAGTAAACTTGTGCCTCTTGTCCATCTACCTGTGTTACGTAAAACACTATTCTGCAGAATGTCTGTGGCTAGGTCGCTATAACACAAACTCTGAAAATAGAGATCTTTGGCGAAGGTAAGCAAAATGTTCCTTCTACATTCACTGCCATTGTATGTTTCAGCATTAAGGCATTTAGTTGTGTCAGTTTACCCCGTACGGAGGTGTTCTGCATGAGAAACAATTTTGTATGTCTCAGAACGAAATCCCTGCTAATAATGGATCCCTTAAGAAAGAAAGCCGTAAGACTTTTCAAAGAAAATACATGAATCACACAGCGTATGGTACTTTCCAAGGATTTCAATTTACACAACCCCATGCCTGTGAGAGCCCAATTGTAACAAGCTCCAGCAGTGCAGAGGGTAAACACGCGGACAAGGCAAGAGCAGAATCCCTCCATTCGCCATCCAGAGATTTACTGTTATTCGCAATGGGAGCAGTTCCTCTCAAACACCGCAGTTATACAAATGAGCACAGCTTGGGGCAGATGTGGTGTACATAGCATCTCCTTGCTGAGCTCGCACATCTATTGGCTTGTGAGGGTAGTTTGACCAGCAGGAGTGAGCGGATACATTCCAAGATGAAAATCAAGAAAAAAACTGAATAAGCACTGGTACAGTCAATCTCTAATTCAGAAGAGGGCTGCAAGGTTTTCCTTTGCATGCATTCTTTTAGTTTTTACAGTCTTTATAAAGGAATTGCTGGCATATGGGTATACGAATGCCATGAACAGTATGCTACTATATAGAAACCAAGGGACATTAAAGACAATCACTTCTTTTATGGTCAAGAGGATTGCTGAGAATCATTTGAGATTGTTTTCACATTAGCTTGTTTATTAATATATTTTGGATTGCTATTGCGCTAACCAGACCCACTGTACTCCGACCACTGTACAATAAGACATACAGTAATCAAAAGTACAACGTATTCAAAGGAGATTCAGCGTTATAGACAAAAGCAGGTCTGGGGCGTCAGTGTACAGCTAACTTGGCATAAACGTACTGTGCAAGTGGAAGATGTGTGTGTCTCTCTCTCCCACACACACTATTGCGAATAAATCAAACCCAATATAATATCCAAAGGAGGCGTTTAGCCATTTACCTGTCTCAAATATACTTTGTGTAATTGAACAAGAAAGCCTTTCACTTAATGTATGAAAATATCATGTCGATCACGATTCCAGCAAGTTGATAAACCTATCCAACACAAACTTCAAACCAAAGTGTTTTGTATTGGTACGTATAGAGACCCTTCCTACCCCTTACAACACTCAAAGCTCTTTAAGTAAGCTAATATGTAAAACCATGGGGAGATTCGGCCTGGAATCGCACAATAAGTTGGATATTCTTTCGTTAAATTCTAGACTAGAACAAAAAGCATGGCAGATTTGTGTAGGCTCTGCTGATGTTGGATGGGGAGGGGACATACAGCCGGGGTCGGACTCTGTTGACCTCTCTGGTAATTGAACTGGCCTATTTGGGCATACAGCATGTGAAGAGGGAGTTATGTTTGACCCTACAGGTGGTTTTTCTAATAGTTGCTCTGAGGGTTCCTCAAGCAGTTACTCCCACTGCTGAGGTTTTAGAGGTGGTGTCTCTACTGGGCCATCAACCTTGTTTGATGCTCTTGTTTGCGTGAGTGCCGAGAGAGAGAGGTTTTGTTTCTGTTGTCCCTGACATGAGGGAATTGTTGACAATTCGCCAGAGTAGCAGCAGAGTCTGTTGGACGTGCTGCATCAAGATCAAGCGCATCATCCAGAAGATAAGGTAAATAATTAATGTGAAAAGATAAATGAGAGATGAAAAAGTTTAGAGAGTTTGACTGGTCTTTGGGCGGGTCTTGTGCTCAACTCGCTGCACGTTACTTTTGCGCGTGCGCAGAAGTGGTTGGGACCTCGGCCTGCACTCAACCAATGCTCTGTATTGATCTGCAGTAGGACATGGACACAGCCAGCTATGGACAGCCAACTCCTCTCTCTGCAAAAGTATTTTGGCCATATGCAGCAGATGCTAGCAACAAGGCTTGGACTAAACAACAATAAGCTCTTTTATTGAGTTTTGTGGGTGGTTGTCTGAAGAACTGTTTTTGTTTCTGTTTTGGGCTATTTTTTTAATTTTGTGTATTTTTTACTTTAAATGACACTTAATGCAACTGCTATAGGAAACAACCACAAAACATACTTTTTTTATTGGTGAATTGTTGCGAGTGCTCTTTCACCTTCTTGCTTCCCAATCCTGCGATTTTTGTTCATTGCACAAGAATTGATTTGCACTCCATACAATACAGCACAAAGATTCTCAGGAAGGCATTGCACTTCAGGGGCAGTATTACATAAGGTGCCCCGAGGGGTTTGCGGGCCCTCGGGACTCTTTGGTATTATATAAGGGGGCACAGGTGCTTTTCTGTCCCCTTCTACAATACCAACAGTGCCGGCGAACTTAAAGCGCCAGCACTATCAACAGAGGGTGTTCCCTCATTTGCAGAGGGGCGTGCCTATGCAAATGAGGGAATTGCTTTGACTCTGTGCCCGCGCCATATTACAGACATGGGCGCAGAGTCAAAGAAGTCTTTAGGAGGCGCACTGACAGTGCGCCATTTAAAAAGTGGCGCACTGTCAGTGCGCCCCATGAGAGCAGCCCTCTGCAGGGAGTAAAGGGGTCCCATGGACCGCCCCAGACATTCCCTTGCAGGCAAGGGGAACTCTAATCCCATTTGAAAGTGCAGACGGGTTGCTGCCTGCACTGTGAAAGCGACGGAGCAGTTGCTCCGTGTTTTCACATGAATGAGCTGCCCCCAGGGCAGTGCAACTTCGTGGTTGCCCCCAGGGCAGCGAATTCACCATAATGGGGCGCATTGGCATTGTTTGTGCCTGGCGCACCGGGCGGAAACAATAGCAATACTAAATACGGCCCCTGGCCTCCTTCCTGCAGCATCCGCAGGGAGTAAATGGGGCCCCATGGACCCCCCAGACATCCCCTTGCAGGCAGGTGCAGTCACTGACTGCACCCGCCTGCAAGGGGATCTCGAATCCCATTTGAAAGTGCAGACGGGTGCCGTCGGCACTGTGAAAACAACGGAGCAACTGCTCTGTGTTTTCACATGAATACGCCTCCCCCAGGGCAGTGCAAGTTCATAGCGGCCCCCAGGGCAGCGCATTCACCATAATGGGGCGCATTGGCATTGTTAACGCCCAGCGAACCTTTTCAAAGGTGCGCTGGGCGGAAACAATGCCAATACAAAATACGGCCCCTGGTCTCATTCCCGCAGCATCTGTCTAGGAACATTATATTGAGTTTCTGTGTGAGGGCTAGCTGGTTTTTATTATTGGGATTTCAGATACTGGTTTCCTGCTTTGACTTCAGCTGTCTTATCATTGTTGAAGTTCCAAAGTAGTACAGACCTCTCTCTTCTGTGCTCAACTGCTTGTCACGGGGGTGGTAGTTTACCCTTCCAGCACTGAGAATTTTCTCCCCTGAGGATTAGTGAAAAAGTCACAGAAGATGGCATCTTGGGTGTGTGTTTTCTGGTTCCAAAGGATCCCCAGTGCAGAAAATGTCATATTCCTCTTCTTTATATGGAGAAGCAGATGTTAGCCTTGGAACATCCTTCTCAGTTTTGTCAGTTAGGATACAGAGGTGGAATACAACTACGACTCTGCATAGGCCCTGCAAAGGATTCCTGTTTTCACAAGATGATGGCTATAGCTCCAGTTACCTTTTAGCAGGCACTTTTTCTTTTAGTGCAATGTTAGACCTGATAGACTTAGAGTGGTTTTACCCCCAACATTTTGCCTTCCTCCTCCACTTTTCTGACCTCTTTGTCCTGGTATTAGGACTCTGCACACTGTTCCACTGCTAACCAGTGTTAAAGTGCTTGTGCTCTCTCGCCTAAACATGGTATTATTAGATCATCCCTAATTTGCATATTTACTTTACTTATAGGTACCTCGAAGTGGTAATACATGTGCCCAGGGCTTGTAAACAAAATGCTCAAAGTGAGCCTGCAGCAATGATAGTGCCACCCACTAAAGTAGCCCTTTAAACATGACTCAGACCTGCCATTGCAGAGCCTGTGCAAGTCAGATCTATTTTTCTGACCTGGTTTGGTATCTTTTTGTGAGGTGTTTTCACTGTTTTACTGTTTGAAGTATAGCAGAAGCACTTTACACGCTGTAAGTTAAGCCTGACTGGTCTGTGCCAAGCTTCCAGAGGTTGGATACAGGTCAATTTAGGGTGTGCCTGCCCCTCACCCTGACTAGGATTGTGGTTGCTGCTTGACCAGGGCTAATACCCCGGTCAACCAGTACCCAATTTCTAACACAGAACTATGAATAAAGTGTTTAAGCAATGAAAACATTGGACTGCGTACTCCGGTGCCTGAAAGTCTGCAGACTTGATTGGAGGTCTGCAAACTTTGGAGAAAGCCCTGCTCTTATAGCTAAGAGTGCTGGGTCAGGGCAATTGAGTTGGAGTATACTGACCCAGTGCATTTCTAAAAGTCTAAAAAGTTTGAGTTCACTATAAAAACAGCACTGAAATATAATGTATCAACAGCCCATCCCTACACAAAAATACAATGAGGAAATAATGTATTTACTTTATTTAAAATGGTGATTAAATAAATGTGGAGCTGCTGATTTGTGACAGAATCAAATATCAAATGCCGTCCATGGACCCACTGTGCCAACATAGAGGCCCTTAGCTGATATGAGGTCATGAACCTTCAGATCACAAGATCAGGATTTGAGAAACGAGCATGGCAATTTGTTTTTTAATGCAAAAGCTATGGGCCCCATTATGATGTCAGGCAGCCTTGCGTTGCAGCAAAGGAACTGCCCCACCTTAGGTTGGCGGTTCCGACATCAAAATTTGGATGTAGCTGCTCATAGGGCCGTTGGAAACATCAATTTTTTGATGGAAGCTTGTGTGGTGAATGGAAGAGGCCCGCAGCACACGCTTCCATTTTCTAAAATTGGATATTTTCAAACAGCCCTGCATCCCGTGTCTCGCACGTCACTTTCCGACAGCCTTTTCATGTCAGAAAGGCCCACATGGAATGGCTGTCGGAAACTGACATCATTATCCCAACTGCAGAGCTGCCGTCAATAAGACATTATGATCTGTTTCAGACAGAAAGTGTTGGATAGTCCCTCCGACTGCTGCCTCCGACCGCACGCTTTGTAATGCATCGGTTGAACCGCACACAGCAACAAACGAGCTGTCGGTTGTGGTTCGACCGCTACCATAATCAGGCCCAATGGGTCTACTTGGGCCTTCCATGCCCTGAGGTTAGGGTGCTCTCACACTACCCCTTATGTGGCCATTTATTCTTTTTTTCTGAATGCAGAACCATACCACATATCTTGTAATGGTTGTTGAATATAATAGTTTCTGCTGCAGTAAGCCATTCCGATCTTTTTGTTTCATAGACCAGAACCTTAGTCTCAACTCCTGATGATCTCTCTACTGCAACATTATCACTACACTGGTTCATGACTAATTACAGGATCTAATTCAAAATCCTTTGCCTTGTCTATACGGCCTTGCACAACAGTGCCAAAAAGATTTTCCAAACTTCTGTTTTCATACAACATGTAGAGAGGCCTACATTAGGTAGCCTATGAACATCTCACTCTATCGTTTCCAAACAAGACACAAACAGTTACGAGCTTTGATTCAAGAAAGCACACATCTCTCCACACTGCAACTCTCTAACCTCTAGCTCACTGCCTCAAAAAAGGCTTGAAACATACTGAAGCATCCAATAAGGATAAGAAATTGATCTTGCATAAGTTTTCTGCATTCTCATCCTCTGCCACTATTCTCACCCGTATCCACAGCACATATATTCACACATATTGCTGGTAGATTGCTATAAAAAAGTATGTGAAATTAAACTGTAGAATGGATAACCTAGTAGTAACAAGGTACCCAAGAGCTAACATAATTGAGAGAATTTCCATCTGGATAAAACATGATGGTGTCTGATGATGAATGCTTTACTCACCTAGGGTACTTTGCCTAAATTATTAAAGACCTACAACGTACCCTGTTTGGAAAATCCATTGAAAATTGTGTTTCTAACCAAATGATTAATTATATCAGTGTTAATCACCTATTGGATGCCGGTCTATCAGGATTTTGCTTTGTATTAAGCACTAAGACAGCCACTCTAATGGTACTTGGCAATATGCATTGCATAATAGACACGGGTGACCCACTCTTAGTAGTAGTGGTTAACCTGTCAGCAACACTGAAAAATACTGAACATCAGAGACTCCTGACTATGGCCAAAAAAGAAGGTGCTTTGGCAAATAAGAATTAAAGTTCTGTTTGTCTTTCCTCTCACAAAATAACCATTTGATGAATGTAAGAAAGTGGATTATTAATTAGGGTGGGTGTGAGTCCACCACAAGGAATAAAACCGTAAACATGTGTGAGCAAAAGATAGTTTTAATAATTTAAACCGGGGTTCAACCTTTTGGTAGCTATGGCACAGCGCAGACAGGCTTAACTTATGAAAATGTGTAAAGTATTTAACAGTAAGAAAATAGTTAAAAAGTTAAAACACAACACAATAAAAATCTCAAAAACAAATTCTAAAAATAGAGAAAACTTTAATTAGTGAAGTGATACCAAAGCAATAAAAATCCAATGAGGGGAACTGGAGATATGAATTTTCAAAGTACTAAGGCATAAAGCAACAAATAAAAGTAAAGCGCCAATCAGTAGTACATGGGGGACCAAAACCTTGGTGCGATATCATGCAGACCGTGATGGAGTGTGGTTTGGATATATTAAGTGGGTCACTCGGTCCAAAATTTTACCTTCTCAATTAGTCTGTGAAGTAGAAGTCAAATTCCTCTAGTGGAGCAAGGTTGCAGGCTGTATCACCCAAGGTACTCTCAATGTCCTATCATTGGACAATGTCTTGCTGGGGCCATTGGTTTTGGAAGATAAAGCTGTAAGCAAGATAAATTTACATTTCGGGACAACCAAAGTCCTCACCTCGAGCGGTTATTTTATGCACCTTCACGCGTTCAAGACTTTGGGCCAGAAGTAGGTAATTTCTATTTACCGATTCCTAAATACCGAATTTTACCAATTCGGTATTTAAGAATCGATAAATAGTATGTAAGTAAAAAATCGGTAATTGTTACCGATTCTGTAATATTCGTTATTACTGATTCGGTATTTACTGAATCGGTAATAAGGAACACCTTCCCATTCATTCCTATGGGCCTGGAGGCCTATAGGAATAAATGGGAAGCCCTTCACTATTACCGATGCGGTAAATACCGAATCAGTAATAGGGGGAGCATATTCAAGGGTGGCAGGGTGTCACATTGACACCCTGTTGCACCCCTGAATCATGCATGTGTGCACATGTGGCACACATACATGCCCTTACGGCATGTATGTCTGCCACATGGCACTTTTCAAAAAGCACAACATTGTTTTTTTAAATGTATTCGATGTGTACCACCAACTTGTAGTTGTTGGTAAATAACGAATCCTTCAATCAAAAATGCACTAACTTGAGTACTCCCTACAAAGGATTTAAGGTTTCGGTAATTTACCGATTTGGTATTTTAAGGATTCGGTAATTTACCGTTTCCTTAAATTACTGAATCGTAAATTACCGAATCCTTAAATCCAGCCACCTACATTAGAACCGGTCGGTAACGGCTAATTTTCTGAATGTTGGCCGTTACCGACCGGTATTTGGCTACCTACATATGGCCCCTAGTCTTTTTTATAGACCTCAAAATCCTCAAGCATGGAAAGCTTGAAGCTTTATCTAATGAATTCTGTTCTAAATGAGAAATGGTATTGTGAGGTACAGCTAAAAATACACAGGACTTGGAAGTCAAATATTTTCCAAGTCTCAGCTCTTCAGAAATTTCATACAGCAACTCCTCTTAATCACTTCTAATTCTCCCTGGACTGCCGAGATAGGACTTAGGGCTCAGTAATCACTCCAGAAAAGGCATCCATCAGGGTCCAGGCAAGGTTCAGCTGGTGATGGTTAACTGGGCACTTCAGGAAAAGGCCTCAAAACTTAGTGTATCCCTGTAGCCACATAGAAGGTCAGCCGACTGACCCTTGTATTCCAATTCAAAGTCTTAGTCCTGGTTCCAAGTGGGGGCTGGTCCAGTCCTTCAGTTCTCCACTCATGTGGCACTCTTGTAGAATTCACCAGCCATTGGGTGAAGGTGACTCCTGCACACTCCCTAACCAAAGAGGAAAAGTTCAAGAGGGCAAACCTTCCTACTCTTGCAGCATATCCTGTTTGCCTTACAGAGAATTATCCCACAGTGAACTATTCTAATAAAATCCAATATGGCATAGACTTTCTGGGCTTTGAGGTGTTTTGTGTGCTAGGCAGAGATATGTTTAGGGAAATGAGCAGCCCTTCCTCGATATCTAACGAGTTCTGCAGCCAGCTGTTCATCCCACTCGGCTGATGCCAAAATGGCAGCAGAGAGCCCAAGGGAGTTCTCTTCCCAAGGTTGCACTTACACTCAACCAGGAATGCGCAGGACCGATTCCTTTTTAGTTAATGATATTCCTAGTGTCACATACCTCACAGGCAGGTCTTTATGCCAAAAGATCTAAGCCATTGTCCCTGTTCTAGGGCAGTTGTCACACCTCATTAAGGGATCGCACTGACAGGCCAGCTGGTGGCAGACTAATACAAAGCTTAACTTTTTTAAATTATGTTTTTTCCTAAACATTTATTAAAAACCCAACTTCACCACTGAATTGGATTTTTAATAAATATTAAAAATAGTGTTTGAACTAAAATGGTAGCTTCTCCCAAACCAAAGTTAGCAGAGTTCTGATTTTATTCTGAGGATATTGTTTTCCCATAGGAATATATATCCCTTCATAGTGAAATTAGCCTTTAGGGGCTGGTCACTTTAGATACATGCCAACATTAAAATCTAGGCAACACTAGGCACCCTACATTGAGGGCTACAAGGTCTCCTTGTGGGGTAACATATTTATTTATTGAAATTAGTTCTGTTTCCTGTCACAAAGAGTTATGTTGAGTAGGTCACCTGCAGGTGTAACAGCTGCAGGAAACAAGGTGCCAAGGTCGGCTGAAGCCCTGTATTTTGTCTCTCTACTGCATGGCATTATAAGTGCTGCAGTTCAAAGGTGACATTTTACTATCCATGCCATGGGTGTGTTTATACATACCACATAATACAGGCTTAATGTATAGTTAAATATGGCTATTGGGGAAAAGCCAATTTTAACATGTTTTAGGGGTCACTAGGGCCAGGACAGTAGTGACCCAGTGTGCAGAACTGAAAAAACAGCAACGCCATTCAGCATAAAAAAGGGGGTGATCACTCAAAAATAGGCCCTCTCTCACAGTGAAGACTGGAAGTCCCAAAATAAACAGCTCTCTAAAGGGATGTGGTACCATGGTCAATACAACATTGCTTAACTTATATCTTGTACAGCTCAGCTTTCTATTAATTTATTCTGGAGACACCACCCACCAAAATGTGTTTAGATTTTTTTGATTGATTTAAAATGTTCACAGTCCAAAATTGTAATAGTTTAGATCTATGATAGAGATACTTCATTGGGGAGAGGAGTTGGTCTAACGGCTAGGGCGGTCGACCTCGAATCTGGGGAATTGGGTTCGAGTCTCTGCAATGATGCTGAACATCCTGTGATTCTGGGCAAATTACTTGATCTCCCCATGCCTAAGAAAAATTAATGGTCCTCATGTAATGCAACTGGTGCTATGTAAAGTGCTCTGATACCCGATTTGAGTCAAGTTCACGCTATGTAAAACTCTGTTAAAAAAAAGTGTGTAGAGGATAAATGCCAATATTGCAAATTTGTCATTTCAATAAAGGGAAACTAAACTAAAAGTGCTACAGCAAATGTGTAACCCTACTACACAACAGTAATTTGTAAAGAGTCTCTCTCCAGGCAAAAATAACATATCTGCTCTTCAATGGAAGTAGACAAATTCCAACTAATACTTACCAATGTCTTTCATAGTGCGTCAACTCATGAAAGGTCCCATCTTACTTCACATAGCAATATTTAAACTTCAAATTTTGAAACATCTTCTCTAACTGGTACCAGAATTCCGGAGGCCTCACCTCTTTCTATTTCTATATGATAAGGAATCAAGGGGCATATTTACAAGGACTTTATCTCCGCTTTTTTAAAGCGGAGATAAAACTATCGCCTTATTAACAAGAGGGTGTTAACATGCATTAGCGCATATTAGCACCCTTTTACCCGAAGCCTCCCTTTGCATCTCTAATGAGATGCAAAGTGGGCATCACTGGGCAGTACAACCTTGTAAATATCGCTGATGTGCACATCGCGATATTTACAAGGCTGCCAATGCATTTTAGCAGACGTACGTTTTGGGCGAATATCGCTGTTTTCGCCGAAAACTAACGGCTGCTTAAATGCAGACTTAGGCGTAACTAATATGGGGGTGGGTTGTGCAGATACAACCCTGTGGGTTGTTTCAGCAAGGTTTTTGCCGTTTTGCAGGGAACATCGCTGGAAAAACAGCGATGTTCCCTGCAAAACAGCGATTTCCCCACTATCGCTGGTAATTATATCGCCATGGGGAAACGCATTGTAAATAACGTGCTAACAGGGCGATATAATCCAGCGATAGACGGCGATAAATAGAAAAGCGCTAAGCGCGCTTTGTGTTTATTTATCCCGGTCCTTGAAAATATGCCCCTAAGAAATTACCTTAGAAATATTATAAAATCTATGGTCAATTTTATGGGGCCCACTGCTTTCTAGAGTTCATCTCAACCTGATTATCATTGGATCAGGTTAAATTATAACACACATGGGGGAATATTATTAATTTAATTTCCACCGAAAACATTCCCATGTGTGGGCATGCCCAAATCATGAGAAACTAACAGCCCATGCTCCTGTTGCAATACCTGCGACATTTGCCCAAAATTATGTTCTGAAAGTTCTGAAATTGCTCTTGTTTGATATAAAATATTCAGTTGGAAAAAACGTCTGGCTTCTAAGGTTGACACTTCCATGGCAAGGAAAATTAGACTTGCAGATCTCAGACTAGGCTAGGCTCTAGACCCTTATATCGTTTGCCATATTTCCATCAAACCTTTTCCTGACAAGAGACTGGTAGTGTTAATAAATTCATGCCACATTCCAAAACTTTAATTTATTTTTTCTAAAACAGTTTTGAGACTACATCCGTGGAATCTATACCTTCATATTTAAGTAGTTTTCTTATAAAGCTGGATATTTGAAAGTGGAAAAAATATCTTTGGTGTGTTTCTCTTAATTTATTATTTATTCGGTGTCATGCTGTGATGTTTTCAAAAAGTCAAAAGTGCTTAATGAATTCCATGTTGACTTCTGCACAATCTTTAAGCATACCATCTCTATATTCAGGAACCATGTCTCAGCATGAATGGAAGGTATCCTGGGTCTTACATGACTTTCAATCTTCTGCAAAAGCCTTATAACTAACTATTTTCTAACTGCACATCCATCTGAGAAATAATGGAAGTCTGATATTCTTCCAACCAGAGGTTGTTAGGTATAAAGGTTTTATAAAGTTCGCTTTCACCCAAGATGATATCTTGGAGCTATAGTAAAAGAAATACACATTACTCACAAACCAAGGACCTCAGAAGTGAGACATAATTTGCCTCTAATATTCTACTTAGTATGGAATTGTCACAGAGATGTTGATTGTTTTGAGAAGAAATCTTGGGAGCTACCTCATACATTTAGGCTGGGTTAGCCTCCTGTGGTGCTCTTCTGTAACTTCATCAAACTAATGTAGTTCTCCCTATTGGGCTAAATGAAACTAATGGCACTATTAATTATTGTGATATATCTCTACCTGTAAATGGCACTGTGTTATAAAGAATAGGAACATAAATAGAGATAGAATAAAAATCTTCACTAAAAATGTTCTACCTAGAAAGTAAACAATGCTTCCATTTTTCCATTATTGAAACAGTTTTTCATAGGAAAGGTTTACATTATTATTGTGTAAGTTGTCTAGATTCTCTGTGTCCCATATCCACAAATATCTTTCTGGGGTAGTGGAGTGGCCTGCTTTCAACACCTGCTAAAGGGTGGCTGTCAAAATATTGAAAAGTAGTGTCTCAGTATTGCATGTGTTGATTTGAAATCGTCTTAAATTTGTGAATGTTGCAGTTCATTTGGAGAACGGGAGATGTTTTCTTAGTCATGTTTAAGAATAACGCCATACTGCCAGTGTATCATTTTAGCTTGGCCCTCCCATCTAATTGAGCATGTCTATTTGGCACATTGCCAAAGGTTGTGAACTCAGATAAAAGGGAATGCCCTGACATATACCTTGGGTGGCTGCTATAGGTTTAATTGTTCTAGAATTTGTAATGACTGAGACTGATGCACCAATATGGAGCTTTCTTGT
Source organism: Lissotriton helveticus (assembly GCF_964261635.1). Taxonomy (NCBI): domain Eukaryota; kingdom Metazoa; phylum Chordata; class Amphibia; order Caudata; family Salamandridae; genus Lissotriton; species Lissotriton helveticus. The sequence continues at coordinate 2,134,140,947 of NC_136059.1, read as the reverse complement.
TAACCCTAAGATTTGGCAATCCACCAACTGTGAGACCTGGCATCTTTGGCGTGGTTTCCCCCTATCTGTTTGCCTCTACATCCTGTATTTGATGCTGTGCTAGATTTCGATTTTGCTGGTTTAGATGCTTTGGGCACTTTACCACTGATGTTCAGTATCAAAGTGCAAGTGCTCCCTGTGAAAATTGTTATTATGATTGTTTATCCATGATTGGCATATTTGTGTCACCAATAGGTGCCTAGTGAAGTGCACTGAGTGTGCCAGGGCTGGCAATAACAGATGCTTCTAGTGGGCCCGCAGCACTGATTGTGCCACCCACATGAGTAGCCCTAAAATGGTGTCTCAGACCTGCCACCGCAGTGCCTGTGTGCAGTCTGTGAACTGCCATGTCCTCCTGGTCAGTGTCCCCACTGGCTAGGCCTAACCCTTCCCTTTCTGTACACATTGGTCACCCCTATGGAAGGCCCAAGGTACCCCCTTGGGCAGGGTGCAGTGTATGTGAAAGGTAGAGCATGTACTTGTGCAGGTGACATGCTCTGGTAGTGAATTACAGCCATTTTCGTTTTTCACTATTGTAAGGCTTTCTTGCCCCATAGGCTATCATAGGGGATGCTGGCTACAGTGGCTACCAGCATATCTTCCCATAGGAGCAAGACAGGACATAAAAGTCTGGTATCCCTGAACCCAGAATTTAATAACACATCTTTTAGGAAAGGTTGTTTTTAAATCCTGTGTTTGAAAACAGCACTTTTAGAAAGTTGCTGTTCTCTTGTCTGACCTTTCTGTGTGCCTTGGCCTGTTTATGAATTGACTGTTTGGTATGTGAGTGACAGGGGCTGGGTGGCTCCCAGAGTCTGAGTGGGCCATCCCTGGGCTGAATAGCTCCATCTGCATCCAGAGTAGTGGGAGGGGGGAAAATGTATGATGGTACAACACGGTATAAAACACCGCAGACCATCACAACGCAGGTTTTAAGACGCAAGTCGTTACAACGGTTGCATTGGAGGGTGCTGGACTTAGGAGTAGTGTAATTTACTATTCCAACTCCAACCTACATACAGTAGGGAAGGTGTTGGATAGTAAATTACACTATTCCTTGTCCTAGAGCGCCCTCCAGCGCAAGTCGCGGTAACGAATTGCGTTGTGAAACCCACATTGTAATGTCACTGCGGTGTCATTACTGCGTCGTAAAGGATGTTTCCAGAGGGGGAAGCATCTGGGTCTGAATAGGGCTGTGCCTGCTTTCCACAATGCTGGCTCCACCTCCTGCTGGGCGGCTGATGACCCTGCCCCTCTTTCTGAAAGGATAGGAGAGGCCAGTAAAAACAAAGTGCTCAAGGAACACCCAGAACTGGTTCAGACCGGGATCAGAGCCCTCCTGCACAAAGGGATCAAATACGTTTAGGGGTACAAGTACAGGGCCCCTGACTACAGAACATTAGATCATCCTGGAATCAAGAAGGAAACTCTGCCAAGGAGAAAGCTAAAACTGAAGAAGGAAGACTGTCCTGCTGTTATGTTATGTTATGTTATGTTATGTTATGTTAAAAGTATTTATAGAGCACACTTACACCAGGGGGTTTCATGGCGCTAGGAGTGGCAGGACGGCGGCAGGGGGGGGTTACAAGAGTTTTATTGATAGGCTTGTGAAAATAGGAGAGTTTTAAGATGAGTTCTGAATTGAGCGTAGTCAGTTACTGATCTCAGCTCAGTAGGGAGGGAATTCCAAAAATGGGGGGCCAGATAGGAGAACCTGAGGCCGCCATGTTTTTTGTGTTTAAAGGTGGGGATAGTGAGGAGGTTAAGGTGGGAGGAACGGAGTTCACATGAAGGAGCATATCGGTGGGTCCTGGAGGAGATAAAGGCAGGGCCCTGGCCAGCGAGGGCCTTAAAGATGGTACAGCCCAGTTTGAATAAACAGCGTTTAGCTACCGGGAGCCATTGAAGGCCCTTCATCAGGGGGATAACGTATTGATGATTGGGCTGTCAGAAGATGAGCCGAGCTGCTTGGTTTTGTACGAGCTGTAGGTGAAGAAGCAGGTATGCTGGAATGCCAACTTAAAGTGTGTTCGCGTAATCAATGCGAGAAGTAACCAGGGCCAAGGTAACAAGGGTAAGGGCCTCGGTGGTCAGGAACCTGCAGATCTTCCGAATTCGAAGGTGAAAGAAGCAGGAGGAAACTACTGCATTGATCTGTGGTTTCGGAGACAAATCGCTGCAGATAATAACCCCAAGACCTTTAACGGAATCCGCTGGGCGAGGAGGATTGCCAAGAGGTGAAGGCCAAAAGCTGGAGTTCCAGGGGTTGGCAGTGCCTCCCGATAGTATGAGCTCCGTTTTGTCGGGATTACGTTTTAATTGGTTGGAATACATCCATTCACTGATGGAGGTCATGGTGGTTTACAAATTGGTGACAGAGGTGTTGGAGGAATCAATGTTGAACACCAGCTGGAGGTCGTCGGCATAATTGAAGGTTGTGGCTGGGCTGTTGCGTAGAGACACGATCAGAGGTTGCATATATAGGTTGAACAAGAGGGGCGATAAAGCAGAGCCCTGGGGGACCCCACAGGTCAGTCTGGTTTTTTCTGCCGAGAAGTTGGCCAGACGGACAGCCTGGAAGTGCTTATGTAGAAAGTAGGAGATCCATTTAAGGGCCGGACACTGGATGCAGGCATTTCCAACACGGTCGATCAGAAGTTCATGATCGACCGTGTCAAAAGCAGCCAACAGATCTAGAAGCACCAGGGCCTGGGTGATGATTTTATCTGCTCCTCTGCTGTTGCTCTGCTGGACTGTCCTGCTGTTCCTTTGCTGCCAGAGAGAGGGGAAGGACTTTGCTTTGTGCTGTGTCCCCTTGCTTGAAGGATTCTCCAAGGGCCTGAGAAGAGCTGGCTCCCTGTTTTTGAAGTCCCAGGAACAAAAGGACTTCAGCCCCAGCTTCCCTGAACTCTGCTGAGAGAGTTCTGTCCTTCCTAGAGATCTTGGGCCAGTTGTGGTGCCTCTGGAAGTTGTACCTGTGTTGGGAAGCTGGAAACCAAGCTTTTAAAGACTTTCTGCAAGTTTTGTCGCATTGCTTGCTTGCAGAGCGCATCCCTAACAGTGCGAGGAAATTCCTGCCGCTACGAAGGTCGAGATCGTCGCAGTGCCTGCGGCCGCTGCCAAAGCCGTCGCATCCTTTGTTTGCCGGATGCACCAGACCGGTGCGGGAAGATTACCATCGCTGCAAGTGTCGTCGCAGAGCCTGTCGTCGCTGGGTGAGATCGCCGCACCGCTTGCTTGCGGACCGCATCACGTCGCTGCGAGTGTCATCGCAGAAGCCATCGCATCGAGGAGCTGCGAGAGAGAGATCACTGCTGGTACGCGCATCGTTGCCCTGGAGATCGACGCAACTCCAAAGATCATCGCATCGTGCCTTTGCGAGAGAAAATTTCCTACGGAACTTATGCACCGGAATCCATACAAGTCCGCCTCCCCATACAAATGATACAAAAAGGGGGGTGGTGATGGACAGAGTATCTGAATTAAGCAGAACACTCCTACCCAGTCAAAAGATCGGGGCTCGATCCATCACCGTTTTTTAGCTCACTGCACCATCCCAGTTCAGAACCTGGCTACATGCAAATTAGTCTGACCCTGGCCCAGTGCATCATGGGAACAGGGCAGACCAAACTACCAAGCCAATTCTTTACTGGAAAGGAAACAAGCTTCCGGGGACCGGTTTCTGGCATTACAGCCGTCTTCGGCCCGGCTTGCTTGAATCCTGAGGGTGCAGTGAGCAAGGGACTCACATCTGAGCATACCCTTCCACACTTGTGGTGGCCAAAACGATTCAAAAAGGGGGGTGGTGATGGACAGAGTATCTGAATTAAGCAGAACACTCCTACCCAGTCAAAAGATCAGGGCTTGATCCATCACTGTTTTTTAGCTCACTGCACCATCCCAGTTCAGAACCTGGCTACATGCAAATTAGTCTGACTCTGGCCCAGTGCATCATGGTAACAGGGCAGACCAAACTACCAAGCCAATTCTTTACTGGAAAGGAAACAAGCTTCCGGGGACCGGTTTCTGGCATTACAGCCGTCTTCGGCCCGGCTTGCTTGAATCCTGATGGTGCAGTGAGCAAGGGACTCACATCTGAGCATACCCTTCCACACTTGTGGTGGCCAACACGATTAAAAAAGGGTGGTGGTGATGGACAGAGTATCTGAATTAAGCAGAACACTCCTACCCAGTCAAAAGATCAGGGCTTGATCCATCACCGTTTTTTAGCTCACTGCACCATCCCAGTTTAGAACCTGGCTACATGCAAATTAGTCTGACCCTGGCCCAGTGCATCATGGGAACAGGGCAGACCAAACTACCAAGCCAATTCTTTACTGGAAAGGAAACAAGCTTCTGGGGACCGGTTTCTGGCATTACAGCCGTCTTCGGCCCGGCTTGCTTGAATCCTGATGGTGCAGTGAGCAAGAGACTCACATCTGAGCATACCCTTCCACACTTGTGGTGGCCAAAACGATTCAAAAAGGGGGGTGGTGATGGACAGAGTATCTGAATTAAGCAGAACACTCCTACCCAGTCAAAAGATCAGGGCTTGATCCATCACCGTTTTTTAGCTCACTGCACCATCCCAGTTCAGAACCTGGCTACATGCAAATTAGTCTGACCCTGGCCCAGTGCATCATGAGAACAGGGCAGACCAAACTACCATGTCCATCACCACCCCCTTTTCTGAATCATTCCTCCCCATACAGACCGGATTCGTCGCAACACGCCTGCTGCTGCAGCTGGGTTGTCGCATCGCCTCCCCAGGGTCTCAGGAGCAACGCATCGCTTGTTTTCCACCACACCAGCTTCTGCTTTGGAACTTTGTCGCTTTTAAAAGGTACTGTTGGCAAAACGTGACGCAACTGTGAACTTTTCAAGCAACTGTGGATTATTTTATCGCAACCTTAAGAACTCCTTTGCCACCACATTCTTGAACTGTGTATGTTGGATTTTTGTCATTTGGTCTTGTGTAGTTAGTTTAAATACCTTTATTTTTCTAAACAGTTGTGGAGTCAGTTTGTGGTGTTTTCACTGTGTTACTGTGAGTGTTGGTACAAATACTTTACACATTGCTTTTGGATAAGCCTGACTGCTTGTGCCAAGCTACCAAGGGGGTGAGCAGAGGTTATCTAAGGAGTGTTTCCTCCTTACCCTGACTAGAAGCAAGGGTCCCTATTTGGACAGTGGTACCTACCTCTGCCAACTAGAGACCCCCAGTTCTAACACCAACCTTTTCTAATAATGAGACAAAAAAAACTCGCTTTCTTAATGTTGAACATCTTCTCAGCGTCTGATTGTATAAACCCTGTCGGATGCGATTGCATTGTGAGGAGATCAATTGATTTATTTGCATTATTGGTATTTGTTGCTGTATTCCTGTTTAGAATATACCCATTTGGTTTGGCATGAGCATGTTCATCAGAACCACCAACCTTCCAACAAGAATATAAGTATGCATGTATGTGTTTTTTGTAGAGCGCAAACCTAGCAAAGGGCAGTGAAGCCCCATACAGTATCAAAGGCAAGAAGGCAGTCAACAAGTGGTTGGAGGGATAGCTGGTTAATGGAATGTTACTGTATCATGGTGCAGCATATTTTTAAACATATGCATGTTTAACTTGTTCCTGTATTGGAGCAGGTTTTGGCAGTCCTTTGGATATGATGATGTCTTTAGTCTGACCATGTTCTGGCTGCACGTTTGCTGAGAGCCACTGGATATAGTGAGCTTGTCAGACATATACATTGTGTGTAGATCATGCTGGATTTTTTAATGATGCAGCTGGGTTTAAATATGTAAGAGGAAGACAACAGGAGCTGGTGATTCAGGCTAAAGTTGGTGAATATTTGATTGACCTCTCTTTTCAATTTATGTCTATTCTCTGATATTATTATGATCCTGAAATTGTTCAAGAAACATATGAAATTGATGAGAGGTGATGTGTGAAGCTCCACTAGAATGTATGCTAGGTCATTAGATGGTGATGAATGTAGGGCTTCATACATGTGTCTGGTGTTGTCACTGGTACAAGATCACAGAGAATGAAGGTGCCTTGAGATTTCCATGGTAAGGCACATTCAATGTGAGAATCATTCAGCACTCAAGGGAAGTATTAAATGACATGAAACATCCTCTCAGGCCAGCACAATATGAAGCTTGTAATGCTTGGGAGTATGCTACACATGCTGAAGGCCTGCTAAAGAGAAGGAGAAATATCAGAATATAGCTAGGAAATGAGTGCATAAGTATGTTGATTCTAAGTGGGATGCAAACAAAAAAAGTGGCAAAAGAAGATAGTCGAAGCAGCTAGGTTGTATCCTGCACTGACAAATGAAGAGCCTTAGAAAAGTCAAAAGGTGAAGGTAGAAAAAAATAAAAGGGATATTGAAAATGTAGGTGATTATAGTGATTCTAGTGATGACTTATTAGATGTCTTACCGCTCTTATATGGTACCTACCGACCCTTACCATATAAGAGTGGTTGTAAGGTTTCCCTCCTCCTCTATTCACCCCTTTAAAACAATCTCTCCTGTTATTTGGGAGCACTCGATGTGACTGTAAGCACCTTATTGTCTGTGGCGCTAAACATCCTTTTTACAGAAGGATCGAGGGTCCAATACTACATTTTGTGCGGCATCGAACAGTTTATGCAGTCCTACCCATTACCGCTATCCTGGGCGTCGGCATTGCGGGCAGCGTTGAGACACTGCTCGCTTGCGCATGTGCAAAACATGAGACACTCTGTCCCCTTGCCTGCACATGCGCAGTAACGGCACGATACACGCGCCAGTGTTTCTCAATCAGGGCTTGCCCAGGACCAGCTGACAACTCACAAATGGCCCGGAAAGACCATGTTTGGACGTTTCCCGGTTTTTGAAGCAATCAACACTAATTAATTAGCGGGGGTGGTGATATTTAAAGCGCGAACTCCGGCCTCTGCTCATTCTCAACTAAGCCAGTGGGGCAACAAGTGTGGGGCAACAAGGCGTAGGAATTCCCTCGCAGCAGTGAGTAAAGTACCTGGTAATAGTCCATTGACCACAAACTCTGTAAATAAGTAATCTGAGAACTATATCCTATTTTACAGGGTGCTTAATAGCGATTTGGAGGCTCATGGTGCCAACCAGACTGTGATAGCAAGTATGAGCTAACATGATTCTAAATCAAATTTTTTATAAAAACAGGTCCCTAGAATTTACAGGTTAAGCAACTAGAGCGTGTTTTTTTATGTTAAGTGTTTTGTGTGTCCCGTCTTCGTCCTTCTTTTACAGGGCGCACCATCACTAATAGGATGACAAAGTTTGTTTAGTAGCTGCTGCTCTCATTTTTTTCCTAGGTCACTGAACCTGGAGCAATGGATATTGTATTTCGCAATATCAGAATATATTATTTCTTCTTCTTTTTGTGTTCTTTTTTCAGGTTCTCTAATTGCAGAAAACGTCATTACTAATAACTAGGCACATATTAGCCTTTTTAAAATAAAACTATCACTTTTCTGTAAATACCAGATTTTTGCTAAAAAAACGTGAGTAAGGTTGGGATTTGTGCACCCCGTCCTGAAGAAGGAGCTACGCTCCGAAACATGTTGACGCACACACGAGGTAATGTACATCATACTACATAAAACCTCATCATCACCGCTTTTAATAGTACTAGCACGGGGGTCCATTAAAGTTTTTTGAGCAAACCCCACGTGCCCGGTGCTTTTTCACTATCACTTAACCACTTCGAACCCCACCACTCACACATTCTCACAATACCTCACATGCACCATACATAGTCAAATTGAAAAGTGCTCCCGCGTAATCGTAGGTTAGCAGCACGCCGCATCCCGTAGAGGGGTGCGAAACCCTAATGATGAAGCATGACACCAAGGGTCCTTTTTGTATGTGAGGGGTATTAAAAGAACACTGTGTGCTGACCACCACTGTAGGGGCCACCCATACACCCATATGTGGATCCTTTTAGTCGTGTCAGGCACGCAGGAAGCTAGAAGACAAGGCTCCATCACTTTGTTGAACCACTTGGCTGAAAATGGGCATAAAGTATCTCCAAGCAAATTACAGTACTGTCAGAAAGAGCTACTGCATCTGGGACACCACATTGAGAAAGATGCAAAGGAAGGTGTTGCAAGAGAGAATTTCTGACATTTTAAAAATGAATCTACAAACTACCCAGAGAGAATTCAGGATGTTTCTTGGAATGGTGGGTGTTAGAAATTGGGTTTCTAGTTGTCAGAGGTATGCGCCCTGTCGAAGCAGCAACCACAATCCTAGTCAGGGTAAATCACAAACACACCCTAAATCAACCTGTGCTCACCCCCTGTAGCTTGGCACAGAGCAGTCAGGCTTAACTCAAGAAGCAATGTGCAAATTATTTGTGTAACAATAATACAGTGAAAACACCCCACACAAAAAGATAACACATATGGATAGACAACTCAAGCATAATTTAATGAACAAAGAAGAACAAAATGGCAAACATTCAGTCAGTATAAACAGAGGTATGTATTTTTAAAGAATAAACTGCAATCCTGTGCTTAGAAGCATAAAGCACTAATCGTGGCTATCTGTTAGAGCTAGAACAGTTCAAATCCAAACGTTCAAGTCAACCGCAATGGAGTGTGGGTCAGATACAGTCTCAGATAAGTCCAGCTGAAGTATTACCTTCTAAAGAATGGGGCAAGAGTCCCATTTGAGGGGAAGAAGTTCCCCGGGAACACAGAGAGCATTACTGACGGTGGTCTGCAGGACATGGCGAGCAGCAGGGCGTCGTAGAAAGATGGGCTGGAGCCTCGCAAACGCAAGTGGTAATGTTTACTGTGCAAACAGACAAACTCGGGCCCGACTCACAGATCGTTGGGGCAAATAGCAAAGTTCCGGAGTGAATGGGATGGTTCGTGAAGAGAACAAAAGCTTGGCTTCATGTGTCAAAAACCCTTTCCAATGGCCCAGGACGCAAGCGGCACCTCTTGGAGGCCATGAGCTCATTGAAGTGGGGTCCAGGAGTGGTGGGAAGCCTGTTATGTCCCTGAGGCTCAGATCAGGAGGCCAGCAGGCTAGCCCTTTGTCCCACTCTGGTGTCCTGGGTTCAAGATGGGATCCAAGTCCAGTTCTTCTTCCCTAGGCAAGAGGGCAGAAGGTCAGCACCATAAAGCAGCAGTTCCTTCAGTGTAGCATTCCAGCAGAGTGGCAGTCCTTTCAGCAGCACAGCAGTCCTTGTTCCTGACAGCGAATTCACAATTCCAGAAGTATACTGAAGTGGTGGTGTTTAGGGTTCAGTATTTGTATGGAGTTGTGATTTTGAAGTGAGGGAAACTTCAAAGCGATACCTTTGAAGTGCACAGATGCCATGCCCTTCCTGTACTAGCTCTAGACTCACTACAGAGGGTTATGAAGCACTTTGTGTGGTGACAGGACACAGTCTATACAGGAGTAAGTGTGAGGCTGTATACGGCTCTTCCCTCCCATCCTGCCCAATATGGCCCATCAGGATGTGGATTGCCAATCAAGTCACACCTAAGCTGCGTTTGTGTGTGGCTGACTCGAAGGAAAGCACAAGGCCCAGTTGTTACCCACTCTAGATGTGTACTCAGAGACAGGCAGCCATCACCAAATGGCTAAAGTAAGTAGATGTCAATGTTCTAAAAGGGGCGTTTTTAGAATTACAATTTAAAATCTGACCACCAGAAATTGTGATTAGAAATCGTGATTCCAGAGACACCAAACATGGGGGACCAATTTCTTTCCAAAAGGTAATTACACTTATAAAATGTAAAAAGTTAATCCCAATGTTGTTCTATGGGAGAAACAGGCCTTGCTGTAGTGAAAAATACATTTAATAGTTGTTCACTACTAGGACACGTAAAACTTAAAAGTACGTATCCTACTTTTTGCACCCTGCCTTTGGGCTGTCCAGGGCCTTCCTTATTGGTCTCATACATTTTATAAAAGGGAAGGTTTGGGCCTGGCAAAGGTTTAACTTGTGACGCTGACATGGTAGTTAAGGCAGCAAATACAGGTTCTGTAATGGCGTTTTTCACTATTGTAAGGCTATCTTGCCCCATAGGCTATCATGGGGGATGCTGGCTACAGTGGATACCAGCATATCTCCCCTTAGGAGCAAGATAGGACATAAAAGTCTGGTATCCCTGAACTCAGAATTTAATAGCACATCTTTTAGGAAAGGTTGTTTTTAAATCCTGTGTCTGAGAACAGCACTTTTAGAAAGTTGCTGTTCTCTTGTCTGACCTTTCTGTGTGCCTTGGCCTGTTTGTGAATTGACTGTCTGGTTTGTGAGTGACAGGCGCTGGGTGGCTCCCAGAGTCTGAGTGGGTCATCCCTGGACTGAATTGCTCCATCTGCATCCAGAGTAGTGGGAGGGAGAAGCACCTGGGCCTGAATAGGGCTGTGCCTGCCTTCCACAATGCTGGCTCCACCTCCAGCTGGGCTGCTGATGACCCTGCCCCTCTCTCTGAAAGGAAAGGAGAGGCCAGAAAAACAAAGTGCTCAAGGAACACCCAGAACTGGTTCAGTCCGGGCTCAGAGCCCTCCTGCACAAAGGGATCAAAGACTTTTAGGGGTAAAGGTACGGTACCCCTGACTACAGAACATTAGAACATCCTGGAATCAAGAAGGAAATCTGCCAAGGAGAAAGCTGAAACTGAAGAAGGAAGACTGTCTTGCTGTTGCTCTGCTAGATTGACCTGTTTTTGCTTTGCTGCCAAGGAGAGGGGAAGGACTTTGCTTTGTGCTGTGTTCCCTTGCTTAAAGAAATCTCCAAGGGCCTGAAAAGAGCTGGCTCCCTGTTTTTGAAGTCCCAGCAACAAAAGGACTTCACCCCCAGCTTCCCTGAACTCTGCTGAGAGAGTTCTGTCCTTCCTAGAATGCTTGGGCCAGTTGTGGTGCCTCTGGAAGTTGTACCTGTGTTGGGAAGTTGGAAACCAAGCTTTTAAAGGCTTTCTACAAGTTTTGTCACATCGCTCGCTTGCGGAGCGCATCCCCGACAGTGCGAGGAAATTCCCACCGCTACGAAGGTCGAGATTGTAGCAGAGCCTGCGGCCGCTGCCAGAACAGTTGCATCCTACGTTTGTGGGACGCACCAGACCGGTGCCGGAAGATTACCATCGCTGCGAGTGTCGTCGCAGAGCCTGTCGTCGCTGGGTGAGATTGCCGCACCGCTTGCTTGCGGACCGCATGTCGCTGCGAGTGTCGTCGCAGAAGCCATCACATCGAGGAGCTGCGAGATCACTGCTGGTACGCACATCCTTGCCCTGGAGATCATCGCAACTCCAAAGATCATCCCATCGTGCCTTTGCAAGAGAAAATTTCGTACTGAACCTATGCACCGGAATCCATACAAGTCCGCCTTCCTCCCCATACAGACCGGATTCGTCGCAACACGCCTGCTGCTGCAGCTGGGTTGTCGCATCGCCTCCTCAGGGTCTCAGGAGCAATGCATCGCTTGTTTTCCACCGCACCAGCTTCTGCTTTGGAACTTTGTCGCTTTTAAAAGGTACTGTTGGCAAAACATGACGCAACTGTGAACTTTTCACGCAACTGTGGATTATTTTATCGGAACCTTAAGAACTCTTTTGCACCCACATTCTTGAACTGTGTATGTTGGATTTTTGTCATTTTGGTCTTGTGTAGTTTAGATTAAATACCTTTATTTTTCTAAACAGTTGTGGAGTCAGTCTGTGGTGTTTTCACTGTGTTACTGTGAGTGTTGGTACAAATACTTTACACATTGCTTTTTGATAAGCCTGACTGCTTGTGCCAAGCTACCAAGGGGGTGAGCAGAGGTTATCTAAGGAGTGTTTCCTCCTTACCCTGACTAGAAGCAAGGGTCCCTATTTGGACAGTGGTACCTACCTCTGCCAACTAGAGACCCCCAGTGCTAACACCAACCTTATCTAATAATGAGACAAAAAAAACTCGCTTTCTTAATGTTGAACATCTTCTCATCGTCTGATTGTATAAACCCTGTCGGATGCGATGCATTTTGAATAGATCAGTTGATTTAATTGCAATATTAGTATTTGTTGCTGTATTCCTGTTTAGAATATACCCATTCGGTTTGGCATGAACATGTTCATCAGAACCACCAACCTGCCAACAAGAATATAAGTATGCATGTATGTGTTTCTTCTAGAGCGCAAACCTAGCAAAGGCCAGTGATGCCCTATACAGTATCAAAGGTAAGAAGGCAGTCAACAAGTGGTTGGAGGGGTAGCTGGTTAATGGAATGTTAATGTATCATGGTGCAGTATATTTTTAAACATGTGCATGTTTAACTTGTTCCTGTATTGGAGCAGGTTTTGGCAGTCCTTTGGATATGATGATGTCTTTAGTCTGACCATGTTCTGGCTGCACGTTTGCTGAGAGCCACTGGATATAGTGAGCTTGTCAGACAGATACATTGTGTGTAGATCATGCTGGATTTTTTAATGATGCAGCTGGGTTTAAATATGTGAGAGGAAGACAACAGGAGCTGGTGATTCAGGCTAAAGTTGGTGAATATTTGATTGACCTCTCTTTTCAATTTATATCTACTCTCTGATATTATTATAATCCTGAAATTTGTCAAGAAACATATGGAATTGATGAGAGGTGATGTGCGAACTCCTGTCTGTGAGGGCACAGAAGCTCCACTAGAATGTATGCTAGGTCATTAGATGGTGATAAATGTAGGGCTTCATACATGTTTGTGGCGTTATCACTGGTACAAGATCACAGAGAATGAAGGTGCCTTGAGATTTCCATGGCAAGGAACATTCAATGTGAGAATCATTCAGCACTTAAGGGAAGTATTACATGACATGAAACATCCTCTCAGGCCAGCACAATATGAAGCTTGTAATGCTTGGGAGCATGCTACACATGCTAAAGACATGCTAAAGAGAAGGAGAAATATCAGAATATAGCTAGGAAATGAGTGCATAAGTATGTTGATTCTAAGTGGGATGCAAACAAAAAAAGTGGCAAAAGAAGGTAGTCAAAGCAGCTAGGTTGTATCCTGCACTGACAAATGAAGAGCCTTAGAAAAGTCATAAGGTGAAGGAAGAAAAAAATAAAAGTGATATTGAAAATGTAGGTGATTATAGTGATTCTAGTGATGACTTATTAGTTGTCTTACTCTCTTCTCTTCCACAGACTTGTAAGGTTTCCTCCTCTGATGGTTCGAGTGGCGGTGCCTGAGATAGAGGCGCCCTGGGTGCCATAGACCCCAAAGATCCTAAATAAGTATTGACTGGCAAAACATCCTTATCCCATGTTCCTTGTGCTTGTCCAGGTGCGAGTGCCCCGGATTCGCTGACAGACCCTGTTAAATTGGTCCTGCCGTTCCTGTGTATATTTCAAAGTGAAATGGAGGGACAACACAATCTCTGTCAGTCCCGACTATGACGGCCCCTCAGGATAATGCACCCATGACTATAACTTAAGGATCCACAGAGAGTTACCCTTTATCCCGACTGTGACAGCTATGCCAAAAACAGCCCCTATCTCCTAAACGCTATGGGCAGTAGGAGTGATGCCCACAGAGAAGCCTGTCCTGATACCTCTAAATTCCTCCATACCTATTTGGAATTCACTTCCATGTATCCGAGACGGAAGCCCTAGAGGAAAAATAGTGTTTAATACCCCAACTTCACAAAATGGGATTAGTTCACAAGAAATCAATTACTTGGCTTGATTCTTTCATGGGTCCCCTGAAAGTGGTGAAGTGGTACAGCCAATGGAGGAAGATCAAAGTGTAGTGAGAGGGATTTGTGTGGAAGCGATCAGGTTAACCTCTTCCATGCTCATGACGAGCTGAGCTCGTCATGAGCCACGGCGCTACGGTGCTCATGACGATCTCAGCTCGTCATGAGCCGTGGAACGCTCACACGTGGGGATAATTCCCCTGCTGTGCTGAGCGTTCCACGGCAGGTAATGCACCTGTGACGAGCTGAGCTCGTCATGAGCACCGGAGCGCCAAAGCTCATGTCGAGCTCAGCTCGTCATAAGCATCGGGGCGCTGTGCGCGCCTCCCTCCCCCCCAGCACAGCGGGGGATTAACCCCCGCAGCGAAGGGGTTAAGAGTTGGATGAATTGATTTCAGGTAATCTATGTTTTTCACACATAGACACATATCGAGAGAATAAACATGTGTATTTGTGCAAAGATTTTACTCACAGTGCTGGCCATGAGTTCAGACTTGGTATGCCTATATGAAATACACCTAAATAAGAATGCACCCTTACAAAGAACCTTTGAGTGTACTTTGTGGATGAGACTATAATTAGCATGAAAATATCAGTGATGGAGCTGCAATCTAGACCGCTGTGAACTAATTCAAAGTATACGTAAATGGAGCGATTTGGACAAATGGGAAGGCAGATGGGGTAAAAAGAAAGATCAGAAGAAATTAAGGCTAGTAGCCACCCCAGAACAAAGATAAGAGCCACCTCTAGCTTCAATGGAATGAGGAAGGAGCACAGTATTACCCCTGAGGGAAGTGCCATATGGATGTTAAGTGCATGTGCATTTCACAGTTGTTGGTAGATATGAATACCTTTTTCGACATAGTGGTTCCAAGTGATCTATGGGCTGAAGTAAGGTGGCTCTTAAGTGGATGGAAGGAGCCTTCTTGGAACCTGATAACACATGCACCATCGCCTGAGGTGATCGAAAAGTATAGACAGATGATTGTGTTTTTGAAAGGGAAGGTACCTGTAAAGGATATTGATTGGGTGGTGATTGATAGCACCACACAGAAACCCAAAGAGACAGTACATGCTTACTATGCGAGACTGTTGCAATGCACAGTGGAATGGACAACCTAGAAAGGAAAGACATGGGAGGTTTTGTGTAGAGGCTTGTGATGGGCTTGCGACCTGAGATTAGTATGATGATTCAGCAGCATTTGATTTGCTGGCAGAGCAAGTCTAGTGATGAGATACTGAGGTATGCTAGATATTGCAGACATGAGCTGGAGATGAAACAGAACAGACTGAAAGAGAAGCTTATGTTAGCTCAGATGAGGATTGCACAGAGAGGTGGTCCATATGTAGGAAATATGGGTGAAATGCAAGGTGTTGCATATCCACAGTGAGGACATACGATGTAAGGAAGAAATAGCATTCCACAGAGTAGAGGTCATGGTGTTCCGATTGATACGAGTACTGGGGCTAATGTTGCAACATTGATCAAATCTAATCTGTGTCATCTTTGTTCCAAATTGGGCGACTGGAAGCGCAAGTGTCATTTAAATCCCATTAGGGATTTGAATGAAACCCAGATGCAGAATGTAGGGTTTACGAAACTGCAGTGACCACAGTGCAGCTACCAAATGTATAGACACAGAGAGTGCAGACCAACTCTCAAGTCCCCAGGATGCAAATTCCTCATGCTCCAAGGCCCCAACCGAATTTGGGAGACTCTAGTTTCAATGTGACTCAAGCCCCAAAGATGAATCAACACCCTTTGCAGAATCAGAACCAGTCCCAAATGTTCCCTGTTTTAGGTTCTTTGGAGGGTTACAGTTCCCTTTTGTAGGTGAAGATATTCATCTCATAAGAGGAGTTGAACCTATTCTAATACCTGTAAAAAAGATGGTGAATATTTTAGAACACCCTAGTACAATCTAATGCCTGAAACTATAGCTGGAATTACTGCAGTGATTGAGTCAATGATTCAACAAGGCATTATGAAAGAAATAATGGGGAGTGCATGGAACTCATCCATCATGGGCTTGCAGAAGCCCAATGGTAAATATCGGATCATGCAAGACCTTAGAAAAATCATAACAATTGTTGTACCATGTTGTCCTGTGGTACCAAATCCAGCTATGATTATTTTTCAGATTCCATGTGAGGCTGAGTGGTTCAATATTGTTGATCTGTTTCATGCCTTCTTTTATGTCCCCTTATATGAGGAGAGTCAGTTCCTCTTTTTGCTTTGCTTTCAAAATAGGGTTTTGGCATAGTGTGGGGTCCCACAAGGGTTTACAGAGAGTCCCTCAATCTTTAATCAGATCCTCAAGAAACATGTGGAGTCAGGTTCAGGTTCAAAATGCTTTATTCGGTATATATAAGTATATAACCATATAGCAACAAAACATCAGTACATAAAATAATACAATACATATACCAAATATATATTCAGCCCGTGAATATCAACATCAATTTCTGAAGCTACGAATGCAAATGCATCCTAAAGTGCAATTTTATCTTTGGAGCGCGTGCAAATTTGCAATAAGGTAACACATACTAACAATTAATAAAATATGTGTGTGCAAAATTATGATTCAGAAAGTGCATTAATCTTCTTTTTTAGTATATGTGCAAAGCTAGCAGTAATAAAGTGCATAGGACTTGGAACACAGATTCAAAAGATTAAAATGCTAAATCGTTGTTACAACAATGCACCTGGAATGGGATAAACTTATAACATAGATCTGAAATTTCATAATATCGTTAGTGCAAATTGCAATTTTATCTTTATAAAGTATGTGCAAAATTTGCAATAAAGTGACACGTGCTAGCGATTAATAGAAATATGTGCAAAATTAGCATTCGAAAGATGCAATTGTCGTCTTCCAATTAGTGTGCAAAGCTAGCAATGATACAATACATGGGAATTAGAACACTGGTTAAAAAAGGGGTACAGGTTCACTGTTGCAATAATGCGCCCGGAATCAAATAAACTTAAAACATGAAGCTAAAATTCATACCAAAACAGATGCACTAGACACTCAGTATAGCAATGGTTATTGTTAACTATCCCTATTATGTTAACGTATACGGCTTTTAATTCAGTTTGTTCATAGAATCATCGATTTCCGTACAGATATGCATTTTAAAATGTATGTTGCTATGCAAAAACATATATCTGGACTCTGCAAATTAAACAATACCTGCATGGCTGCCTTAGTGCATCGTAATTTATTAGATAAAAAGATGGGTTTTAAATAAAATTTCCTCATTGGAGTATAAAATTTGCAAAACAGCATAAAATGACAGCTACTCTGTTTAGATGTCCCATCACAGGGACAGGGGGAAGTGCTATGCTGGTTAATCTGAGAGAATGCCACTAGATGGTGTACAATGCCCAGGCGAAAGCGAGTTAACACAAAACGGTGTGAGCTTTTCGTAACTGATGTTAAATATGATTGAAAGCCTTCGCTAACGCAATGCTCTTGGTAAAAGGTAAAAGTTTTTTGTTTCGAACATTTGATAGATCTAATATTTTCCAAATTTTTTAGGAAGGATACAGCAAGCTCTTTTTTTTATATACAGGCCACCGATTCAATGTTCATAAAAAGCATCAATTTCATAAAGTGTTTTATACCAATATTTAATATGCTCAAGCCATGGTATAGGTGAACAGTGGTGGAGCCTTAAACAGTCAGTTATCACATCCTGGGTAAATTTGGTTTCTGTTTTTGACCAGATTGATCGCCATAAGGCCAATGGGCGCAAGGATATTAAGTCCTTGCCATGTTTTAGGCCCACTTCCCTATGGATTATCACAGAAGAAGCCGAGGCCGGGTCACATAGCAAACGTTTCAGAAATGTATTCTCTTCCCTTTGAATTAGGTTGCCGCTTTGGGTGTTGTAGCCCCAGACGCCAGCCCCATATAAGGCTGATGACAGGCACCTTGAAATATAGATCGACACCATCTCCTTCATTCTCCGGCCCCCTAGTTTAGCAGCAAATCTAAAAATACTACTTGTATTCCATTTTAAAACGTACTATCCTGTTCGCTACCCCACTTTCCATCCCCTGAAAAAGTAATGCCAAGGTAACAGAACCTTTTAACGGTTTCTAACTTATCCACCTCTAAATAAAAGGTCTTATTTTTCCTAGTCTTCTTCCCACAGGACATAACAAATGTTTCCCTTTATTTATTATCAATTTCCTGCTATTTATGAAGGTCTGAAATTTATTAATGAGGCATTGCAGACCATTTTGGGTACGGGACAAGAGGACAGCGTCGTCCGCGTACAACAATATTGGGATGGGGTTGCTGTTAATAGTAGGTGCATCGGCTGGGACTAATACCAGGGTTTGGTCAATCTGGTTTATAAATAAGGAAAATAAAAGGGGTGACAAAACGCATCCTTGCCGAATACCTCTATTGATCTTAAAAAAGGGGGTACATTCTCCAGCTGGGCCAAATCTGACTTTACTAGATACATTTTCATACAGTCTCGCCAGGAAGTGGATGATCTCGGCAGGTGCCCCCATATCTAATAAAACTGGCCATAAAAGAGAGTGTTCAACTAAATCGAAAGCAGAGCTCAAGTCTGCAAAACATAAAAATAGGTTACCTTCTTTAGCTTTTGTATATTTGCTGACAATGAGCTTGAGGTTTACGCACTGCTCCATCGTTCCCAGCCCCCTTCTGAATCCGTACTGCACTGGGGATAAGATGTCATTATCTTCAACCCAAGTTTCTAATCTCTCTAAGAGAACTCTACTGAGAACCTTAATTGACGAGTCCAGAAGGGAGATGGGACAATAATTGCATGCCTCAGACATCGAGCCTTTCTTAAATAAGGGAACAATGATCGACTGACCCCATGTCAGTGGTAGCCTGTTTTCGACAGCAGCATTGAATAAACATGTCAGAATGGCTGCCCATAGGTCCATTTCGTGCTTGTAGAGGTCCACAGGTGCCCCATCGGGGCCCGGGGCTTTACCGCCCTTGCTTTGTCTGAGTCCCTCTTGAACCCCATTCAAGCTGATATTTAACTGTATTCTCTGCCATTTCGATTCATTTTCTTTAGGTGTAATTAAAATTAACCCATCTGAATTAAAAATCTTAGAAAAATTAACTATCCAGGCGCTACAACTTACATGGGAGGTTATTTCGGGAATGTTTTCATTTTTAAAAAAAGGGGGATTAACTGTTTCCCAGAACAACTTGTGATTTTTAGTAGATGCCGCCATATCCAGGTTAGACCATGCCTCTTCTTGTAGCTCCTTTTTTCGCCTAGCTAGCGAGGTCTTATAGTTGTGGCGCTCTTCCCTGATTTTAATTATATCTCTAGGCTTGGCATCTAGGGAGATTTTTAGTTTGGTTAATGCCAAGGCACAGTTTTTATCAAACCAGACCACCTTAGTTTTCCTTGGTCTCCGGCTCCTAGCAGTCAATAACCCCTCAATTACCACATTTATCTTTACAAAATTAGTGATAAGACTAGCAGGAGTTATCTCCATACTTAAGCAGTAGTATATTTCTACAGCACATTTATAGTGAACATCCATCATAAGTTGGTCGGGGTTGGTGTAGGCCCATTTTATTCTCATGCAATTCGGTCTTTCAGCTGAAATCCCTTGAATATATCTCCCTTCAGAAATGGTTTTACACCCACAGCCGTATAGTGTGAGTGAAATGCTGTTGTGGTCACTCACAGTTTGTTCAACCACCCGTAAGTTAGAGTAAGCCGAACCACAGGACACGAGGACATGATCAATGTTGGAATGAGCATCCCTTCCTTTAAATGATGGACATTCCTTATTATTGCTGTTTTTTGTGCAGTCCAGCAACTCCAAGTCCATTTTCGCAACTAAGTTATTTAAGGCATTTCCGAAAACGGTGTGAGGGAAATGATTATATGGAGTGCCGACGCTACTGTCCTGCTCACCTAGCTGACCACAAATCCCCTTTTGTGCATGTTTACAGGCTTGTATATTAAAATCGCCTGCCCACACGGTGACTGGTGGGTCTCTAGATTGTAATAAGGTTCCTTCAATTTCCCTCCCTATATCTTGTATTATCAATTCCTGGATAGCTCCCAGAATATTATTGTAGAAATTTATTATAACCAGGTCCCTACCTTTTCCATGTTCTAAGCGCAGTATCTGTGCATACGAGGCAACCTCAGAACAACTCCCAAATTTGAACTCAGTAAGCTTGGTTGATACCAAGGTTAGAAGCCCGCCCTTTGCCCTACCTGCTACGGATGTTACTGCAGCTATATGATATGATATATACCCCTCCACATGAATTTGTTCTCTAATCCATGTCTCCTGGAGACAAATAATATCATACCCTTGATTAATAAAGTTCTTCCAGAATGGGGTGGTAAGTTTCCCGGCAATTCCCGCAATATTCCAAGTGGTGATGTTTAAACCCACATTGTTAGTATTATTTGGAATAATGTGGGGTTGAACTATTACTGAGCTATCTATTAAACAAGCATCTGTAGCTGGAATTATGTCATATTGAACTGTCATTACAGATGAATGCATGCCACCTATCACAGCTTCTTCCTCACTATCCACGGCCTCTTTAATTGGTTCAGCCACCTCAAGGTCAATACCAGATGTAAACAAAGACTCCTTAGGTGGTGCTATACATCCTCGAAGGGCCTCTCCCATACTATCAATTATTCCGATATCTATATGTGAGAATTCAGGTTGCTCGCTAAGTCAATCTATCTCATCTATCAAGTCAAATACCTGAAATCTATTATAGGTGGGAATTGGGAAGTTATCTCTGAACATGGGTGAGGTAGTGGAATTATGGGCTATGTTGTGGTAGTTAACTCTGAGATGATCAGTTGTTCGTACTTTATATTGCTTACCTGACTGGCCCCTATAGAAGTAATCTAGCGGGAGTAGAGTGGTATTAAATTCCCAATTAGAGGGCAATGGTGCATTTAAAATTGAGTCCCTGGCCCATTGAGGTGTTCTGAAATTGATAACGATACAGTCGCCGTCAATTTCCTTTTTACTGGGGCCTATCCAGCCCACTCTCTGTACCATTACTATCTGGTTCGCCCCATGTATGGGGAAACCACAGTTTCTAGAGAGCCAGTGTAATGTCTTGTTTTTAAGCGTTGCTTGATTTTCAAATTGGGTGGGCTTCAATTTTGGTATATTAGCAAGTATTGCTACATAGGCACTGCTTTAAGAGGGTAGATTTATAACCGCAGGAATGATGTTATATATTTTTTGCTTAGGGACTACCTTACTTGAATTTATAGGTTCTGGGCTAATTTTCTTGGGCTTTTCTACAGTGACTCATTGCCCTGTAGTTATAATACGGCCGTTGAGTGCTGCATTTACCGGGGTAATAACTGGTCTAGTTGGTGCGGTATGATTTTTTCTCTTGGTCCACCAGTAGCCGGTTTGTTCCCGGGTTTTTCCTTTGGGGCAATGTCCTGGGCTGGCCTGACAGATGTATTCATGTTTTCAAGCATGTCTAAATGGGCTATGCCTAGCTTTTCTAGGTTTCCTACCTTGTCTACTAAAACCTTTAGTCTTTCCACTATTGGTAAGGTGAGTGACTTAATTAAATGCTCGAGTTGGGTCATAAGGTCTGCTACAATTAGGGATGCTGTTTCCTGTTGAGTAGTGCACCTATCTTCATTGGGCTGCAAGTCGGAACTATTTAGTGTCTTACTCTTGTCAGCCTTTTGTTTTGAGAAAAAGGGGTGCTATTTTCTTCTGTCTACCTCTAGGTTCCCCCGGAATTTATGGGCAATTAACAATTTTCTATTGGGTGCAAGTTTGCCTTTGGAGCCTCTGCCACCTATTTCTTGAGGGGTATTCACATCATCTATCTTATCTATTGAATTTGTATTGACATTACTGCATTCATTCAACCTCCCCAGATCATCAGATACATTAATTAAAGTAGGGGGCCCCTCCTCTATTCGCATATTGGAAGTTACTGACAATCTGTTTTCTCGACATGGAAAATCAATGGGGGGTGATTGTTGTAGTATACTAACACAGTTATGATCTTTTCCTGGAAAATCTGCATATGATTCCATTAAAATAGAGTCCTGAGAATACATTGTAGTTGCAGATGTATTTACATGAGTATTCACATCATGGGTAGATAGATTTGCTAGACACAAACTTGGTGGTAGGGACATCCATCTCTCAGTACTTTCGATTGCTGTAACAACGACCCCAATAGTTTTGTGTAGCATTCTATCTATCGTCGTCAGGCTTGGTAGTGGGGTGATAGATGGATCTTTTTTCCTTGATGTGGAGCGTGTTGACATAGGGGTATTTACAGCCTTTTTAGACTTTGTCGCCATTATTATAGGTGTAGTACAATCAGCTACGTGTGATTTGGTAGTAAATATCACAGTTTACCTGGTAGTGAATGTCCCGTAAGTTAGAACCAAGAATGGTGGCCCTGCCCTGCCTCCTCCTGCCCCGGACGGCCACAGACGGCCCGCCCTCTGCCCGGGCTCAGCCCGGCGCGTCCCGCGCGCATCCTCGCGGGACGAGATAGCACGCTGATCTTTAAGCGCCTCCTGGCACAGGATGATGACAACAGTGGTGGCGTCCTGGGTTGAGGCTGCTGGGAAATGTAGTCCTGCCCAGCAGAGCAAAGCCCGGCCAGACAGGAGAGCAGTGGGGGTAGGTCGCTCGGCGGAGCGAAGCCCGGCCGCTACACCCAACGAGTAAGGTGAGCCTCAGACGCCTCCGCGGAGCAAAGCCCGGCCGGCGTGAGACCCTCTCAGAGCAGCACAGGGGTCCTCGAGAGCACGCTGATCTTTAAGCCCCTCCTGGCGCAGGATGATGACAACAGTGGCGGCGTCCTGGGTTGGGGCTGCTGGGAAATGTAGTCCTGCCCAGCGGAGCAAAGCCCGGCCAGACAGGAGAGCAGTGGAGTGGGGGTAGGTCGCTCGGCGGAGCGAAGCCCGGCCGCTACACCCAACGAGTAAGGTGAGCCTCAGACGCCTCAGCGGAGCAAAGCCCGGCCGCCGTGAGGCCCTCTCAGAGCAGCACCATTTGGAGTCTTTGATAATGTCCTGTAATTCAGTCCATGTTCAATATTGTGACATCCTTTTAGTCGTACTAGAAATAACAAGAAGGGGAGAGAGAGACGGGGTGGATTCACACGGATGGGTGTATGGGTGGTCCCTACAGTGGTGGTGAGCAGTGAAACACAGTGTTCTTTTAATACCCCTCACACACTCAAAGGACCCTCGGTATCATGCTTCATCATTGGGGTCTTCGCACCCCTCTACGGGATGCGGCGTGCTGCTAACCTACGACTACGCGGGAGCACTTTTCAATTTGACTATGTGTGGTGCATGTGAGGTATTGTGAGAATGTGTGAGTGGTGGGGTTCGAAGTGGTTAAGTGATAGTTAAAAAGCACCTGGCATGTGAGGTTTGCAAAAAAACTTTAATGGACTCTCGTGCTGATACTATTAAAAGGGGTGTTTAATTAGGTTTTTATGTAGTATGATGTACATTACCCCGTGTGTGGGTCAACATGTTTCGGAGCGTAGCTCCTTCTTCAGGACGGGGTGCACAAATCCCCACCTTACTCACGTTTTTTTAGCAAAAATCTGGTATTTACAGAAAAGTAATAGTTTTATTTAAAAAAGGCTAATATGTGCCTAGTTATTAGTAATGAAGATTTCTGCAATTAGCGAACCTGAAAAAAGAACACAAAAAGAAGAAGAAATAATATATACTGATATTGCTAAATACAATATCCATTGCTCCAGGTTCAGTGACCTAGGAAAAAAGTCAGGGCAGCAGCTACTAGACAAACGTTGTCATACTATTAGTGATGGTGCGCCCTGTAAAAGAAGGACGAAGACGGGACACACAAAACACTTAACATAAAACACACGCTCTAGTTGCTTAACCTGTAAACTCTAGGGACCTGTTTTTATAAAAAATGAGATTTAGAATCATGTTAGCTCATACTTGCTATCACATTGTGGTTGGCACCATGAGCCTCCAAAACGCTGGGGGTCTGTAGTGCTATTAAGCACCCTGTAAAATAAGATATAGTGCTCAGATTACTTACTTACAGAGTTTGTGATCAATCGACTGTTACCAGGTGTTTTACTCACTGCTGCAAGGGAATTCCTATGCCTTGTTGCCCCACACGCAGTTCCGTTGAGAATGAGCAGAGGCCGGAGTTTGCGCTTTAAATATCACAACCCCCACTAATTAATTAGTATTGTTTGCTTCAAAAACCGGGAAACGTCCAAACATGGTCTTTCCGGCCATTTGTGAGTTGTCAGCTGATCCCGGGCGAGCCCTAACTGAGAAACACTGGCCCGTGTATTGCGCCGTTACTGCGCATGTGCAGGCAAAGGGACGGAGTGTCTCACGTTTTGCACATGCGCGAACGAGCAGCATCTCAACGCTACCCGCGATGCCGATGCCCAGGATAGCGGTAATGGGTAGGACTGCATAAACTATTCGATGTTGTCCAAAATGTAGTGTAGGACCCTCGATCCTTCTGTAAAAAGGATGTTTAGCGCCACAGACAATAGGTGCTAACAGTCACATCGAGTGCTCCCAAATAACAGGAGAGATTGTTTTAGAGAGGTGAATAGAGGAAGAGGGAAACCTTACAACCGCTCTTATATGGTACCTACCGACCCTTACCAGCCGAGCTCGGCGATGTGAACGGCGGGCCCCCGCAGCTCCTGCAGGCTCGACCTCTGTTTGAAGGGTGGTCTCCCCTCCCCTTTGGCTGCTGATCTGCCTCACTGTGTGGGCGCTGCCCGTGGCCGCATTACCGCCTCCAGCCCCTGGGGCACTGTTGGCCCTGGATCCCTGTGTTACTGTGACCAGGCCCATTGTTTGTTCTTGCCAGGGGGGGCGACGCAGGGGACTGTAGTGCCCGCCCCGCACCAACACCATCTTGATATCGCCGCTGCCGGGGCGGTGTTGGTGTGGCGCTCCTTGAAGCGCCCTGGTCTCATCGCTGCCGGGCACTGTGGCCCCGTCACGACTCGGAGGATGCCTCGGGAGTTGGGTGATCCGCCCCTGCACTGGCACCGCAACTTGGGCCTCCATAGGTGTGCTGCTCCTCATGGCTCTCCTCCGTCAGTGCCTGCCAGGCATTGTGGCACTTTCGCGCTCCAGGGGGGGGCCTTTAGCCCCCGGTGCCCTTCTGCTTCGACGCCCTGTGACTGGTAGTTCCTTCCTAGCCTGGTTTGGCCCTCGTGAACTGTGGTGCACCCGGCACCTTTCCTTCTCACTGAGTGCTGTGGCCTGGAATAGTGTCTCGAGGCGGGAGGAGAGGCCATTTTGGACCCTACCCTCAGGTGTGTTCAATTGCCTGCCTGGCCACATCCTCTTCAACTTCCGCGACCTCTCTGGCCCAGGGTTCCGCCTGTGGACTGCCTGTCTGGTACCTGCCAGGTTCTCCGCTTGCCTGCCGCATCTGTTCATCTTTGCGTTGACTCTGCTGGCCTCTCCGCCTTTTCTCCTCAAAGGCCCACTGCCACCTCCACTGCTCGAGGGGTCTGTCAACGGATTCCGGCAGCCTTCAGTGTGGGTATCACGGCTGAACTTTAGTTGCCTCATACTGTCAGTGGTTGGCGGCTGGAGCCTTATGATCTGGATTGACTGCCTCCTGCCCCGCGTGGGCCTCTCCTCCTCTGACTGGGCACCTCATCATGAGGAAAACGGATCCTAAGCAGCCCAAGATTGCGTTCGACCTTTGGAGGTCCGCTAGACAGGACGTTGCTGGATCAGAGGGTGCCAGCTCCGCTGCCACCATGGACGCCCCCCAAAATGGTGTAGACGACCTCAAGGCAATCATGCTGGATGTTAAATCTACAGTGACATGGATCGCGACTCAGCTGAACCAACTCTCTGCCCACCTGATTAAGGCCAGCGTAGACTCCCGCGACAATCGGTAGCTCCACATCAAGTCCAGGGTGTCAGATACCGAGGACGCAGCCACCCAAGACCCTCAGATATTACTCAAGATGGACAAGATCCTAGCGGTCATCCAGGAAAAGAATGAGGATTTGTAGGCCCGCTCCTGCCGGAGCAACCTCCGCATCATGGAACTTTCGGAGTCCACCAACATTTCCAGGATGGATGACTTTGTGGAGTAGCTAGTCAGGGAGCTCTTCAGCGACTTCCTCTCCCCGGTGTTCATTGTCGAGCGGGTACACCGGTCTCTGGGTCCGCGTCCCAGTCCCGGGCTTCCCCCATGGGATCACTGATATAATTTCGATTACACAAATATAGAACTACCATAATATCGAGGACAAAATATAAAATGCAAAAATATCGAATTCCTATCTCCAAACAGGTCAAAACAAAAGTATCGAATCAAAAATATCGTTGTAAAAAATATAGTTAGTCAAAATATTGAATTTTTTAAAATGTCTTAAAAGTAATTAAAAACTAATGAAATAATAAATATAATTAACTTAAACAAAGTTAAAATACTTAAATAACCTTAAAATTAAAAAATAATTAACGTAAGGTAAAAAAACATACAATTTGATTTTTTAATACATATATATATGAACGTAATATTAATATAAAATATACAATATTTTTACCGTAGGATAGCGGGAGGGTAAAATTTACTATTACCACTCCAGTGAGTGCAACAGTAGAGAAAGCGTTGGATAGCGTAGGGGTAAAAATTACTATTCCCACTCCAGTGAGTGCAACAGTAGGGAAAGCGTTGGATAGCGGGAGGGTAACAATTACTATTCTCACTCCAGAGAGTGCAACAGTAGGGAAAGAGTTGGATAGCGTAGGGGTAAAAATTACTATTCCCACTCCAGAGAGTGCAACAGTAGGGAAAGCGTTGGATAGTGGGAGGGTAAAAATTACTATTCCAACTCCAGTGAGTGCAACAGTAGGGAAAGCGTTGGATAGCGTAGGGGTAAAAATTACTATTCCCACTCCAGTGAGTGCAACAGTAGGGAAAACGTCGGATAGCGTAGGACTATAAATTACAATTCCCACTCCAGAGACTGCAACAGTAGGGAAAGCGTTGGATAGTGTAGGGGCAAAAATTACTATTTCCACTCCTAAAAATTACTATTCCCTCTCCAGAGAGTGCAACAGTAGGGAAAGCGTTGGATAGCGTAGGGGTAAAAATTACTATTCCCACGCCAGAGAGTGCAACAGTAGGGAAAGCGTTGGATAGCGTAGGGGTAAAAATTACTATTCCCACTCCAGAGAGTGCAACAGTGGGGAAAGCCTTGGATAGAGTAGGGGTAAAAATTACTATTCCCACTCCAGTGAGTGCAACAGTAGGGAAAGCGTTGGATAGCGTAGGGGTAAAAATTACTATTCCCACTCCAGAGAGTACAACAGTAGGGAAAGCGTTGGATAGCGTAGGGGTAAAAATTACTATTCCCACTCCAGAGAGTGCAACAGTGGGGAAAGCCTTGGATAGCGTAGGGGTAAAAATTCCTATTCCCACTCCAGTGAGTGCACCAGTATGGAAAGTAAATACTTCATATATTAATTAAAATAAATTAAATATTAATACCAATTACAAAATAATTAAAAATAATTACCAATTTAACATAATATATTAATTAATCAATTAAAATACAAATAAAAAATATTTATAAAACATCATTACCTATTAATACAAATGAATTACCAATTTACAATTAATTAATTAGCAATTGAAAAATAATTAACAATTCTTCAAAATAAATACCAATAAATAAATTACAAAATGTAATCAATTATAATTAAATTACTTCCCACCCTATTGCCCTATAAACCCACAACCCGCTACAGAAAATAAATTAATAAAATTAACATAATTATCAATTATTCAATTAATAAAAATGAATTACCAATTATAATTTAATTAATTACCAATTAAAAATTAATTAACAATTAATTCAAGATAAATACCAATAAATAAATTAAAACATTTATTCAATTGTAATTAAATTACTTCCCACCCTAATCCCCTATTAACCCACAACCCGCTACAGAAAATAAATTACTAAAATTAACATAATTATCAATTAATAAATTAAGTAAAAGTAATGACCAATTATAATTTAATTAATTACTAATTAAAATTTAATTAACAAATAATTCAATATAAATACCAATTAATAAATTAAAATATTTCAATAATTATAATTAAATTACTTCCCACCCTATTCCCCTATTAACCCACAACCCGCTACAGAATTAAATTACGCAAAAACTAAATACCATAAAATTCATGACTTAAAATAAATTATAAAATAAATATACACTTTTCACACATATACTAACATAAAAAACACTTTAAAAAATTCAATATTATTTAAAAATCAATATATTTAATACCTAAATTATATACTTCGACATTTTGACTTTCTATATTTATGTAATTCGATATTAACTTACTTACCTCAAATTCGATATTTTTGTTGTCTATATTCTGTCCATTCGATATTTTGTCCATTAAATTCGATATTTTTGTTGTGTATATTCTGTCCAATCGATATTTTGTCCATTGTATATTTTTAATTCGATATTACTGCAATTCTATATTTTTAACTCGATATTTTGACTGTATGCCTACCCCATGCCCCATCATCGCAAAAATTCTGAATTACCAGATAGGGACTCCATACTTCGTGCTGCACAAGACAAGGGCATTATCAACCACTTAGGTAACACACTCTCTTTTTATCTGGACAATACCCTCACTGTTCAGGCCGCCTGGAGAGAATTCCTCCCCGCCCAGCGCATCTTGCAGAAGCATGAGATCTCATACTCCCTGGCCTATCCTGTGAAATTGAAAGTCCGTCAGGGCGCCAAGACACTTGTCTTTCCTGATGCGGGAGCTGCCCTGGCATTAGCCAAGAAACTGGACAAGGAGGCCCGCTCCTCCCCTCCTAAATCTGAGCTTGGTGGCAATGATTGACTGTGCAGACTGTATTGTTTCATTAACTTCTTTTTCCTGAGTGATTCCTGAACTGATCCTATCTTGGCCACCCTGCTTCACAGCTGGGGTGTTCCCCTAGCCATGCCATGCCCCCACGGGATGATTCCCTTTTCTCCTGATGTTCCTCCCTCACCCAGTTGTGAGTCCCAGGGGTGGGGCGGGTGGGTTGCTCAGCCTATTTGGGGGGTTGGAGTGGGTGTGGGGTTGGTTGGTATGTTGGGTGGGGATGGGGTGAGGCGTTTCCGGGGGTTTTCTGCTCCTCTATTGGGGAGGTGGCTTCAGTTCGCCACTGTATGTTTGTTTAGTACTGCTCTCACAAGTCTTGATTGGGACACTGTACTGTGCTTTCTGCCTCGTCTTGCTTCAAGTCAATGGTTATACACTGTCTGTGATCACGTTGCTCCTCTGGTCCCTCTTCCCCTTTCTTTGCTGTACTCGCTGTGTCTTGGTGCTCGGGGAACTACCCCTGCTTATTGGTGCGCGCTGCACTTCAGTGCCACATCTGCCAGTTCAATGCCACAGTGCCACATCTGCCAGTTCACTGCCACAGTGCTCTCCCCGTGTTGTGGAAGTCCCCAGTGTGCTGTTTATATTTGTTTGCAGAGCCTTCCGCCTGCGCTGAATATTGCTGAAAATGGACCACCTCTTCATGACTGCTGTGCCTGCCTGTGGTGCTTACGGCCTGCGTGCGTAGCATTACACTCTGGACCACCTAATCATGACTGACATCATCTGCTGGACCTGGAATGTCCGTGGTCTGAATGACCACCGTAAGGCCAGACTGATTCACTCACACTTACAGCGACACAAAGTAGATATATATCTCTTACAGGAGATGCACCTGATGCCCGGATCCATCTCTAGACTCCAAGCGCGCTATTGGGGGGATCCTACTCCTCTACCTACTCTTCATATGCTAAGTGGGTTTCTATTCTGTCACGCAGGGGTCTCCCTTGGCACACCGCACAGGAACTTACTGAGCCCGAGGGCAGGTATGTAATCCTCCACGGTTCACTATTGGCCCAGCCCATTACGATTGCCGCAGCCTATGGTCCCAACTCGGATGACTCAGATTTCTTTAATCACATTTGGCATCTCATCTCTGCTTGTGGCCTTGCGGCGGTCGTCTGGGGAGGGTTTTTTAATGTCACCCTATCGGAGGCCCTCGATCGGTCTGGCTCCTATACGTCCCACTCACGTGCCTCCGCGGCCCTCACATCTACTTTTACTGATGACTCTCTTTATGAAGCTTGGTGCCACTTTCGTCCTGATGCCCATGAGGGTACCCGCGTTACCAGTGCAAGGGGCTGTTGGTCGTGCATAGATTTTGGCTGACCTCTCCTGATGCCCTGACATGGCTCACCAACGCAATGCACATGGCACGTACTTTTCTGACCATGTGCCGGTCCGGATCCGCCTCCGTCCTCCCCACTCCTCGCAACGGGCATTTACCCGCCGTCTCCCCCCAAACGCCCTCCGGGACACTGTCGCAGGTGGAGACCGACCCTAATCCTAGCGAAGGGCCAAATGGTGTGAACAGCAGCGAGTGGGATAGAGTCCGAGGGCAGAGACAGCAAGGAAGGGAGAGGCCAAGCTTGTCAGTTGAGCATATACCACAAACAGTCATCGAGAACGCGAGAACAATGAGGTAAACAGCAGTGAGGACCAACAGCCAGGATTGAGGAGAACGAAGAGAGCTGAAGTGCCTTGTCAGATGTATTCAGGTCCTGAATGGACTGCTACATGGAGCGTGAGGCTGTTCTAGTTCCTTATTCCTGGTACGATAACGGTGCAGTGTTAACAGAGCCTCCTTGAACTGTGTCAGATAATTTTGCCTGTATGGATTCCATTGATCAGACAATCTGAAAAAAGAACTGTGTTTGCTAAAGTTTTTGAATTTGAACTAAACTTTAACATTTCCTTTGAACTTTACTTTATGACTTAAGAAAAATCCCAAGGCCCAGGCCGCAAAAGAAGTGTAGGGTTGGTATTTCAGAAGAAGATGAAGATTATTGTTTATAGAGACAATTTCATTTCCTCATCCGATTTCAGTTTTGGCTTTTCCACAAGTAGAAATGTTGCAGAAGAGAATCTGTGTGCTGCTATTTCTACTCACTGGTCTTACTGTAGTGAAGACATGAGTACCCATAACCCTAATAGACGTAAGTTGCAAGTACAAGGAATAGTAATTGTTGCCATATTGCTGCTGTTTTGTTTACAGAGTTGCAATCCCCAAAGCCTAGTGGCCCCATTAGTCCACCCCTTCACCAACTGAGTTTAGTACTGTTCAGGGAGATATGCATAATTATCACCTATCACCATATTCCTCTTACGTATGGTATTTCTTGTAGTATTCTGCTTAACCTATTGTGTAAACAAGGTGACTATGAGGATTCTACATCAAATTATGATCTCGTTTTCTCAGAAGTGTCTCCGTGTAAACATCCAAACCCACCTGCTGTTGCAAAAGAGATGGACACTGTCTGGAGCTTCTTTAGGTGCACAATTAAATTCGACCCTGCTCATCATAACAGATTAAATTTGACCTATTCTATGAACGCCATAAAGAAGAATTTTATTGATGAGTTAGAAGACCGAAGAACGGCTATTGAGGAAAGAGTGGAAATGGGTAAGGATGTTGGAAAGGATAAGAAGGCATCTGAGGAAATTAATCAAAAGATAATGAGAGTTTAACCTGCTTTGCCTTTAAATGGGCAACATAAGTGAAACTTGATTGTGTCTCTAAGGTGAAATGTGATGCATCATGAATTTGGGGAGAAATCTGAATTAGGTGCATGGTAGTTGCATGATTGTCATAAGGGGTATTCAGCCATCACAGCTTGCTCCCTACTACTTCTGGCACTTTCTTTGTGACCCCTGGCCTCAGAGGGGGCAATTCATTAGCAACTAGTAAGGCCAGCCCCTTGTTAGCTATTGATACTGAAATGATTGCTATTAGGTCTATGATGTTGCAGAATCGCCTTGCATTAAATATGTTGATCGCTAAGGAAGGCAGAGTTTGCAAGATGTTGAAGATTCAGCAGTGTTGTACTTACATTCCTGACAAGAGTGAAGAGATAACGGGATTTGTGAGAAATATCACTGATTGAAGCAACATTTTAAGGCACTTGGGAAAAGATATTCTGCTGTGGGTAGTTGGTTTAGCAACCCAGATGGTGAGTGGGATTTTAGGTGCTGTATTCAGGCCTATCATATTAAATGCTATTTGTTTTATGTTTGTTTGCAATGAAAGGATTCAAGTGCGTGAGATCAAAGACAGTAATTGGTGGAAGAAGAACCAAGAAAAAGAGGGATTACACTGAGTTAGTGGAGAGTCATTGTAGGCCCCACAATGAGATATAAGAGTTGGAAAACTTTAGAACAAAGATGTTGAAGATGACAAATTTTTGAGGTGGTCTCATTGGAAAGATCCAATGGCGTAACAATAGCCTCTGTGGTGTGGGGGACCCTGAATTCCAGGGGGCCCGCTCCGGCACTAAGCACACACAGCAAGTCCCTGGCCTAAGAACTCCTGACTAAGTCTGGAGTGTGGGGAGTTCACTCCAAGTATTTTGCATGGCCCCCATAAAGTTTTGTTAGGCCACAGGAAAGATCCATAATTTTATGATGGCTATCCTAGCAATCAGAGGTGGGACTGGAGCAGTGGCATTTAGAGTTCACCCTGTGCTATATTTTATTCATATGTTACAGCATATAATCCAAATATTCAATGTGTGCCTTAACCCCTTAACCAACTTGCCACCTCCCTCAACAAAGCCCCCCCGCTGGCCACCATGAATGCCAACACTTCAGCAAGGAACCGCCACTGATGGATCTCCGACTGCTCCACCACACTGGCTCCCCTTAGGAAGCCGTCTAGCAAGCATCCCTCCAGGAAAACCAGCAGGTTCTCTGATACCCTCCAAGAGTCCAGGCACACCTACAGATGGCTCAAAAGAAGATGGAGGAGCAGCAAGACCTCAGCAGACCACGCAGCCTTCAAGACCACCGTCACCGCACACCACCACCTCATCAGAACTACCAAGAAAACTGCCATGCACACAACAGGAAAGAACTCTTCACCGTGATTAAAGAGTTGACCAAACCCTGCACAGACACCGAAGGCATCCCCCCTCCCATGATCTCTGCGTCAACCTTGCCACCTTTTTCCACCGAAAGATCTTAGATATCTATGACAGCTTCATATTCCAGGACCCACCCACCTCAACCAAAACCATTGCACCTGAATGTTCCAGATCCCAGATGACACTTCCCAACTGGGCCCCCCTCACCGCTGATGACTCCCTAAGGATCATGAAAACCATTCGCTCAGGAGCCCCCTTGGGCTCCTGCCCCAGCACATTTTCAACCGAGCAGGTGCCGCCATCACTCTTGAATTCTTGAACTCTTCCACACCATCAACTACTCCATCAAATCCGCCACCTTCCCCGAAGACTGGAAACACGTACCGATCAAACCCTTGCAGAAGAAACCCTCTGCCAACCTGATGGACCTCAAGAGCTACAGACCTGTCTCCAGCTCCCCTTCCTTGCCAAGGTAATTGAGAAGGCCGTCAGTGCCCAACTCACAGAATTCATCGAAACAAACCACACATTGGAACCCCCCAATCTGGCTTCAGGAGCAACCACAGCACCTAGACTGCACTCCTCGCTGCAACTGACGACATCCACACTCTCCTCGACCGAGGCGAAACCTCAGCTATCATCCTCCTGGACCTCTCTGCCACTTTCGACGCCTTCTCCCACCACACCCTCTGCACTAGACTCCACGATGTCGGCATTCATGGCAAAGCACTAGAGTGGATCCGCTCCTTCCTTACTGGCTGAACCCAGAGAGTCAAACTCCCAACATTCTGCTCAGAACCTATAGAGATCAGCTGTGTCATCACCCAAGGCTCCTCTGTGAGCCCCATCCTCTTCAACATCTACATGGTTCTGCTTGCAGTGATCGTCAGAAACCACCGACTCAACATCGTCTCCTGCACCGACGACACTCAGCTGATTCTCTCTCTCGCTGAAGAACCTACAGCCGCTAAGAGCAACTTCCACACGGGATGAAGGTAGTAGCCGCCTGGATGAAGGAGAGTTACCCCAAACTCAACTCTTATTAAGGCAACAGTGGTCCCTTACAAATAATAATGTTTAATCAATAAATATAGACAAAGTTGTTGCTATATTTGAAAGCGACATGCCCAGCCAGGCAGAGGTCTTGGTATTTACTTTTCAGTCAATGTAAAACATGAATAACACACAATATACAGGACAGGGCACAAGCCTGTACCCTGTCAATCACACAAGAAATATCAGGACAGGGAACAATTAAAGGGAACAAACAAAAGGGCTTAGGCAAGAGCTTAACGTTCTGTAAACTTGTTAATCGCACAGTTTTGATTATAAAACAGAACAATATTGACACCGTCACACTTTTAAAGGGCAAATAAATCATTCCATGTGTGTAAGGTGCTCATAGTTGTCGACGGCATTTTGGTCCGTTTAACACATTCTACGGATCTCATCAGGACATTTAATGTATGCCTAATAGTAAAGCAGCCTCATTTGCCAAGAGGGAAGCCAAGGGGTTCAAGGCTTATCGAATATAGCAACGACTTTGTCTATATTTATTGATTAAGCATTATTATTTGTAAGGGACCACTGTTGCCTTAATAATATTGACTCCCAAGGTCCCTTGCCGACTTCTTTGGGTTCCCTTGTTGTTTTCAAAAAGTCCAAACTCAACTCTGATAAAACTCAAGTCTTCATCCTGGGTTCCACTCCCTCTTCTTGGGATGACTCCTGGTGGCCAGCAGCACTCGGAACCCCCTCCAAACCCACTGACCACGCACGCAACCTCAGCATCATCCTCGACTTCTCGCACTCTATAAACTGCCAAATCAATGCCATAGTGGCCTCCTCTTCCAAACACTCTGCCTGCTCCGACAGATCTCCAAATTAGTCCTCATGGAGTCCAGGAGAGCGGTCACCCAGGTGATCGTCAGCAGCAAGCTCGACTATGGCAATGCACTATATGGCAGCTCAAACCAAAACCTCCACCAGACTTATCCTGGACATCCCCTACCGAAGCCACATCTCTGGTCACCTGTGAAACCTCCACTGGCTTCAATTCAGCAAAAAAATCATCTTCAAGCTCCTCACACTCACCTACAAAGCCCTGTACAACACCGGACCTGAATACCTCAACCACCGCCTCTCCTGCTACACACCGACCAGACATCTCTGATCTGCCCATCTAGCCCTGGCCACTATCCAATGGATCTGCAAAACCTGGGCTGGAAGAAGATCCTTCTCCTACCTCGCTGCAAAGACCTGGGACTCCCGACCTCTGCATCTCAGGCAATCACTGTCACTGCCTCAATTCAGGAAGGACCTCAAGACCTGGCTCTTCGACTGAACTGAAGA
The DNA here is from genome assembly GCF_964261635.1 of Lissotriton helveticus. Lineage (NCBI taxonomy): Eukaryota > Metazoa > Chordata > Amphibia > Caudata > Salamandridae > Lissotriton > Lissotriton helveticus. The sequence continues at coordinate 2,134,105,812 of NC_136059.1, read as the reverse complement.
CCCTACCCCCCCCCCCGCAGCACCGAGAGACCATTACAGGTGATTCGCTGCGCTTTACAAGAACCCTGATTGATTGAACTAGTGTGGGTTGCATTTATACATTACCATATAATAGTGCTGCACAAACTTAAAAGTTACCATGTAGTGAAGTGGAGTGAATAAGTAATACATGGATTTACATTTTTGAATATTCACAATTAGAATGATAACAGCTTGCTTTCCTATGGTTAATAACATTATAATGTGCTTCCATTTGGATTCTCGAACTAACTTAGTTTGATTTTAAACCTTAGCCAAAGGCTTCACATTTTAACACTGTCATCATGCTACTTGATCATTTCTTTGCAGGTGCGTTATCAAGTCCCTCGTTAGTTAAAGAAAGGCTCATTATTTTGTACTACACTGATAATAAGGTATGAAGATGAGAAGTTGGCAAAAAAGGATGGTGAAACAATGACTTGAGGTGAATCATGCACCCAGTGTATCAGGAGGATGCAACACTCAAGGATGGGAAAATGTGTACCTAGCTGTGCTAGGATGGAAATTTAGGGAGTCTACTGGTTCCTTGCAAATGCTGCTGCTGCATTGGTTCTGAACTGTGGGAGCAAGATATGGCTGTTCTGAAACTTTTGATTGTGTTTTTAATTAGTGCTTCATATCAGTTAGAGTGTGGACCATTCCTGATTTTGAGGAGAGTGGATCTGTAAATTTCTCATTCCCCAGAGTGTGAGGCTTTATGCTAAACACTCTTTCTATTTTCTGAGCTTATATCAAGATTCACATGATGCTGACACCTTCTTTCCCATTCAGAAGACCCTCATCAGCTTACTAATAGACTGCCTCCGGCCTGATCCGTCCCTTCTCAGACTATAGTGCCAAGAGACCTGCTGGTGAATGTGATCTCATATAAATACATAACATAACATAACATAACAAAATAAACATGTGTAAACACTGATAAGATAGCCACAAAATAAATATGGATAAATGTAGACAGAAATGTTAAAAAAATAAATACTATAAAACCGTGAGCCCTACATATAAGTCAACCTTAAATTAGGCCCTAGGTCGCCCATAGGCCAGGGTTCCATGCAATTAAAAGGTTGGACAAGTACTTTTATGTTTTGCATGTCCCAATAGTGAAAAATTCCCAAATTCGTTTTTCACTACTGTGAGGCCTACCCCTCCCGTAGCATAACATTGGTATTCTTTATTACTTTTAATATGCTGGAATTCCTAATTCAGAGGAGTAAGATATAGCATGTTGGGTACCAATGGAATTGTAATGTTAACCCCTCTTTAATAGTAAGGTCAGATTTTTCATTACAATTTTGAAAACACTACTTTTAGAAAGTTGACATTTTCCTGTCCTTAACTCTATGTGCCTGAACCCTGTATTGGGTCCCATGACTGGGTGTAACTGATAGACCTTGTGAATTCCTCCCAGGCAGTCCACAATAGAGGTATTCGGTGTGCCTCAATGGGCCATCAACTGGCAGGAAGGGGGGGCTGAGCATTATCACTGCAGTCAGCTTGGAGCCCGGAATGGGGAGTAAGGAAATTCCAAGCACTTGAAAGAACCTTTTATGGAAACTTCTCCCACTTTCCAGAAGAAGGGCACAAGGGTATTAAAAAAGGGCTTTCATGCTTATTGTTCAGTTCACTAATGGACCTGTGGAATGACTCTCAAAGGATAGCCTGCTGCTTTGACTTGCTGGGCACTCTGTCAGACTGCTTCTTTACCTAGAAGGACTGATTTGCTGCCTGGAGATTTCCTTGAACCCTTAGAAACCAGCCCTGCTGTTGAGCTCTACATCTTCACCAGCACCCATGATTGCCAGAAGTGACTCCAAGGTCTAGTTTGCAGGCCTCCTGTCCAGAGCCACAAAGACAGAAAAAGTCCCCACCTTCTTGCACCCACACATGGACCCAGACTTAGTTAATCCTGAAGCCCCAAGAGGTGACCCTACACTCCTTGACCATTAGTTGTGGTGCTAAAGCTACCCTGATGCCTAGTTTTTTAAACTGAGGTCTTAGACTAAATTTGGCCAAAAAGTGATCTTAGAACCAGGAGAAGACGAGGATCAACCTGCTCCTTGCTTAGTTAATCCTGAAGCCCCAAGAGGTGTCCCAACAGTACTTGCCCCTTGGTTGTGGTGCTAAAGCTACCCTGATGGCCAATTTTTTTAATTGAGGATTTAGACTAAATTTGGCAAAAAAGTGTTCTTAGAACTAGGAGAAGACAGGGATCAACCTGCTCCCCTACCTGCCTGAGGTGCATCATTGGTCACATGGACTTCGCAGCTTCTCCTGCTACATTCTTCTCTGCAGCAGCAAATCTGTTTAAGTGGTCCTTCGCCAAAGAGGTCTCCAGCCTCATGGAACTGACTGTGGCTACTGCCATCTGCCTCGCCCGCTGGAGATTTTCAACTTCCATTTTGACAACTAATTCCAACAGTAACAATCATCACAGTGGCTTTGCTTCACTTCCATCCGACGATGATGCTCCCTCCCCAGACAATCCTACAGCCTTGCCCCGCTGAGCTACTATCTTCTTAGACATTTTTCTTCAAGAACTTTTTTAGGTCCAAAGGTAAGTGCTGAGCAGGCCCAATCCACTTCTTGTTACCGAGCCGCAATCTCTAGTGGTGTCGTAACTTTCAACTTTGACCAGGTCTTGTGCAACCAGATGTTTGTGGTTGGATCTTTGATCTTTTGGGCGCTAGATGTCACTAACAAATTCATAACTTCGATTCTACTATTTGGAGTTTTGTCATTTGGTGTCAAAAAATGTATTAAAATTTACTCTATTTTCTAAATTGGTTTGGGATTTTCATTGTAACCGACCTTATCCATAACAAATGAGTCTTCTACCACTTAAATGAGATGATGCTCCACTTTACAGACGCTTTGAAGACTTTCCAAACTCTTGGAATGGGAGCAGAATCGTTGTTATCTTTTAAACAGTTTACATACAATCCTTTTTAGGGGTAGCAAAATTATTCTGCCTTGGAAGCTGCAACGTTAAGCAGACTGATCCAAAACAGTAATCACAAGCCTTATTATTCATACATCATACATAATGCAGACTATGTGATATTAAAAATAGTTACTCCTGTAGGCTGTTGCATACTTACCTGAAATGCAAATAAATCCTGATACTGTTAATCGATCAAATGTAATTCTTCTTGCAGATGTCTTAGTGTCCAACGAGTCTTTGGTTTGGTTTGACACCTATTTCCATTTGTGTAACCAGGATAGGGAGGTAAGGCATAAATAAAATGTCCTTCAAATATAATTTCAACCCTTGTGGACGCCAGATCAAAAAGGATATTACTAAGTGGGATAGATTATCTTCAAACATTCCATAATAATTTAACACCGCATAATTGCTATATTCTATGCCCAAAAGGTCCCAACCCTTTGCCCTTATTGCTGTGCTCCAAAAGTAACTATCTTACACTGGATTCCCATTGAGAACAACATTTAAAATCCGCTCGTTTAACAATCAAACCCCTTCATTTTAAAACCCACCTCATATTTCATTTCCATCTCTGATCAACAATGAGGCTTCAGGAGCACATAAACTTTACATCTTTAGAGCAGTCATTGATTGTTTTGATTAGGCATTCTCTGAATGTGGAAGCTTGGTTAATGTTCCTCAAAATCTAAGGAAGTCTGGGCCATGCACGATTAAACAAATTGGCCTCTGTATTTATCAATGGTGAAGACATACATGGGGTTTATGGGGTATTTGTTTGAAGGAGTTTCATTTTAGCTTGAACAGTAGTCTGAAGTTTAATGAGTATCCCCATTAAAAGACAAATAACGTGTTTGATTTTTTCTAAGCAAATTGAGATGGTTACCAGGAAGTAAAATGTAACTTGCTCTGCATAGTCCAATATCTGCCTTTGTCCTAAGACCGGAATACAGACGTATACAGGCACTTTGTACATACAGACAATCGCAGTGCCTCTCTGGAGCATTAGAAGCTGTAATAGTGGTTTAATTAGCGCAAAATAGTGGCACTGTGGCAGTGAGATGCAGCGCCTCGGCAACACTTTAAGTCGTGCTGAAGAAAACGAGGGGATTGCTTTGAAATGAATGTAATAAACAGAAGGCATATTACTTTAGCACTGCTCAGTGGAATAAAACAGAAGGCATATTACTTCAGCACCGCTCCGCAATAAATGGGGAGAATTGAGAAGGATAGGACTCCCCATAGATCTTAACTCCGCTGAACATTTTTGCAGAGAACATTCACACAAGCAACCTTTGGGTTAACTGGGCAATTGTCACTGTAGAGGTACACAATAGATATGTGTTCACAAACTTGCATATCTGTGCCCTGAATTTTGAATGAGGCGCTGAGATTGCATAAATGCATCGGAGAATTTTGTAAACTAGACTCCAGAGGCAAAATTGAAATCCCGTGGAATGCACAAAGTAGAAAACCCAGAGGTGAATTTGGAGAAACAGGATAGAATTATAAAAGGTGAACAACAATATATATATATTTTTTTTAAATGGCTCATTATCAAGTCTTGCATTCAGAAACACGAATACAGCACTTTAAGCAAGTGCATTAAGGAAGTTATTAAAAATAGATTCATAAATTAATTTAGATGTTTACTAGACACACGCCTTTTTGCCACTAGTGTGTCATTTGAACTATTAGGATTGGGCATATATTTCTCTACATGATCACAAATTCGGTGTTGTAATTTTACAACAGAACTGACGGGATTCGTGCAGAAGAGATGAAGGAAACAAATCAGAGCTGGAGCTATCCTCCTTTCTGAAACCAAAAGATAACCTCACGTTCACGAAGCAAGGCTTGTTAGTTGGCCCACAGTGCTGGTAAAAGGCGTATGGACCCCACTCCCCTCAATGTTTTCACATTCTGCAAATAAAGTCTGAATCCCAAAATATTGATTCAATTTGCCAGTTATTTCATACACGTATTCTAGTGCTGCGTCTGGAGAGGCAGCGGCTAATTAAGGCAGCATTGATATCGTATTGTTCAAAATGGCGGACCTATACTCGTTAAAGGTATAGATACTGCAGATATGAGTTTTCTGTATCCTCGTTTGCTTTACCCATCTGTCTTTACAAATTTTAAGATCCCCTGGGATCTAATTAGGTCGATACATGGCGGCGCCTCTCGCGGGCCACAGAGGACGCTTAACTTGCAATGACTTTATTGCCTGCGGTTGTGAGTAGCATATCACGAGGCTCCTGAAAACAAAGGACAGGTATTTTATAAGGCACGTTCATCATCAAACAACGTAAAGATACACAATGGATTAGTAGGATTATGTGCACATTTCGAGGCGGGCGCTACCTCTTTCTATTGTTATCTGAAGCAATCCTATCAAGGATAACACAGGCATGTTTGCTACTAGTTGTGGATGCTCGGCCCAGAGATGCAGGCGCAGGGGATCGCTGTCTAAATCGATGTGTCTACTCTAATTGAAAGAAAACATCTATCAGCAGAGCACAGTGTGCTTATATGCACAGAACAGCCATCGCTTATGACTACGAATGCTCGGTGTAATGCTTCGGAAAGAACCGAGGAAATTAAAATTTTATGGTGCAGAAAATGTTTATGGGAACTTGTATTACTTTATAATCTGCAGCGCATTTTATGAGTCCGGGTTTGTTTGTTGCTTGTTTTTGTTGGCTTCGCCGAAACCGGAAATGTGAGAAACGATTGTAGGCTCCTGCAGGCACGTGTGGCATGTGACTGGAAGTTCTATTTTGTAGAATGGAATTAGCTGTTTTCTGGGCAAGCAAGGAAATTATGAAGGCCATGGCATTAATAAAAAGTAATAATTCATGCCATGTTGCAATGGAGGGCGTCAGATGCCATGAGCTCGTTTGATGAAAACTCTAAGTGCAAATTTAATATTAGTAGCAGAACAGAATTGCCATTAAGGAAAATGATCATCGTTCCTTTTGGCACATTTTAGCCAATGGAGGATTGGGAAATTCTTCCCCCATGGACATCATCTTGGCAGCAGATTTGGTTGCCCATTTTTCTGAACTTTATTCTCGCGTTATTAATTTTCTAGTGAGTTTCTCAGCCGACTGTTGTCCTGCGAGTGCTGGCCAGTTAGCCCTCAACCGGATTTCTCCAATTAAGAAATTCACCTTATTACTAGTTCAGAGGTTAGGACTGCACCAGGGCCGGACTGGGAACCCAAACCGGCCCTGGCAAAGTGCTCGGCCGGCCCACCTCCACCCTGGGGGGTTGTGGGTGCCGCCGAGCTCTCTGCCAGGGCCGGTTTTCGGCCGATTTTGTTACAGGGCCGATTTTGCAGCTACGCTCCACAAACGGCCATGTAACAAAAACGGCCCCCAGGGGTCCCAAACTGGCCCCCCACCCGTGCGGTGCACTGGGGGATTGCCCGGTGTCCGCTACGGCCAGTCCGGGGCTGGACTGCACTGGATTAGGTTATTCATTCAAAAATACTTTATTTTGGCTACAAGCAATAAAAGTAAAAAATACAGTTTCATCGATATAAAACATTACAATTGTGTTATTTCACACCATAAATAGGTAAAACCAACATAAAACAAAATCATACAATCTATACTATTGGAACATTGTATGAGCTCGATGTGTAAAATCACAAGGATATGCAATTACAGTTTTGATCCATCTATACACAAAGTGCCAATGCATGTGGGAGCAAACAGACCTTGAACATTTCCAGTATGTGCAAGTGCGGTGCGAATCGTGACCGTTCTCAGCTATTTTTGGGCATTTGTAATCTTATGCCACAGCATCGCAGGTTACCAATGGGGGTGAGGTGTCAGAAACATTAAAAGCCCCTAATGCTATCAGTGTATCGGGCCCCGTATTTGATTTGGGAAACATGCACCTGATCCCAGGCGCGGTGCATCCATTGGGGCATAGGGGCGTAGCCCCACCAGCCACATGGACCCGCATCGCGGCAATCCTTTAACAATATGTACAAGTGTGTACACATTACAACAAGTCAGCCGCCGGGACACACCCGGCGATTTCGGAGTGCGCAGGGGGGTGGGGTGGCCTGCTGCAGCTTGAGTCACGTGACAGACAGTCCAGTCCACACACACTCAGGCTGCAGCAGACAGACCGTAGTGTGCAAGTGCAATTTGGGTTGCAACTTGCCCAAGCATGCGCACTGTAAGTTCCCCAGCGGGACGGTGGGGTACTTGTTAACCTGCCGTAGCCCGGGTTTACAAGGGGCGACAGGGCGAGCAGCAAATGTGCCCCCTAGCCAATCCTGGCGCTGCATGCAGCGCCGGGATTGGCTGGTCCACCGCGCTGCATCCATCATTGGATGCCGCGCTTGGGTGTGGCACACACTGCCTCAGCCACAACTTAATGGCCAATCACTGCATGGCTTCACACAGTGAAGCCATGCAGTGATTGGCCATTTCACCGGGATGCGTGCGTTTACGCGCTGCTGTGACGTCGCCGTCGGTTCCCTCATCCAGAGACGACCGTGTGTGAGTAAGCTAGTTGAATTATTACAGATTATCATTTAAATATTTATATTACAGTTGCACACTGTATATTAGTGTAAATCGCAGGCGATTGCGACTGCTTTTTTAACTTTTAGAAGTGTTGCATAAGTGACAGGCGGGCATTTTAGTGGTATTCTTTTTATCTGACGTGTTATCTGACATGTTAGAATGACAGGTCGTTTTAGTGCATGCAGAATGCAGATTCAACTGTAAGGCGCCCCCGTCTCCCAAATACAAACATACCTAAATAAAGAAAGTATTTAACCTACCGTGCAATGGGTGGCTGCCACAAAGAATTGAAAATTCATTCGAAGGTAGTTACATTAAAATATATATATATTTCTATCGTAGAGACCACTAACAATGCCTGTGTTCGGTATATCCTGTGAATTCTTCTTTGTATTTAGGCAGAGTTTATTTTTGGGTCCCTTGCAAACCTGTGGGCAACTCCAAGTGATTGATCCAAGCATGTAGACCTCCATGTAGCTCGAACCTGGCCACAGGTTTACACAGAAATGGAAAGCAGGGGCACTGTGCCACCATCTCTAGTATTGAGAGCCAAACAAGAATCCTTGCACCCTGACTCCATTTTTTATATGGACTGTTGTGCCAGCCCAGCAGACATATTTTAGAATATGTATATTTTTAATGAAGGTTAAAGTCACACATTAAGTTGCTTAAAAATGAAATCAATCACTGACCAGTGTTAACTTGCTGTTCGCGCAGCATCTTTCAAAATATTTTTGTCAGATTTTAAAATATTTAATTTTAGACCTTATTGGAAAAGACACAGAATTGGGATTCGATAGTATTGCCATTCGTTTGCGTTCTGTGATTGACTGGAATGGTGACTTTGGTATCCAAGTTCTTATTCTGAAGTCTGCAAGAGTTGTTTGCATCTTTAGTGTCTTGAATAACTATGATTTTTGAATAAATCTTAAACCGCTGCACTTTGTGCACGCACTAAAATACTAATGTATGGTTAAATGAATGTGAAAACATAGCAGTTATAAAATGTTAACCGAATGAAGCTAAAGATCAGCAAAAGAATACTCAATACTAACAAAAGTAAACAAAAAATCTCATTAGGCAGTCTCAGTATGCAGGGTGTAATTTATTAGGGAGTTGCCTCAAACTTATTCCTGGCCTGTGTAGATTGGGTTAGCTTGCAAGTCCATCTTAAACTGCCTAGAGGCCTGTTTGTGCAGAGGAATTTCCTAATGTAATTTACTGTATGCGACATCAACAAGCAGATTTGTTTTAAATAAATGAATCCCCAGATAGAGGGATTTCAGGTGACGACCAGCTGGAAATAAGTAGCATATGGATCTGGTCTTGAAAGTAAAAGCTTCCTTTACCTAATGTCTGACGAGTGAATGAACACATCTTTCCATGGACTTTGTTATACACTGACTCGGCTATGTAAGACTGATTCAGCGGAATGCGGTAAATAGTTCGACAAAATGGCAGATTATTTTCAACATTGTTGGTCTCGTCTCACAATTTGTAACTAAATTTATCTCAAGCGACTGCATTTCACACAAGCTTTCAAATGACGAGCTAAAATATGGAAAGATTATCTGGTTCTCAGTTTAAAGAAGCACATGTAATTTAACCTTCATTGATGTTTGAAAGACTATGGTCTTGTTGTTGCGGTCTCATGAATATATAGACTACTGTTTCCGCATATACTCTCTTTGTTCCCCAGATAGAGTGGGTTCTCTTAGACACATTTTATAAGTTTCCCTAAGTGATAGTTTAAATTACTTGTAATTAATTATGTTCTGGTGAATGCCGAGGGTTTGTTTATCCTCAAACATAAGTGCAGGGGTGCGTTTTTTCACAATGGAATGTGGGCACCGTTAACACTTTTAAATAAAGACGTCGCCTTTTTGTCTTTTTCTGTGACCTGGTGCGTCATCCAGGTAGCTGTGTGTCAAGTGCTGTAGTGTGCTGCTAGGAGTCTCCTAATCTAAATAGATGTTGGGATTTGGGTGACCAGACCAGGTGGCTCTATATCAGCCGGATAGCACTTTTTTTTCATTAAAGAAACTGTGAATAAAAAGCCAAAAGTTGTTCAATCAGATGGAGAAGCAGTTGTATTATTATTAGTGAAAGAGTGGATATGGGTGTTGGTTAGGAGGGTTGGAGATGGACAGGCCGGCCTGGGGGTCACCAAGGACGGGGTTAGATATTTTTTCTGCTGGTATTAATGTACTTTGGAAGAGGTCAGGTAATGGCTGAGTAAAGTTGGTACGTGTCTGCAGGGTGTTGACATTAGGGCCCTTGTTGAGATGTATGTATGATGCTGTTTGACGTGAAGTGCTAGTAGGGATAATATCGGTGTGGAGGTTTTGTATTTATTCGGGGAAGTGAGGGTCATCCTAAAACGCCCCTCATATGTTGACAAAACTTTGGTCGGAAAGTGCCTGGTACTAAAGTTGTTGTCAATGACAGTGAAGTCTTATAGTGCCTCTGAAAGAGGGTTTAGTCATTGAATATCCCTGACTTGGGGCGAGGGGTCAGTTAAGAGGAATCACTGGCAATAAAGGCACTTGAGGTTGCAGCAGATTTCCACGATCATTGTTGCTTCCTGTGGAGGGTGTCCTGTTAATGCTCTTACTGTCAGTGATGGTTGCGTGGGAAGTGATTTGTGTTGATTTCCCAAACAATGCATGGCTGTGATGTTGCTAGCCGTGAGTGCTGATAGCTGGTGATTCTGCAGGTAAGGTTTGAACCATTGTGTTGCTGGAGTTGGAGGTCTAATGTGTTTGTTCCATTTGGAGACTACACAGATTTTACTGATCAAATGGCATATTAAGTACAGTTTGTTTCACCTTAACACTATCATCTGTGTGGAAAGACATGCGTGATAGTCGCATGCGTTCTAATGGTAAAGGCAAGGCGTGGTTCCCAATGCTTTGTGAAGGCTTTTTCCCAACTGCTGTGCAACTTCTTCTACTCTTAAAGCTGAGATTTCCATGAAAGTCTTATAGTCTGAATTCAGCACCTGAGCATAATAGGACGGAATGTATGAAGCTCTGTGGTTATACTGAATAAGCAGCTACCTATGTTATGCCATCTATTAATGTAATAACTGCACTTTCACAATTGCTTTATTAACCTTCCTGCTTTCTCAAATTTGCTTGAAAATGCACGATTTGTCTTCTTTTTTTTCAAGATTTTCTTGGGGGTAACGCCCCCTAACCCCTCTATTGGGGTTCAGGCTCGCTCGCTGCGCTGGCTCGCTACGGTGCTGTATGCAAATCACTTTGCGCCCCACCACTTTCAAATGTTACCCACCGCCCCTGCCTGATCCTCTCCATTGCCAAAAGGTAACGACAAACGACGAAGACAATGCATTGTTTTGTATTATACCATAAAATAAGAAGGGCCTCTACGAGCGTTCTTACCTCTAGTATACAACATGCTGGAAGGAACCATTTGTTTCCTCACCTTGCATATGCGGGACAAAAGAATAAGATGTGCTCCACAGATTCTTTACTGGCACTGCAGGCGGACCAATCCCACCTACCTCATTCATGTGGACTAGTCCAGCCTGAGGTGAAGGAGAAAAGCAGAAGAGTAGCATATTGAAACTGCAGATATAGTTCCCTGGGTCCCGCAGGTTCGATCTGGTATAGAAACCCTTCTATCGTAAACTCGTATTTTGCCACTGGAAAAGCATCAGAATGGGGACCAAAGGTGGCTTGAGACTGCATTAGATCCAGTTTGTACTGGTCATAATATGATTAAGTGGAATTCCTGTTAATAGACCCAGCTGTCTGGATTATTCCAATTAAAGCTCAAAGGTTAGACAAAGTCCCAGGGGATCTTTTCTGGGCTGAAAAGAGCATCTGGTGCGGAACTTAATCTTGTTCTTTAATGCTATCTTGAAAGGTACACTAGTGCTACTTACCTCGGCAGGGGCTGCGATCATCCAAATTTTTATGGCAGGTTCTAGGTCGCGTCCCTCCAATTATATGCCCAAAACTCTTATAGATAGCTCGTAGAAAAGGTTTAGTAGGCAGTAGCAGCTCCTGGAGGGAGTGCTGCTGGGCGGTGACGCAGGGCGGGGGAGGGCCAGGGTGGGGAGTAGTAAACTCCGGATTCTAGCCTAACAGAGGTAAGTATACAAATAAATTAATAAAACAAATTTTGTTGCATGCGCTGCATAGGAAAATGCGATGCTGCGGGCGCAATGAAATTCGGTGTATTCATTTATTTTTATACTTACCTCCGTTAGGCCATAATCCGGAGTTTACTACCCTTCCACCCTGGCCCTCCCTCACCCTGCATCACCGCCAGGCAGCACTCCCTCCAGGAGCCGCTACTGTTAGTAGGGCTATTCTGGGTAGGTTGCATGGCTGGCTTATAGCTGGCTTATGGACACCACTATATTAACACCATTACAATCTGGATTCAGGGATGGCGTGAATACCATTGATCAAGTGCTCCATCTCCAGTTATTGGATTGGAAATACATTACACCTGGGGGAAGTCATCTATATGTGACATTCGTTGATCACCGGTCGGGCTCTGACCAAGTTTCTAGGGATGTTCTCTGAAAGGTGTTGGAGGAGATGGATGTCCCTAAATACCTCCAGGGCAGTGGTTCCCAAACTTTTCCAACCTGCGGTTCCCTTTACCTATTGACTGTTGGCAGCGGCTCCCCATTATGGTACCTTTTGTGGCGGGTGGTGAATGTAAGCCCATTCTCTGGAGTACTTTCATGTTTTTCCCTAAAAATAATTGGGATGGAGCTGAAGGTATTCTAAAACATAGAAGTAATAGAAGTAATGATATCCTGGCCACTGCAAAGTCCCATGCTGTATCAACAACTGATTGGACTAATTGGAGAGACAGTGTTCTCGGAGAAGTGTACTGTAAATGCACGTCATTGTGCTTGAAACACATTGGTGTGTGCACTGCAGACTGTTTGACACACTGTGAGCTTCATCAGACGAAACCCAGATAAGGTTTATTCACCTCAAATCACAGCATGCCATGTTTCTTAGCCATTTACAAATTCTGAAAAAGACAGCAGGTGAGGGATTCACAAAGGAATTACCAACACGCTGTGAGAAACAAAATATGCCATAGCTTGCGGAACTAAATATTCACTTTTGCAAACAAATATATATTGAATGATACTATTAATAGTGACCACTGTTCTCTGGCTGTTTATTCCAATTTCCTTTTAAATATAATGTGTAAAACAAGGACAATGGAAAATAAGAATTAAAACAAACTTGATCTAGACACATTAAAGCACAATCAAGGTTTGGAGTAAGTCTGCAGCAATTTTTGGCAAACAGAAAAGGCAAACAAAAAACATTAGATTGGGCACTGGCAATGCACGTGGTTTTCCTGCAATTCCAATATTATCTCATTTGATTTGATGGTCACAGGTGATTCTGTTTGCTAGGCTCCTGGGTTCTAGATTCAGGAAAGAGAATAAGAAAGGCACAATAGGGAGCTAGAGCGAATTGTTTACTTACAATAATATGTTGACTGTAAAGGCATATACCTGAAACATTTTCTAAAGTGAATAAGCAGATTTTTTCACCTAAAAATAAATAAATCCTAAAGCAGTCTAGGAATTTAGACAAATGGATTTAACCCTGGTTTCTATCAGGTCAAAAATCAAGCAGTTGTGGACAAACTTCTGTGTTTATATGCTCGATAAATTGTAAATATTTGTGATAAAAAAAGCAGTGTAAAAACAAATATTATATTGTGTTGTTCGCTACTGCCCTGTTAACCCCAAAGGCTACTACTGGTATTTGCTCTTGTGATCTGCAGATCTGTTACACGCTTATGACTGCAGCAGACTCTCAACCCTCAGAATGATCTTACTGAGATCGGAGCATGTTTTTTGTATACTGTAAATCGTACTGCTACATATCCCCTGCTCCCTGCTCCCCACCCCTCACCCCCACCTTTTTCCAAATAAGGGTAAGGTATAAATAATACATGTCCCTCCTTGCAAAGAGATACTCTCTCTTACCGCGTATCTCTGGCTAAGGCCTCAGCAGCAGCTTTAAAATTTTGAAAGACCTCAGGAGAGTCTGGGTTGAGCTATACTGCAATTCCGGGCAAAAACCATCAAGAGTGGAATAGAAAATGGAGAGAAACAGCATGCCATTATGTAAAAGGGAGAGACAGTCAGCCGCCTTTGCTGCCTGCTGCCAACTCAGCAGGAAACCAATGCACGACCGAATCTGTGGGCAATTTGACTCATGGAACTCTTGGAATGCGGACAAGCACTTCCCTTTTTACCATTACCATTTTGGTAAAGGGATCGTGAACAACTTGTTTATCCTGTCGACTGCAGCTCAATGAAGACAGCTGATGCCCAATGTATGTACATGCATTGCTGAGTGCAAAAAGACCCACAGGCTGTCTGATGTGGTCTTTGTTGGTCAGGTTAGACAGCCCACTTCACCTGACCGGACAGCATGAAAGCAAAGACATTGAAACATCCTCGCCTCCCTCCTGTTCCGATAGTAGACATCCTTGAAAGTGAGATTACACTGCCCTCTCATGGCCGAGGGCAACTACTGCCGGCCTGCCTACACGGAGCAGTGTTAAATTTAGATGCACATAAGTAAAAAACATACTATTTATCCGTGATTCCCAAACTGTGTGAGCATCTGTCCGCGGCGCCCTTGGCTAGTTTTCATGGCGCACCAGGGCGCCGCGGCGCACAGATTGGGAACCACTGCTCCAGGGTGTCCTTATTCGGTTACATACTGGTAATTTTGCTCAGGTTCGTTGTGGGTCCCATGGTAAACTTCTGGACGCTATCCCTGGTAATCGGGGTGTCCGACAAGGGTGCGTTCTTGCTCCAATCTTATTTTTGTTATTTATCAATGGTTTGGTGACACCCTTGGAGAATTGCAAGAATGATGCACCGAGCCTTGCTGATGTTAGGATCCCCGCCTTTCCTTCATTGGAAGATACCCACCTGATCTCTAGATCTCTGATGGGGCTCCAAAAGCTTTTGGATCAGTTTGGGTGCTTCTGCAAACTGAGGGGCTTAACGGTTGTTAGAACTGGGATTTCTGGTAGGCTAAGGCTGACGCCAAAGCCAGGCAGAAACCACCATTCTAGTCAGGGCAAGGGAGTCACACGCCAATTTAACCCCTGCTCACCCCCTTGGTAGCTTGGCACGAGCAGACAGGCTTATCCCGGAGGCAATGTGTAAAGCATTTGTGCAAGCACACAACAGCAACAACATACTAAGCACACCACAAAAGGAACTCCACACAAGGTTATATAAAAATAACTTCTGTATTGTCAAAACACATCAGATAGAAATCACACATGTACATTGTGCCAACGGGCACGGGCAATATTCACAAGGGATTATGTACAAGACAGGGCCACTTGGACCACTGTCAGGATCAACACTTTTAGAAATAGAAATACTGTTAGAAGTAGAATATAGGATATAAAATCACTGTAGCACAAATTAGCAAATATAGCACATAACCAGTAACTACTGGTAACAGGTAAGTACCACCTACGCAACCCTAACCACCTTAGGAGAATGTCACTCAGGGAACCAGGACCTCACTAGGACCACCTGTACTGGAAAGAACAACCACCTAAGAATAAAATACATTTAGGGGTGTAAGCAAGAACACATTACACATGATGCATCACAACATTCAGAGGTGTAGGGAAGGAAGACACATGATGCATAAAAACATTCAGAGGTGCCAGAACACAACTCAATAGCGCAAAAACACATGATGCCTAAAAACATTCAGAGGTGTAAGATCAAGGTGCGTAGTCATATTAAATGCATTACATTTCCTAGCACCACATCACATAGCGCAAAACTCACATTAGGCAATTACCATCATAAGCATAGCAGGTAACCACATTGCGCAAACATCACCTTAGCAATTACTATAAAAAACATAGAAATCACAATGCGCAGAAATCACATACCAGCCCCCTGGCAAACTGGCCATCCAACAAGGGGACTCAAAAACCCTGTGTCCAGAATGTCAGGGCGTGCTACCAATGCAGCGCCACTCAGGGGTGCGCCACCGGCGCAAAACCTAAACGTTGCAGGTGCCCACTACTTGCTGGGCACCTGTGAACACCAACAGGGCCTAAACGTTGCAGCTGGCACTTAGTGCTGCGCAGCTGTAGAAGGACTGGCACCACTGTGCCATCTCTGTCCCACACAGGGACTCTCTCTCCCAAATTGCGCCTAAACGGTGCAGCTGCCCACTAATTGCTGGGCAGCTGGGAGACACCATAACTGCGACAGGGCCCTCACTGACCCTTAGGAGCAAACTGCGCCCACATGTTGGAGCCACATAGGCTCTGGAACTCGAAGCATGCCCCCTCAACAACCAGGCATGGGCCTCCATGGCCCTCGAGACACAAAGGGGCTTAAGGTTAGAGACACAGGCTCTAGAAAATCGAACATGCCCCCTTACGTTGCAGCTGACCCCTGCCAGAGTGGGGCAGCTGAAGAACAATGCCCATCAGGGGCGATATGGGCCCACGGGGCCTTGGGACCCCCACGGGGGCCCAACCACACATAAGAAACCGTTGGAGCGGCCCGCTGCCAGACGGGGCCGCTCAGGACCAAGCCAGGGCACGGTGCCTCGAAGGCACCAAGCAACAAGAAGCCCCTACTCACCGGGACTTCGCCGCGAGGGGCCTCCACTTGGCGCTCTCTCCTTCTCCGCCCTCCTCCCCGGCAGCGCTACTCACCAACTGCTTCTACGGGGCGGGGGGTGCACCAAGCTTTACCCGGTCCCTTCCTGATCGGCGCGGGGCTCCCTCCTCGCACCGGGAGCCCCGAGGACCATCGCCGCACTTCAGCTCTCCTCCGTCATCTTCCTCTCTCGCGGGGCTTATCTCCGGTCTCCCCCTTCTTCCGTGAGACCGGCAACAACGGCAAAGGCTTTTCCCAGGCCTCTGGACACCACGGGGCTCCTGGGACTCGCTACCCGGCATGGGAGGAGGCGGGGTGGGCTCCCGTCCTCTTCCTCACACAGCTTCCTCTTCCGTCTTTGGCCCAGCCCACAACCAGGCGGGCCGCGGCGGCGGCCATTAATAAAAACGGGTCGGGTCGCGGCGGTGATTTCTTTCGGGGGTACAGAGGGGTAGGCACCCTCGTAATTAAAAAGTAAATAGCGGGGAGAGTACCCGCTTAAGGCGCCATAACAACGGGTTGACATCCGTAAAACTACCTAAAAAAAGGCGAATAAAGACGCCGGGTGGGCACCGGCACTCGGGGCACACAGAGGGCAGGAGCGCTTCCCTAAGGGGAGAAACGACAGCGCTCTGCCCAGCAATCAAAAACAAAGCGCCCTCAAGGCGCTGGGGTCACAGGCAGCGCCAGGCCCCTCAGGAATGGCCCCACAAGCAATCAGGGCCCCAGCAACAAGGCAATTCCAAAATAAAGTGCCTCCCAGGCGCTAGGGGGGCAGAGTCCATCCAGCCTCCAAGGGAGGACTCTCAGCAATGCAGTCCAGCAGGCATCCAGGGGCTGGGCAGGGCCCAGGGAGGCAAGCCTACCCCTGAGCCCAAGCAGCAGCACGCCCCTGGCAGGATTCAAGTCAGAAACAAGAACATTTTAGAAGAGGTCACAGCCTCTTTTTATACATGAAATTCATTTGTCTAGCAGGGTCCAGGCAGTGTGAGAACCAGCTACAACTGGTTATAGGGAACTCCTTTCAGTGTGAGGGGCAGAGGCGACAGCCGTCCAGCAGGAGGTGGAGCCAGCATTGTGGCAGGCAGGCACAGCCCTATTCACTCCCAGGTGCTATCTCCTCCCACCACTCTAGTCGCAGATGCAGTCATTCAACTAAGGGCTGACTCAGTAAACCTCCTGGGGGCTCCCCAGCCCCTGTCACCCTCAAACCAGACAGTCAATCCACAAGCAGGCCCAGGCACTCCTGGGGCCAGGCTCCAGCCAATCACGTGCCAGCAGACTCACTACACACGCACACACATGTCTAGAAGTGGCACTTCCGCACTAGACACATTCATGCCACATACATCATTACGCAGCATTCAATCTCACGAGTTCGCACATACCAAACTCGACCCTGCACTCCCCACACATCAGGAACTACCATGGTCACACAGATTCCCCATGCATTCCTATGGGAGGGCAGGTCACTCACCACACATACACAGAGAGCTCACGCACTTTACACTGTACCACAGTGAAAAGTGCGCAAAGGCCTAAAATCACCAACACCAGGTTCCAGAGACAGGCTAGGAAAAAGCAAAAAGTTTCAGGGTGAACCTGCCAAAAAGGGCCAGGTCCAACAACGGTCAACATCTAAGTACATGGTTTATAATCCATGTTTATCTTCTAGGCCCAATCTTGAGCATCATGGAGTTCGCTTGGAGCGAGTTCGTTTCTTTGATTATGTAGGGGTTACACTCACTGAACATTTTGATTGGGCTCCTCATATTGTAAAGTGAAGGCTAAAGCTCAAACAGGATTCCGGGGGAATTTCAAGGTTTCTAAGGGGCTCCCAATATCACCAAATGTCTCCAGCACTCCAAATCTATAACATGCAAGCTGTGGGGGCTGCTTTGTATGGTGCAGGAGAGTCCACAAACAGGGCACAAGACGTAAAAAAAGAAGTGGGGGGACGCTGTCACCGGAAGTGATGTCACGACAGGAAGTGATGTCACGAAGGTGCCGAGCTCCTCTTCCCAGAGAGGCCAAAGAGTGAAGTCCAGCTGTTTGG
Source organism: Lissotriton helveticus (assembly GCF_964261635.1). Taxonomy (NCBI): domain Eukaryota; kingdom Metazoa; phylum Chordata; class Amphibia; order Caudata; family Salamandridae; genus Lissotriton; species Lissotriton helveticus. The sequence continues at coordinate 2,134,087,552 of NC_136059.1, read as the reverse complement.
CAGTGGGGATGGCGTCCCCCCGGTAAAATAAGTGGGGTGACGCCGTCCACCCGCGTGGTACCCTGACTCGAGCCCTGGCCACAAAGATAGTAGTGTGTTGGAGAAAGTTGAAAATTGCTTTATGCGTTCTCTGGACCAATCTCCCTAGAAGCACCCCACTTAAACCCCTCTGTTTAGATCTGACACTGAGAGCGATAAGTGTAAAAATAGCACTTAGATTGGGGTTAAGACACAACAAATTACACCTATCACTTATAATGACTTGCTAAAAGAACATCATGGATGGTGCAGAGATCAGGAAGATCAATCCCATAACCTTCCACTCAGGAGTGTAGTGCCTTGCTATATATGAAAACAGATCAGGCACTTTATTTGAAATTCCGTTTTGGGACTCTACAGCTATGTTCTTTTACTATTAAATGGCAGCATGCATCAAGAGAGCTTGATGGGTCTTGTCCCTTTTGTATTGGGATCATTAAGACTATCTACCATGTGTTACTCGTGGGGGACCCCTCTCCCCTGAAGTCCCTCTATTCCTCCGCACTCCCCAAGTCATTTCTAGCGTCTGAGGGGCCAGGGCCAGGTTCTTATACCAGCCCCACGCAGGTGCCAGCCTCTTAGCTCCCCGCTTTCCGGGTGCCAGCAGCAGAGGAATTTCGAGGCCACACCAGGATGAGCAGAGGAGCCTCGGGGTCCATTCTAGGTTAGGTGAGCTTGCCTAAAGTCCGTTTTCGGCATCCCCATCTTTTTAAATATTTGATTTGGATCTCGCATGGATCAGCGTTGCTTAATTCTACACATACGCTCAACCATATCCATGTTGATTCCTGCCTCGGCTCCACTCTGCTGTGTGGTGAGTTACTCACAATTTATGTAATCAGGGAACAGACATATATTTATAGTAACAACCACCAACAAAGGGCTTACCTCTCGGATCCAATCTGTGGTAGTTGTAGTTGGGGCAGCAATTTACTGGACACTTCAGGTGTACGCAGTCCAGCAAACCCAGACTGTGTGGGCGGGTCACCGGCGGTAACAGGGTTCTTAACTTCGTGGCTTGAGGAAACATGCCTCAGATGAAGGCGGCCATGTTTGTTAGGAAGCTGGCCTCTTTTAATGGTGGCAGTGGGAAGCATACCTGGTTGGCACAGCAAAAACCCTAACCGGTTTTAAATTGCCTCTGCTTCAGGGATCTCACGTTCCGCTTTCACCTCTGATTATACCGCGCCTCCACTGTATCTTCGAGCCGGATGCATTCAGTCCGCGGTCGCTGACGCAATGGCCTCTAAATAGGAAAGACTGAGAATGGATGATAATGTGCGCAGTTTCCTTGCTATCTACCATAAAAGACAAATGCTGTGAGGAATTAGACTTTCTTTGTTGGTAGTTTGGAGGCGTTGTTGCCGAGGCTGTAAGGTTTTGTAGATACCGCTGCTGGTCGGCTGTGTGGTTATTCACTATACCGAAACAAATGTTGAGGCGTAACAGTCAGAGCTGCCCATTTTGGCGCTTGGGACCCAGGTTTGGGTCTGCGCATCAGCCCTACATCCTGTGATTCTGGATAATCCTTCTTACTCTTTGGCAATGCACACCCTTCTTCGGGACTCGCAGGTGGCTGTGACGCGTCGCCACGGCATCTTTAAGCATTGTTATAATACTATAAGCTGTTGTTGATTAATTCTGGGTCTCGTGACAGGCTAGTGGGCATGATAATACATTTACATCAGCCTGATGCCGTAGGGAAGAATCATTTATTTGGTCGACAATGCAGTGCTTTCATTTTAATCCATGTTTCCTTTAGCTTGTAGTTAGCAAACACGCCGACCGACATTTAATATGACACCTAAAACAGAATTCTCAGTGCATATACAACGAGGACGTGTTGATGCACGTTCTCTAAATATAACAACGTGCATTGGTTATAAACTTGTTGCTGAATCCAGGCTTCCAGATGAAGCCACTGGACTTCGTGGTTACATTTTGTTAAATATATATTTTATTCTGCATTTTTTTTAAAATATATAGGCTTTAACATTTATTTCAAACGTAAATGCGCTGGTTAGGACATTTGGCTGCAATCGGACGAAGGCCTCTCCTCTTCATCGATCACACAGGCGGCTTCTTGCTACAGGTTCTGTTCCATAATTTCGCATTAATTATTGTCAACTTGGGCTAGCTAGTCACAATGCAGGTTTAATATTTTGATCTTTCCTTCTGCTCAACATGAGCACAACGTCATCCCAAGTTACTTGCATACTGTGTGTCTTTTGTTTGCAAGTTTAGGTTGCGGATCGCGCGATAATGTGTGCATTAAATGCAAGTGAATGTTGTGAGACTGACGGATCCGGCAACCGCCTGCATGGTCTTGCTGAAGCTCCAAAGTTGGACCACTCCTCCCTTGTCTTGGTGCATAGCCTTTGCGACTTGGGGTTATTGCTCAGAAATGTTTAAAGCTCTGACCAGGAAATGCGAAAATTGTTCGTGGAAGCCTTGATGGTGAAGTGGGGAATTTTACCTAATAGGCCAGAGCATCCGCAGTTCAAATTCCATTACTGCAAGAGTCATAATTTCTCTTATGAATTGAAGGCTCATTGCAGTGAGCCACGTAGGTGGGCAAAAACACTGCAGCATTGTATCTGATGTGTGTGGACCTGGCATGTTACCAGAGGGTTTCTAGGCGCACTTTGCAGCAGTTTCTCCAAGCATAACAGCGTGCATAGGTTTTACATGAGTTGCTTCTAGAAGTTATTATAATACGGTCGCAATTTACATGCTTGACAAAGTTATGCAAATTTTACATAGCATCTGCCATGGTTATCACTGCAATGGTGCCCTTCGATCATGCAGGCTGACCCCAGCTTGACCTTCCCCTGCCCTCTCAGTTACTGATAGAGCGTGATGGTGCTCTAAAATTGTAGGGGTGCATTAAAATCACAGATAGTCTGCACCCGCATATATTCTTATTTTGTATTAACGTGTGATTATTAGAACGTGTTGTAATAATGAGGTGATGCTTAATGATAGAAATGTATTTGTGTCATGCAAAGAGAAACAAAATGACAATCATGACTGAAATTGTAATCTTTAGTATGCTGCAATTCTTTAATGAAAAGTTTCTGTGTAATGGAATGCATTTTAAGTTTAAATGTGCACTAAGATGAAGATTGCACAAAGAAATAAGTGATGCTCAACGTGTATTAATTGTAGATGCTGTAGTGCAAAGCATTATTAACTCAAGTGTATAATTTGATGTGTAAATGCCTAAATGAAATGTTCACATTGGAATATGAAAGGCCTGTTCGTTTATCCTTACGTTGGCCAAACTGTGTAAGCCCGAAAATGTATTTTTCCCTTGGGTGCGCTCGCATTTAGAAGTAGTCAGCGAATTTCATATGTATGCAAGGATGTTCTGTTTTCATGTTTCAGTTGCAGGTGGAAGAAGCTGCCTTTGTTAGTTAGAACTAACGCCTTTTGTTTTAGGAGTTAGGCATGGAGGAGATATGCAGCAATGTAAGCAACAAAGCGATAATTGGGAGCCAGTGTTCTTTCTCACTGAGGAGGCTTGGGAATCAAGGTCAGCGCAATCCACATGGAGAAGACAGTGGAAAACTACCTAGGGGAGGTGTCCATTAATGAGATGATATGTTGTGGGCATGTTCTACCCTTTTGCATTTTGTATTAGGGAAAACGCCCCGAGGGAGGAGAGGCAGAAGGAGAAAGAGAGAGGTTCAGAGAGGTAGAGGGAGACAGGATGAGTCAGGAGTCAGGGGATTGATTTGGGAAGAGTATCTTAGAACAAACTCTTTAGTCTTAGTCATCTGGATTCCACTGTGAAAGCGCTTCTTAGGAAGTCTTCACAAGGTGACATTTTTTAACTGATTTTGCCTGGGAGATGCTAAGTAGGGATGTCACCTTAAAGATAGTGTAGGGATAGTCTAATGGTTTTTCCTTTTTAGAGACAGATGAAATCTGACTTAAATGTTGGAGCAGTCCTTGCTTGTGTTTTATTTTTGGAATTGTTTATTCTTTTCATGATTCACCGGAGTAGATTAATCCGTAGATTTGGTTTTGTATTAGTTCCTATGTATTTCTACAACCTCGCCTTGAGGTGCTTGTATATTCAGCTGTTTTTGGCATTGTAATAAACCCCCTAAACTGAAGTTGGAGTCTGTGGTCCTTAAGTCCTGATTGGTTTGGAAAGTTAAATTGTGATGCTTTGTTTCTCCCCTTTCCATTTCTCAGCAGGTAAAAAGAGACATCGACCAGAGGTTCCATGTTAAATTACTGTAGTGGAACCCAGCCTTATCACTACTTAGCCACCGTCTGCATTTAAGCGGTCACGCGAAAGTCAGCCGATAGTCACTGGACCCAGTCTCATTCGGGTATTACTGGTTCCCACATTGTTTCTAATTCTTGTTGAGCAGGGTTACATCTGTGTAGGTTTATTGAGGTTAACCTCAGGGTTGAATGGTTCTGCCTTTGAAACTAATGTCTAGTGCAGGGACTCGTGGGGCAGGCCCATTGATGGTGCATACATGCCCACGTTTTAGCAGAAGAAACAGAGTTTTAAAATACATAAATAACAGAATGTATTTATCCCCTGCCCCTAATTTGGCTTCTATTGCAGCGGAGGCAGCCAAAATAAAGGTAATTTTGGCCCCAGAAATGGCGAGCCTCCTGAATCAGGTAATTGAAGGGGTATGATTCTGACCCACACCCCAGTCTTATGCAGGCACATTCAGGACCCCTCAGCTGCAGTACCTCCACATTGGTGTGTCATTTAACCTTCCTGCCACCTTAAGAGTAGGGTCCTCTGCTTCCCTGGTGCATAGTTTAGATCTTTTGCGGCGGATAGTTACTTGCAGTGTCAGCCCATGCTTTCTGTCTTTGTTTACTTTAATTACTAGTGAGGGGTCAATGACACAGCTTTAGAAATCATTTAAAAAAGTGTTTTACATTTACAGTGATTGATTAAGTATGCAGAGATAAAAGTTAGAAGTACTAGTCATGTTAGTATAAAACCAGTCAGTTGTTAAACGTAAGGAAAGCTGAATATGGTTGCAGCCCACAGTAGGGGCCAGCTCAGCATTTACCCTCATCAACTCTTAACTGTTTCTGGATTGATCAGGTCTTTTGGGGGCAGAGGTGGGCAGCACATGGTCAATTAATGCAGCATTTCCAAGTCCTGCTGGTAGCTTCCTTGGACTGAACTGCAAGTGATCAGGGTTCTTGGCATGCTGGCATGTCACAATTACTTTCACCTTCACTGCCACGGTATGCCTGTTACTTGCAGGTCACATATTTTAATCCAGAAAGGCCAACTCATCTTTCATTATCCCAAGATCAATGCCAATAAAATGAGTAACTGTCCCATTTGGGGTTTACAGCAATACAGAATGGTTAAACTCACTTGGTACTATATTAACACTCTGATCAGTGATATTCTTATTTAGGAGCCTGCTTTATAACAGGAAATAATGCTCCCAAAATCCAACTTAAAAACAGGACAAACCTCACATTAAATCACTGAGGGCTCTACGGTCCGGAGAGGGAATATGGAAATGCAATAGATGCAGGTTTCAGGCCTTATTCTTAAACATTTTGGAAGCTGGTTTGTTTATTCTACTGTCACAGTTATTAAGATACACTGCAGCACTAGGGAATCAGGAATTCAAGGCCATACCCCACATAACCCAAAAGTTGACGCCATAGTCCACAGCTCTCATTGTTGACTACACACAGCATATTCAGGGGCTGCTTGAGTGAAGGCAATTCCGCCACAGCCAGGCAACATTGGGAGAACCCACCCACACTACGCTTATTGTTTTAGTTCAATTGGGGCCACTTATCGTTCATACTATGTTCTGTTTGATACACTTACACTGCTCGCATGAATTGATCTAAGGCGACTAGCTTATTTTAACAGGCAATTCCAAAATGGTTCACATTTACGAAATGTTTGGAATTTTCAATTGCCTGTGCATTGTTTTATTCATAGACACTTTATTAAATTAATTTAATTAATTACTGTATGAACTAGCTCTAATTTCTAGGTTAATCAGCTAACATTATAGCTGGGTGGCATGTGGGGAGAAATTACCCCAATTGGGGGTGGGAGGTCAAATGAGGTTAAAGTGCCATTCAGGGGATTATTTTCAAAAAGTCCAGCAATGGCCATGCTGTTGCCAACATCATGGATTTACTACAAATTGCTACTGAGGGGAAGATTTTTAGTTATCCCAGCTAGCAGATGTGTGCTTGAATAATAACTAGCAGAGGTGAATTAACGAAGACTCTGCCTTGTGGGGAGTCATTGCTGCTGGGACGACAACTGTACCTTCTGCTTCCCCGGACCTCGCAGCACCCGCTCCGCGGGTGCCGCTTCGCTTTCCAGGACAGAGGCAACCGGACGCCTCGAGGGAGCTGTGGACTGCAGGACCTGGGTGGAGGCGCGCAACAGGGCTGCGAGCGTTGCAGGGACTCCATCTCCCAGGAGTCCCTGCCTGACCGACAGCCATCTTCTGATCTGCTCTCCCTGTTGCTCCGCCCACAGCCCACCTGAGGGAATTTAAACCACCAGTCAGTCCTTACATCGTGGGTGCATTAACGAAGACTCTGCCTTGTGGGGAGTCATTGCTGCTGGGACGACAACTGTACCTTCTGCTTCCCCGGACCTCGCAGCACCCGCTCCGCGGGTGCCGCTTCGCTTTCCAGGACAGAGGCAACCGGACGCCTCGAGGGAGCTGTGGACTGCAGGACCTGGGTGGAGGCGCGCAACAGGGCTGCAAGCGTTGCAGGGACTCCATCTTCCAGGAGTCCCTGCCTGACCGACAGCCATCTTCTGGTCCGCTCTCCCTGTTGCTCCGCTCACAGCCCGTAACCGCCCCTATTTTTTCGGTTGCTGTGCCCCGCGGCGCGGGAGCGCGTGGGAGCGTCGCCGGGCAAAGACCGGGCCAAGAGCGGGCCCGTTTGTGCCCGTTCGTGACCATGAGTGACCGGACCGGACTACCCCCCTAACTTTTTCGTTTCCATTTGCAAACTGGAACATGGTTGGGAGAGATACACGGAGTAAGTCCTTGTTAGCAGGAGGATCCTCTTCTACTGCTGTCGGAGGTATGGACAAATTCCTTCTTAGGGCGAATAACATTATCGATAAAGAAATCTCTACCCTGGAGAAACGCCTATCGAACAAACGAATGTCTTTAAAACGATCTTTAATGGGGTCTCTGGCCAATGCCAAAACACCGGAAAGAACTATTGACAATCCTACCTCTGTGGGGGTGGCCCAACTTCCCCTCTCCGAAGTAGTCCATCTGCCAAGAGTTAACCCTGATACTATGACTAATGCCATTGTTACCGTAGCCGAAGTTAATCACGCCCCTGTTAGCAACAATGTTTCTCTTATCTCTGTTACCGACGATAGTTCTATCCATCTTAACATCCAGGGGGTAAGAGAAGGTGCCATTAGGAAACGAAAACTATCCTATAACAATAAAGATAAAATAGCTGGTAGGTCCTCCAAATCAGCCAAATTACATAACGATCCAACACCCTCCAATATTATACAAGAAGTGATTTCCCCTAGTTATGAGGCTTCCCTGGAAAGGATTGCTGCTATAGTCAAATCAATTGTATTCCCGTTAGAGGCCAAACTAGATAGGTTGGACCTTAGAATATCTAACATTGAGAAAACTACAGCTACTATCTTAGCCAATCTCAATAAGCCCAACAGTTTATGTACCCCCATAATGCCCCTACCCCCCCAGTCCTCCATCCCACCAATGTGACCCAACCCCCTGTTACTTCTTTAGTTAGTTCCCAACCAGCACCCTTACTACCTAGTTATGAAAATTCTGCAATTCCCCACCACCCCCAAAGCACTCAACCCAGTATGCCCAATCGCCCCAGAACTATGGCCTTGAAACTCAAGGGTCTCCAACTAAGGAGTCTAAACCCCCTAGACTTCGACGGCCTGATCTCCCGCCTGAAGCTAATCGGTTTATGGTAGTCTTAGCTGGAGCACCCCCTTTAGAAAAAGGGGAAACGGAAACATTTAGCTCCCTGAAAAGTAAAGTCATCAAATGGCTTAACTGGAATAGACCCTTACCGCCACATCTGCACAACAAAATTATTATGGTACGGAGGGTACCATGGATTGGTAAGACGACGAAATCCATTAATGGTGACTGCATTACTGCAAGTTTTAGAGACCTCCGTACGGTATCCCATATTTGTGCGGGATTCAATAGGTCATTTGACTCTACTATTCAAACTCTCCCAGTTTCTTTCTTTTTCCCACCCAATGTTCCCACTCACTATACTGGAAGAAATGATTGGACTAAAGTCGCACGTAGGGGCAGGCAAAGATTATACGACACTAGATCCCTATGCCACTTCAATATCTGCCCCCTCATAACCCCTTTTCTGACTATAATCCGTATAGCTGTTTAGAGGGGCTAGAGGGAGTTGACTGACTATCTCCATCCCGCACCCCTGAGTTACTACCCTATGAACCGGCTACCAACATCATTGACGGGGAAGTCCTGGCTAAAGCTATATGCTTAGATGAATGTTTGGCAGGCCCTTCCCAATCAGATATGATCTCTCCGACACTTGTTCCACCTGCAGAACCGATGGGTATTCTTCCTGCATCAACTGCCCCGGGCCTTTGCGATATGAGAAACGCAAGTATAGACCCCCCTATTATAAACACCCAGACAGGACATGCACTGGTTTCCAGTCAACTAGGTTATTCAATGGCGAGCTGGAATATTGCTGGGTGGCGGCAGAGAGCTTCAGCATTGGGATGGAGGGAACATGTTCTAGGCTTTGACATCCTATGTCTACAGGAAACTTGGTCCACTACGGACATCCATTATGATGGTTTCGTCTCTTATAACTGTCATGCCCAAGAATCTGTTATGGGGAGGGCAAAAGGTGGCCTGTTGGTTTTATTGTCTGTGCATCTCCCAGTACATGTAAGATCTTGTCTCACAGTTGGCTCTCACTCCCAGGTATTGGAACTAGTAGGCAACAGGGGTAGGAACATCCTGTTGATCAATCATTATAATAACACTTTCGATCCTACCAGCACTACTGTTGTGGATGAACTTGAAGTAGCCCTGGAAAAAATTTGTAATAAATCACCCAAATCATATGACATCATCTGGGGGGGTGACTTCAATATTAGAACTTGCCCACACTCTTATACCCCTATCTGTGGGTTTGATGGAGAAATAGGGGAGTACCTAGCGCATTTTCTACACTCCCCTTATGGGGTCTCTCTTAACAATCTTTTGCTAAATTACGACTTGGTTATCCATCAACCGGCCCCAGATAAAAGTGGGTAACATTGCTCCCACTTTTACCGGGAGGGATACAGCCTCTGTGATTGACTACTTGTTGATTTCGACCCCGATTGTCCCGCTCTGTACGGTCCCAATTATTGTGGACTTTGGTATGAGCGACCATAATGCTCTAACAATGTATATCCTTACATGGGGTCCAAGGAATGTTTTTTCCGGTAGGGTTGTAAGCGACATCGCCCCATGCAGGAAAAACGGGACACGGATTAAATGGTGTACAGAAAAATCAGAAAATCTACACCGCCTAGTGGTGTTAGCCGGTACCAATGTGATATCCCGCTGCCTCGAAATCGAGGCTTCATCTGAAAGTACCATAAACGATTTTGTGGAACTTGGCACCATAATCAAGAAATCCCTAACTAACACCAAGGGCACAACAAAACGGGAAGCGCTAGGTTGGTTCCATCAAGCTTGTACTTTGGCGCTAAAATCCCTCAAGAAGGCCCTATCTAATCTCCCTAGAGATAGGGAAGTGGTTAAATCTCTGAGGGCCAATTACAATACTGAATTGAAGCGTAGGAATCAAGAACTCAGAAAACAAGCCTGGGAGGACCTGAGTAAAGCTGCAGCCTTTCGGGATAGTAAACTGTTCTGGAGCACAATCAATAGTCCATTTCTCCAGAAGGAAGAATTTCCAGTCCTCACTGCCCAAGTAAGCGAAGATAGTTGGGTTGGACATTTTACTGGGATTTTTGACCCAATTAGGGAGACCCAAGATAACATTTGTATTAATCCCATACCACCACCTCAGTCATTGGGTATTACTCTTCATGAAGTTGACATGGTAATTAAAACCAGCAAAGGGGGGAAGGCCCCAGGCCCCGATGGGGTACCGATTGATCTTTATAAATACGATCTGGCACTGTGGAGCCCACTGTTGACTAGAGTTTTTAATGCCTCCGTCGACCATAACACCCCGGCAACGTGGAGTGAATCCATAATCATACCAATCTATAAGAAGGAAGATAGAGGAGAGGCTAAGAACTACCGCCCTATCTCCCTTCTGGATTCCTCTCTTAAAATTATGAGCAGGGTCTTATTGATACGTCTGGAAGAATGGGCCGAAGATAATAATATTCTTGCCCCGTCCCAACATGGTTTTAGAAAGGGTCTTGGCACAATAGAACAGTGCATTAATTTAAATCTCCTAGTAGGGAAATATACCAAGGCAAGACAGGGCTCTTTGTTCTTATGTTTTGCGGACCTTTCTAGCGTCTTTGATCTGGTGGATCACACCCTGTTGTGGACAACTTTACTTGATATGGGCCCACCTCCTGGTATTATTTATTTTTTAGCAAGACTCTACTCAAACTTATCAGCCCAAATCCGCTACGGACCAGAAGGGGAATGTACCGGAAAGATCCAGGTTAAATCTGGTATTAGGCAGGGCTGTGTCCTGGCCCCGTTGCTTTTTTCCCTTTTTATTAATTCAATTGAGCAGGAATTAAAAAATGTCCAAGCTGACGCCCCGCAAGCAGGAGGCCAACCTATTCCGGTGTTGCTTTACGCCGATGATACTGTCCTGCTCTCAAGAACCCCAATAGGCCTCCAGAAGCTCATGAACTATTTTTATGATTTTATACTTAGAAAGAAACTCAAAATCAACAACTCCAAAACATTTATCATGGCATGCGGCAAGAAGGTAAACCATCTTAAACCTTTTTATTTCAAAGAAAACCGTATCGTGGTTGTGGATAACTTTTGTTATCTGGGCATTACTTTTAACAGTGGAGGGTCCTGGACCCCAGAGCATAATAATGTCAAAGCAAGGATGGGGAAGGCCTCCTTAGGTGTGTTTCGTTTTGCAACTAAACTGGGAAGCCGACGGATCCCCGATATGTTAAATATCTACAGACACAGATGTACCTCAATAGCCTTATATGGCCCAGGGGTTTGGGGATATTGGAAATCAAGGGACCTGCAAATATCGGAAAATGTTTTTTTAAAACGACTACTTTGCCTTCCACCCTCGGCCTCTACTGATCTTACCCATAAAGAACTAGGGATAGATCATATAGCCGACCTAATTGGATTGAGACCTTTAATGGTATGGAGATCCATTTGGATCAAGGATGAAACAAGCTTTACTAAGGAAATCATAAAAGACTGTTTGCATTTGGATAATGTTCACAAAATCCCTTGGTTAAAGTATGTGATCTCTACCTACAGTGAACTTTATGATTTGGACGTATGTAAAGATCCTGCAAGTGTAATTACTCTATCCAAACAGGAGGTTAAAGGCGAATTTTTGAGGGTTAAACTTATTAAGCGTAAAGTTGAAACACGAGATTATTCATTCCACGCTTTTTATTTTTCCAACCTAGATGAAGGACTTGGGTTACCCACGTACCTCAGTGTCGTCAGTCGACGGTCCCATCAATTTGTTCTATCAAGACTTAGACTTGGGATTGTACATAATTTGGTGGCGTTTCCAAAGATAAAAAACTATTCCGCCACCCCTTGTCCTTGCGAGGGATTTTCCAAGCAAAGTACCTTGCACTTTCTGTTAATTTGTCCCCTGTATAAATCCCTACGTATCCTTTTCCTCAAACCCCTGTTCAAAAAATATTCGGTGTTTACTACAGGAAATGCTATGAAATTATTATTCTCACTTGCTAACCCAGACCTATGTTTTTTTACTGCAACCTTTATTTTAAAATCTATTACTGTAAGGAAATGTATGGTTTTCTAGTAACATATTTATTTACAACTATTGCTGCTAGTTTATGTTTTATCCATTAAGTAATGCCATGATATGTACTTTCCCTGTGTAAATTCATATGGACGTATGTAAAGATCCTGCAAGTGTAATTACTCTATCCAAACAGGAGGTTAAAGGCGAATTTTTGAGGGTTAAACTTATTAAGCGTAAAGTTGAAACACGAGATTATTCATTCCACGCTTTTTATTTTTCCAACCTAGATGAAGGACTTGGGTTACCCACGTACCTCAGTGTCGTCAGTCGACGGTCCCATCAATTTGTTCTATCAAGACTTAGACTTGGGATTGTACATAATTTGGTGGCGTTTCCAAAGATAAAAAACTATTCCGCCACCCCTTGTCCTTGCGAGGGATTTTCCAAGCAAAGTACCTTGCACTTTCTGTTAATTTGTCCCCTGTATAAATCCCTACGTATCCTTTTCCTCAAACCCCTGTTCAAAAAATATTCGGTGTTTACTACAGGAAATGCTATGAAATTATTATTCTCACTTGCTAACCCAGACCTATGTTTTTTTACTGCAACCTTTATTTTAAAATCTATTACTGTAAGGAAATGTATGGTTTTCTAGTAACATATTTATTTACAACTATTGCTGCTAGTTTATGTTTTATCCATTAAGTAATGCCATGATATGTACTTTCCCTGTGTAAATTCATATGGACGTATGTAAAGATCCTGCAAGTGTAATTACTCTATCCAAACAGGAGGTTAAAGGCGAATTTTTGAGGGTTAAACTTATTAAGCGTAAAGTTGAAACACGAGATTATTCATTCCACGCTTTTTATTTTTCCAACCTAGATGAAGGACTTGGGTTACCCACGTACCTCAGTGTCGTCAGTCGACGGTCCCATCAATTTGTTCTATCAAGACTTAGACTTGGGATTGTACATAATTTGGTGGCGTTTCCAAAGATAAAAAACTATTCCGCCACCCCTTGTCCTTGCGAGGGATTTTCCAAGCAAAGTACCTTGCACTTTCTGTTAATTTGTCCCCTGTATAAATCCCTACGTATCCTTTTCCTCAAACCCCTGTTCAAAAAATATTCGGTGTTTACTACAGGAAATGCTATGAAATTATTATTCTCACTTGCTAACCCAGACCTATGTTTTTTTACTGCAACCTTTATTTTAAAATCTATTACTGTAAGGAAATGTATGGTTTTCTAGTAACATATTTATTTACAACTATTGCTGCTAGTTTATGTTTTATCCATTAAGTAATGCCATGATATGTACTTTCCCTGTGTAAATTCATATGGACGTATGTAAAGATCCTGCAAGTGTAATTACTCTATCCAAACAGGAGGTTAAAGGCGAATTTTTGAGGGTTAAACTTATTAAGCGTAAAGTTGAAACACGAGATTATTCATTCCACGCTTTTTATTTTTCCAACCTAGATGAAGGACTTGGGTTACCCACGTACCTCAGTGTCGTCAGTCGACGGTCCCATCAATTTGTTCTATCAAGACTTAGACTGAAAAGGGGGGGCCCTCGGCCCCCCCGCACGCATGGCGGCGCGGCGACCGTCCCCCCCCCTCTCTCCTGGGGTCATTCGGCGGTGGGGGCGTGCCCCGGGGGTGCGGCCCACCGCCGATTGGCCGGCGGCCCTCCTGACCCGGATTCAATCTAGTGGTTCCGGGTCGGGGGGGGCGGGCGATGGGAGGGGCCGACCGGCCCCTCGGGAATAAGAGGTAGGGAGCGCCCAGGAGACCCCCTTGTCCCTGGACGCTCCCTCGCTGAACGTTGTGCCCCGCTATCGGGGCTTCTTTGTTTTTAGTAATTTTTCTCCGTTTATTTTACAGGTGCCGGAGTCAGAATCCTGTGGAGCGGCGCAGAATTTTCGAGCATCGACATTCGGAGACTCTGCCTGGGGCCGGCCGCGTTGTGGGGACGGCGAGCGTGTTCGAGTGTTTAACTGCTTTCGCTTTTCTTCTAGCGTTGTGGAGCGGGGGGCGAGACGAGGAACATTGCTTCGCGGGACCAGCCGCGTGCGTTGTGGAGCGGAGGGCGAGACGAGGAACATCGCTTCGCGGATTGCCGGAGGTCCAAGGAAGCAACGCCGCAAGTGCCGGGAGCGGCGGAGGACGCGTGGTGCGGCCCGTGTAGAGGCCTGTAAGGTATCGGGTGGGGACGAAGGGATAGCCGGTAACGACGCTCTGCTTCACAATCGGTGAGCGCGCCGGCAAGGAAAGGGGGATCTGGTGTGTGCTATTGCTTCTTCATTCTAGGGGTGTTCCCATACGGGTTGCAAGAGAATATTATTTGTCGCTCATTCTCAAATTATTTTGGTGCGCATTCACGCGCATTCTCACATTTTGTGGCGGGGGAGCGTCTTACGTATTGCTAAGAGGCAGCTGTTTTTTTGTGATCGTGTTAGGCAATTGTTTGCGCGCGCTGTCCCACGCATTTGCGCTCGCGACGAAAGGAAGTGAAGCAGGGTCCACCAGGGCAGCACCTGGATGGGAGACCCTATGTAAAAATTATACAGTTGTTCAGAGAAACGATTTCCACGGCTGCACTGCATTTATTGGGGCTCATGAGTAGAAACAAAGTGTGCAGTGGTGTAAATAGCGTTTCTTCATGGGTTGTGCTTTAGTAACTGAGTGATTCATTGTGCATATCTTTACACAAAGTGAACAGCCCAGGCAATAGGTGCAGTCACAGGTGCAGTAATAGTGTGGTCTTTCTAGGAGGGATATTGTGTATTGTGCTGGGATAGTGTGTTTTTAGTGGCACACAGCAACAGTGAGGTTAACAGGGGTGTTCAATTGTCTCCTTGTATTCAAAGTGGGTTTTTTCTAAATCTGCCCCTGTTCCATTACACGGCGCTAATACTTTTCTCAATTCCAGGCAATTTAACGACATTTTGGGTGCAATTCATTAGCGGACAAGACCTAAGGGCGTTCAGCACGCGACGTGGTGGCCCGTGGGCGCTGATCATTATCGCCGGCGAGGACGCAGGACTGGTCGGTACGAGGGGTACGGGGGGCTGGCATTCGTCGCTCCTGGTGGCCGCCGGGTGGGCCTACATTAGGTTTACTCACCCCTTACATAAGCGGACAAGCCGCTAGTGTTGCGGTCGCCGTTGCACGGTGCTGAAAGCCCCCTGGTGACCCTCCATCAAAAAAAGGTACACAGAGTCGGCCTGCTGTAATATTGAGAAGAGTAGGCTGCTGTTGTCGGGGGTAGCATCATGCCAGGTCCACGGGGTGGAAAGAAAGGGTCCAACATGGAGGCTATGATGCGGGCCATGATGCGTGATATGAAAGAAATGAAACAGCAGCTAGGGAAAGTAAATGAGCTGGAAGCACGGTTTAATGAGGAGCATGGTGACGCCCCAGGTTCATCGGGTAGGCCTATTCGCAAGAGGGTTGCACCAGTGCCAAGGGGGGATTTTATCACCTCACCTACGAAAACCAAGTCCAAGAGACCCAGGGATGACACCCCCACCCCAGGGCCAGTAGAGCCGGTACCTTCCGTGCCGGCGGCGGTTGTGCCACCCCCGCATATACCTATGCCTACACCCCTTACCCCCGTGGTGCTGGTGCCTGTAGGTCAACCAGTAGACGCTGGGCCTGCTTCCGCACCGGTGCTCACAATCCCGGGTACAGGTGTGCCACACCCGGCACCCGCCCTGCCAGCCGTGTCGGTACCACAGGGCATAACCCCTGTGGTACCTGTTGTCCCTATGGGTATTTGCGAGTCAACGCCCCCTGAATTGGTATCCCAGATAACGGCCTTGATGCCATGGCTCCAAAAAGGGGGAGCTTTTCCGAATTCCCCAGACCATGCAGCAGAGGCGGCGAAGTTTGTGGAAAAAATCAGATTGGCGGCGGTCGCCAACAGTGTTGTCTTGCCAGTATCTTCTCCCCTTGCAGGTCCAAGTGTTCCCCAGCTGGACGGATTGAATGGGCAGCCGCCCCCGGGGCCCACACTTGGTAAGGAAGTGGCATTGCCACTCTTGGGGGACGGTGTTGTACCTTCCAGGAGCGAGAATCTGGCTCAGCATGTGTCATTAGCTGTGAAAGAGATGATTTGGGCGGATAAATACGTGTACATTTATTCTTTGTTGTTAGATAATAGGGAAATGGAGCAGGCAAAAGCACTGAAGGAGTGGATGCTCCCAAGTGAATGGAGGGCGCAGTGTACTAGATTTAGGGTTGAGGAAAATCTCAACAACTGGATGCAAGCATGGGCGGTATTCACTGCAGTTAAAGCGGAGCGTCCTCCAGATTTACAGGCAGCATTGGCATGCTACTCGAGCAGGATTGTGGGGTGGAGTCAACAGTATTCTGGGGAAGCATGGAAGGGTTATGATGTCAATTTCAGGAAGGCATTGGAATTCAACAGATCATTGCCATGGGACACGGTAGATTCCATGGCGTGGCACAAACAGTTCTCCGATACTGCACCTCCCCCTCAGTTCGGTGCGGGCAAGATGTTCACTAGACCGCAGCAGCCCTTTCGGCCCCCCCAAACGAGTGAGGTACCTGGGAAGTTTAGAGCAGGTGGGCCAGAGAAAAAAGGGGTGTGCTGGGATTTTAATAGGCGCACCTGCACAAGGGCCGCGTGTAAGTTTAGACATGCATGTTCCTCCTGTGGGCACCCCTCCCATCCAGAAACTACCTGTAGGTCCAAGCAAGGTAACACAGGTCAGAGGGGTAGGGGAAGGCCAGTATAATTCAAACAGGGCAGGCCCCCCCACACCAGTGGATGTGGCGGCAATGATTCCATGGTTGAACAGATACCCAGACCACACATCGGCCACACTACTTCAAGAAGGTTTTTCTAAGGGTTTTAGGATCCCGGCCGGGGGATACACAGGCAGTGCGCACTGTAGAAATCAATTATCAGTCAAACACAATCCGGCTGTTGTGGCCACCAAAATTGACAAGGAGCTTTCATTAGGCAGGATAGCTGGCCCTTCTGGTTTTCTAGTAACATATTTATTTACAACTATTGCTGCTAGTTTATGTTTTATCCATTAAGTAATGCCATGATATGTACTTTCCCTGTGTAAATTCATATGGACGTATGTAAAGATCCTGCAAGTGTAATTACTCTATCCAAACAGGAGGTTAAAGGCGAATTTTTGAGGGTTAAACTTATTAAGCGTAAAGTTGAAACACGAGATTATTCATTCCACGCTTTTTATTTTTCCAACCTAGATGAAGGACTTGGGTTACCCACGTACCTCAGTGTCGTCAGTCGACGGTCCCATCAATTTGTTCTATCAAGACTTAGACTTGGGATTGTACATAATTTGGTGGCGTTTCCAAAGATAAAAAACTATTCCGCCACCCCTTGTCCTTGCGAGGGATTTTCCAAGCAAAGTACCTTGCACTTTCTGTTAATTTGTCCCCTGTATAAATCCCTACGTATCCTTTTCCTCAAACCCCTGTTCAAAAAATATTCGGTGTTTACTACAGGAAATGCTATGAAATTATTATTCTCACTTGCTAACCCAGACCTATGTTTTTTTACTGCAACCTTTATTTTAAAATCTATTACTGTAAGGAAATGTATGGTTTTCTAGTAACATATTTATTTACAACTATTGCTGCTAGTTTATGTTTTATCCATTAAGTAATGCCATGATATGTACTTTCCCTGTGTAAATTCATATGTGTTGTGTTTTTAACTTGTATACTTTTATGATGTTTTATAACAATCGAATAAAGTTCATGAAACGAAACGGCAGAGGTGAACTTCAGTGCCACATAAGCAACAGTTTTTTCAGCTAGATTCCAACATGACCATCCCCTCTTGCACCAGGTCCTCTGGCATTATGGGATGCAGCAACTATTCTCTCAGACTTAGGGGCCTGCCTCATTAGCCATTGCTTGAGTATTAATTCCTAGCATCAAGTGAAGTGTTAACATTATGAAAGTGACAAATACAGAATTGATACTGTAACAAGTCAACCCTGCCATTAATCTGGTCATCTCCTGCTGCATTATTCCAGTCGTTAATTCCTTGCCCATGCGCTACTTTATAATGGCATCCAGGCCTTGAGGCAATGTAATGTTCAGGGGAAACCTCTTGAGATATACTATCTGATTTACCATTGTAAGCAGGACGGTGCTGAACTATGTACATTTGGTCTGACTCCTTATCAATGACGGCGGGTTGAGCAATGTCAACCCTTGGCACGGTGACTATTAAGCCTAAGGTCACACAGAATTCATAACTACACCTCCTTCAGCATATATTTCTAAACAAGGGGCACTGCAACTGTGGAATCATTTTTTCCAAACCCAGGACTCAGTAAAACGCTAAGCAACCCTCTGTTCAGGACGTTCCAGGCAGGCTGACAATATTTGTATCAACATTCAGCACTGGACATAGGACATGTCAAAAGGAAGTGTGCAGTATGTTTTAACAGAAAAAGAGATACAGCCTTATTGGCACCAGCACCCCAACATCCACAGGTTGGGGGGTTGAGCATGAGTAGCAGGATGGTTAAGGAGGACCAGACATACATCAGTTATCTGAGGATAGTGCATTCCCCCATGACTGCAGATTCAAGACTCACTTCAGTTGCCAATGACATGGCATATGACCACTGACTACCAGGAAGTAGCGCATCCATTTGTAACCTGTTCCAAGGGACACACACAGAGTACTGACAATGAAGAGGTTACATTCGCAGGATGGAACTGCTAATCAGATGGGGCCTTCCTTAGATGTTACCAAGCATGTTCAGGTTAAAATCCATAAATTTACTGGCTGTGGGATTCACCACACCCTTCTAGCATACATAGCAGTCAATGAAGCAAGAAATGTAGCAACGATTTTAATACAGCCAAAACAAAGCAAGACATCTTACTGGGCAATGCACTAAAGGGCAAATATTCACTGAACCTGGATTTGACACCTTATTATTTTTTTCACTATAGTGGTATCAATAAAACTGTCTGTGCACATTTAGTGGCCATTTCAACAGAAAATATGCTCTCCGTAAATGATAGAGCGTGTTACAGGAGGCTTCAGCTAAATTGGAAAAAACACCTGCCTACTCGCCATCAAAGCTAGGTGTGTTGGGTAAGTTTGTCATTCTAAAAAGTGTTGTGATTCCAAAGTTTTGGGAAACACTGGTTTAGAGCACAAATGCAGAAAATGTATTAGGAAACATTCGGTATTTCCATAATTTAAGAAGTGCAGGTGAATGTGTACATACTGCTTTACCCCACATCCTGACAATCCCATAGCTTTTTCATCCACTTGGCTGCATTATGGTATCCGATTATCAGAAGTTTGGCACTGAGTTACCTACGCAAGGGTGTGACATCAGTATAGTGACACAACAACTAAAGATCGCAGTCAGACTGTAACGGGTTACAAGAAATAAGCACATTAAATGAAGCAGAATACTAAGGGTACATTTAGGGGGACCTCGGGTCAAACCCCCAGTTTTAGATCCACCCATGCCTTGATTTAGGCTGGTGAGCCACACCTAGCACCCACAGAGGAACATGACGGCTTAAATCCTCTGAGACATGTGATCAAAATTCTATGATTGGGAGGTGCATGCCTAAGGTGCCAGCTCCAGCAATGCAGGTACCATATGACACATGACTCTACTCTGTCCCCTCCTATTGACCCTCTCCAGTGGGTCCCTATTTCACAACTGGTGCTGCATAGGGTTACCGGTTTGCAACCTGATCCTTTGACTTTGCCAAGTGTGGGGGAAAACGCATGGCATAGCCAATTCCAAAACCTAAAGGCGCAAATTTACACATAGTGCACAATAGAGTATATCACATGGAACTGTGGTTAACGAAGAGAACAGTAGTTTCAAATCTGCCCTAGGGGTCCACTGATGAAGCAGCCAAATAGTGGTATGGGTAAAGATAACTGAATTAGGTGACCGCAAGCAATAACTTATTAACAGATATACTTATGACACGTGGAAGTGTTCTCACTCTCTCGGATAGCAGGATTGAGTCTACCCGGCATGCATCAGTGCCTTTTGGTCCCAAAGCTGCAAGACAGACTAGCTGGGGATAGGTACCCATCGCTCATTTTAGTAAATCACCTTGGTGGCTGGTCCTCACATCCCTGGGACGCTGCACGCTAATCAAGACAACAAAGTCTACAATGGGTGGAATCTGTGAATTAATGGGGCACTGTAAGTCAGGGTTGTCCAAGATAACCCAGCGCAGGGTATGGCATGGAGCCAGATCTGGGGATACCATTGAACATTCCTGCAGAAAGGTAAACATCACAAGTTCACTGAGCAGAGGGGTTCTGGTTTCATAATGCATGGCCTAATCAATACAAATACCATGGGGTACTTCAGTAAGGATAGGGTACACCTGTAAGAGGTTGACATGGACTTGATCTTTCAAGAGGCTCTGGTAACTGCGTAAGCCTGCCTTGGTGTGGGGGCCCTAGATGTGACGGTGGCCACATCCAAGGCAATGGCAGAGATACAGGGCGATCCGGAAGCAGTTTGGTACATAAGGGAACCATTCTAGGGAGCACAGTAGTGGTGCTCATTGCAGAACCCTAGGCATCTTTACAGCAGTACCCTGGGATGTAAGCAATGGTGGCCCGTTAGTCCCTCAGGTGGTTACAAGCCTGAGAAACCGGAGGCTTGCCTGGTGACACTCTGCCTCTAAAAAGGTGTGAGTAATAACCCTGGAGTGGTGGTCCATGGGGCCTCATTTATGAGGCCTTGCGTGAGTTTTGCGCTTCCGATGCGTCACTTTTTGTGACGCATCGGCGGCGTAAAACATGCCTCCTGATGCGCACTATTTACAAAGTGACGCATCTAAGCAGATGCGTCACTTTGTAAACCCCTGCGCTACATTATACCTGCGTCAGGTATAATGTATGCAGAGGGGGCGTTCACCCGCAAAAGGCCTCGTAATAGTGACGCAGTGAAATCTATGAGATTTCACTGCGTCACTTTTAGGATGCTGTTGCGTCAAAATCTTGAGCCTGCCTCACAGCAGGCGTAAGACTGACGCAAGCCCTTTCACATGGGGCTTTCCCCATGTGAAAGGAAGCATTGCTGGAGTTGCGTCACTTTTGTGAAACACTCCAGCAATGCGTCACTTTTGCGCCTACAGATACGTCAGAAATACTGATGTATCTGTAACTCCTTGCGACATGATGGGTCATATTATAAATATGACGCATCAATCATGTCGCAGGGAGAGCGCAGTGAAAAGTGACGCATCGCTGTTTTCACACAGCGATGCGTCACTTTTCATAAATGAGGCCCCATGGTATTTAAGGGAAAAAGCTCCCCAAATAAAATTGTAGCACCAAATGAGTTGGTCCACGGTGCCGTTTGGCTCATCAGGCTGGGAGGCTGCTTAGGTTACTCATCGCTGCCTGCCCTTGGGTCACCTGTAAGTTAGCCCACCATGTTGGAATATTTCATTTATTAAATAAAACCTGCAGCAAACTTTTTTCCACCATACGGTGTGTTGTGTGATTTATTTGATTCATTGTGTGCTAAGTAGCAATGTTCCATTTGTTGTGTGATTTATTTGATTCAATGTGTGCTAAGTAGCCATTTACCTTTTTGAAGGGGAGACCTGCCGATATCGGCACTAAAAATCAATCGCTGATGGCTATGAATGCTCTGTGTAATGCTTCGGAAAGAACTGAGGAAATTATCATTTTATGCTGCAAAAAGTGGTTATTGGAGCTTGTAATACTTTATAAACTGCAGCGCATGTTAGGAGTTTGGGTTTGTTTCTTTGTTGCTTGTTTTTGTTGGCCTTGCTAACTACGCAGAGACTGGAAATGTGAGAAACGCCTGTAGGCTCCTGCAGGCACATGACACGGTGCCAGAAGTTCTTCTTTGTAGAATGGAATTAGCTGTCTTCTGGGCAAGCAAGGAAATTATGAAGGGCATGGCATTCTGTAATAATTCATGCCATGCTGCAATGGAGGGCGTCTGATGACATGAGCTGTTTGATGGAAACTCCGAGTGTAATTTTAATATTAGTAGCAGAACCGAATTGACAAACTATTAAGCTATATATTTCGTACAGAATATGCTGGTATCAAGAAACAAAATGCCCGCCGAGAGGCAGAGAGCCTAGTGCCATGCATATACCTCAAACGAATCACGCACGAAGTACAGCACAGTGAAGCATTACTCGGTATGGAAAAGAGAGATGTAAACACTAATAATATAATTTAGCGTCGAACTACTGAACCTACGGATCAATACCTCGCCGCTCGCGCAAGTGTAACTATCTCCTTGGTGACTATGGAAGCCATGTACCCACTTCCCACTTGTTGTTACCACAAACCTACCAGCATGATGACACAGTATTCGCATCCCAGTTCATGCTATTTGTACTTCCGGGTGTGAGACTACAGATGTGGAGTCCTGTTAGTAATGGTTGAAAAGCAGTAATTTTATATGGCAGACAGTGCTGCCCTAAGGGGAAAAAAGCTAGGAATCCACAGTCCTGCTGTCCTTTCAGTCGGGCCTTAGTGCTTTTCACAAGGGAGCGTGCATTCTCCCAAACCCTCATACGCACTACAGGCTGAACACGGTCTCCAGAACCCTTGGGTGTGAAGAACAATATATCAATATCCTTAAGCAACTTAAAAGTCATCAAAGTGCAGTTAAAGAAATAAATACAATGACCGTTAAAATATTTATTTTTGCTTGAGTGTCTGCTAATTCTAGCAAAGATTTTACAATGCATAACATTATAAAAACAATTCTGCTAAAATCGCCCATAAGTCACATAGAATTCACCTTTCAAATAATTCCCATTAAACCAGCAAAACAAAAAAAACAATGTAAATTAATCTTACATTTTCAATAATCTATTTTGCAATAAAGCTTCCTTGCCTCCAGGGTATTTTGAATAAACGTAAGTACAGCCAGACTGCGTATTTCGGTTGGTAGCAGCTGAAATGCTATTGGTGCTGGCCTACACTATTTTATATGGAATGATCTTAAGATCGGAAGTAAATAACGTTTCCAAGCAGCAGAATAAAGGGGCTTATTTATAAGCCCTTTACGCCACAAGTGTGTCAGTTTTTAAACAATCGCAACATGTAAGACAACATGCAATGTGCTTTGTTCTGAACTTTTATCACACGAGCATAACAGTTCCTTGGTCGTTGGGCACTGTCCACTCACAATGCAAGTTATGTACAATATTCAGTGTAAAACGTGTCAGGTAGAATTTGTATTGAGGACTCTACTAGAGATAGTAGGGCTCTGGGAACTTTCACGTCAATGAAGCATTGTAGGATATCTCAGTGTCTCCAACGAGTAGCTCGTGAGCTACCATTAGCTTTCCA
The DNA here is from genome assembly GCF_964261635.1 of Lissotriton helveticus. Lineage (NCBI taxonomy): Eukaryota > Metazoa > Chordata > Amphibia > Caudata > Salamandridae > Lissotriton > Lissotriton helveticus. Next base: position 2,134,064,177 of record NC_136059.1, on the reverse strand, counting down.
GGTGCCTGTGAGAAGCTCTCCTTGGTGCAGTCCAGCCTATTACTATAGACGTTTTTGCTGGGTTGAAATATTACATGAAAAGTACAAAAGCATGTAGTCGAGATGATAATGTGTATATATTCATAACTAATAAGTTGATGTTTGGAGAAAAATGTTGAATTTTCAAAATGTATTTAAAGCTGCTATTTGTGTTGGAGACATTTGTTACTCATGTTGTTACCTTGGTGCCAGGGGAAATGCAGCTATGGCTTGTATGCATTACCCATATAGAGGAATTCCAAATTGATAATGTTGCTTTGCTTTACTGATGGTGACCCTGCATAATGTACAGCTTTTATCTCTGCTGGCAAAATTAGAAGGGATGGTCACCATTACCTCACTACTATTAGTAGCTCTGGATGATTTTCATTGAACAAAAGTAGAGCTTATTACAGAAAATGTTGGAGACCCCTCAACTTGACATTTTCATATTGATTAAAATACAGTTGTTTAACCTTCTCTTTTATGGTGGGCACCATTGATTCTGGGTGTGCAAACAGTTCAGGAGCTCCCAGGGTATGAAAGATTTCTTTTATATAATCATACCAGGGAATACATAGCACCTTTGGACCTGAATATACACTCCCTTAGTATAGACTGCAAGACGTTTGTCTCTTGTTTAGCCATATCGAGACCCACAATACAAAAACTGTAATATTATCAACATGATGTACCTGCTTTCTTGTGTTTTGGGGCCCATATATCACTGTGACTGAACTTGGTTAAATTGATGGTTAGAATCGGCCCAGGGGACCATTGGCAGTCTTGGCCAACACGACTGCATCATCAGTACAGGAATGGGGTGGTTGTCTAATTGGGGCATTTCTTTCTCAATGCTCACTGAGTGTATTATGGTGGATTGATGTACAAGGTAAACAAAAGGGGCCAGGGCTAAGCTTTGGCACACCACTCTTTTAAAGTTAATAACATCTTCTCATTCACCGCTATAGGATACCCGTACTGGGACATAGCAGGGAAATTAAAGTCTCCTCCATTCCCATTCACCATAATAGACACGAGTTTTTATTTGTTAACTGTGTCAAAGGCACAATTTAGGTCCACAAATGCCTGGTGTACCACACCCTCTTTAGCGTTTGTGAATTTGTGAATCAGCAAGTATAAATTCAAGCATTGTTCAATGGATTAAGCCTGGCAGAAACAATATTGAACCTCTGAAACAATTGTATTCTCCGTGGCCCAGGTTTCTAATCTGGCTAACAAAACAGTCCATAACAACTTTACTGTCCAGTCAAGCTGGGAGATTGGCCAATATCAGCTGGGACCATGTCTTTCTCCCTTTTTAGGTCTCGCCTGGAATTAGCATCCGAAGGATGCGTCCAGGCTGGAGACTTAATGTTGCCGGTCTCGGGGGGAATGAGGGACAAAAGGGTGTTACGAGCTTTTCTCCAGGATTTGGGTGCGCGAACGCGCACGTTCTGTCCCGCGCCGCGCCGTGCACATCCCTCTGATTTTTTCAACTTGCCACACATGCGCGCGCATAGCACGTTCCGTCCCGAGCCATGCACATCCCTCTGATTTTTTGTTGTTGTTGTTGAGTGGTCGGAATACCGCGCAAATCGGTGCAGTGACAGAAGAACCTGACAGGACATAATAGATCTCCGCGGCTCGTGCGCAGACACTGCGCGCAACGGAACTCTTGGCCCCACTAACATTGCCCAAAAAGTTTTCATCGCCCTTCCGTTTAGCGCATGCTGAAGCGGGCTGCTTTCCGTACCTTATAAGTGACGGGTTTACTACGCTCCCCGCTGAACCCCTCCTCGCGCAAATATCCGCGCATTTAAAGAAATGGCTCGCATCTCGCATCTATGGCTCCTGGTCCACTGTAGTTTTACATGTGGGCGAAAGACCCCTGCCAGCAGCGAACGTCCCGGGAACATGCCCGCTTCTCTCCCTCACGCCCCCCTTGCACCATTGTGGGGCAGTTCACACGGGATCACGCAGGGTCGCAGAGCACGGGCTTCCCACTTCTACAAAACACCTTACCACCCCCGTGACGATCGATTACCTCGGGTGGCGTCCTGTTCCTCACTTCCAGGTGGATCCTCTTCTTCATGTCCATTCTCCAACAGCCGATCCGATAATCGATAATCACGAAAGCCGACTCTCTGGGATCAGCTGGATCCACCCGCGCCTGCACAACACTAACGTGATCTCTAGTGGGCGGAGCCTACTTGGGACTGATGGCCTGGCCCGCCAATCACGGCTTGAGTTTAGATCCCTGAGTCTGTGAATGACCAATGATGGGCCGCAGAGGATGGCCGATTGGGGGTGCAGCGCAAGCGTTCCTTATAACGCGGCGGGCCGAGAAAGCGGCTCCGTTAGATATTCTGAATGATCCGGAGGCTGGTGGTAGGTAAGCGGCGCGACACACACCTACCCAGCCGCGGGATCCACTGGCCGTGATCTGCCAGTCCTCTTATTATGAGGGATCCTCTTGTCGGGGAGTTACCACCCCTGCAGGATCTGAGTCTCCTCCCACGTGATGCTGGATCTGCTTTCATAGATCTTCGGCCGGAGGGTAATCTGGAGCCAGGTTACCAATTCTTTGATATGCGGTGGGGATATATGCGTTGTCAAGCAATTTCCTTTCCCCGCGCCCATTTCTCACCCCATCGTGCTTCCTATAGATAATCCGCGCGCTATTTTAAGCGCTTCGGAATTTGCTGATAGAGATTTGGGACTGGGGCGTAGAGATTCCACTATTCGCAGACAATGCTTGCTCATTATTTCTGATTCTAAAAGGCCCTAAAGCGAATACTTGAAAATTATTTTGTCATATCCTCCATATTTCATTTGTTTCTGCCCCTTATGCTGTAATAATCATTTATGATCTTAGATTGCGCTACAGTACTCTCGAACTACTTTGTACGTGTTTTATTTGTTAAGCTTATAATACAAATGGGGTAAATATCTTATTGTACTAATTATGCCCACTTTTTACCGGTCATGATAAAAAAATATCGTTTATGTTGGTTAAAAAAAAGTCCAGGTAGCACCCGTAGGTAAGAGATCTGCTATTAAATGACTCCCCCACTGTCTAGACTGTGCATGACATCGGCCACAACAAGCTCTCGGACAGATCATTTTCAAAGTGTTGGCATGCTTCTGCAAATCAAGTGGGCGGGAGTTTGCGGGGTCTCGAACCACGCACTCCGTGCTCCATCTCTATAAGCGATCACTTTCCCTGCCAATCATTTTAATGAATCATTAAATAAAATGCAGTTTCTCATAAGTCTTTAATCTATACATTCTAAAAATGTCTTTTTCTCCCAGTAAATTAACTGACTGCACCCACCCAACCACTTCGATTACATTGTCTCATAAAATGAAACTGCATAGGAGGGGCTGAGTTAGCATGCTTCAAGATTAATATAGTAACAGTTGTTCGGAGGATCAGCTAGCTGTTGCGGTCTACCATGTGGAGTTCCGGCCTTGAGAGAGTGCAAGGCATTCTGGAAGCCCCAGAACGGAAGAGGGGGGTTCCCTCAGAAGACAAGGACTGTATTCTTAGAGCTCAAGGACTAGACAGGACAGAAGTACGCTGAATCAAGTCAACAGAGGGCAGATTCTCCAGCGCTATTCTGGTCCATGCCTGTCTCTGCAAGATAGTGGTGGGGGTTGCTGAGAGTCCACACTCTACTGACCCCAGCAGGGAAGACTGTCTGTAATGTAGAGTGAATCATTCTGTGAGGGCTCTCAACCACAGTGGGGGAAACCAACTTACGTGGGGGTCCCTCTCCTCGATCCTGGGGGTTCCGGATGGGGCAGATTGAATAATCAGCTTAAAAGCAAAAACATAAATAAAAGGCATTGCCATTTACAATGCCAATAGCTCTAACTTTAATAATGCGAGACCTATTGCATTGCAAATGCTTGTTTGAAATGGGAACAGCTATGGCATCAGACGGTATACATCTATTACAACGCATTTTTTACCACGCAATACCATCACCACGCATCTTTTACCACGCAAATACTTTTACCACGCATACATTTACAACGCATACTTTTACAACGCATGTACTATTACAACGCATGTATTTTACAACGCATTTTTAATGTAAATGCAGTACAGTGTTTATTTAAAATAATTTAATTATTGTATTTTGGATCACTGAATATTCACTGAATTTTAATTAAATAAATAATAATATATTTAATGTGTAATAATATTTGTTATGTATTTTGGATCACTGAATATTTATAATTATGTAATTTATTTTAATAAATTGATATAAAAATATTAAATTATTAAATACTAGAGTATTAATTTTAATATTAATAATAATATTAATTTTAAATAATTTAAAATAATTATTTAATTTATTTTAATAAATTGATATAAAATTATTACATTATTAAATACGAGAGTATTAATTTTAATATTAATAATAATATTAATTTTAATACTCGAGTATTAATTTTGCTGAAATAACCAATATTTTGAATATGTTGTAGTTTTTTTAGCATTTTTTAATGTAAATGCAGTGTTTTTAAAAAATAATTTTAAATAATAATATATTTAATGTGTAATAATATTTGTTATGTATTTTGGATCACTGAATATTTATAATTATTTAATTTATTTTAATAAATTGATATAAAATTATTAAATTATCAAATACTAGAGTATTAATTTTAATATTAATAATAATAATTTTTAATAATTATATAATTAATTTTAATAAATTGATATGAAATTACTAAATTATTAAATACTAGAGTATTAATTTTAATATTAATATTAATTTTAATACTCGCGTATTAATTTTGCTGAAATAACCAATATTTTGAATAATACGTTGTAGTTTTTTTAGCATTTTTTTAATGTAAATGCAGTGTTTTTAAAAAATAATTTTGATTTTAATTAAATCAATAATAATATATTTAATGTGTAATATTATTTGTTAAGTATTTTTAAAATTGTAATAATAAATAATATTTGAATTTTTAATGTATGTAGTAATATTTGTTATTTAGGTTAAATTATAAAATATTTTATATTATATTTTAATCATTAGTAATGTATTTAATGTGTAAATTAAATTATGGAGCAATATTATGTTATTCTTTTTACATGTAAATTTTATTAATATAGACATGAATTAATTATTTAAAATTAAATGTATTTATTTAAAAATATTGAAATATTAATTATTTTGATTTTATTGGTATTATATTTATTTTCATAATAATTTATAGTAATTTATATTAAAAATTGAAAATTGCAATTTTAATTTAATTTTAAATTAATGTCTATAATTTTATAAATTTACTAAAAAATGTAAATAATTATTTATCAATATTTAATGTAAATGTAATGTAAATTTAACATTAATAAATTACTCAAAACCATATTGAAAGTTTTGGTTCCGACGGTTTAACACTGTTTTCTATGGTAAGATTTGTCCTTCATTTATTTCTATGACATTGCATATGGGTCCCGCGATACAGTTATAGGATGATTTAAAGAAGAGGATAGATTGAGAAAAGAAAGGAAAAGCAGCAAGAAAACAGGTAAGGAGACATGATAGTTAATATATAGAAAATGTAGACAATTAAATATATACAGCATAAATAAATTAATACAAACAACAGAGGCAGAAATTTAATTGGATTTTTTTTTATTCATAAATATATTTTTATATTAAAGTACTTTTTTTATTATATTTATTACATATTTTATAATTATTTTGCACTACATGTACAATTAATGAAAAAATACAACAAAGAAATAATATTCTTTAAAAAAAGTAGTCCCTTTTTTTTCGTTGTAGGCATTCATGACGTCAAGACGTTAACGTGTGCGTAAGCGGCCATTTTGAAGATCATCGTTGGAGGAAGCAGCAGGAAGCTGATCTGCGTTCAGGTAGGAAACATTTAAAGCTTTATTATACAGTAAAATATTTAAAAAGGGACATATTTATTGTAAGGGAAGTATAAGTTGAGGTTGCTCTTAAAAAAAAGATGTTAACGAACTTATAAATGCATGTCGCTAATCATATATCGAGAATATGTCTAAGTCGGGTTCCATGATGAAATTTATCGATATGTATATTTCATTACAAAAAAGGTATATAACATTTTAAACATGTAAAAAGATGTGTACTTTTATGTTACATGTATATGCTTCATATTTATGCTGCATGTATTTTTGTTGAATTGATTGTTTAAAAAAAGCATTTTTGAATGTTCCGAAAAATTATGGAACATAAAAGAGAGAGTAATTCAAGGTTAATTTATTGTTTAAAAAAGCTTCTATGGAAAAGAATAATTGATTTATTTTTGATTTAGGCAAATGGATTGGGCATTTTGTTAATAATTTTTGAAAACGGAAAAAAACATATAGCGAACTTTGCTGGAATTTGGATGATTTTGGTGATTAAAGTTGGTAGATAGAAAGTTATGTTTCTTCTTCTTGGTTTTATTTTGGACAGCGATTCTGATTGATTCATTTGAGAGATGTAAATATCAGAATGAGATTGAAATTTGCGATTACGTGTCTGTGAACTTTGAATTGATTTTGAATAGTGAATCATTTAAGAAAATATTTGTAAAATATTATGCATCTTAATAATTTTGCAATGCGATAATACTTTACAAGAATATGCAAGCCTTTATTTCAACAGAATAATATGGAGTGCTATGTTTCATAATTATTTTGATAAATGTTATTTCGAAACATTTAAAAAAAATATTTGCAATCGTTAGAAAACATAAAGTTTTTGCAAAGTATGAAAAAAATGTATTTTTAAATTTCGAAAATATTTGTATCGGATATTTAAAATTAATAATTCATAAAAAATATAAAACAATTTTAATTTTTTTTATCCATTTGCCAAAAAAAAAGGGTCGTTGTAGAAGCTTTAATAAAACAATATTTTGAGGTACAGTAGAGCAAAGAAGAGTTTAGAGAATTTATCAATAATGCTTTTTTTAAAAATCCAGAATGGTAAAAAAATAATATTAAACTTTTTACAAATTGGTTTCTTCACCAATTAGTAGAAAAACACTCAAATATATTGTATTATAGAGTGTAAAAAAAAAAAAAAAGAACCCCGACTTCTTTTTGGAAAAAGTAATTTTTTTATTAAATAAAAGCCAATTTCAAATTTTATGAGGAATTAATTTTTGGGCAAAGCAGGAAAGTAATGTTATGGAAAAAACTAAAAAGAGAGAATGTTAGCAAGATTTTCCAGGTAATCCAAAGCCACGCACAACGAAAACTGTTGCAATAATGCCAATAGTCGTTCAGACATTTCCTTTGTTTTTTGAGTAATTCGTGAGTTTAGTTTACCTGTAAGAGTTTGAGAAATTCTCTTTTCTTGGAAACTTTGCTCCTTCTTCAAAGTTTCCAAAAAAGAGTAGAAATTTGGGTGGTGTTTGCCAATTACATGGTTGAAGGAGTTATGCCATCCCTCTATGGCAATATTTGTTTTAGCCTCTCCCTGTAAGCAACTCGAATAACAGTTCCACCACTCCACATGGAAACGTGGCTTCCTCCTGCGACCCGATCTGCTTAGGTGTCCAATCCATGTGTCTTCCATATAATTTAGAATGGGTGCCAATTGTTTTTCATTTCTTAAATAATAATCTGATTCTATAATGGCAGTGTAGTATTCGTCTACACTTTGAGGAGGGACAAAACAAAGAGCAGTTAATTTTTTTAATTCAACTTGTAGTTTGCTGTTTGATGAATATTCTGTAACAAGGGGTGTTTTTTGTAATTTATGCCAGAATGCCTGGGAAAAATGGAAAAAACACCCCTGAATTTGGGTATCCGTGTACATTTTGGAGATCACATTGATCATGCTCAATTCAAAATCAATAATTATTTTCCTAGGACTTTGGTGAGTTTTGGATTTAATAACAGACAAAAATTCTGTGTATGTTGCAGAAGTTTTATCAGGCAGCAAACTATATACTAGCGGGATTACACGATTATTAATTTTAGCATGTATTGTATAAATTTGGGTAAATGGATGGGGTGTGCTTTTAAACGTCCCATCCATCATCCAAATTTCACTGCTTTCCAGTTTTACAAGGTTACGGGGAGTACTAAATATTAATATACGTTTCTGAGGGTTTTCATTGTCATGTAAAAGGAAAGATTCATCAGAAAAAGATATTGTAAGTTCATGAGGTATAACTATGTCAGAAAAGGTATGTGGTGTATTAGTTTGGGTATTACTTGCCTGCTTTTGACGTTGAATTATTCTACGCAAATTATGGATGGTAGGCATATTACTTGCTATATGTGTAGGGACATGTTGAGCAACCTCTCTTAAAATTGTTCCTGTAGATTCATTGGAGGTGCTTGCCATTACTTTCATCTCATTTACTGTTTCTCTTACATCAACCTCCGTTGCAGAGGCAGAGTGGTTATGGTCAGTTGTTCTTACAATAATATCATCAACCGTAACCGCTCTGCCACTGCAACGGGTTGAAAAGTAATTCACGCACCTCCAATGATTCCTTGTTAAACGTATTCTTTCCCTACAATAAATGTAACCTCCATGATTTAATAGTCGGTTTCCTTTTCTGGACATAATAAAATTTGCAGTTGGATGAGTAGACATGTTCTAGAGGGAAAAAACAAAACAAAAGATTTTTAGTGAAATTTTGAGCATTTATAAAAATTATAATTATTTTAAAAAGATTCAGCTTTCATAATGCAGTATTTTGTGAGAAGTATGAATGGTGAGTAATACCTTGAGACAATTTTGTAACTTTAAAAGTGCATTACTTACCCAGCGTTAGATTACTTAGTAAATCATTTTTAGGATTCAAGACTTTCCTAAATGTTGCACTTTCCCAGATTTGGAATAGTATCTAATACATATACACTTTTAAGCACTTTAATTACTGAACTACTTACTTGGAGTACTAATAGACATTAATACCCATACACTATCCAGCACTTTCTCTACTGCTGCACTTACCTGGAGTTGGAATAGTAATTAATACCCTTACACTATCCAACAATTTCTCTACTGCAGCACTTACTTTGAGTTGGAATAGTAATTAATACCCTTACACTATCCAGCACTTTCCCTATTGCAGCACTTACCTGGAGTTGGAATAGTAATTAATACCCTTACAATATCCAGCACTTTCCCTACTGCAGCACTTACCTGGAGTTGGAATAGTAATTAATACCTTTACACTATCCAGCACTTTAACTACAATAGCACTTTATCATTTTATTTACCTTATTGGTAGCTGCTTGTTTTTGTTGAAAAATGTGGTCAGATTGTTCTTTTGTTTGATGTTTTCTTGGGTTGTCGGTTTATATATAGTTCTATGTCTCTAAAAGAAGAGAGAGAAATGTTGATTATTATTATTGTGTTTTTTGATTGGTGTTATAAACATTGTGTCTGGTAATTTGAAACAGAAAAGTAATTATTCATTGCAATTGAAAAACTTTTAACTGTACATATGTGGAAAATTGACATGTTTGCACTATCCGGCACTTTCTCTAATGCAGCACTTACCTGGAGTTGGAATAGTAATTAATACCCTTACACTATCCAGCACTTTTCCTAATGCAGCACTTATCTGGAGTTGAAATAGTAATTAATACCCTTACACTATCCAGCACTTTCTCTACTGCAGCACTTAACTGGTGTTGGAATAGTAATTAATACCTTTAAACTATCCAGCACTTTCACTACTGCAGCACTTATCTGGAGTTGGAATAGTAATTAATACCCTTACACTATCCAGCACTTTCCCTACTGCAGGACTTACCTGAAGTTGGAATAGTAATTAATACCTTTACACTATCCAGCACTTTAACTACAATAGCACTTTATGAATTTATTTACCTTATTGGTAGCTGCTTGTTTTTGTTGAAAAATGTGGTCAGATTGTTCTTTTGTTTGATGTTTTCTTGGGTTGTCGGTTTATATATAGTTCTATGTCTCTAAAATAAGAGAGAAAAATGTTGATTATTATTATTGTGTTTTTTGCTTGGTGTTATAAACATTGTGTCTGTTAATTTGAAACAGAAAACGAATTATTCATTGCAATTGAAAAACTTTAAACTGTACATATGTGGAAAATTGACATGTTTGCACTATCCGGCACTTTCTCTAATGCAGCACTTACATGGAGTTGGAATAGTAATTAATACCCTTACACTATCCAGCACTTTCCCTAATGCAGCACTTACCTGGAGTTGGAATAGAAATTAATACCCTTACACTATCCGGCACTTTCCCTAATGCAGCACTTACCTGGAGTTGGATTAGTAATTAATACCCTTACACTATCCAGCACTTTCCCTACTGCAACACTTACCTGAAATTGGAATAGTAATTAATAACTTTACACTATCCAGCACTTTCTCTACTGCAGCACTTAACTGGTGTTGGAATAGTAATTAATACCCTTACACTATCCAGCACTTTCCCTAATGCAGCACTTACCTGGAGTTGGAATAGTAATTAATACCCTTACACTATCCAGCACTTTCCCTACTGCTGCACTTACCTGGAGTTGGAATAGTAATTAATACCCTTACACTATCCAGCACTTTCCCTACTGCAGCACTTACCTGAAGTTGGAATAGTAATTAATACCTTTACACTATCCAGCACTTTAACTACAATAGCACTTTATGAATTTATTTACCTTATTGGTAGCTGCTTGTTTTTGTTGAAAAATGTGATCAGATTGTTCTTTTGTTGGATGTTTTCTTGGGTTGTCGGTTTATATTTAGTTCTATGTCTCTAAAATAAGAGAGAAAAATGTTGATTATTATTATTGTGTTTTTTGCTTGGTGTTATAAACATTGTGTCTGTTAATTTGAAACAGAAAACTAATTATTCATTGCAATTGAAAAACTTTAAACTGTACATATGTGGAAAATTGACATGTTTGCACTATCCGGCACTTTCTCTAATGCAGCACTTACATGGAGTTGGAATAGTAATTAATACCCTTACACTATCCAGCACTTTCCCTAATGCAGCACTTACCTGGAGTTGCAATAGAAATTAATACCCTTACACTATCCGGCACTTTCCCTAATGCAGCACTTACCTGGAGTTGGATTAGTAATTAATACCCTTACACTATCCAGCACTTTCCCTACTGCAACACTTACCTGAAATTGGAATAGTAATTAATAACTTTACACTATCCAGCACTTTCTCTACTGCAGCACTTAACTGGTGTTGGAATAGTAATTAATACTCTTACACTATCCAGCACTTTCCCTAATGCAGCACTTACCTGGAGTTGGAATAGTAATTAATACCCTTACACTATCCAGCACTTTCCCTACTGCTGCACTTACCTGGAGTTGGAATAGTAATTAATACCCTTACACTATCCAGCACTTTCCCTACTGCAGCACTTACCTGAAGTTGGAATAGTAATTAATACCTTTACACTATCCAGCACTTTAACTACAATAGCACTTTATGAATTTATTTACCTTATTGGTAGCTGCTTGTTTTTGTTGAAAAATGTGATCAGATTGTTCTTTTGTTGGATGTTTTCTTGGGTTGTCGGTTTATATTTAGTTCTATGTTTTTAAAATAAGAGAGAAAAATGTTGATTATTATTATTGTGTTTTTTGATTGGTGTTATAAACATTGTGTCTCTTAATTTGAAACAGAAAACTAATTATTCATTGCAATTGAAAAACTTTAAACTGTACATATGTGGAAAATTGACATGTTTGCACTATCCGGCACTTTCTCTAATGCAGCACTTACCTGGAGTTAGAATAGTAATTAATACCCTTACACTATCCAGCACTTTCCCTAATGCAGCACTTACCTGGAGTTGGAATAGTAATTAATACCCTTACACTATCCAGCACTTTCCCTAATGCAGCACTTACCTGGAGTTGGAATAGTAATGAATACCCTTACACTATCCAGCACTTTCCCTACTGCAGCACTTAACTGGTGTTGGAATAGTAATTAATACCCTTACACTATCCAGCACTTTCCCTAATGCAGCACTTACCTGGAGTTGGAATAGTAATTAATACCCTTATACTATCCAGCACTTTCCCTAATGCTGCACTTACCTGGAGTTGGAATAGTAATGAATACCCTTACACTATCCAGCACTTTCCCTAATGCAGCATTTAACTGGTGTTGGAATAGTAATGAATACCCTTACACTATCCAGCACTTTCTCTACTGCAGCACTTAACTGGTGTTGGAATAGTAATTAATACCTTTAAACTATCCAGCACTTTCACTACTGCAGCACTTATCTGGAGTTGGAATAGTAATTAATACCCTTACACTATCCAGCACTTTCCCTACTGCAGCACTTACCTGAAGTTGGAATAGTAATTAATACCCTTACACTATCCAGCACTTTCTCTACTGCAGCACTTATCTGGAGTTGGAATAGTAATTAATACCCTTACAATATCCAGCACTTTCTCTACTGCAGCACTTAACTGGTGTTGGAATAGTAAATAATACCTTTAAACTATCCAGCACTTTACTACAGTAGCACTTACCTGGAGTTGGAATAGTAATTAATACCCTTACACTATCCAGCACTTTCCCTACTGCAGCACTTACCTGAAATTGGAATAGTAATTAATAACTTTACACTATCCAGCACTTTAACTACAATAGCACTTTATGAATTTATTTACCTTATTGGTAGCTGCTTGTTTTTGTTGAAAAATGTGGTCAGATTGTTCTTTTGATTGATGTTTTCTTGGGTTGTCGGTTCATATATAGTTCTATGTCTCTAAAATAAGACAGAGAAATGTTGATTGTTATTATTGTGTTTTTTGATTGGTGTTATAAACATTGTGTCTGGTAATTTGAAACAGAAAAGTAATTATTCATTGCAATTGAATTTTTTTTAACTATACATATGTGGAAAATTGACATGTTTCCACTATCCGGCACTTTCTCTAATGCAGCACTTACTTGGAGTTGGAATAGTAATTAATACCCTTACACTATCCAGCACTTTCCCTAATGCAGCACTTAACTGGTGTTGGAATAGTAATTAATACCCTTACACTATCCGGCACTTTCCCTAATGCAGCACTTACCTGGAGTTGGATTAGTAATTAATACCCTTACACTATCCAGCACTTTCCCTACTGCAACACTTACCTGAAATTGGAATAGTAATTAATAACTTTACACTATCCAGCACTTTCTCTACTGCAGCACTTAACTGGTGTTGGAATAGTAATTAATACTCTTACACTATCCAGCACTTTCCCTAATGCAGCACTTACCTGGAGTTGGAATAGTAATTAATACCCTTACACTATCCAGCACTTTCCCTACTGCTGCACTTACCTGGAGTTGGAATAGTAATTAATACCCTTACACTATCCAGCACTTTCCCTACTGCAGCACTTACCTGAAGTTGGAATAGTAATTAATACCTTTACACTATCCAGCACTTTAACTACAATAGCACTTTATGAATTTATTTACCTTATTGGTAGCTGCTTGTTTTTGTTGAAAAATGTGATCAGATTGTTCTTTTGTTGGATGTTTTCTTGGGTTGTCGGTTTATATTTAGTTCTATGTTTTTAAAATAAGAGAGAAAAATGTTGATTATTATTATTGTGTTTTTTGATTGGTGTTATAAACATTGTGTCTCTTAATTCGAAACAGAAAACTAATTATTCATTGCAATTGAAAAACTTTAAACTGTACATATGTGGAAAATTGACATGTTTGCACTATCCGGCACTTTCTCTAATGCAGCACTTACCTGGAGTTAGAATAGTAATTAATACCCTTACACTATCCAGCACTTTCCCTAATGCAGCACTTACCTGGAGTTGGAATAGTAATTAATACCCTTACACTATCCAGCACTTTCCCTAATGCAGCACTTACCTGGAGTTGGAATAGTAATTAATACCCTTACACTATCCAGCACTTTCCCTACTGCAGCACTTAACTGGTGTTGGAATAGTAATTAATACCCTTACACTATCCAGCACTTTCCCTAATGCAGCACTTACCTGGAGTTGGAATAGTAATTAATACCCTTATACTATCCAGCACTTTCCCTAATGCTGCACTTACCTGGAGTTGGAATAGTAATTAATACCCTTACACTATCCAGCACTTTCCCTAATGCAGCATTTAACTGGTGTTGGAATAGTAATGAATACCCTTACACTATCCAGCACTTTCTCTACTGCAGCACTTAACTGGTGTTGGAATAGTAATTAATACCTTTAAACTATCCAGCACTTTCACTACTGCAGCACTTATCTGGAGTTGGAATAGTAATTAATACCCTTACACTATCCAGCACTTTCCCTACTGCAGCACTTACCTGAAGTTGGAATAGTAATTAATACCCTTACACTATCCAGCACTTTCTCTACTGCAGCACTTATCTTGAGTTGGAATAGTAATTAATACCCTTACAATATCCAGCACTTTCTCTACTGCAGCACTTAACTGGTGTTGGAATAGTAATTAATACCCTTACACTATCCAGCACTTTCCCTAATGCAGCACTTACCTGGAGTTGGAATAGTAATTAATACCCTTATACTATCCAGCACTTTCCCTAATGCTGCACTTACCTGGAGTTGGAATAGTAATTAATACCCTTACACTATCCAGCACTTTCCCTAATGCAGCATTTAACTGGTGTTGGAATAGTAATGAATACCCTTACACTATCCAGCACTTTCTCTACTGCAGCACTTAACTGGTGTTGGAATAGTAATTAATACCTTTAAACTATCCAGCACTTTCACTACTGCAGCACTTATCTGGAGTTGGAATAGTAATTAATACCCTTACACTATCCAGCACTTTCCCTACTGCAGCACTTACCTGAAGTTGGAATAGTAATTAATACCCTTACACTATCCAGCACTTTCTCTACTGCAGCACTTATCTGGAGTTGGAATAGTAATTAATACCCTTACAATATCCAGCACTTTCTCTACTGCAGCACTTAACTGGTGTTGGAATAGTAAATAATACCTTTAAACTATCCAGCACTTTACTACAGTAGCACTTACCTGGAGTTGGAATAGTAATTAATACCCTTACACTATCCAGCACTTTCCCTACTGCAGCACTTACCTGAAATTGGAATAGTAATTAATAACTTTACACTATCCAGCACTTTAACTACAATAGCACTTTATGAATTTATTTACCTTATTGGTAGCTGCTTGTTTTTGTTGAAAAATGTGGTCAGATTGTTCTTTTGATTGATGTTTTCTTGGGTTGTCGGTTCATATATAGTTCTATGTCTCTAAAATAAGACAGAGAAATGTTGATTGTTATTATTGTGTTTTTTGATTGGTGTTATAAACATTGTGTCTGGTAATTTGAAACAGAAAAGTAATTATTCATTGCAATTGAAATTTTTTTAACTATACATATGTGGAAAATTGACATGTTTCCACTATCCGGCACTTTCTCTAATGCAGCACTTACTTGGAGTTGGAATAGTAATTAATACCCTTACACTATCCAGCACTTTCCCTAATGCAGCACTTAACTGGTGTTGGAATAGTAATTAATACCCTTACACTATCCGGCACTTTCCCTAATGCAGCACTTACCTGGAGTTGGAATAGTAATTAATACCCTTACACTATCCAGCACTTTCCCTACTGCAGCACTTAACTGGTGTTGGAATAGTAATTAATACCCTTACACTATCCAGCACTTTCTCTACTGCAGCACTTAACTGGTGTTGGAATAGTAATTAATACCCTTACACTATCCAGCACTTTCCCTAATGCAGCACTTACCTGGAGTTGGAATAGTAATTAATACCCTTATACTATCCAGCACTTTCCCTAATGCTGCACTTACCTGGAGTTGGAATAGTAATTAATACCCTTACACTATCCAGCACTTTCCCTAATGCAGCACTTAACTGGTGTTGGAATAGTAATTAATACCCTTACACCATCCAGCACTTTCTCTACTGCAGCACTTAACT
Organism: Lissotriton helveticus; assembly: GCF_964261635.1. Classification (NCBI taxonomy): domain Eukaryota; kingdom Metazoa; phylum Chordata; class Amphibia; order Caudata; family Salamandridae; genus Lissotriton; species Lissotriton helveticus. Next base: position 2,134,048,175 of record NC_136059.1, on the reverse strand, counting down.
GGTGTTGGAATAGTAATTAATACCTTTAAACTATCCAGCACTTTCACTACTGCAGCACTTATCTGGAGTTGGAATAGTAATTAATACCCTTACACTATCCAGCACTTTCCCTAATGCAGCACTTAACTGGTGTTGGAATAGTAATTAATACCCTTACACTATCCAGCACTTTCTCTACTGCAGAACTTAACTGGTGTTGGAATAGTAATTAATACCTTTAAACTATCCAGCACTTTCACTACTGCAGCACTTATCTGGAGTTGGAATAGTAATTAATACCCTTACACTATCCAGCACTTTCCCTACTGCAGCACTTACCTGAAGTTGGAATAGTAATTAATACCCTTACACTATCCAGCACTTTCTCTACTGCAGCACTTATCTGGAGTTGGAATAGTAATTAATACCCTTACAATATCCAGCACTTTCTCTACTGCAGCACTTAACTGGTGTTGGAATAGTAAATAATACCTTTAAACTATCCAGCACTTTCACTACAGTAGCACTTACCTGGAGTTGGAATAGTAATTAATACCCTTAAACTATCCAGCACTTTCCCTACTGCAGCACTTACCTGAAATTGGAATAGTAATTAATAACTTTACACTATCCAGCACTTTAACTACAATAGCACTTTATGAATTTATTTACCTTATTTGTAGCTGCTTGTTTTTGTTGAAAAATGTGGTCAGATTGTTCTTTTGTTTGTTGTTATCTTTGGTTGGCAGGAATATATATAGTTCGCTTTCTCTAAAATAAGTCAGAGAAATGTTGATTATTATTATTATTGTGTTTATTGATTGGTGATATAAACATTGTGTCTGTTACTCTCAAATATAAAACACTACTACAATACCCACTATACTCACACATTTACACTACCCTCAACTCTAAAACACTTCTACGATACCTACACTATTCCTACTGTCCGCGCTATATAAAAACGTATAAAGTAAATAAAAAAATAAATCAAATCTATTCTCCCTTTCAACAGCTGTCAACGTCTAGCAGGTACAGCACAGGTAGCAGCAGTGCAAGCTTCCCTCACGCATAGGACAGGTACAGCACAGGCAGCAGCAGTGCAAGCTTCCGTCTCACATGGAGCAGGTACAGCACAGGGAGGAGAAGGGCAAGCTTCCCTCCCACACGGAGCAGGTACAGCACAGGTAGCAGCAGTGCAAGCTTCCCTCATACACGGAGCAGGTACAGCACAGGGAGGAGCAATGCAAGCGTCCCTCACACACAGAACAGATACAGCACAGACAGAAGTAGTGCAAGCTTCCAACACACATAGAATAGGTACAGTACAGCCAGCAACAGTGTAAGCTTCCCTCACGCATAGAGCAGGTACAGCACAGGCAGCAGCAGTGCAAGCTTCCAACACACATAGAATAGGTACAGCACAGGCAGCAACAGTGCAAGCTTCCCTCACGCATGGAGCAGGTACAGCACAGGCAGCAGCAATGCAAGCTTCTAACACACATAGAATAGGTACAGCACAGGCAGCAACAGTGCAAGCTTCCCTCACGTATAGAGCAGATACAGCACAGGCAGCAGAAGTGCAAGCTTCCCTCACACACGGAGCAGGTACAGCACAGGGAACAGCAGTGGAAGCTTCTCTCACACATAGAACAGGTACAGCATAGGCAATAGCAGTGCAAGCATCACTCACACACAGAACAAGTACAAAACAGGCAGTACCTACACTATTCCTAGATTTACACTAATTTAAACCTTAATATAGTATTTAGTTATGCATACTATTATCACCATGTATACCATTATCACCCTAATTCTATCATTAACTCGAAAACACTACTATCCAGTTGTATCCATAATACTGTCTTCTTGAATTTAATTAAACGTTAATACAATAATATATATTTTCTTTTACCTTATAAGGTGATGACCTTGAAAATCTCGATGTTTGTAAAAAGTAGTATTTTTTGTCAAATAATTTCACCTGATTAAAATTTGAAAAATATCTTTATTAATAATTTTATTTGCGTTTCACAAGATTCGAAATTATATATAAAAATATTTCATTTTTACCTGGAAATTTTTAAAGCACAGTTTGGTAGCTATAGTTCTTTGCGCAAATGTTTTCAATTGTTCGTCTATTGGAAAAAAAAGGTTGAGAAAAAATATTTAACCTCAAAATATTAATATTAATTTTTAGTGACTTACTTAAATATTTCTTGGGATTGTTTTATATCGCTTTCTTAAATATCCAGTTATTTTAAAAATAATAAATAATATATTTATTAAAATATACGTTTTTATTGAAAATATATATATATATAAACATTTTTATTTTGGGGTTATATCAATATTTAATTATATGAAAATGTCGTTATTTATTTTAATTACTTACTTATAAATCGCAAAATTATACTCCAGAGATTTGTTTTCTCTTTTGAAGAGGTGATAAGGTCAGAGAGTCAGGTTTGGCGTCTGCTCACTCTGGTAGTTGCGGATCAACTGGTCATAAAATGGTGTCTGTCTCGTATTTATATGTTTAGGGTTAATGTTTCTGTTTTTTTACATAGACACAGCGCTGTAATGTAAAATTTAAAAGTAATCTTTTACTGTGTAAACATATAGTTTTTAATTTTATTAAAAGAAACGTAAATCGGGTTATTCGTGCCGTTTTGGCATCCATTTTGTGAGTAGTGTTATGAATTTATTGTCATTGAAATTGTTGTAGGACTAATCTTTGATTTACTTACTTAAAATGGCGATTGCTTTTCAAAACGTAAAAAATGAAATATGTTGACTTTATTATAATTCTTTTTCATAAATCGAAATATTTAAATAAGCAATTTATTTAATTTACTTCTGCATGCGTTGTTTTGGTAATAAAATATATGCTTTTGTTGAAATAAGTATTACAATGTATTAAGTTTTTAAATACTTGAGTATTAATTTTTACACTCGACTATAAATGTTGGTAAAATAATCAATAATATCATTAATACGTTGTAGTTTTTTTTTAAATTTAATTTATTTTAATAATTTGATATAAAAAATTTAAATACTCGAGTATTAATTTTAATACTTGAGTATTAATCTTCCTGAAACAACCAATTTTTTGATTAATACGTTGTCGTTTTTTTATCATTTTTTAAAACACTTACCCACCCAAAACCCCTATTTTCCCTGTATCCCGTTCCATAATTTTTTTTACAAAATATAATTAAAATGTAAAATTGTAAATGTAATTGTAAATTAAAAAATTTTATTTTTTGATTATTGATTATTTATACTTCTTTAATTTTTTTAAAAAAGTGAAATAAATTATTAAATACTCGAGTATTAATTTTAATACTCGAGTATTCATTTTGTTAAACTAACAAATATTTTGATTAATCCGTTGTAGTTTTTTTAACATTTTTAAAAACACTTCCCCACCCAAAACCCCTATTTTCCCTGTATCCCGTTCCAGTGTTTATTGTACAAAAAAAATGTATAATTATATTCCATTTGCGTTATAGTTGTATGCGTATTAATCGTATTCGTTGTAATAGTACATTTCTATTTATTATACAATATTGCGTTGTAATGGTACTCGTGGTAATAGCATGCGTTGTAATAGTATTTGCGTGCTAAAAAATGCGTGGTAAAAGTATGCGTGGTAACATCATATATCCGCATCAGACCAGGAAGAAGGAATTCCATTTACAAAGGCAACCCTGACAACATTTGTTAATATTGGGGCCCACAACAGAATATTGTGTTTGTATAAATCAGGGCCAGTGGCTTTTCCACTGGAGCTTTCTTTTCTAGCACTAAACGACTTCAGTGACCTCTGTGGGTGGTTACTCCACTTGGATCATTCCAAACTCACTTGAAATTATGTTACTGGGACTCAGAATAGATGTTGCTAAAATGTTCAATCCATTTTTCAGCTGAAAAAGAACATTCCACTCTTGGAGCCTGTAATTAATCAAAGAAAAGGAGAGTTAACGGTCTTCCAAAATGCCCTGCTATCCCTGTCTTTGCCTGCAGTCTCTAAGGCATCCCAAGTAAAATCCCTGATTGCATTATTTCTGCATTCTTTCGGCAATTCAAGACATGTCGTGCCTGTCTCGACATCTGCCAGCGTTCAGGCTGATATCTGTGGGTGGTGTGCGCCCGCAGTACAAGGAACAATGTAATCACTGAGAGCCGAAGACTCACCTGGTATCACGGGAGAGCGGCCATCTTGCTCATGAATACTATTTTTTTTAGATGTGTAGGAAGCTGGAAACAATGCTTGTCATTCCAGTCTTCCACCGCGCTTCTTTTGCTATATTGCCTTACCTGATTCTCTGCTTCCTGTGCATTCCTGGCTGTGGCTCTTAGGCGGCTTCGTCTGCATCTTTGCCGCATCTTCTCCCTCAGCACACCTTGTCCCTGGCACTTGAAACAAAACGAGAAACAAATGATTTTTAAACTCTGACGACAGTAACCGTGCTCACGCGCTAGCATTACTTTCCTGTGTTGGGGAATATTCCTTCTCCCGAAGTCCTGAGAAGTTTTGTATTACCTCATGCTGGCATCATTCTAATATCATGCTCTGCAATGAAATGGATACAAAGAAATGTAATAATTGAATTACGCACATTGAGCAAGGATATTCTGATATTGTTTATGATATATATTTACTGCATGCAAAAGGATGCAGTGCATTCCTGGAAAGACTGTTATTGCCATGAATATATGTCTCCATGATTGATTACAATTTGGTATAATATGTGACTGGTGATTGATGTTAGCTTACCTAGCCTTGTTCCCAGAACGTTGAAGGTTTTGGTATGCATGTATCTTATAGAACAATTGTTAGAAATGGGATTTCTGGTTGGCTAAGGCTTACGCCAAAGCCAGGCAGAAACCACCACTTTAGTTAGGGCACGGGAGTTACCCGCAGAAGATAACCCCTGCTCACCCCCTTGGTAGCTTGGCACGAGCAGTCAGGCTTATCCCAGAGGCAATGTTTAAAGCGTTTGCGCAACACACACTCACAGCAGCAACACACTAGGCACACTACAAAAGAAACTCCACACAAGGTTATATCAAAAATAGCCTTTGACTTATCATAAACACATTAGAAACATAATCATACATTTACACTGTGCCAACTGGCACTAGGCAATATTCACAAGGGATTATATACAGAACCAGGCCGATCGGGCCATGCTGAGATCTATCAGATCAGGTAAGTATATGCAAAACACAACCAGTAACTACTGGTACCATAATGACCCAAGCATTATCACATTAGCATTAGACACCATCCTAAAAATATCATAGCATGACATTAGGCATATACACATTAGGCCCACACCTCATTAGCATAAACACATTACGCAGTAGGCCTCACCAGCATAAACATATGCAATAACATCATAAGAAGCATAGACATCATTAGAGGCATAAACCAGGGTGCATAGATCACATTTGGTAGTTTAGAAATAAATCACATTAGAGCCCCGCATCCTACTAACTTACAACTGACCCCAGGCCAACTGGCCTATCACTGGGGCTCAAATGCCTTTGTCCCAAAGGGTCAGGGCTGGCTGCCAATGCAGCGGAATCCCAAAAGTGCGCAATTGCGCAGGCCTAAACGTGGGAGCTGCTGTTAATTGCGGTGCAGCTGTGCAGGCAAAGATGTGGGCACGGGCACTAACTGTGCCCTCTGGAGTCCCCACTGGGACTCTAATTAAGTGCGGCCAACAGGAAAAATGGCGCTGAGCTATGGGCCCTGCTCTGGGCTCTTTCAATAAATGTAGCCAAATGGGCACTAACAATGTGCCCCTATCGTCACCACTGTGCCCTTGGACTGCCCACATGCAACAATGCCCTCAAAAGGAATGAGCATGGGCACTAATTGTGCCCCCTGGAGTCCCCACTGGGACTCTAATCACCAAAATTGTCCCAAACTCTTGGGCAACACCAGAAGTGATGCGGGCAGTTTCGAGGGGAGGGCAGTCAACACCTTACTACCCCTCGTCTCCCAGGACCCAAAATGAAGGAGGCTCCTGCCCTCACAGAGACCGGAGCGTAGGGCAACCAAGCTCAGCCCCACTCACCATTCTCTGGGGGCTGAGCGACTCAAGAGGCATCCATCTCGCCACCGGTGGATCAGCTTCAGGTGCTTCTCTCTGCCTTGCTCCAGACTTCAGATGCGGGACTTCCCCCGACACCGGGAGCCCCGCCCACAAGCAGGCGTCCTTCGCCTAGCTTCCTGTGTTGGCCGGAGGCTCCGTCTCCACTCAGGCCCGGTTCAATTGTTTGTGGACCCGCTTCCCTCCGGTGCGCTCCTGAGGCCGACTGGTCAGGTCTCCTTCTTCTGGGTCACAGTGGAAAGGAGCAGGAAGTCTCCCCTTGGTCAGGGCCTTTCTATCCACCTGGCTCCTCATGGCAGTGGCCCCTCCCACAGTCAGGCGGACGTACCTGGCTTCCAGGTCGTTGCGCGATCGCTGTGGTTGTTTCTCTTCTTCCTCGGGGCATGCGCCAGACCAAAGGCAGACACGTGGTGGGCACCCGTATTAAATAAATACAAAAGCGGGGTAGGCTCCCGTTCTTTGTGCACACACCCATGCGGAGTGGGCACCAGCGAGATAGCACAAAATGTGGGGTGGGCACCCGCTCTTCTTGGCACAATGCGGGGAGGGCTCCCACTTCAATAAGAAGCGCAGGGGGAAACCCACACTCCGGGATTCCCTCACAGCCTCGCCTCTCTCTCCAGGAAAATAAAATACAGTGCATCAGAAGGAGCTAAGCCCACCGTTTTTTAAAAAGTCCTTAATGGTCAAGGGGACAAAGCTGGGCCCAGGCAGGCCAGCACACAGGGCCCTGCACCTCCTCGTGGCAGATCCTCCTGGAATCCAGCAGCAACAACATGCCCCCCAAGTCATAGGAACAACATTTTTCATGGGGTCCCAGCCCCTACCTTTAAACCACGTTTCCCCTTTGTCTACAAAGCACAGGGCTTGGGGAAACCAGTCCCAACTGGTTCTGGAGCACTCTGTTTAGCAGGCTCCTCTTCCCTATTGTTAGATGGGGGCTCGTCATCAGACACACCACAGGGGGCGGAGCCAGCATTCACTATGGCAGGCACCATCCTATTCAGGGACCAGGGACTTCTCCCACTACTCCAAATCTCCAAATGCAGATGTCCCATTCAGCCTAGCGCTGACTCACCCTGCCCCTCCTGGAGCCACACACACCTCACCAGCCCCTGTCACTCAAAAGCCAGACATGCAATTCACATCAGGCAGACACATAGCACACCGAAATGCCAACTTCTAAAAGTCCCATATCAGGAATTACACCTGAAACACTCATCAGGGAATCCCCAATGCATTCCTATGGGAAGGCAGCCCCACAGTTGTGAGAAACCAAACTGGCTGTTTGTCACTACCAGGGCATGTCACACACTTAAGGGACATGTCTTATATTTTACCGACAATGCACCCTGCCCATAGGGCTAGCTAGGGCCTAACTTTGGGGTGACTGACATGCAGTAAAAGGGGGGTCACAGACATGGCACACACTTTAGGTGCCACGTCACAGCGGCTGTAACACTGCATGCACAGGCCCTGCAATGGCAGAGGCCTGAGATAGGTTTGAAAGGCTACTTTGGTGGGTGGCGCAATCAGCGTTGCAAGCCCACCAGTAGCATTTAATTTACCAGCCCTGGGTATCTGAGATACCGCTTTACAAGGGACTGACAGGTAAATTAAATAGGCCAAACAGGTGTAGACCAATCTTACCATATTTATCACAGAGAGCGCACACACTTTACACTGGACAGCAGTGCTAAAGTGCCCAGAGGACTAAAACCACCAACACCATGTCAGAAAAAAGGCTAGGAGAAAGGCAAAAAGTTTAGGGATGAGCCTGCAAAAAGGGCCAAGTCCAACAACAATAGCGAATGTGTCTAGATTTTATTTGTGTTCATAGAAATCTACCTTTATATTCTACAAGACATTGGTATTTAGATACAAGGCGCTTCCTGGTATACCTTGTGGTAGGATCGTTGTTTCATTTTCTTTTTCTTTTTCTTTATAAAGTTTTATATAGCGCAAACTAGACCCGGTGAGGGTATCAGAGTACTTTACAAATGTTACTTCAAAAGAAGTGAAGTGAGAACTAGGCACATAGATATGAGTAGCTAACAGGAGAGCGTAAATGTTGTCTGTACTCGTTGTATGTCTGTAGGTATTCAGGGGTGCGTTAGTTATTCTTGCTTAGAGTTCATCGTGGATCCTGGTAGGTGAGCTGCATCTGGTTGGTACTCAACTCGCACCTGAATTGGGATCAGGGGAGAGATTTATTAATTAGAAGTAGTTTGACTTCTTTTTTGAAGGAGGTGGTAGAGGGGTTCATTCTGATTGCCGGGGACAGGGCATTCCAGATCCTAGGTGCTAGGACGGAGAAGGTGCGTGTGTAGGTTTTCTTTTTCCAAAATCTTTGTGGTTTCAGTAGCAAGGTGTTGGTGTTTCTCATACGTATGCTTCTGCCTGATAATTCCAGTTTATTGGCTAGATACTTTAGTGTGTTGAAGTGCAGGGCTTTATGTGTCATGCAGGCAAGTTTTAGCTGTGATCTTGCCTCATACGGGAGCCAGTTCAGTGCCTTTAGATCAGGGGTGATATGGTTGTTCTTTCTGGAGCCGGTGACAAGTCTTGCAGCTGCGTTGAGTGAGGCTCTTAGAGGAGCTAGTCTGGATCTCGGTAAGCCACATATGGTTGTGTTCCCATAGTCTATTCTGGGTATCACTGGAGCTTGTAGGGCTGTGTTTAGGTCATCATCGTTGAGGAAGGGTTTTAGTTTCCTGAGAATGTTCATATGAAAGTTTGCTCCTCTGGTGGCTGTGCTGATGTGTTCCTGCATGGCGAGATGCTTGTCGAGTATTATTCCCAGTGATCTAGTAGAGTCAATAATGTGTGGTGGGCAGTTGAACACTGTTAAGTGTTTCATCCAGTTTTCTATTTCGTCGAGTTCTTGCGGAGGAGAGATTAGGAGAAATTCTGTTTTGAGCGCATTGAGTTCGAGGTGTTTTTTTTTGTCAGCCAGTTGTGGGTTTTTTGCAAAGTTTTGTTGAGTGAGCGGATGTCATCCGAAGATGATATTCTTAGGTATTGTTGGGTATCATTGGCATACAAGTGGTAATGAACATTGAAGAGTTTCAGAATATCAGTTAAGGGTTCCATAAATAGATTGAAGAGGGTAGGTGATAAGGAGGAAGCTTGAGGGACTCCCAGGGTGACTGGCGTGGTTGTGGACAGCAATTTGTTAATCTTGGTTCTTTGAGTTTGGTTGTCTAAGAAGGAGGCTAACTACTTTAGGACAACCCCTGATAAACCCATTCTGTGTTCAAGTAGGTCCAGGAGACTGTTATGTCTGACTGTATCGAAGGCTGATGATAGGTCTAGGAGGATTAGGAGGCTGGGCTCGTTTTGATCTAGTATTCTGGGCACTTCATCGACAATGTGTGTCAGGGCAGTTTCCAAGCTATGATTCTCCCGGAAACCTGATTGGTACTGGTCAATGAGGTGGAATTGAGTTATATGGTTTCAAAATTGGGAATGGACGCATTTCTTCAGGAGTTTTGCTAGAGAAGGAATAGTGGATATTAAACGGTAGTTATCTTGCATTGCGTGGTCTGCTGTGGGTTTTTTTAAAATGGGGGTTACCTGTCCTGCTTTTAGGCAATCTAGAAGGGTTTTTGTGATAGTGACGCATTCACTATCTTTGTCCAGATGGGTATAAGAGAAGTTTTGATCTCGCTGAAGATGTTGGCTGGAAGAGGATTGCAGAAGTGATTTGATGATTTGAGTGTTGTTACAAGCTTGGGGTTGTCGTTTTTGTCACAGCTTTTGAAAGTGCTCCAAGATGCTTTGGGCCTCATTTATGAGGTTTTGCCGTAGGGAAGCAGGCCTGCTTGCCTTCCCTACGGCAAAAGAAAATGGCAAGAATGCGCCGTATCTATCTCGTAAACCTGGGGCAGTGTCAAAAGGCTATGGATGTTGCTGGGACCGCCCCCAGCAACACCCATTGCACGCCACTTTAACGTAGAACACTGCGTTAAAGGGACTGATATTTATCAGGCAGCATTAAGCCAAAAAAAGTGGCTTAGTGCTGCCTGATAAATATCACGCAGGCTTCTGCACCACGGAACATCGAAAAAAGTGACATTCCGATGGCGCAAGGGGCCTCATAAATGAGGTCCTTTATTTTTTAGGATAATTCAATGTTGGCTTGGGGTTTGTACATTCTGTGGTGCGTGGGGGTTAAGTGGAGGCGACAAAGTGAGATGTTTGTTTGCTGTATGAAGCTCTTTTTCTATCATTTTACATTTTTCCAAAAAGTGGGAGAAAAATGGGTTGCAATTAGGTTGCGAGTTGGGACCTAACGAGGAGTTGTTGTGTTGATGAGAGGATTGATGTTTAATTATTTCAAACAGTTTTCTTGGTCGATTTCTAGCATTGTTTAGTTGATCTTTGAAGAACTTTGCTTTGGAGATTATGATGTGATTATTGTAGATGCTCCTCCTTGATCTTAGTTGCTTAAAGTGCTCTAGGGATGGTGAGGATCTCCAGGCCCATTCCGCTAGTCTTAGGTTGCGTCGTTGCTCATTTAGGCTCCCATTGTACCAAGGTTTGGAGTCTTTAGAGGACAGCCTTTTTAGTTGAATGGACATGACTGTGTCAAGAATGCTAGTCATTGAGTTGTTACAGTCGGTTGTGTGGTCGTGGACATCTGTCATGTCCGCTGGTGGTGGTAGTAGATGGTTGCTGAGAGATGACAGGACGTTGTGGTTAATGTTGCTAGTTTCTTTTCCATTGTTTGGGTTTCTTAGGTTGGAGTTTATGTGTCTTCATTGGTTCAATGATGAGGAAGGAGATGCTTTGGTGGTCCGATTTAAGTATGGTGGAGTTTGACCTAGCTATGACAAGATTCAGTATTGCACCCAGGATGTGCCTTGGGCTATCGCAGAATGAGACAAGTTAAAGGTCAGTTAGGAATGTTTTCAGGCTGTTAACTGTGGGGTCGTTATGGTCATTCCAATGAAGGTTGAAGTCACAGAGAAAGATTTGGGGACAGTGTTGCCCCTCTTTGGAAGAGAAGATTTACATGAGTTGTTCGGTGAATGAGAGATTGTTGCCTGGAGAGTGACAAATCAAATGAAATTTAAATAGGGTACTGCTGTTGCTCGCAATGCTTTTGCCCAGGTATTTGGCATGTGGTAAGGTCGGTTGCTTGTGACTGAGTCACCGTAAGGTTGATGTGGTGTATGCAGGCTATGCCACTCCCAGACCTTTTTGGTCTATCAGCTCTTATAATGTCATAGCCTGGAGGGATTAGAATGTCAAGTATTGGTGCAGAGCTGTTCTTTAGCCAAGTTTCAGTTAGAAGGAGAAGATCAAGGTCATGGTTGAGGATAAGGTCTGCTATGTGGGCTGCGTGTTTCCAGGCCAATCTACAATTTAGGAGTATGCATTTCAGGTGGGATTGGTGTTCGATGAGGTTTTCTCTGTGATGTGTACTGGTTTGAGGCTGGCCTTATTTACCTCTCTGATGTTGATCTCTGTTCTCTGTGTGGGTTGAATATAATTGTTAAGATGGGATTTAGGCTATGTGGCAGGTCATGGTGTGCATTCTTGTATGTGCGGAGAATGGCTTGTATGTCATTGACTGATAGAGGAATTTTGGTTGGTCTCGAGGAGGAGTTGTGTAGGGGAGTGGATTGCCATCTAGTGTGCTGGGGTGTCTGGGAGTTGTAAGAATTTACTGGCCAGTCAGAGTGGTATATGAATTTAACAGGGATGATCGGCCTGTTACTCGCATGTATTTCTGAGGGCCACCTGTTGTAGGCTAGCTCAGTGGTGAAGCTTGTTAGCATCTGTAGGTTGGATTTAAGTTGTTGTAGTACCTGTGTAATTTTTCCCAGTCTAGACTAAATCCCGGCGTGGTAACAGGGGGATGGAGTTTAGGGCATGGTGTGCTGAGACGTTGTGTTTCTCCTGAGTCTCATTGATGTGAAGAATAGAAGGGGGGTAAGGGATGCAAGGAGGGGGATTTGGGTTTATCCTCTTGCCTTGTGTGTGGGGAGGTGTTAATGGATATACTTTTGCCATTGCGTCACTCTAAGGCCCTACTAGAATTGTTGGGAGCACTTGTTGCCTTAATAAATGTATAGTTTATATATCCATGATCCGATAGACTAACAATTCACTACTTATACATATACCGGAATGTTGTCCAGCTCCAAGGATTTCTGTCCCTTCCTGTCCTTGCCATTAAATGTCTCTTGAGAAATCTTCAGATAGTTGGGGAAATGGGATGAACCAGGTATAGCCTTTAAAACAATGGGTGATATATGGGACATCAGTGCATTTCACATCACTAATCTTAATCTCGGCCTCCAGGAATTGATGTACAGCATATTTCCAAGCAGCAGTCTTCCAAGGAATGTCCCAGGATCCAGAACTGTATCTTTTCTCTCCCACTCCCCTTTCCACCTTGGGTTCCAGTTGCCTTGATTATCCATAACATGAATAGTTAGTATTAGGCTGGGGGGCAAATTGGGACTCAACAGTGTGCATCCAGCTCACTCCTGTGGGAACATTCAGTAAGTGCCTGATAGGAATTCCCGGTTTTTGATCCTGGCCCTTTCTGCATGGTCGCTTTACAAATACACATGTTATGTTATGTTTTGTCTCCACCCTTCCTGTTTTATGAAATTAGATTTTGTTGGCAGTAGGACTCTGTGCACTTTACCACTGATAACCAGTGCTAAAGTGATTGTCCTCTCTCCCTAAAACATGGTACAATTGGCTTACACCTGACTGACATTTAATTTACTCTTAAGTCCCTAGCATAATAGATACTATATGCACCAAGGGCCTGTAAATTGAAAGCTACTAGTAGGCCTGCACTACTCATTGTGACACCTATTTATGTAACACGTCTCAAGCCTGCCATTGCAGCCAGTAATGCAGTTTTAAAACTGCCAGTTCGACCTGGCAAAATAAACCTTTTACCAAGCCTAAACCTTCCTTTTAAATACATGTAAGTCACCCTTAATGTGGGCTCTAAATAGCCCATTAGGGCAGGGTGCATTGTAGTTCGAAAGTAGGACATATATTTTTAATTTTTCATGTCTTGGTAGTGAAAAACTCCTAAATTAGTTTTTCACTACTGTAAGGTCTACCTCTCCCAGAAGGGAATATTGGGTTAGCGTCTTACATTTAATAAGTGCTAACCTTGGATTGGGAACAGGTAGGAATATCATGTTTGGACTCAAATGAATTGTAATTGAAAATCCGTTTTAATGGTTAAGTCAGATTTTAAGTCACAATGATGAAAATGTCACTTTTACAAGACATTTTCTTACCATAGCCATTTGGTATCTGCTACATGAGTCACATGACTGTGAATAGGTTAGCTGCTGGGCTTTCTATATTCCTCCCAGACAATGAGATAAAGGGGACCCAGGTGTTAGCAGGAAGAGCCATTCTGCCAGGATGGTTGGGGTGGACCTGTTCCCTGCCCCACTTACATTTCAATGGCTTGCAGGCAGCACACAGAAAAGAACCTGACACTAGTCTTTTTTCACTTCAGACTTCTTGAAGCCTTGGCAGGGAAAATGAAGAACGCATCCGAACTAGATGTGGGGGTAGCCTGGAAGATCCCTTCACTTCAAAGGCTTACACTGGGTATACAAATTTGACCCACTGAAAAACTCTTCAGTACACTCCTGGGCCTGTGGACATTACAGAAGAAGAACTTTTTCCCCAGAGTACTGCCTTGCTGCTTGAGGTGCCTTCTATCCCTCAGAACTACCATGCTGGTAAAAGGGGACCTCTCTGCTGCACTTCAAATGACTGTTTGAGGTCTTCTCTGCTCTGCTTGCTGAGAAGGAAGACTGAACCCGCTCTCTTCATCCCAGGCTAACCTGAGTGATTCCAATGGTCAATTGGCTGTCCTGCAGTTCTGAGCTACAGAAACACCACAAGCTCCAGAGGCCTCCCTGCAACTATCCAGTTGACCTGCTGCCAGGAGCCTGCCTGGAGCTGCAACTGGACATGACTGAGCCCTCCTGTCCTCTGCTAGAGTGAGTCCCTGATCTCCAAGAGGTGCCTCCTCAGGTCATGGACCTTTGGATGGCATCAGAAATCTCTTCAATTAAAATCTGCCCGAAACTGTGCCACCCTCGATGACCGCCAATGCGAACCTCCAGTGAACCTGACAGTTCGTGCTAAAGTGACCGCCAGTGATGACTGGCAATGCGAGGTCTGTACTTCACGCTGCAGCAACAATAGCCCACAATGGTCACCAATGCTATGCTCTAGCAATGGACATATGCAGGGCCCGGCCAGATCTTCACGCTACATCAACGACTGTTCGCAATGCCAGACCTGCTCTTTGTGCTACAGCGACGACCATCTGCAACACACTCCCTGCTCCACATATCCATTTTGTCGTCTAAAGGAAAATACAGCAAGCTATATTCAGATGGTGTGGTAAGTTTTAAAATTCAGCACCAAAAGCGGTAGCCCAACCCAACTTCTTCCAGGCTCCAACAGGCCCATGTTGGCCAGTTTTCATCCAGGTGCAGCCTGAACTCATACCGTTCAGCAGGAGTACTGACCTCGTTTTAGAGTGTACTTGGTCCTCCTCTTTGGTACCACAGTAGTGTTGTGGGCATTTGAGTCCTGCCCTACATAGTCTCCAGTAGAGAGGGAGCAATGGTCGTGCTTTAGAGCACACTTGCCCCCCTCCTTGGTAGCAGGGGGGTGTTGTGTGTAATAGAACCCACATTTAGTGCCCAAGATGTTTCTTTAGATGCTGTATGAATGGAACATTCCAGTGTGTACAGAGGGCTGTACACACCGGAATGGTTCACAACTAGGATTTGTCAAGTTTTAACAGTTTGCAGAATGAACCCTGCTTATGGTCAGACACTATCATAGATGTTGCAGGCTTCTGACCACTATTACTTACCAGTTAACGAATATAATTATTAAAATCAAAATGCTTTCAACATAATACACAATCCCAAAACAAGCTATATACAAGAAACTATGTATAATTTCCAGTTTTAAGACATTGCAATTGTCAATGGGAGTTTTTATTATTATTAATATGTGTTCCAATCCATTTATTTGGTATGATCGTTTGACTAAATAGTCTCTATACAATATGCATGCAAAGCTAGCTCATTCCATAAATGTGCAAAGTCACTTATAGGCAGACATGTTTCATTTTATTTACTTTTAATATACATAGTCAGCAAGTGAACATGCTCGAGACATGCATTTAGGAGAATATCTGTGCACACGGTAAACATCCTTTACAACGCAACTTTTACCACGCAGTGCCTTTACGACGCAACTGTTACAACGCATGTCATTACAACGCATAGCGCTGGGGGGCGCTCTAGGATAGGGAATAGATTTAATTTACTATCCAACACCTTCCCTACTATCCACGGGGACTGGAGTTGGAATAGTAAATTAAACTATTCACTATCCAGCACCCCTTAACGCTATGCGTTGTAACAGCATGCGTTGTAAAAACTGCGATGTAAAGGCATGCATGGTAAAAGCATGCGTTGTAACGTCGTACAACCGTGGACACATACCATAGAAATCAGAAACAAAGCTTTACAGTATGCTGAGGGAGGAGAAGAAGGGGATGTAGTCAGAGGGTCATATTTACCAGCAAAAACAAAATGTGTGCAGGCAGTGATTTAGATCTTTGATTTTGTTAGTATTCAACAATATCACCAGTAGTAACCCAAGAAAACTGTGCCAGGCAAACATTTTCAGGCATACTAATAAGGATGTTATTGTACTATTCCGGTGGTGGTGTGTTCGACACTGCATAGAACTTCATGCCAGAGTAATCGAACCTCCTCTGCCCATGCACAGTTGTTTCCATTGTATTTCCTCACAGCTCTTGCTGGAGTAAATTTTAAACCATTTCCACGATGGAAAGAGTTGAAGAGAAGTTTGGGAATGCCCACAAATGTAAATGTTTGTGAGCATTCCCGAATCTCCAAGGCAAAGTACACATTGAAACACTCAATTCCAAACCATTAAGTGGAATTTACTACTGTGGAATTATCTACACTTGTGGCACAGAAACCCTAAGTAGTAAATGCATTTAAGACCACCAGAATCCCTTTGTGAATTCCTGCCAGATGAAACAAGCATTTGCAATGCAATGGGTCTCGCCTTTGGGACCTTATATGTATTTGGCTATGCAGCACATTAGCCTGGGTGCTGAAACATCTACTGTTCTTTGACAGTGAGGGAAACTAAGCCCAAACTGTGTGACACGCCACGTAAGGGAACCCATGGAGAGAAATATTGCCTTTCACTGGGAAATGGTATAGTCCAAAGCTCTGTTTTTAATATTAAATCAGGGCCTTCAGTGGTCATATCACTGAATATACAAGATTAAAAAAAATATATTATTGCCTACAGGTGCTCATGGAAGACAATTTCTATGGACTGGAATCTAGAGAATGCTAAAGTGATTCTGGTAATTTACTGACCTCTGCTAGTCGTTTTCTATCAAGAAAGTTAAATAGAGGCAGTTGAACAGAAAAAAAGTCTCTAAGCGGAAGCAGACAAGTCCTGGGGCTGATCTACAGAGCCCACAAAGTACATACACATATAAATATATACTAAAGTATATACAAGAGGTCTCATATGCTCGACCTAAAAAGAGTATTTTGGAATTCTAAACTAGATTCTACTGCTGAAAATACCTTTGTGAATGGGCCCCTGAGATAGTAGTCATGTTAGATAGGCTTTGAAAACGTTTCCTGAATTTCTGAAAAAAAGTGTTCAAACAAGAATGAGGAGGATGTAGAAAGGCTCAAACACTGGATGTAGGCATTATCAATGAAGAGGAGTTGACCTAACGGCTAGGGCGCTCGACCTCGGACCTGGAGGAGCCGGGTTCGAGTCTCGGTAATGTCGCCAAAACCTCCTGTGATTCTGGGCAAATCTCTTAATCTCCCCGTGCCTAACAAAACAAAAAAAATAAAAATGAATGTGTGTACTTATGTAACTTAACTGGTGCTATGTTAAGCGCACTGACACCCGGTTCGGGTCAAGTTCGTGCTATATAAAACTCTGCAAAAAAAAAAAAAGGTAATGCCTACCTTGGTTTTGTTTGTGCATGACTTGCAAATGATCAAGTAACAATCAAGTCAAGGATGTGTTGATCAAAGTAAGGGGAAGTAAGATAGGTATATGTGACAGTGAATATCTAGGTTGTTCCACGTGACAGGACGGCATCTAAGTGAGCCTTGCGAGTAACGATACAGCTGCAATCTCGAAACCCAAATTTTTACTAGTTATTTTAAGGCGTGAATGAATTGGATGTTTTGCATACTTTGGGAGAATTGTAATTTTTAATAATACCTCGGAAGCACAATCCTCGTTTTCTTAAACTGATGTTGAGATATTATATTGTCTAAGAGTTGTGTTTGGTTCTCCGGTGGCCCCCCCGGTCAACCGCAGTCAAGAGCTCACTGTTTGTTGTGGAGGGAGGCCACAGGACTCATTTTTCTTCATCCCGAACCCACTTCCGGGTTGGGCCGCTCTAGTTGTTGCGTTCCCCTCCCTAGGCGGGCGCCTTAATAACAGCCTATGGCGCCTAGGCGGGAACCTCAAAAGGAGGCTGTGGTGCTCACGCGCGGCAGACACATCTAAGTGAGTTTTGCGAGTAACGATACTGCTGCAATCTCGAAACCCACATTTTTACTAGTTATTTTAAGGTGTGAATGATTTGGATGTTTTGCACACTTTGGGAGAATTGTAATTTTTAATAATACCTCAGAAGCACAATCCTCGTTTTCTTAAACTGATGTTGAGATATTATTTTGTCTAAGAGTTGTGTTTGGTTCTCCTGTGGCCCCCCCCGGTTCACCGCAGTCAAGAGCGGACTGTTTGTTGTGGAGGGAGGCCACAGGACTCATCTTTCTTCATCCCAAACCCACTTCCGGGTTGGGCCACACGCTGCCGCCATTTTCGGGAAATGGACGCTCTAGTTGTTGCGTTCCCCTCCCTAGGCGGGCGCCTTAATAACAGCCTATGGCGCCTTACCCCTGCTCCGACGAACATCAATACTGTGAGGTATTCTTCTTCTCAGCTTCACAACTTCTGTGTACCCTCCAAGCCCGACTGTACCTGCTTAAATACGGGTGGGACTATGTTCCCTTGCTTGGGGTGCAATTTCTTTATTATTACCGCCACACATGTTTCTGATTCCGTTATTTCTGCTCACACTGAACCGAGTCCGCTCACTGAGTATATCCTGAATCTACAGCAACCTCCAATTCATAACATCTTATTTTACAACCTTAACTGTCGTTCCCTCCAAAAACACCAGGCGGATGTATTTGATTTAATTTTGCACTCTCAGCCTGACGCGATCTTTCTTACCGAGACATGGCTGAATGCTAGCTCGGGCCCTGATTTTGCTAGGGCCTTGCCATCCAACTATGCCATAGTCAGGAAGGATCGAGAAGACAGAATTTGGGGCGGAATCGCTATAATTTAAAAAAAAACTTTTAGCTGCAAGTTCGATGTGCTGCTCATTCCTGGTTGTGAGGCAGCAGCGTTTAAATTAAGTTTGACACCTTCCTTTTCTTTCTCCAGGATACTTTTATACCGCCCACCAGGGCCATCTGGTCCGTGGGCTACATATCCCCCAGATCTTATTATTCTTTTTCTTTTTGGGTCGGCTAATTTTACAATGCTAGGAGATTTTAACCTCCACTTGGAAGACCCCGACTGCAATGTTAGCAGCACTCTTATCTCTGACCTGGCCGCAATGAATATTTTACTTCATAATTCTGGCCCTACCCATGAAGCTGGTCACCTGCTGGACCCTATTTTTTCTAACATATCCTGCCTTCTCTGTCCGTCTGCCATCCCACTGTGTTGGTCCGATCACTTTTTAGTGAGCCTGTCGCTTGCGGTCCCTCGCCCCTCACATAAACAGAGCGACAGTGAAAATATACCAATTAGAAATTGGAAAGACTTAGACATGGTTAAACTTAATCATTTTCTTTCTATTAATGTTCCTGTCTTCAAAAATATTCTTGCCCTCGATCTGGCAGCCTTTCAGCGCTGGATTCAATCAGCATTGGATACTTGTCTTCCAGTTTCATCTAGGAAACGAAACAATCACTGCCCTCCCACCTGCTGGTTCTCGGAAGAGCTAAAAAGGGAAAAAACTAAATGCAAAAATTTGGAAACACGATGGCGCAAAAACTATACAATTGATGCTAAAGCTGCCTATTTGACGGCAAAAAGGGCGTATCATTCCCATTAGAGGTCCGCACGTGCCAACTTTGTCTCTTCTACCATCACAGGGGCTAACAACTGCCCAAAAACCCTTTTTAAGATGGTCAAAGAGCTCGCAGGTTCGGACACTGCGCAGGCTCCCCCTAGTCTAAATACCTTGCAATGTGAGGACCTTGCTCAGTTTTTTCTTAAGAAAGTGGAAACAATCTATTCTGCACTGGCAGGTAACCCCCCTCCTCCTAATTCTCCCTCCGCTGCGATCTTTGATCAATCTTGCCCCTTGCCCGACCGTCCAACCTTCCTTGGTGCTGGCCGAGAAAATTTACTTAACACCTGGTCACCTCTTGACATGTCCATGCTTAAACTTCTCCTCAACAAGACCCACTCTGGATCTCCACTTGACACCCTTCCTTTTTCTGTACTTCAACAGCTTGAACAGCCAGCCCTTCAACGCATCTTGGAACTTCTTAATGAATCTCTCACGGAGTCCTTCTTGTCCCTACTGATTGGAAGCATGCAATGGTGGTCCCTCTATTGAAAAAACAAATTCAGACCCGGCTCTCCCCTCCAACTATCGACCGATTTACTTGCTCCCCGCCCTCTCCAAAGTTTTAGAGAGGCACATCAATTTCCAGTTATTCCAGTATGTCGAAACGAATGTGCTTCTCCATCCCTCCCAATCCGGTTTTAGGACCGAGTGAGACGACACTCTTAGGTGTTACAGAACTTCTCCGTAGGAACTTGGACGCGGGCGAGTCAGTGGCCTTGGTGCTATTGGACCTGAGTGCGGCCTTTGATACTGTCTCCCATGCTGTACTAATGCAATCCCTCCGATCCATAGGAGTGACGGGCGCCACTCTAAACTGGCTGACTTAATTTCTCACGAACCGTACATTTCAGGTTTTTTCACCTATTGCCAACTCTGAGGTCCATTCATCTCCTCATGGGGTCCCACAGGGCTCTATCCTTAGTCCCTTGTTATTTAACATTTATGTTAGACCCCTAGCTACTATTGTTGAGGAATCTGGGTTGTCGATTTTTTCCTATGCCGACGACACCCAGATCGTTTTCTCTCTTTCAGCAGGGAAGACTTTAGAGCCCTCAGCCCTTAGGATAGGGCTAAACAAGGTGGCATCTTGGATGAATGCAAACTTCCTAAAATTGAATGGGGAAAAAACAGAGGTGCTGGTCCTGGGCAAGGAGAAAGGACTCTGGGGCCCGGAACATTGGCCGACAGAAATGGGTCCTCTCCCTCAGCCCTCCACGCAGGTCCGCAACCTTGGTTTTATTATTGACGAATCTCTATCTATGCGTCAACAGGTTACCAAGGTTGCGGCTACCTGCTTTACCATCTTGAGAGGGCTGAGGAAGATTGCATGGATGCTGCCTGCCCCTACCCAGAGAACCGTAGTCCAGGCCCTGGTCACTTCTAGGCTGGACTACGGAAACATCCTATACTTGGGAGCTAATAAAGATGTCATGCGCAAGCTGCAGCGTGTACAAAGTACGGCCGCAAGATTACTGTGTCAGGCTTCTAGAATCTCCTCTGCCTCTTGCCTGCTTAACAAGCTACATTGGCTTCCTGTGGAAAAACGGACCAAGTTTAAGGCTTTAACCTACATATTCCGGATTAAACATAATGTAGCTCCTCGCTATCTTAAACACCTAGCCCTCCCCTATGTACCTTCCCGCTCTCTTCGGTCTGCCACACAGGCCACATTCCAGGTTCCCAAGATAAGACTTTCCCGCATGGGCGGTCGGTCCTTTTCTTACTTGGGCCCTGTACTATGGAATGCTCTTCCTCTGTCTTTGTGCATGCACTCCGACCTTCTCCTATTTCGTAAGTCACTAAAAACCTGGTTATTTAGCCAGTAAGCTGTTTCCTACTCTGCGGCTCCTTTGTTAGCGCCGGGAAACCCTTGTTGGGTAGCTGTTGGGCTCATACAAATTCAAGAAATAAATAAAATATAAAGAAAATGGTAACTGCATGGCCCTGGACTAAGCTGGCTGCTATGAGAATGAGTGTGAAAGGAAATGAGGGAAGTGCCTTAAGAGGTGTGATATGTGTATTGACTGCGTTCATATGGATGAGATGCATGAGATGCGATGAAGGCATATAAGAGAAGGTTTATGTGATGACTGAAGAATGGGGATAGAAAAGTCAGGAAAGGATGGAGCTACAGATGGCTTAGCTGCACTGTAGAGTGGTGGTAAGAGGATTAAGGGCCTCAGTTCAAACAACACCAAACATGACAAAAAAGATTGGTTATTAGAGGAGTTACCATTTGTAGGTGGGGCAAACATGTGACCTGAAGAACCAATTGACAGTCAGCAGGGGCTGATAGGAAGGTGCCATTTCCCGGTCGCAAAAGATCTGAGGGGCATATTATCAAGAAATATTTTGCCACTTTAGCGGCACATAACGCCGAAAAAGCGGTGATTTTTTCATCACACGATCAACAAGAAAACGCTAACATGCTTTAGCGCTTATTTTCTTGAGATATCTGCCGTTTTTTTTGCTTTGCATGTCAGCGATATTTATCGCTAATAACATGCAAAGAAGGCGTTACCAATACAACATGAAAACAGTCGCAAACACAACTTCGCACTCTTAACAATGTGGCAACGGACCCGCTGTTATTGCAGAAATGTAACACCTGTTTAAAAGTTGGCTTATCCATGTTTTGTATTGGAGGTGGATTGTGTGGCTAAGTTCACACTTAGCTATTAGCAAGCTTTTCATTAGAGCTTACTAATTATTGCTTGATTTCTCACACTATTGCTTCTTATCACCGTTTATGCTGGATTTGACATCGCCTCTGCCAAAAGCGTTGCTAATGCGCCGCTAACACAGCAATGTCAACCAGCGATAGACGACGATAAAAGAAAACGTGCTAAGCGCGATTTGCAATAATTATCGCATTCTGTTGCTAATATGCCCCAGAGTGAGGTAAAAGTTTTTCAGGCGAGCAGGCTATGAGGAAGAACAAGGACAGTACAAACATGCACTTATTTTTTGCTGAGTCTTTACTACTGTACTTTAATTACAATGTACGTCTGTAAAATGAAACAGTGGTCTCAATGTGCCTGTAAACCTTAATTAAGCAGACCCTCCATCAAAGGTTTCCTGGCAAAATGAGAGTAATAATCATTATGCAACCTAGTTTAGCAATGTTTTTCTTTTCCTAATTTCCAGGCATCTTGCCACTTTTTGTTGTCCTGGCATCATAAAATGTTTTTTAGTATGCCACATTTAATAATTATTTAAAAGCCCTGGCTGTATGTGTATTTTAAAATACTACAGCGCAAACATGTTTTTGGTAGAAGAAAAACGTGACTGCCTCCATAAATTCCCCGCAAACTCATAACATAGATGACACTGCTGTCCCATGACTTACAAGTGACGTACTACATTTAAGCGGGTGCTAAATTACTAACTCTACCTATGTGTTTCTATTTTAAAACAATTTATTTGTCTTTTAATCCTAGTTCTTCATCCTGGGTATCAGATTTAATCTATATTCAATGTTTGTGTTTAGAGCAGGCCAAACCCCAAAGGGCACCTGAGCACTGTACAATGAGCAAAAACATAATAATAACAAGCAAAACGCAATAGAAATAGTGATAAGAATGGAGAGTCCGGAGTTGAGTATTTTAGAAAATAGGTTTCTTTAGAGAAGTGCAAAAGGACATACAAACTCCCTTACAGTTCCACCTGACCCTATAGAGTATCCCTCACTAGCATTGGGACATGACGGAAATCAAAGAGGGGTGGCTAGTAGAATATTAATATAAATGCCAGGTAATCAATGGAATTATTAGCAAGGAATGTGTTGGACCTGACATTTTTGGCATGGTTTTCCCCTAACTTTTTGCCTTCAATCCATCACTTTTTGCTTTCTTGTTTTTTGTTGGCTTTAGGACTCTGCACACCTTACTACTGCAAACCAGTGCTAAAGTGCTAGTGCACCCTCCTTGAAACATGGCAGAATTGTCTTACACCCAATTGGCCTTTTTAATTTACTTGTAAGTCCTTACTAAAGTGGTACTGCAGGTACCCAGGGCTTGTAAATTAATGCTGCTAGTGGGTTCGAAACACTAATTGTGCCATCCACTTAAGTAGCCTTTTAAAAACATGTCTCAGGCTTGCCATTGCAGTCTGTGTGTATAGATTTAAACTGCCATTTCGATCTGGCAAAAAACCCTTTGCCAGGCCTTAACCTTTCTTTTTTAATACACATAAGTCACCCCTAGGGTAGGATCTAAACAGCCCATAGCAGGGCCGGTCTTAGGAATTGTGGGGCCCTGGGCGAAATGGAAGATGCGAGGCCCCTCTAATTTTCATGTGACATCACATCCGGGGCCGGCGGCGGGGCCTCCCTGAGAAACACACACACTCTCGATATTATTAGACGGACGGAAGAATGCACTGTGCTGTGCTCACCACTGCGCAGCGCTTTTCACCAGGCCATCATCATTTATTATTCCCGCAACTGCGGGGCCGGCGGCGGGGCCCCCCTGAGCGCGAGGCCCTGGGCAGCTGCCCATACCGCCCATGGCTAGGACCGGCCCTGGCCCATAGGACAGGGTGCTCTGTATTTAATAAGTTGGTCATGTATGTTTGACTTTTACATATCCTGGTAGTGAAAGAATCTTTAATTTGTTTTTTACTACTGCAAGGCCTGTCTCTCCAATAGGATAACATGTGGTTGCCTTATTACATTTAATAAGTGATAACTTTCAATTTGAGCCTGTAGGAACGGGAACTTGGTCTATAAGAATTGTCTTTTAAAACCCTCTTTAATGCTAGAGTTGTATTTTAAGTTACAATCCTGAAAATGCAGGGGGGCACTAGTGAACCCGGCTTCCATACTGAAAAGCTTTGCAAGCTATCAAAAATCCCGCAGGTATCAAGGTTGAAAAAAGGAAGGTGATTGCATTGTGACAATAGAGGAACACACTGGCTGACCCGTGACACAGTGAGCAGCGATACACCGGGGTGAAGTGCGCTGCAGACTGAGCCCGGACCAAAATGGCGGCCCTTGAGGCTCCACGGGCTGTACGGTTGAAGGACCCCTGGGAGCAGGAGTAGAGTGGAGCAGAAAAAGCACTCAGAGGATCAAGACACAGGCCACGGCTCCCCTCCTGATTGGAGGTAAAAGATCGGGAGGCTTGATGTGCCCTACAGAGTAACAAGGCAAAAAAAGGCAAAACGAGGAGGCTGGGGCCGTCATGACAGAGACGGGAAGGGCAGTGGCACGCCAGACAGCAAGAAGGCCAGAAAAGAGTCTGGCGGACCGAAGGGTTGCGTGGAGGGCAGCGCTACCACCCTGGCATCGGGCCACGATCAAACAAGTGGCCAGGCTGCCTGGCTGTGCATTAAGAAAATGCTATGGTGCACAGAGAGTAGAGAGGAGCAAGGAGGCCAGAAGCAGAGAAGCCTCTGATGTGGTGCCTCGGATCAGGTGGTAAGTCCGCTGCTCTCCCAACTTTTACACACAAGGAGCGGCCTAGTCGGAGCGGCTGTGGACCCAGTGAGAGGCCGCCATTGTGGGTGGGACTGGCACACAGCAGGTGAGGAACACAGCGGGGGGAGCCTGATAGTGAGCTGTGGGAGGCCCCCGCGAAGACAGGATGGCGTGGATGCTGATCGTAGCAGAGCTGCTGTGGATGTAGACCTACCCAATCTGGTCCCTTGAGTGCCCTGCAGTAGGCTTGCATGTCGGCCTGGGCGGCAAAGTGCCTGCACCTGTGGACTGCTTAGCATCAATGGAGCCTGGGAAGGAGCAGTAGTGGGCTCCGAACGGGAGATGGACAGGTGAGCGGGCCCAGGAAAGAGGCGATAGACAAGAGGAGCAAAGAGTGGACCCACAAACATACTACAGTGATCAGGATAGCCAGTAAGAGGAGATCTGACATATTGACATTGGCCCTCCTGAAGAAAGCCGGGTCAGAGGTGGCCTAGCAAAATGGCAGGGGAGCCTCCCTCCTTGGCTATCTGTCGGCGATCCCAGCTGAAGGGGGTACTAGCACGCTGGCGCACGGTGAACGAGGGCAGCTGCCCACCCACTGAATTAGGAGCAAGGGTTTTGCCTGGCGAGACACATGCCCCTTGCCTGACAAACTAGATTGCCGGTGTAACAGAGCTGGGACCCCTCCCTATGCTATGCAGTGAGGCTCATGAGAGGCTCGGAGGCCTGCACATCTGGGAGCCCTGGTGCCCCCAGGGAGAGAGTGGCTGGGCGAACCTACTGATGTAGAACTGACAAGTACCCTGGTGTGCGAATAGTGGCATAGAACTGACATTGGGAAGTCAGATACCCGACAAAATAAGCTGACCTTCGAACAACGCAGACCTCCCAAGAACATTGGCCCAATGGAGAATGAACAGTCAGAGCTGAATATGAGTGCCACGTCCACATAGGAGCCGGAGATTTGTAACCTGTTCAGAGATCTCGAGCAATCTTTCACAGCCATCGACCAAGAAATTGATTCTATGGCTGACAGACGGGATAGGTTAAAGGACAAGGTGTCCAGCCACGACAAAGGCATCGGGCAGGTCGAGCAGCACACATCCACGCTGGCAGATGATGGAGTGACGATGCGGGGAAAAATGCTTAGCATAGAAAAAGTCCTGGAAGTGATCAGGAAAAAGAACGAGGATTTGGAGGCCCGATCGAGACAAAATAATGTGTGCATCGTGGT
This sequence comes from Lissotriton helveticus, assembly GCF_964261635.1. Classification (NCBI taxonomy): domain Eukaryota; kingdom Metazoa; phylum Chordata; class Amphibia; order Caudata; family Salamandridae; genus Lissotriton; species Lissotriton helveticus. The sequence goes on along the minus strand of NC_136059.1, from coordinate 2,134,022,148 downwards.
AATCCCGGTTCCACCTCCATGACCAGAGCTGAAGATTATGTTGAGGAAATGCAGTAGTCCCTATATGGGGACTCCCTGTTGGCGGTCTGCATAGTAGAGGGGTCATCTCAAGGCCTCCACCGGGCACCCTGGCCAGGCCGATAATCGCCTGCCTGCTAAACTACAGAGATAGGGACACTGTTACGTAGAGCCAGAGACCAACAAGAAACTGTTTATCAAGGTAATACTGTATCTTTCTACCTGGACTTCACCCTTGCTGTACCGGTGGCAAATAGAGAGTTTATACAGGTGAATTGGATCCTCTGGACACAGGATGTTAAGTACGCTCTTCTTTATCCAACAAAATTACTTATTTTCCATAAAGGCAAATCATGGTACTGCACTGACCCTAAATTGGCCCCCAAATTTGCATGAGCTCTACGACTAATTAAACCGCCCTGGTGATCGGAGAGGACGGCGAAAGAGGAGGACTGTCTCAGCGAAAACGACTAACGTATTGAGCACTGCTGACCCAGGGAATTGCTGGTACTGGGCTGGACTAGCTGGGCGTCCCTTCCCCACTTACAGAGATGCTTGGCTCACCCTTCATGGTTTTCATGAACCTGCTTGATATGTACTGAACAGTTCTGTCTGCTTCACTCGAAGCTGGGGGTTCCCCTAGCTTTGTCAACTGCGTCCAGCCACCCAGCATCCATTAGTTGAGAAGCGCTGGGCTCCTAGCGCTTCCCCCACAGGGATGATTCTTACTCTCTTTCTTTTACTGTGGGAGGGGGTTGTAATTCAGCCAGGTTGAGTGGCAGTAGTGGGTGAGGGTGGAGTTACCGGGGATTTGTTAGTTCACTACAATGTTGCTATTCCTTCTCTGCCTTCCATTTCTTTCTTTCCCTTTCTTTGCTGACCTCCTCTAGTCATACAGCATTGGGCAATGAGCCTGTTAAGCACAATTGAGATTGCTGCAGGGAATCTGGGTGCTCCTGAGGTGAATGTGACCACATTAAAACCAATACCCTGGAATGTCTGTGGACTGAATGACATAAGGAAAGTGAGGCTGGTAGCAATGTATCTCAACTGGCATGGGGCTGATATCAGTTTCTTGCAAGAATTTAACTTGATGGGGAACAATTGTATGCACTTGCGTGCAGGGTGAATTGGTGAGAAACATGTTGGAGGCTATTCCAACTATGCGAGAGGGGTTGTGATTCTCAATAGATATGGAATGCCTTGGTGCACCATATTGATCTGTGCGACCCGCAGGGGAGATATGTAATGCTGATGGCACACTGAGGGGAAACCCAATTAGACTCATATCGGTATACAACCCTAATGTTGATTACCCTAATTTTTTAGTGGAGGCTTGGAGGTTGATAGACATGCTGGGCCTGGGTGCGGTCTCATGAAGAGGGGACTTCAACATAATTTTAGACCCTGACAGGGATAGATTGGGTGGCGCCCAGAGTCCTCACCCGTGGGTGGCGACACAACTGCAGAATATTATGAAGGATTATGACCTGACTGATATATGGCGCTACCAACATGCACATCGTGAGGAAGGTATGTGTGTATCCTTGGCGACCCCACGTGGTCCAGAATAGATTTTTGGTTGACCTTGAACGATGTACTTGCATAGGTCTCCAAGGTCACCCACCTGGGCAGAACCCTATCCGAACATTCCCCGGTATTACCTGAATTCACCTTGCCAGGCGCTCCCAGTAGAGCGTTTAGCTGGCAACTCCCATCAGGTGCCTTGCGCAACCATGTTGTTTTGAGAGGCCATTCGAAATGCGATAGTAGAATACTTTGCACTGAATGAGAGCATGGTAAAATCCCTATCCACACTCTGGGAGGCATTTAAGTCTGTAATCAGGGCGGAGTGTAACACGAAGCAGGCAGGAATATTGCGCTCATTGCAGGGTGATCTCCGGTGCCTCCAGGAGGAGATATGGGACCTAGAAAGTGAATTATTTGTCAGTACTAAAAATGAGATCCTTGGGGAGATTAGGAGTAAGATTGCTGAGTTTGAGGAGGCTGCCATAAGGGAGAGGCACTATCTAGGGAGGCGCCTGCCAGGAGGTATGGAGAGGGAGACCGAGTAGGCAAAACATTTGCAGGCCTAATTAAAAAACCAAGGGCAAACGATTACATTAGCCAGCTATGTACAATGGACAGTAAGATGGTGATTGGCCAGGCCGCTGCCCAGGCAGTAATTATATACTTGTATTCCTTACTGTACGGGGCTAGGCAAAATGCCACCCACCTGGATCTTGCGTTCTTTGACTCTATCCAGCTGCTCTGGTGAGAGGGAGGCCACCATAGTTATTTAGATGAGATGTTTTCAGAGGTGATTGGGGTCATCCGAGCCTTGCCCAAAGACAAGCCCCAGGATTGAACGACCTGACAGCCACTTTCTATAAAGAATTTGCATGGCTGCTGGCATCACCTCTCAGAAACATGTACGATGAATCACTGGAGCAAGGGGAACTCCCCCCCCTCGCTCCGGCAAGTGCTTATCATCATGATTTTAAAACCAGATAAAGATCCTCTGCTATGCGACTCGTATAGGCCGTTATCAATGATTAATCTGGACAATAAATTCTGGTTAAACTCATTGCGGCACGACTACTCCCGCTCTTGCCCCTTGTGCTGTGTCATGACCAGTGCTGCTTTGTTCCTGGGAGAGACACTTCTCACAACCTGCGCACATTTTACGTGACTATGCAACAGATAGATCCCTCAATTCAGGCGGCTACAATATTTCTGGATGCCACCAATGCATTTGATGCCTTGGAATGGCCCTGTAGTTTGCCCTCCTGGGTCGCCTGGGTGTTAGCCCTAAATTTCTTAAATTGATTGCCCTCCTGTGCTTCTTTCCGACGGCAAGACTTAGGGACACTGGGGTGGTCTCCCCTCCATTTCCCTGTGTCTCGGGTAAACAGACAGGGAGGTCTGTTATCCACTCTTCTTTTGGCTATAGCCTTGGAGCCTTTGGCTGCCAGACTGAGACAGCATCATGCACATCGTAACCTGGCATTTATCCCAAGGTTAATTCTGGTATCTCTGTATGCCGACAACGTGACCGTGTATGTTAAACGCCCAGCAGAAAACTTAGACCCTCTAACTTGGGAAATTACAAGATTCAGCGGCCTCTCAGGCGTAACCATCAATTGGGGAAAACCGACTATTTTTTAGTTGACGACAGCCACTGAAAGGTTTCAGTCGGAATATCCCCTCAGCTGGGGGGAGGGCCACTGAAATATCTGGGGGTCTGGTTGATCCGGAATACTGAGGAGCTATGACAATATAACTATGGGAGACTCATGGACTGGCTTGAGACCTGGTTAGGGCAGTGGGCCGCATTGCTGCTGTCCCTGGCAGGATGATTGGCAAAAGCTAAAATGATTGTGCTTCCCAAGTTTCTTTATGTGCTTGTTAACCTCCCGCTCCCTCTTAACACAACTTTCAGGTGCAGACTGGGCTCGAACTTGATACGTCTTGCTTGGGCTGGAATACAGCCCAGAGTTTTGTGGGAGACCCTGACACTGCCCTTTGAACAGGGAGGCCTAGGGGCTCTACTACAATTGAGCCCAAGCCCAGTTTGGATTGTATTAGTTCTTTCTCCCTCAATTCATGGTGCATAAGGCACCGGAACATGATCAAGCGACCCCTACACCACTGCATATGGCCCTGTACAGACCACAGACCAGGCTGCGCTCAGCATTGGACATGGTGGGTGCACGGTGTGGGCCTGACGGGAGCTGAGACACAGGGCACATTGTAGGTGTTGTATGCCCCCTCTGTACCCCTGACACAACATCCAGAATTGCCATTTTCAGAAGATGCGGGTGCATGCCAAAGACTAAGCAAGCTCCGTCTTCACGCTATAGCCTATGCATTCCCCAAGGGCCCATTTGTACTGCCGGACAGTGCTTGCAGGGGAAACCACAGGGTTGCTCAAGAGAAGTACGTATTACCAGCCCCACGTAACGCTGCATGCCTGATCGACTCTTTCTCTATGGCAGCCCCTACGTTCCAGGTTCTGGAAGACTTCTTAACTATCCATCACCACGCAAACCTATCTCTTGTTTATACATGGGTATGAAGCGTGATGCACCAGTGTGTACTCCTGCAGGCCGAGGCGATAGGAGGTGATACTGGGTTCCCCCATGGAGCATAAGTAGTGGCATATTGCTGCTTGCAAGCTAGAGAGCTGTCCACTAACTATAGGCTTTACATAGCACTAGTTGCATTACATGAGGACACATTCATTTTTTTGTTAAGCATAGGAAGATTAAATGATTTGCCCAGAATCACAGAATGTTCAGCATCATTGCCGAGACTCAACCCCAGTTCTCCAGATTCGAGTTTGACCGCCATAGCCTTTGGTCGATGTTTTCTTTATCATCCTAGTGTCTGAAACTTGGCACGCAAATGCGCTGATGTTAAACTTGTGTCCATAATGATAATCAATAAAAAAGAAACGAAAAAAAAACAACTCTGAAAATGCCACTTCTAGAATGTTGGCAGTGACTTGTCCTAATCATTTGGGGTCTGCAACCTGTATCCTGGGTCATATGGCTAGGTGTAGCTGGCAGTTGGTATTTGTGGACTACTTCCAGATATTAGAACATAGGGGGAACAGGCATTAATTAGTGCCATGGGCCATCTTTGTCAGGAGAAGGGGTAGGAGCTGTCATCTGCACATTTACACATCACAAAGGCTCTACCACAGCACACTTACAAAGGGTATCATACTAGACATGCTGGGGCCAGGGCAGGCAGGAAATAAATTCCAGACACCTCTTTAGGGTGAAAGCTCTAGAAGCTTCTCCCACTTTTAATTGGGCACCAGGTATAAATATTGGACCCTCAGAACCAACTCTTCAACAGCATCAGAAGGACTGCTCTGCTGCTCTGCTGCAAGAAGGACTGCTACTCTGATTCCTGCTGCTCTGATTCCCACTACTCTGCTGCCCTTATTTGTTGTTGAAGTTTTATAAAGCACGAACTCCACAGGAAGGTATCAGAGCGCTTTACATGAGCACCAGTTGCGTTACAGATGGACACATTCATTTTGTTAGGCACAGGGAGATTACATGATTTGCCTAGAATCTCAGGATATCGAGCATCCCTGCTGAGACTCAAACGCAGTACCTCAGCTTTGAGGTCAATCGATCCAGTGGTCAGGCTAAATCCTCTCCCAGGACCACTAGCGAGTCTCCAATGGCCTCCTGATCAGAGCATCATGGACAGAAAAGGCTCCAACCACCTTGTACTCTGGACCTGGACTCTGCCTGCTGTGTTCCTACCCCCAAGTGGAGCCAACACAGTACTGGACACTTTAAGTGGGCCTGAAGGTGCTCTGCCAGCCCAACTGTGGTTCTAGCAGAAGTGATGTAGCGCGATGTATCGCCTGGAAGCTCCAAATTGGAGCTGCCTCTACACATCACATTCCCAGTGAAGTATCCCTCAGCTCCTCAGAACCACAGTTAAGTGATGCATCCTTGATGCAGGATGTCGCATCGCAGTCTTGCAGCTCCTTGGAACTGCCACTGCTTGATGTATCCTCAAATCAGGACTTAGCATTGCAGTCCAGCAGCTGCTTGGAATCAGCTCTGCTTGATGGGAAACAGCCTTTACATCGCATGCTTTACATCGCATGCCATTACTACGCGGTCGTTACACCGATCGGGTTGTTACATCGTGAACAGTGACTTGCTGTAGGGGGCAGAAGGTGATAGATTTACAATCCAACACCTTCCCTGCTGTTGCACAAACTGGAGTTGGAAAAGTAAATTATACTATTCCTAAGTCCAGAGCACCCCCTACCGTAAGTCGTTGTAACAACTTGCAATGTAATGATTCGCGATGTAACAACGCAGTAACGACTGCATTGAAATGGCATGTGATGTAAAGCATGCATAGTAATGACATATATTCCTTCTTGATGCATCCTTGACATAGAACTTCACCTCATAGCCCCACAGCTCCTTGGAACCACCATTGAGCAATGCAACCTCAACGCAGGACCTCACAGTGCTCCGCAATAATTTACTTTGTTTAGTGGGCCTTACATGTTCCCTGTATCTTGCACACGCTTAAACGTGTTATGTTTTCCCGGTCTGCCGCAATGGCACAACCAGATAACCCTAGTTGGCCCTTATGCTTTTTAGCACTATCTTTAACTAAATGTTTAAAATTACATGGTTCTACTCATTGGCGTTTTGTTAGTTTGGTGTCAAATCTTTATTAAATTTTTCACTATTTTTCTAAATTGGTTTGGGATTTTTCTTTGCATTGTTTTTTCACTTTATTACTGTTTGAGTGCTGTATAAACACTTTACACATCGCCTCAAAGCTAACTCTACTACTTTTGTGCCAGCTACCTGAGGGTTAAATACAGGTTAATTTTGGGTTTGGTTGTGTTTTACCCTGACAAGTATTGTGTTTTCTGCTTGAGTAGGGTTTCACCCCAACCCTTAAACAGTAACCCATTTTCTTACATAATGCATTTAAATTTGTGAAAGGAGTAAATGACAGGAGAGAGTAGAAGAGAGAAGGAAAAATTACAGGCATACACAGCACCAGCTAAGGGGCAAGAGGTCACTAAAGTGCTGAAAAGAAGAGATGATGACGGAAAAACGGCTATTTCAGGTAATTTCGAAAGCCACGAGTAAAGATATTAGGCAGAGCCCTGGAGGAAAGGATTCATCCTGAGATACAACATAATAAAGATGGAGTCAGGGTACTTTGTTTCTTGAAGTGTGATGAGTATATTTGTAGCATTTTGTTGACCCCCAGATAGTAACTCTGCCAGTTAAAACGGAAAATGCAGGCTTATGTATGCAAAGCCGTTAGTTTAAAGATCTATCTAGCATCAATAGGGAGCTAATAAAGTGAGATCAGGACCCAGGTTAAGACTTTCAAGTAATGGAAAACTTGTGTGCTATTGCAAGTAATGGCACCAAAAGGATGCTATTGAGCCCCTATATATAGGAGCAAGAAGGGTGTATTGTTTATTTTCCACAGAACCAGAGCATGCCTGTCAATTTATATTTGACTTCAAGAATATATAGAATGGGTAATTGTGAATATAGGGGATGTTTTTCACCAAGGTGTTCTGTGCATTATCAGATAAACAAGAAGAGTGAAGCTCAAGTTGTCTGTGATGACACTTAAAACCTGATTTCACTTTCACTCTTCAATCATTTTATTTTATAAATAACCCACCCCTTTTTTCAGCTCAGATGAGGAGTACAGAGGCAGAGGATTTTCGAGGACCCATGCATAACAAGGAGTCCTATCACTCAATCCCATGTCAATACAAGAAGATACATCCTTACCCGTTGTCCTGCAATTCACCTATTCAACCCCTGCAATATTCTCCCTCACTCCAATAAAAATGAAAATAATCCATACCTAGCATCATTTGCAAGTTCACCAGACTCATTAGCTTGTAAAAGACTTCAAACACTTCAAACTCTACGGTGGAGAGCAGGTCAATGAAAAAAACATTCCTGCAGAGTAAGAGCCAATGTTTTGAATGTCAGGTAGATCAGTTACAATGCACCAGGCCCATTAGGACCAGCCATCGTAGTAGCATTTCCGGTTCAGTAGAGGCATAGACGGCGTAAATACCTTGCATATGCTTAGGTTTAGCATATGAACGAGCATATGAACGAGTCATGGGGCAGCAGTGTCATCTATGTTATGAGTTTGTGGGGAATTTATGGAGGTAGTCACGTTTTTCTTCTACCAAAAACATGTTTGCGCTGTAGTATTTTAAAATACACATACAGCCAGGGCTTTTAAATAATTATCAAATGTGGCATACTAAAAAACATTTTATGATGCCAGGACAACAAAAAGTGGCAAGATGCCTGGAAATTAGGAAAAGAAAAACATTGCTAAACTAGGTTGCATAATGATTATTACTCTCATTTTGCCAGGAAACCTTTGATGGAGGGTCAATTGAGATTGCTGCAGGGAACCTGGGAGCTCCATGTGACCACATTAAAACCAATACCCATGAATGTCTGTGGACTGAATGACATAAGGAAAGTGAGGCTGGTACCAATGTATCTCAACTGGCATGGGGCTGATATCAGTTTCTTGCAAGAATTTCACTTGATGGGGAACAATTGTATGCGCTTGCGTGCAGGGTGAATTGGTGAGAAACATGTTGGAGGCTATTCCAACTATGCAAGAGGGGTTGTGATTCTCAATAGATATGGAATGCCTTGGTGCACCATATTGATCTGTGCGACCCGCAGGGGAGATATGTAATGCTGATGGCACACTGAGGGGAAACCCAATTAGACTCATATCGGTATACGACCCTAATGTTGATTACCCTAATTTTTTAGTGGAGGTTTGGAGGTTGATAGACCTGCTGGGCCTGGGTGCGGTCTCATGAAGAGGGGACTTCAACATAATTTTAGACCCTGACAGGGATAGATTGGGTGGCGCCCAGAGTCCTCACCCGTGGGTGGCGACACAACTGCAGAATATTATGAAGGATTATGACCTGACTGATATATGGCGCTACCAACATGCACATCGTGAGGAAGGTATGTGTGTATCCTTGGCGACCCCACGTGGTCCAGAATAGATTTTTGGTTGACTTTGAACGATGTACTTGCATAGGTCTCCAAGGTCACCCACCTAGGCAGAACCCTATCCGAACATTCCCCGGTATTACCTGAATTCACCTTGCCAGGCGCTCCCAATAGAGCGTTTAGCTGGCAACTCCCATCAGGTGCCTTGCGCGACCATGTTGTTTTGAGAGGCCATTCGAAATGCGATAGTAGAATACTTTGCACTGAATGAGAGCATGGTAAAATTCCTATCCACACTCTGGGAGGCATTTAAGTCTGTAATCAGGGCGGAGTGTAACATGAAGCAGGCAGGAGTATTGCGCTCATTGCAGGGTGATCTCCGGTGCCTCCAGGAGGAGATATGGGACCTAGAAAGTGAATTATTTGTCAGTACTAAAAATGAGATCCTTGGGCAGATTAGGAGTAAGATTGCTGAGTTTGAGGAGGCTGCCATAAGGGAGAGACACTATCTAGGGAGGGAGGCGTCTGCCAGGAGGTATGGAGAGGGAGACCGAGTAGGCAAAACATTTGCAGGCCTAATTAAAAAACCAAGGGCAAACGATTACATTAGCCAGCTATGTACAATGGACAGTAAGATGGTGATTGGCCAGGCCACTGCCCAGGCAGTAATTATATACTTGTATTCCTTACTGTACGGGGCTAGGCAAAATGCCACCCACCTGGATCTTGCCTTCTTTGACTCTATCCAGCTGCTCTGGTGAGAGGGAAGCCACCCTAGTTATTTAGATGAGATGTTTTCAGAGGTGATTGGGGTCATCCTGTAGAAAAGTCAGCCCATAACGCACCGGATGCCCAGGCTGCTGGCGCAAGGCGCCTCTTAGTTCCCATCGTAAATAATTACCAAATGAAGAGACGGGCACTGGAAGTAGGAAAACAAGAATAGAGTTTTATTTCTCATGAGGAGAGCATGTCATTTGGGACACTCGCCTAGTGTCTTCGGGAGGTGCTCTAACAAGTTTCTCTGAGGCTTCGTCTTTTATACACAGGTTTGTGGCACACAAGCATCCTTTATTACAATCAAGACATTGTGAAGTACGAAGATATTCCAACACGTGGCTACAGTAGGGGTCCTTATCCTCCATACAATAGGAGGGGGCTGTCATGCAGCTGAGTGTTCTGCTGATTCCTTTGGAATGTGTGCTCCTGATCGAATCTCAAGGGGTGGGGAGGTCAGGATCAATAGTGGCTCTTTTCAAGAGAGGCGAGTGCATACAGTAGTGGGCAATAAACTGTATCCTCAGGCTAAGGGATGACCAGTGGTCCATGTAGACAATTAGGTTCAGAAGAAGAGGTCATCAAAGGAGGGGTATTCATGGAGGGAAAGGAGGTGTTGGTCAGGCGCGGGGTGCGATTTTCAGAGACAGAGTCATGCGGGAGGGGAGGGCTTATGACTTGTGCATGTGAGAGCGGGGGCGGTCAGGGTGCATGGGGGAAGCTTGCAGGGTCAGGGAAGGGGCGCTGGTGATCGATCGCAAACAGAGAGACCATGGTACCTAAAATGGCTGTCGTGTACGTGTGTGCATGGGTCTATGCTAGGGGATAACACAGTCAGTGTTTTAGCGATATCTGTTCTGCTTACAACAAGGGGTACTGTGAACACAAATGAACGCCGCTTATGTACATACACATTGCTATTTTCAACAGTCGCCGCTTTTTTACATAAGCAAGTTCAAGTACACAGTCGATGTGATAGGCAGAATGCAATACATGTTAATTTACATTTGTTGGGTTCTTCATACAAGCCTAGAGATCGGCATAATATTTAGTCGGTGTAGAATCAAGAAAAAATGTTCCGACACATTATAAAATCAGGTTCACATTTTCTCTCCAGTGACATCAACATACAGGAAAAATGCTCTGATACCTTCGGGTCTTGTCAGTACTATAAGAGACTTTTGAAAAACTAACTACATGAGTGACCGATGAAACATTTTAAAAGGCAATACAAAATGGTTGAGGGAGGGATTCAATTCGCAAGGGGTGAGTAGAAAGTTCTGGAAAGGGGGAGGGTCTTTGTCGCAATGTCTTTTAACAGAGTCCGTTCTTCTTTTGTTGGCGCTGCTGAGCACCGGCGGTGGAGCTATAGGTCCAGCTCTGATTCATCCTTACACGTTGCAGGGTGCGATCAGTCCTCTGCTGTTAGATCACAGTCCTGTTTTCTAACTGATCTACTTAGGGGTGCCTTATGCTGGGCACCTGCGTGTCTTTCTTTTTCCGTGGCAAAACCTCATTCTATAGTCAAAAGTTTATGCGAAAAGGGTGAGTTTGTTGGATAATCGAGGGAAGAGAGGGCGGAGTGGGGCCAGATTTTTGAACACACCAAGGGACCAAGGGAGCAAAGGACAACGAGCAGGCAAGCCCAACAGTCGGACTCAAAAGGGGACGGGGGACTTCAGGCACGAGTGGGTCAGCGAGTCGAGGGCTTCAAGGCAGCCCTTCATTCCTCCATCTGCTGAGTTTGAAAGTTATGCCTCGTCCCGCGTCTCGTTGCTCTGCGGCTCCACCTTTGGTTGCGGTCACACGTGCTCCATGATCTGTGGCCAGGCTGTGCGTCACGTCCAGCTCCTCTCCTCCGGTGATTGTATCTTTGAATGGGTAGAAAACAAGTTTTAGAAAAACTGGCAGGAGAAGACATTTATACATCTCAATTCCGTCCCCAATCCTGCGTAGGTGGGGGATATGTTCATTGATCACAGTCAGAAGTCGTCACTTATAGAGTCTGTAGGAGTGCATTGTTATTGATTTCATAGACCTGTGTGGCGTTCATGCGCGATGTATGGTGAGAGGAATTGGACTTTTATACATGGTGTATTATCTCATCACTCAAAACTCGAGCCCCTATGTAGAGACTCACCCTTTTTCATTGTAACCCAAGTACTGACAGTCTTACACTTCCCTTCGGGGTCTGCTAACTCTTGCAAGCAGGGGCGTTATCGTCATGAAGAAGGGGGAGGGGGCGGATGTTAAACATGGCTTTCCTGGGGAAGGACCGTTAATCAAGGTCATCAATTACGTTTCGTGGGTAGCTGACATGAGGCTAGGGTTAATCGGGGCGCGTGGGTGCTTTGGACAGGGAGCTGGGGTCGATCGGGAGAAGTGGGGTACTCTGGACATCCGCACTTAGGTGTAGGGGGTGGGGCAATCGGGGCATTGGGGATCGTATTTCTAACGAACTGAGAAACAGAAGACCATTGACGTTATAGTTCCCTTATAAAAGGCCAGATTAGGGGACGTCCGTCGTCTTACCTGTCCTTTCCTTCATTACCAACTCGGGTTCTATCGTTTTGCAGAAAGGAGAGGTAGTAATATGGCAAGTCACAATCGTTTTGGTTTTGGTCAATTTTGCTGAACACCTTTGCGTTCGAGGAAACTCAATTATGTTTTGTGCCGGAGGGGCACAACGTCACCATACAAGAAAATAGGAAACAGGGGGCTTTTGGAGAGAGAGAGAGAAAGAGAGAGAGAGAGAGAGAGAGAGAGAGAGAGAGAGACCGCACTTTAAATGGTCCATTCGGTACACGTATGACATGGAGAGAGAAAGAGAGAGAGAGAGAGAGAGAGAGAGAGAGACGTGTACAATAATGGGCCACTCAGTGCGCGCACAACACAGAACAACAGGGGTTAAGTCATACGGAAACACAGGCAGAGGGATGACGTAGATCCATGCATCACGTACACACAAACTCAGACGGGGGAGACAGTACATGTATTATATACAAAAATCCAAGACAAAACATAGAACAGTTATTGGCCAAAATGATCTCCTCCTGTACGCTGCGCATTCTCAGTATCCTAAGCTCTCTTTACTTTTCCTTCTCTTTTTATTGTCGGCTGCCTTTACTGGAGGTTGTGGTTGCGCACACTTACGTCTCTGCCACTTAGTCATGAACTAACCTGGTCGGGCTAATGCTCACGGTGGTATTTTCGAGTCATTTTAGCAAATGTGTTGCCAGGCTGAGACAATAGTCGGTGTCAGTTGGAGAACAATGGGGCAGCTTTGAGTTACATGTCTATGAGGATGCGAAAAAGGAGGTAGTAGGCTTTTAAATATTGGCAATATCCCTAGTCCTCTCGGCGGAGGATACTTCTGTAATACTTGTGTCTGCCTGAGGCACTCCGTAAGGAGGGTAACCTACTCCGTTTCAGGAAAGCCCTGAAAACCAACCTTTTCAGAACAGCACACAACCTAGGGTAAATCCTGTCTCTTCCTCTACCCTTCTCAGTACCCTGGTTATTATGTCATGAGGTAAAAGCGCCCTGAGACCTGCAGGTGATTTGGCGCGATATAAACCCGCAATAACAAATAACAAATAACAAATAAACCTTACCTCGAAATACCCTAAACTTTTCCCTACTTAGTTAAAAGTAGGAATGTGTTGCATTATTCGGGGTTTGTCGTGATTAGGTACCATAATCAAACGCCTTTTTCCCGTCTCTTCGTTCGTTAGATCACCATTTTCCTTTTCATATCTTTAATCGATGTTCCAAAGTGACCTGCAGAAAGAGGGAAAAAGAAGGGGGCGGGGCAACATTTAAAACACATCAGCGCGCATAAACCCAAAAAAGGCTTTTACTTACTACATACTCGGTCTATCTCCACGGAGGGCAGTTCTTGCCAACGCGGCATTTAAGCCCAGATGAACCTTTTAGTGTGTGAGAGATGATTATCGGAAGCCAGTGTGTGGTATTATGGACCGTATGTAGGGAGGCCAGGTGGCACTTCTTCGGGCGACTTAGGGACATTTCAGCACAATTTTCCTGATACAGGTAGCACATAAAGTATAGGCTGAATTCCAGGGTTTTTTAGCGGTTGCTTTAGGCTGTACAAGAATGTGCAAAGTACATACAACAAAAACCTGGACCAGTCATATTAGCACTATTTCTGCGTACTATATGTTTTATCCCTTAACTAATCGAGCTGAGTCATTTCACCTGTATTTTTAGTTATATCGGAAATAGTGATCATTCATTTGAAACTTATCAACTTACTCGTGACAACTACGTTTGCTTTTTTTCAAAAATCTTTAATAAGAATGTCGGTGTACAAATACGGGCCTACAACCCCGTGGGCCGGCCACGGAGCAGGCTGGAACTGTAGATGTGGGGATACTTTATTAGGGGAAAACTTAATGGAGTCGGTGGTCGTTAATTTCCCAAAAAGTGCGGCAAGTGCAATAAAAATCATATCGAATCTTTAGTGTGAGCGAGTATCATAAGCATTGAAATTTCGAACTTTCAATAATCATGATGCGCCAAAACTTAACAACAATTCATTGTCCGAATGTTCAATCGGTACCCATCTCATGTCAATTCATTGTCCTTCATTGTCCGAACACACAATCAGTACCCATCTCATATCAATTCATTGTCCGAGCTGACAGTATACATCCTATATCAATCCATTGTCCGAACTCATAATCAGTACACATCCTATATCAATCTATATGTTTTTTCTTTTTTTTTTTTAAACTTCCTACATATCCTGTGACACTAGGGCTGAGCAATCGGGGTACAATAAGGAGTTGAGAGTTTCATTTGCATCGGCGCCATTTTGGGTGCAGTCAGGCAGATCCAGGCATAGTCTAAATCTCCACTAACTCGTGGTTGGCCCAGAGCTTCCTTTTGGCAGTCCAAAAAGTTCAGTCAAAGGGCAAAAGAAAGGATCGGTGGTCTGAACCATCAGTCAAAAGGGGAGGGAGGCAACAATCTTTTCTACCGGGTCATACCGTGTTTTCACCGGAACTGATCCAAACTGTAGTCTGCAGGATTCTAGTCATTCGAACTGAGGCTGGCGCCAGCATGGGAGCGCCGACGTCCTGCGGCTACATTTCCATCGTTCCGTGGGCAATCATGGCAGTCATTCCCCATCGGGGGTATCTGCGGGAGTCGGGGACTCCCGCGGCTCCTCTAGAATCTTCAGGGACGAGGAGAACTTTTATGAGGGTGGCATCCACAAGCAACCAGGCCATTCCTTCATGCTGGGCCCGCTCTTGCAAGGTCGACCGCCATTTTGAGAGTTCGGCAGCTACCGGCGATCGCGGGGTCAAATGAGCAGGCGGGCTCCAACCTGCCGGGCGAGGTGTCGCAGCATTCGCCACAGTGGATGAACCCTTTTTCCGGGCGCGTGGAGCGCCTAGGGTGCAGCTGGGGAGCCTCCACCTGGGGAGGCGGGAGAGGCTTGTTCGCACCGTCTCTCCCTCCCAGTGCACCCCACGGCGTCTCGCTTGACATTTGTTATGGCCGGACCAGGCGATGAGGATGAGGGGGGGTCGGAGGCATGTGCAAGACATCCCCCCCCCAGGGTTGTCGCAGCCATTATAGAAGAAAGAAGAAACGTCCAGTGCATCTTTTGGGGCGGGCCTCTGGTTGATGGTGGCCGGACGCTCCTTGCCACGGCCCCAGGAACGGGTCCCTTAGTCCATCCTTGGGACAGACCTTGGCGCGTGGCGCCTCTCCTGGGCCTTTCGTGTAGTGGCCTCTCCACTCCCAGGCCCTCCATGGATGCTGGTCCAGACTGGGAGAGAGAGGGGGGGGTCGAGGACACGGACATTCCCCCCCCTGCAACTCTCCAGTGTTGTCGTAGCAGCCACCCCGGCCGGATCCCGTCGGCCTCCGCCTCTTATGATCTCCGGCCGACGGTTGGCAGCAGGACCAGCCCTACATGTGTTGCTGGGCGTAGCCGTAAACCTGTTGCACTTTGGGAGGTTCCAGAATGGGGGCGGATGTCTGCTGACTTGTATCTTTCCCAGGTTGCCGTTATTTGGGCGTGGCAGGCGGTGGGACAGACATGTTTGGAGCAGCGAGGGGCGGTGAAGCCTCGTTGCCTCATGGCCGTCGCAATGTCAAGCTTGGCTTCTCTTATCATTTTCAGGTTTCTTATTACGGGCTTATTTCTAACGTTTCTTGTTTCTAGGACAATAATAGGTTTTATCATTAAGTATTGTTATCGTTTCCTTGTTCGTTATTTAATAAAAAGTTCATCAGTGGCCTACTGATTTCGTTTTCCTATTCCTTTCTTTCCAGGTTGTTTCATGCTAAAGTTTCTGTTAACAGGATACAGTGATCACTTCGTTATTATTGCATATGTCCTTTTCACTAGGGGTGCTCTCTGGTCGGGCCAGATGACCTACCTCTAGTGAATGGTCCGGGTGAGACTGGTGCATCAATCAGTGGGGAGTAGATAGGCATGACAGATTACAACGGGGGACAAAGGTCCGCATTACCTACCCTTTCACTACTTGCAAAGATTTTCCTACGTTTATTTGCAAACAGGGAATACCTCCAAAAAGAACCAATTCCCAAACAGTCAATGTTCGGGCAAACAATCAATCAATGAGGAACGAAATAGGCACGACGGGTTACAATTGGGGGCAAAAGCCTGCGTTACCTACCCTTCACTATCTGCAAAGGGAGAGAGAATATTCCTATTCTTCCCCGTTTGTAGGCAGAGAATGATCCTTAAGAGAGCCAACTTCGAACAATTCAATGCTCGATTCAAACAATCAATCAATGGGGAGAAAAATAGGTATGACGGATTACAATGGGGACAAAAGTCTGCATTACCTATCCTTCACTATCTGCAAAGACTAAACAGAGTATGGCGACTCTGTGCTTGTTTGCAAATTGAGAATCTCTCAGAGACAATAAAGTGAGTAATACTAGTATTTTCAAACAATCAATCAATCAATTTCGCAATTTGTCGTGTGTCATGACCTTACCCGGACCGGACCATGTGGACAGTTCTTCGCCTTCCTTTTTCCAGTGCCCGATCGTTCTCTTTCTCCATGTTTTTTTTTTTCGCAGCATTCCTGTGGGATTCCAGTCAGGACAATAGGTCACTTGAGAGAGGTCCGTTCGGAATCGGTGAAGTTCATTCAATCGGCAGCCGGACGAGGGCCCTCTCAAGGCAGGTATACTCCAATCATTTAGATGTTCACCCCATCGTCTGGACCTCTCTTACCGGACCCTATGTCGCTGATGGACCCCGCGTTGGGACGCCAATTGTAGAAAAGTCAGCCCATAACGCACCGGATGCCCAGGCTGCTGGCGCAAGGCGCCTCTTAGTTCCCATCGTAAATAATTACCAAATGAAGAGACGGGCACTGGAAGTAGGAAAACAAGAATAGAGTTTTATTTCTCATGAGGAGAGCATGTCATTTGGGACACTCGCATAGTGTCTTCGGGAGGTGCTCTAACAAGTTTCTCTGAGGCTTCGTCTTTTATACACAGGTTTGTGGCACACAAGCATCCTTTATTACAATCAAGACATTGTGAAGTACGAAGATATTCCAACACGTGGCTACAGTAGGGGTCCTTATCCTCCATACAATATGAGGGGGCTGTCATGCAGCTGAGTGTTCTGCTGATTCCTTTGGAATGTGTGCTCCTGATCGAATCTCAGGGGGTGGGGAGGTCAGGATCAATAGTGGCTCTTTTCAAGAGAGGCGAGTGCATACAGTAGTGGGCAATAAACTGTATCCTCAGGCTAAGGGATGACCAGTGGTCCATGTAGACAATTAGGTTCAGAGGAAGAGGTCATCAAAGGAGGGGTATTCATGGAGGGAAAGGAGGTGTTGGTCAGGCGCGGGGTGCGATTTTCAGAGACAGAGTCATGCGGGAGGGGAGGGCTCATGACTTGTGCATGTGAGAGCGGGGGCGGTCAGGGTGCATGGGGGAAGCTTGCAGGGTCAGGGAAGGGGCGCTGGTGATCGATCGCAAACAGAGAGACCATGGTACCTAAAATGGCTGTCGTGTACGTGTGTGCATGGGTCTATGCTAGCGGGATAACACAGTCAGTGTTTTAGCGATATCTGTTCTGCTTACAACAAGGGGTACTGTGAACACAAATGAACGCCGCTTATGTACATACACATTGCTATTTTCAACAATCCGAGCCTTGCCCAAAGACAAACCCCAGGATTGAACGACCTGACAGCCACTTTCTATAAAGAATTTGCATGGCTGCTGGCATCACCTCTCAGAAACATGTCCGATGAATCACTGGAGCAAGGGGAACTCCCCCCCCCTCGCTCCGGCAAGTGCTTATCATCATGATTTTAAAACCAGATAAAGATCCTCTGCTATGCAACTCGTATAGGCCGTTATCAATGATTAATCTGGACAATAAATTCTTGTTAAACTCATTGCTGCACGACTACTCCCGCTCTTGCCCCTTGTGCTGTGTCATGACCAGTGCTGCTTTGTTCCTTGGAGAGACACTTCTCACAACCTGCGCACATTTTACGTGACTATGCAAGAGATAGATCCCTCAATTGAGGCAGCTACACTATTTCTGGATGCCACCAATGCATTTGATGCCTTGGAATGATCCTATAGTTTCCCCTCCTGGGTCGCCTGGGTGTTAGCCCTAAATTTCTAAAATTGATTGCCCTCCTGTGCTTCTTTCCGCGGCAAGACTTAGGGACACTGGGGTGGTCTCCCCTCCATTTCCCTGTGTCTCGGGTAAACAGACAGGGAGGTCTGTTATCCACTCTTCTTTTGGCTATAGGCTTGGAGCCTTTGGCTGCCAGACTGAGACAGCATCATGCACATCGTAACCTGGCATTTATCCCAAGTGTAATTCTGGTATCTCTCTATGCCGACAATGTGACCCTGTATGTTAAACGCCCAGCAGAAAACTTAGACCCTCTAACTTGGGAAATTACAAGATTCAGCGGCCTCTCAGGCGTAACCATCAATTGGGGAAAACCGACTATTTTTGAGTTGACGACAGCCACTGAAAGGTTTCAGTCGGAATATCCCCTCAGCTGGGGGGAGGGCCACTGAAATATCTGGGGGTCTGGTTGATCCGGAATACTGAGGAGCTATGACAATATAACTATGGGAGACTCATGGACTGGCTTGATACCTGGTTAGGGCAGTAGGCCACATTGCTGCTGTCCCTGGCAGGATGATTGGCAAAAGCTAAAATGATTGTGCTTCCCAAGTTTCTTTATGTGTTTGTTAACCTCCCGCTCCCTCTTAACACAACTTTCAGGTGCAGACTGGGCTCGAACTTGATACTTCTTGCTTGGGCTGGAATACAGCCCAGAGTTTCGTGGGAGACCCTGACACTGCCCTTTGAACAGGGAGGCCTAGGGGCTCTACTACAATTGAGCCAAAGCCCAGTTTGGATTTTATTAGTTGTTTCTCCCTCAATTCATGGTGCATAAGGCACCGGAACATGATCAAGCGACCCCATCACCACTGCATATGGCCCTGTACAGACCACAGACCAGGCTGCGCTCAGCATTGGACATGGTGGGTGCACGGTGTGGGCCTGACGGGAGCTGAGACACAGGGCACATAGTAGGAGTTGTATGCCCCCTCTGTACCCCTGTCACAACATCCAGAATTGCCATTTTCAGAAGATGCGGGTGCATGCCAAAGACTAAGCAAGCTCCGTCTTCACACTATGGCCTATGCATTCCCAGAGGGCCCATTTGTACTGCCGGACAGTGCTTGCAGGGGAAACCACAGGGTTGCTTAAGAGTATTACGTATTACCAGCCCCACGTAACGCTGCATGCCTGATCGACTCTTTCTCGATGGCACCCCCTACGTTCCAGGTTCTGGACGACTTCTTAAACTATCCATCACCACGCAAACCTATCTCTTGTTTATACATGGGTATGAAGCGTGATGCACCAGTGTGTACTCCTGCAGGCCGAGGCGATAGGAGGTGATACTGGGTTCCCCCATGGAGCATAAGTAGTGGCATATTGCTGCTTGCAAGCTAGAGAGCTGTCCACTAATTATAGGCTTTACATAGCACTAGTTGCATTACATGAGGACACATTAATTTTTTTGTTAGGCACAGGGAGATTAAAGGATTTGCCCAGAATCACAGAATGTTCAGCATCATTGCAGAGACTCAAACCTAGTTCTCCAGATTCGAGTTTGACCGCCATAGCCTTTGGTCAATCTTTTCTTTATCATCCTAGTGTCTGAAACTTGGCACGCAAATGCGCTCATGTTAAACTTGTGTCCATAATGATAATCAATAAAAAAGAAACGAAAAAAAGAATTCTGAAAATGCCACTTCTAGAATGTTATAGGAAAAAAGGGGGGAGTTGAGCCCATGGGACAGAAGGGTCGGCTGGGCCAATTGAAGTTACAACAAAAAAGAGATTTGCCTACCCTTCATATATTTTTGAGTTTTGCAATTGCTGAAGCAACAATGATAAACACGTTTCTTCTGTTTATCATAAACATTTATTTGTCATTTCATTCATAATTTTTGTTTTTTGAACATATATGCATGTGGAAAAAGAAATAGTTGCCCTTTCAGCTTCTGCTCACATACCACAAGTAATAAATTTCATAAAAAACAAGTGATTTTATACAGTAGAAAATTAAACAACATGTGATTTATATACAGTGACAAAAAAGTGATGATGCTTGTCAAAACAAATATGCAAGATGATGATTTCAATCATGCATATAGCGCTTTTATACTATTTAGTACATTATGAACAATAAAGTTATTTTTTATAACACAAAATGAAAGACCAGCTTGTCTATTTTAAACAGACATAAATCAGTGCACCTCGTTTTACAACTAGGCTTGTAGTAAAACGAAATCATCATCTTGCATATTTGTTTTGACAAGCATCATCACTTTTTTGTCACTGTATATAAATCACATGTTGTTTAATTTTCTACTGTATAAAATCACTTGTTTTTTATGAAATTTATTACTTGTGGTATGTGAGCAGAAGCTGAAAGGGCAACTATTTCTTTTTCCACATGCATAAATGTTCAAAAAACAAAAATTATGAATGAAATGACAAATAAATGTTTATGATAAACAGAAGAAACGTGTTTATCATTGTTGCTTCAGCAATTGCAAAACTCAAAAATATATGAAGGGTAGGCAAATCTCTTTTTTGTTGTAACTTCTAGAATGTTGGCAGTGACTTGTCCTAATCATTTGGGGTCTGCAACCTGTATCCTGGGTCATATGGCTAGGTGTAGCTGGCAGTTAGTCTTTGTGGACTACTTCCAGATATTAGAACAAAGGGGGAACAGGCATTAGTGCCATGGGCCATCTTTGTCAGGATAAGGGGTAGGAGCTGTCACCTGCACATTTACACATCACAAAGGCTCTACCACAGCACACTTACAAAGGGTATCACACTAGACATGCTGGGGCCAGGGCAGGCAGGAAATAAATTCCAGACACCTCTTTAGGGTGAAAGCTCTAGAAGCTTCTCCCACTTCTAATTGGGGACCAGGTATAAATATTGGACCCTCAGAACCAACTCTTCAACAGCATCAGAAGGACTGCTCTGCTGCTCTGCTGCAAGAAGGACTGCTACTCTGATTCCTGCTGCTCTGATTCCCTCTACTCTGCTGCCCTGCTATCCCGCTGCTTTAGTGAGAAGGACTAGACCTGCATTTATTTGTTGTTGAAGTTTTATAAAGCACGAACTCCACAGGAAGGTATCAGAGCGCTTTACATGAGCACCAGTTGCGTTACAGATGGACACATTCATTTTGTTAGGCACAGGGAGATTACATGATTTGCCTAGAATCTCAGGATGACGAGCATCCCTGCTGAGACTCAAATGCAGTACCTCAGCTTTGAGGTCAATCAATCCAGTGGTCAGGCTAAATCCTCTCCCAGGACCACTAGCGAGTCTCCAATGGCCTCCTGATCAAAGCATCATGGACAGAAAAGGCTCCAACCACCTTGTACTCTGGACCTGGACTCTGCCTGCTGTGTTCCTACCCCCAAGTGGTGCCAACACAGTACTGGACACTTGCAATTGGGCCTGAAGGTGCTCTGCCAGCCCAACTGTGGTTCTAGCAGAAGTGATGCAGCGTGATGTATCGCCTGGAAGCTCCACATTGGAGCTGCCTCTACACACCACATTCCCAGTGAAGCATCCCTCAGCTCTTCAGAACCACAGTTAAGTGATGCATCCTTGATGCAGGATGTCGCATTGCAGTCTTGCAGCTCCTTGGAACCGCCACTGCTTGATGCATCCTCAAATCAGGACTTAGCATTGCAGGCAAGCAGCTGCTTGGAATCAGCACTGCTTGATGGGAAACAGCCTTTACATCGCATGCTTTACATCGTATGCCATTACTACGCGGTTGTTACAACGATCGGGTTGTTACATCGTGAACCGTGACTTGCTGTAGGGGGCAGAAGGTGATAGATTTACAATCCAACACCTTCCCTGCTGTTGCACAAACTGGAGTTGGAAAAGTAAATTACTCTATTCCTAAGTCCAGAGCACCCCCTACCGCAAGTCGTTGTAACAACTTGCAATGTAATGATTCGCGATGTAACAACGTAGTAACGACTGCATTGAAATGGCATGTGATGTAAAGCATGCAAAGTAATGACATATATTCCTTCTCGATGCATCCTTGACATAGAACTTCACCTCATAGCCCCACAGCTCCTTGGAACCACCATTGAGCAATGCAACCTCAATGCAGGACCTCACAGTGCTCCGCAATAATTTACTTAGTTTAGTGGGCCTTACATGTTCCCTGTATCTTGCACACGCTTAAACTTGTTATGTTTTCCTGGTCTGGCGCAATGGCACAACCAGATAACCCTAGTTGGCTCTTATGCTTTTTAGCACTATCTTTAACTAAATGTTTAAAATTACATGGTTCTACTCATTGGCGTTTTGTTAGTTTGGCGTCAAATCTTTATTACATTCTTCACTATTTTTCTAAATTGGTTTGGGATTTTTCTTTGCATTGTTTTTTCACTTTATTACTGTTTGAGTGCTGTATAAATACTTTACACATCGCCTCAAAGCTAACTCTACTACTTTTGTGCCAGCTACCTGAGGGTTAAATACAGGTTAATTTTGGGTTTGGTTGTGTTTTACCCTGACAAGTATTGTGTTTTCTGCTTGAGTAGGGTTTCACCCCAACCCTTAAACAGTAACCCATTTTCTTACATAATGCATTTAAATTTGTAAAAGGAGTAAATGACAGGAGAGAGTAGAAGAGAGAAGGAAAAATTACAGGCATACACAGCACCAGCTAAGGGGCAAGAGGTCACTAAAGTGCTGAAAAGAAGAGATGATGACGGAAAAACTGCTATTTCAGGTAATTTCGAAAACCACGAGTAAAGATATTATGCAGAGCCCTGGAGGAAAGGATTCATCCTGAGATACAACATAATAAAGATGGAGTCAGGGTGCTTTGTTTCTTGAAGTGTGATGAGTATATTTGTAGCATGTTGTTGACCCCCAGATAGTAACTCTGCCAGTTAAAACGGAAAATGCAGGCTTATGTATGCAAAGCCGTTAGTTTAAAGATTTATCTAGCATCAATAGGGAGCTAATAAAGTGAGATCAGGACCCAGGTTAAGACTTTCAAGTAATGGAGAACTTGTGTGCTATTGCAAGTATTGGCACCAAACGGATGCTATTGAGCCCCTAGATATAGGAGCAAGAAGGGTGTATTGCTTATTTTCCACAGAACCAGAGCATGCCTGTCAATTTATATTTGACTTCAAGAATATATAGAATGGGTAATTGTGAATATAGGGGATGTTTTTCACCAAGGTGTTCTGTGCAATATCAGATACACAAGAAGAGTGAAGCTCAAGTTGTCTGTGATGACACTTAAAACCTGATTTGCAAAACATGTGCATTATTCACTTTCACCCTTCAATAATTTCATTTTATAAATAACCCACCCCTTTTTTCAGCTCAGATGAGGAGTACAGAGGCAGAGGATTTTCGAGGACCCATGCATAACAAGGAGTCCTATCCCTCAATCCCATGTCAATACAAGAAGATACATCCTTACCTGTTGTCCTGCAATTCACCTATTCAACCCCTGCAATATTCTCCCTCACTCCAATAAAAATGAAAATAATCCATACCTAGCATCATTTGCAAGTTCACCAGACTCATTAGCGTGTAAAAGACTTCAAACACTTCAAACTCTAAGGTGGAGAGCAGGTCAATGAAAAAAACATTCCTGCAGAGTAAGAGCCAATGCTTTGAATGTCAGGTAGATCAGTTACAATGCACCAGGCCCATTAGGACCAGCCATCGTAGTAGCATTTCCGGTTCAGTAGAGGCATAGACGGTGTAAATACCTTGCATATGCTTAGGTTTAGCAACAGGGGTTGTTATGACTAATTAATTAACGTTTCAGTTCACAATTGGGCCATTTGTTCCTTTAAACCACGACAAGGCAGTCAAGTAACCACCACTTTGGGTATCCGCAGTGGGTCTGTTGTATAGGTAGTACGTCCCTAGAGTAACTGGGACATTTTGCAGTGGGCAGGTGGTCTGGGAAATGGGGTCCTGTTTTTTGTAGGGTCATTACAAATTGTTGACTAGTTTTATACTTTACCCTGCTTTGTCCACCCTATGAACAGAGCTGTCTGAAACTAATGAAGAAAAGAACAAAAAAGAAAAATGTTAATTTTAGCTGCACTGATTAATTTGTGAGCCCCTGACAGCTGAGTGTTGAAAGAACATTGTTTCTGACTCTGCTTGGAATCCCCATGTCCTGAAAAGTTTACATAGCTAGTGTCCATAGGTTCTTGTTGACCTGCAAGAATACACTGGACCATGTCATGCTAGTGATGTTTCTATGGCCCTTAGGAAACTCTTATTTGTGACAGCAGAGTACAGAAGTTCCTAAAAAAAAGGTAGTGTATCGTTTACAGTTGGGCATATCTCTTGCTTGTTCATGTGAACTTGTTTGCTGTGTCTGGAAAATACAGACGGTTCTAAAGTCCAGGGAAGTTGGTGCTAGCAGAAACAAATCCAAAATCACTTGGAATTGGAAACTTTGCTGTGGAATAGAACTAAAGGAGTTAGTAGCTACCTTGCAATGGGAACCTGTGGTCTAGAGTCGGTGGAGAAAGTCCTGAAGATTTAGAGACGTTTAAGGCTTTCATCTCTTGAGAAGTGGGGCAGGGTGTGAAGCTAACCACAATAAAAAACATTTTTTAGTCGCTAACCCTTTAAGTGTTTGCATGATGTGTGCAACTATAGCACAAAGGATCAACATATTTATCTGACCCTCTGAAGACTTTCACAACCACCATACAGCTTTGCCCCACAGAATTCCATAAATATTTTTAACACTTAAGCAGAAGGACCAAAGCAGCAGACCAGGTCATGCACAACAATTCATTAGTTTCACAGTTAATGGTGGTGCAAACACTTCTAACACCCGCTGCCGTAGGATGCGTAATTTACAGGAATATTGAAACAGAAAAAGAAGGTGCACTCTAAAAAAAGTCAATATCCGAAGTCGCTCTTTTTTGTATTAATTCTTCTTTATTTTAGATTTTGTTCAAAATGCTTGGAAATAATTTGTGGGAAGCCAATGTATAACGCACCGAACCCGTTTTCCACTAGGGGGCCGCTCGTATTTGTGTTGCAAGCGTCAAAGTTCCCCAGATTCAAAGCAACAACCAATTCCTTGTCTATCAAGTCAAAACTTCTTAATGCAGCATACCGAACCTATAATAGGGTGTCGGTTCTCAGACCTTCGGCGTGTGCGGCGTCCAAGCATTTTGGTCGGGGTTATCACCTTGGGACAACGTAATCAGCTTTTAAAACGAACGGAGGCTGACACCTTTTTCAACCGGGTTCCCCATATTACCTGCACAGGACCAAGATCTTCCCAGGAGCCACGGATTGATTAACCTTACTTTGACATATGAGAACGCACCTACGGCCTACACAGTGCAAAACGTGGATCTATGTGGCAGTCTGAAGGGTACTGCCTTTGAAATCGCAAGCTTATTTTCTATTGCCCTGACGAAGTTCCAATAGGCAAAGAGTGGAACGAAACGCGTTGGCTGTGCCTTTGATGTTTGAACGAAATCTAAAATAAAGAAGAATTAATACAAAAAAGAGCGACTTCGGATATTGACTTTTTTTAGAGTGCACCTTCTTTTTCTGTTTCAATAAATATTTTTAAGTCCAAATGTAAAACGTTTGACCATAACATTCCACCACATATATATATATATATATATATATATATATATATATATATATTACATTTGTTGCGCCCATTCTGCACCTCAGGACCCGTGAAGGGTGGCGTGAACGCCAGCGGAGCTCACCGGCTAGAATCAATCCTTTCCTGGTTTGCAAAATAATCACGCTCTCAGGAAACAACGCACCAACAAGTGAGGAGTAGCAAAAAGGTTGTTTATTTCACAACTCGTTTCACCACACACAGTGGCTTGCTCATGTGAATAAGCGGCATGTGACAAGAAGTATATATCCCCTGCAGGATGTAAACACAAATGTATGGACTGCAAGATGCAATACAGATGAAATGTCCCAACATACCGTATATACATATAAATGAAATTGCGGTACAATGTAATACATTACTCCAGTGGTCAAATGGTGTACGATATAAAATATCCAAAAATATCCAAATCTGAGACATCATTGCAAAAATTCCAAATGGCGCGTAAATAAACGTTACAAGTACACAAAGTTAATGCTGACATATACAGATGCAAAAACGGACAGAACCCGCCGTGGATTATCAAGTAAATCCAAAATAATTGCCCGGTTCATGCCCAATATGCAACCAATGCCCCAAGTGGAGGCCCACGTGATGCGTGAATCCACAAGTACACTCCCCCATATAAATCTCACGCAAAATGCGTGTGTGCCATAATAAACTCAATAAAGATACCATATTTAAAGAACCAAAAGCAGGTCAGCAAGTCGCTGCGCGAGAGTTCATGGTGTAAAGGCTAGTCCAGCACAGTTTATCGGAGGAGTACCCTAATGTTTGGCCAGTGCCATACCAGTAGCGTTAAAATGTCAAAGAAGCAACTCCACTGTAAACTCCTGATGGTTGGCAAGTGCCTAAGTAGCATGTACAGTGAATTAAAGGTTAATGGAAAGGTCGCAGATCACAAATGACATGGGACATAATATGCTGAATCAAAGCAGATCAAACAGTGTGTCGATAGACCGAGCTAATAGAGGTACATGCCGACAGAACCCTTGGTGCTCGTGAACGGAAAATTGAAGAGGGTAGGTGGCACGTGTTTGGTGAGTGAAGGGGACTTGGGCCACTCTTAGACTTCCTAAAAATAAATAAACACAAACATGAGGTTACAATTACCCAATTACCAAAATAACAACTGCTAAAATAGTCATAACTTGACAAATGCTAATTCAATATCTAGGATTCATAAACAACAAGGGCACATGCTGCTGGTGACAATACAAGAAAAACGATAGGGGCATAATGAGAAAACAATCAAGCTCAGACAGATCATGTTTTTAAATGAACTGATAGTTCTTCATCCTGATTAAGCCCCCCAGGGTCTTAACTGGAGAAATCAATGATCAACTTGGATTCCCGTTGTCGGAGCAGTAAGACTCTATTGCCCCCCTGGGATTCTTGACAATCTGTTCGAGAATAATAAAACTACGACTACGTATCAAGAGAGAGAGAGAGGACCAGAAAGCTAGTCCTTATCCCCGGGGTTTATATATAGTGTTAATCAAAAAGAGACTAGCTTATGCATTATAAGTAGGACAAAGAGTTTAAGGACTCAGGTGTGTTTTGTCATGGGGTGGGAGCATCTGGTTAGTGTGCTCATGAAGCCCTCACCCACCAACCTAGTTGGTGGCATGCTTCATCATCGGGCCCACCCAGTGACACCTAGCGTGTCCCGGGTGTGCTTCAACGCCTGGTTACAGCGGAGCAGGTATGTCGCTGAGTTTGCGGTGAAGAGTGTTGTGAATGTGATGTTAAAACGGCTTGGCGATGGTCCCAGTACCCAAAGGTGAATTAGACTTTAATACTTGGGCCACCGTCAGCGGTTAAAAATAAGGCTGTAGGATGTTAGAGGCAAGTTACGACCTCCCACATCCATGGTAAGTCAACATGTTTCAGCCAGTGCCTTATGAATATGCTGGCTTTCTTCAGGACTAAATAAAAGTAAGTGTATGTGATTAAACTAGTGGGTGTGTAATTCAGACTATGTGTATACACGCCCTAAAGTGTTTATCTATGTGTGAGAGGGGGGATTCCCTTCTCAAAACACCTGTACATGTAACAAATAGATGAGGACAAAACACACAGGGGGAAAAAAAGAGTCACTTGAATGTATTGCATTATATACATCTGACTGCCGACTCTGTAGCGAGGAGGGTGCAGGCTATAGGCGGCTGCTAGTGTAATGGTATTGGTGGTACCATTAGGGTGAGGTTCGCACTTATAGTTCGGGGGTGGAGTGGCTAAAACACGGTAGTTACAACCATAGTGCATATATGTGAAGAAAGGGCGCAAGGTTGTTTCTTACGCTAGTTTAAGCAGTATTATGCTCCAAGGTTGTGAAGAGGCAAGGGGTTGACCCTGTAGGAAAGAAAGGTTTTGGCCACTTGGGTTAGGAGACCTGTAAGGGAGAAAAGGTAGCGCTTACCAGTGGTCGTGGTGGTTGTTCAGTCATACTCACAGCTTTTCTGGGTAGGATCTGCTCTGGACCTGTTGTGCCTCCTTCGCATACCGGTAGCGAATGACCGGTATCGCCAGGCGTTTTATACCATGGTTAATTGGGTAATTGCTTACATCTGTATGGTGGAGGAAAGAGTAGAGAGACTCAAACTGTTGAGTCATGGTGCTCGCGGGGGCGCCCGGGTGTGCACTGCTACACGCGAGTTGCGTTTGCGCATGCGTGTTACCAGCGGCAACAGTGCGCAAGTGCGGGCGCTAGTCTTATCTCCGCGCATGCACATTGAGAGAAGCGCGCGTATGCGTTCCATTGCGCTTGCATGCGGGCGGGGCACTGAGTTATTGGCCCATGAAGTGCCACGGTGCTGCTATAAGTTGTTGGCACTGGCAAGAGGCACGCGGAATAGTTAATTATGGAGAAATGTACCTTGCCAATGCGCTGAACTGTGGCACGCTTGGGAGATGCACTGAAACCATAGCCACTGGCGGGGAATGTATACTGCCAGGGTGCATGATGGTGGGTGGTACTATTAACATATCATGGGGGGCACCATTGTCGGGCTCTATCTCAGGGGAGATATGTTACGAGGGGGTTCTTTGTGATCCGTGGTAGGCGGAGAAATGCCAGCCCTGGTGGTTTACAGGGTGGTGCTGTAGGTATAATCCTTAGAGTCATGGGCATGTCAGGGAATTCCAAGGGATGGCGTCATTAAGGCCCTGGGTAGCCGTAGAAAGGCGATATATCCATCGCTGCTCTTTGCTCAGGAGTTTTTTGTCGTTGTCAATTGTGCTCTCTGGGATTTGCTCAATGACCGTCCAGTTTAGGTCGTTGGGTGTGTGGCAGTGGGTGATGAAGTGGTTGGTCAGTCTGCTGATGTTTTTCTTGCATCTTATGGTACTGCGATGCTCTGTTATTCTAGTCTTGACTTTGCGTGTTGTCATCCCCACATATCGGAGGCCACACGTGCATGTGAGAAGGCATATCACATTGCGTGAGTTGCAGTTGGTGTGGTTACGTTGGGTCCAGATTTTATTGGGCTCCATGTCCAGAGTCTTTGTGTGTGTCGTGAGGTGACACACGCTGCAGTCATTGCAGGGGTAGTGTCCTGTGACCTTAGGTAAGCCCCATGCATTCAGGACGGTGTTCGTCGGTTGTTTTTGTTGTGGTCTGGGTCGGGTGCTGACCAATTGGTCTTTGAGATTGTTGCATCGTTTGTATGCAAATCTCGGGGTGTCCCATGTCCTCTGTCCAGAGTTGATTATTCTCCAATGTTTTTTGATGAT
Organism: Lissotriton helveticus; assembly: GCF_964261635.1. Taxonomy (NCBI): domain Eukaryota; kingdom Metazoa; phylum Chordata; class Amphibia; order Caudata; family Salamandridae; genus Lissotriton; species Lissotriton helveticus. The sequence continues at coordinate 2,133,992,810 of NC_136059.1, read as the reverse complement.
CTTTGCTACTTCGTTGGAAACTGTGTTGTAGGTGGTGACACAGGTGATGGGTTGTTCTTGGTCCTCCTTTATGACATTGTCAAGTAAGGCATCACGGTTTTGATTTCTAGCCCTTTTCTGCGTTTTACGGATGATGGCTATTGGGTAGCCACGGTTTTCCAGTTTGATGGCCAGGTCCGCAGATTGTTGTTTGTAATCTGTGACACTGGTACAGTTTCTACGTATGCGTAGAAACAGACCGAATGGTAGGTTCTCTCTGAGCGGGCGGGGGTGGAAGCTCGTGAAGTGAAGCAGTGAGTTCCTCGCAGTTGGCTTGTAATAGGTTGTTGTGACCAATGTCCCGTCTTTGACTCTAATATACAGGTCTAGGAAGGGGAGCTGTTGGTTGCTGGCTGTGCTGGTAAATCTCAGGTATGGGTCCCTTATGTTGAGCCAGGTCATAAATCTGTCTATGTCAGTCTGGGATCCCTGCCAGATGACTAAAATGTCATCTATATATCTGTGCCAGTTCAAGATATGATGACTGAAGGGGTTGGTGTCAGTGGAAAAGTGGGTGCGTTCAAAGTTGTGTACTTACAATCCTGCCACGCTTGGGGCAAAAACGCTGCCCATGGATGTTCCGTTTGTTTGCAAATAGAAGGTACCTTCATATTCAAAGTAATTCTCTTTGAGAGCCAGGGTTGCACATGCTAGTATGAAGTCCCTCGGGTGTGGTAAGGCCAGGGAGATTCCAATAGGATGTCATGAAGGACTGCCAAGGTGGCATCCTGGGGGAGACTGGTGTACAGGCTCTCCTCGTCCAACCCTACCAAGAGTTGTGTATCCGTGTTGAAATCCATGTTGTTGATAACCTGTAGGAGGTGTTTGGTGTCTTTTATGTAGGTTGGTGTTCCTTGTACTAAGGGGTTCAAGAAGAAATCGCAGTACCGTGATAGTGGTTCCAAAAGGGAATTTACACCTGACACGATAGGTCTGCCAGGAGGGGGGGTTTTGCCCTTGTGGACCTTAGGTACTGTGTAAAAGTAGGGGGTCCTAGTGTGTACAGGACATAAGTAGTCTGCTTCCTGTTTGGAGAGATGTTCTGCATCAGCCGCCCTCTTGACTAGTGCATGGATTGTTGTCCGTAGTCCTTCTGTGGGGTCATGCTCCAATCTGCGGTAGTTCCTATTGTCACTTAATGGTCTACGACACTCTGCGTCGTAGTCAGTTTTGTCCTGTAAGACAATGCCCCCCCCCTTGTCAGCTGGTTTTAATGACAATTGTGGGGTTGTTCTGTAGGCGTTGTATGGTTTTCCTGTCTTCCCAGGACAGGTTGTTAAAGCCATTGGTAGGGCTGAGTTTCTCTATGTCATTGTACACAGCTCGTTCAAATGTTGTGATTTCAGGAGGGATGGTAGAGGGAGGTGGAACAAACGTGGATTTGAATCTGAGTCCCGTGATGTTGGGGTTGTCGTTGGGTTGATCAGTCTCGGGGGTGGTTTTTCAAAGTAAGATTTCAGTTTAAGTTTTCTGAAAAATTGCGCCAATTCCACATGTAATTTGAATTTATCGAGCCTGGTGGTGGGGACAAACGACAGGCCTTTCTCCAGGACTGACTGCTCTTTGTTGGACAGGGGGGTGCTCGATAGGTTGAATACCAGTGATGGTTGGTCAGTAAGTCTTAGTGCTTGCTGGGTCCCGGTGTTGCCTCTTTCGCCTTCCGGCGTGTGTTCGAACTCACTGGGTTCTCTTCTTCGGCCCAGTGGACTTGCGGTTGTTGTTGGTATGATCTTCTTCTGCCCCGAGCTCTTCGGCCCTGTCCTAAAAAAGGAATGTGCGGTACCTGGTTGCCTGCAAATAGTGGCATGGGTCCTGGGGGGTATATTGGTGAGAAACCGTAGTAGGGATTTTGTATGTGACCAAAATTTGGCGGGGCCATAGAAATGTCCTTGTTGTCCTCCTTGCCAGGTGTTTGGCCAACGTTGTCCACGTCTGCCTCTTCCTCCGCGTTTGTTTGAGCCGGTGCTAGAATCACTGGAGACCGAGCTATCATCACCTGAGGAGTTGGACATATTGGTGTCCTTTGTCTGTGGTGTGTAGTCATCTTCTGAATACGGGTACACTTTGGCATAACTGAATTTTTTGAGGTCTTTGTCAAATTTTTTTATTTTTGCCTGGGTTAGGTAATCTTTGTATTCATTTATTTCTCTGTTTTGGTCATCTAACTTTTTCTTATAGGAAGTGATGGTGGCTTTGAAGTGGCTCTCTGTAGCTTTGATTTCAATCAAGATGGCATCTGATAGTCGTTCCGCTGTTTTGATAATCAGTATCATCCAGTCCCTGGTGCAGTGCCAGGCGATCTGGGCCCAGTCCTTCCTGAAGGTGGGGTCATCAAGGAAGATTCTGGGGGCATTGGTTACTAGAAGTCCCCTTGGAGCCGTATTGGTTCTGAGATACTGGGTGAGGATTGTCCCATGAAGGATGGTGCGTATTCTGTTGCGCTTTTTCTCGGATAGAGTCTCCCAATCGGTGGTTTGTGCGATGGTGCTGGCAATGTTGAAGTCTGCTTGAAAAGACGGGTCAGCAAGTATATCTGCCACGTCACTCTCATTGAAGGTCAGACCATGGTTTTCCGCCATGGTACTAGGAATGCTCTCGCAGCTGCGCGCTGCCAATATGACTACGTATCAAGAGAGAGAGAGAGGACCAGAAAGCTAGTCCTTATCCCCGGGGTTTATATATAGTGTTAATCAAAAAGAGACTAGCTTATGCATTATAAGTAGGACAAAGAGTTTAAGGACTCAGGTGTGTTTTGTCATGGGGTGGGAGCATCTGGTTAGTGTGCTCATGAAGCCCTCACCCACCAACCTAGTTGGTGGCATGCTTCATCATCGGGCCCACCCAGTGACACCTAGCGTGTCCCGGGTGTGCTTCAACGCCTGGTTACAGCGGAGCAGGTATGTCGCTGAGTTTGCGGTGAAGAGTGTTGTGAATGTCATGTTAAAACGGCTTGGCGATGGTCCCAGTACCCGAAGGTGAATTAGACTTTAATACCTGGGCCACCGTCAGCGGTTAAAAATAAGGCTGTAGGATGTTAGAGGCAAGTTACGACCTCCCACATCCATGGTAATTCAGCATGTTTCAGCCAGTGCCTTATGAATATGCTGGCTTTCTTCAGGACTAAATAAAAGTAAGTGTATCTGATTAAACTAGTGGGTGTGTAATTCAGACTATGTGTATTCACACCCTAAAGTGTTTATCTATGTGTGAGAGGGGGGATTCCCTTCTCAAAACACCTGTACATGTAACAAATAGACGAGGACAAAACACACAGGGGGAAAAAAAGAGTCACTTGAATGTATTGCATTATATACATCTGACTGCCGACTCTGTAGCGAGGAGGGTGCCGGCTATAGGCGGCTGCTAGTGTAATGGTATTGGTGGTACCATTAGGGTGAGGTTCGCACTTATAGTTCGGGGGTGGAGTGGCTAAAACACGGTAGTTACAACCATAGTGCATATATGTGAAGAAAGGGCGCAAGGTTGTTTCTTACGCTAGTTTAAGCAGTATTATGCTCCAAGGTTGTGAAGAGGCAAGGGGTTGACCCTGTAGGAAAGAAAGGTTTTGGCCACTTGGGTTAGGAGACCTGTAAGGTAGAAAAGGTAGCGCTTACCAGTGGTCGTGGTGGTTGTTCAGTCATACTCACAGCTTTTCTGGGTAGGATCTGCTCTGGACCTGTTGTGCCTCCTTCGCATACCGGTAGCGAATGACCGGTATCGCCAAGCGTTTTATACCATGGTTAATTGGGTAATTGCTTACATCTGTATGGTGGAGGAAAGAGTAGAGAGACTCAAACTGTTGAGTCATGGTGCTCGCGGGGGCGCCCGGGTATGCACTGCTAACCGCGAGTCACGTTTGCGCATGCGTGTTACCAGCGGCAACAGTGCGCAAGTGCGGGCGCTATTCTTATCTCCACGCATGCGCATTGAGAGAAGCGCGCGTATGCGTTCTATTGCGCTTGCGTGCGAGCGGGGCACTGAGTTATTGGCCCATGAAGTGCCAAGGTGCTGCTATAAGTTGTTAATTATGGAGAAATGTACCTTGCCAATGAGCCATCATCCGTAAAACGCAGAAAAGGGCTAGAAATCAAAACCGTGATGCCTTACTTGACAATGTCATAAAGGAGGACCAAGAACAACCCATCACCTGTGTCACCACATGCAACACAGTGTCCAACGAAGTAGCAAATATCATCAAAAAACATTGGAGAATAATCAACTCTGGACAGAGGTCATGGGACACCCCGAGATTTGCATACAAACGATGCAACAATCTTAAAGACCAATTGGTCAGCACCCGACCCAGACCACAACAAAAACAACCGACGAACACCGTCCTGAATGCATGGGGCTTACCTAAGGTCACAGGACACTACCCCTGCAATGACTGCAGCGTGTGTCACCTCACGACACACACAAAGACTCTGGACTTGGAGCCCAATAAAATTTGGACCCAACGTAACCACACCAACTGCAACTCACGCAATGTGATATACCTTCTCACATGCACGTGTGGCCTCCGATATGTGGGGATGACAACACGCAAAGTCAAGACTAGAATAACAGAGCATCGCAGTACCATAAGATGCAAGAAAAACATCAGCAGACTGACCAACCACTTCATCACCCACTGCCACACACCCAACGACCTAAACTGGACGGTCATTGAGCAAATCCCAGAGAGCACAATTGACAACAACAAAAAACTCCTGAGCAAAGAGCAGCGATGGATATATCGCCTTTCTACGGCTACCCAGGGCCTTAATGACGCCATCCCTTGGAATTCCCTGACATGCCCATGACTCTAAGGATTATACCTACAGCACCACCCAGTAAACCACCAGTGCTGGCATTTCTCCGCCTACCACGGATCACAAAGAACCCCCTCGTAACATATCTCCCCTGAGATAGAGCCCGACAATTCTTAATACTGGTTTAATGGTGCCCCCCATGATATGTTAATAGTACCACCCACCATCATGCACCCTGGCAGTATACATTCCCCGCCAGTGGCTATGGTTTCAGTACATCTCCCAAGCGTGCCACAGTTCAGCGCATTGGCAAGGTACATTTCTCCATAATTAACTATTCCGCGCGCCTCTTGCCAGCGCCAACAACTTATAGCAGCACCTTGGCACTTCATGGGCCAATAACTCAGTGCCCCACTCGCACGCAAGCGCAATGGAACGCATACGCGTGCTTCTCTCAATGCGCATGCGCGGAGATAAGACTAACGCCCGCACTTGCGCACTGTTGCCGCTGGTAACACGCATGCGCAAACGCGACTCGCGTGTAGCAGTGCACACCCGGGCGCCCCCGCGAGCACCATGACTCAACAGTTTGAGTCTCTCTACTCTTTCCTCCACGATACAGATGTAAGCAATTACCCAATTAACCATGGTATAAAACGCTTGGCGATACCGGTCATTCGCTACCGGTATGCGAAGGAGGCACAACAGGTCCAGAGCAGATCCTACCCAGAAAAGCTGTGAGTATGACTGAACAACCACCACAACCACTGGTTAGCGCTACCTTTTCTCCCTTACAGGTCTCCTAACCCAAGTGGCCAAAACCTTTCTTTCCTACAGGGTCAACCCCTTGCCTCTTCACAACCTTGGAACATAATACTGCTTAAACTAGCGTAAGAAACAACCTTGCGCCCTTTCTTCACATATATGCACTATGGTTGTAACTACTGTGTTTTAGCCACTCCACCCCCGAACTATAAGTGCAAACCTCACCCTAATGGTACCACCAATACCATTACACTAGCAGCCGCCTATAGCCTGCACCCTCCTCGCTACAGAGTCGGCAGTCAGATGTATATAATGCAATACATTCAAGTGACTCAGGGGGAAACCTGTGTGTTTTGTCCTCGTCTATTTGTTACATGTACAGGTGTTTTGAGAAGGGAATCCCCCCTCTCACACATAGATAAACACTTTAGGGCGTGTATACACATAGTCTGAATTACACACCCACTAGTTTAATCACATACACTTACTTTTATTTAGTCCTGAAGAAAGCCAGCATATTCATAAGGCACTGGCTGAAACATGTTGACTTACCATGGATGTGGGAGGTCGTAACTTGCCTCTAACATCCTACAGCCTAATTTTTAACCGCTGATGGTGGCCCAGGTATTAAAGTCTAATTCACCTTCAGGTACTGGGACCATCGCCAAGCCGTTTTAACATCACATTCACAACACTCTTCACCGCAAACTCAGCGACATACCTGCTCCGCTGTAACCAGGCGTTGAAGCACACCCGGGACACGCTAGGTGTCACTGGGTGGGCCCGATGATGAAGCATGCCACCAACTAGGTGGGTGGGTGAGGGCTTCGTGAGCACACTAACCAGATGCTCCCACCCCATGACAAAACACACCTGAGTCCTTAAACTCTTTGTCCTACTTATAGTGCATAAGCTAGTCTCTTTTTGATTAACACGAGAATAATAAAACTCAGGTCTTTCAGATTAGAAAAATGGTTGCTTCTGAAATGTCGTGCTACCGGATACTTAGGGTCAAAGTTGGGGATGGCCCTGGTATGTTCTAGGATTCGTTTTTTGGCCATGCAAGTAGTACTGCCGATATACCACTTGTTGCATGGGCAAACAATGGCATATATCACAAAAGTAGAACTGCACGTTAAAAACTGAGTGATTTTTTTAGAAATACCATTGTAATGCACCTCGGGGTGGCTTCTACTGTTGGCACAGGCTTTGCAATGGCCGCAAGGGAAGAAACCCTTGAGGCCCTGCATTGTCGTGGTGGAATATGGGGTGATATCGTTATGTACCAGCATGTCCCTGATGTTATAGCTGCGTCGATACATAATGCTCGGTCTGTCTGGAATGGTCTTGCCAATCACATTATCAGATTTAAGTATGTCCCAGTTTTTGGTAATGATTCTTTTAATGGCCTGGGAATCAGAACTGTATGTCAGTATTAATCTGGTAATGTCCTCTTCAGCTGTGTTTCACAAGCCTGTGTCGCTCAATGTCAGTGATCTCTCTATAGTGTTAGCTCTGTTCAGAGCTTTCTTGAGCACCCTGTTGGGATAGCCCCTTTCTTTGAACCTGTCCACGATCACTTCACTCTCTAGCTTGTATGAGTCATCAGTATTGCAGTTGCGTTTGGCCCTCAGCAGCTCTCCGAAAGGTATAGACCATTTTATATTGTCCGGATGACTAGCAGCCCATCCCGACGTTGTCCGGGTATGAAATAGAATGTGTGTAATGTGTGTATTTGGCAAGGGCAATTTATTTTAAAATCTCGCGGTAGACAACATTTTTTGTTTCATTAGAGTAGGGACGGAGAAGGCCCAGCTGAGCCCTGGTTGATGTTAGCAGGGGCGTGTAATTGGTGTTGTGATCCACTGCCTGAGCCCGGCTACAGCCATGGTTGATGTTAGCAGGCGCATGCAATGGCGTTGAATGAGAGAGTTATCAGCCGCGGGTAAATCCATTTAATGAGAGAGTTGTGTGACAGCGAGTAGGAGAGGCTGCAGTAATTGCCCCCGCAGACATGCTCATTTGCGCGTTCCCCCGCTTGAGGCCCAGATGCAGTCCTGTTTGATGTTAGCAGGCGCGTGTTCCCCCGCTTGAGGCCCAGCTGCAGCCCTGGTTGAAGTTATCAGGCGCGTGTAATTAGTGTACTGATCCGCCGCCTGAGCCCGGCTAAAGCCCTGGTTGATGGTAAAAGGCGCGTGTAATTTTGTTGAATGAGAGAGTTCAGTAACAGCGTGCAGGAGAGGCTGCAGTAACGTTACTTACCAGGCCTCCAGGTAAACGCGTTTGTCACGACCCCAGCACACGGCCACAGCAGACGATCTTCTGAATAATGTATGACCCACATGGCATGAAGGGCGGAACGTAGCACACGTCCCCAGCGTTTCTCACGCCCCCAGCGTGCCCCTTGATGCGGCGCAATTGTGTTCACATGGTATGAAGGCCGGACACATGCCCCAGCGTTTCTCATGCCCCCAGCATGTTCTGCCCCCAGCATGCCCCTTGATGATGCGCATCAACGTAATTGGTGCTTGTATGTACGACTCACATGGCATGAAGGGCGGACACACGCCCACAGCGTTTGTCACGCCCCCAGCATTTGTCACGCCCCCAGCACACGTCCACAGCCCACGATGTGATGGGCGTACCACACGCCCCCAGCGTTAGTCGCGCCCCCAGCCCACGCCCACAGCACAACGCAGACACGCCCACAAGGGACTAATTTGCTGGCACGGTTCTTTTACCTTTTAAATGTATAGAGAAGTTGGCCTGACGGCTAAGGCGCTCGACCTCAGACCTGGGGATCTGGGTTCGAGTCTTGGTAACGACGCCAAACATCCAGTGATTCTGGGCAAATCATTTAATCTCCCCGTGCCTAACAAAAATGAATGTGTGTCCTCATGTAACGTAACTGGTGCTATGTAAAGCTCTCTGATACCTGAATCAGTTCGGGTCAAGTTGCGCTATATAAAACTCGGCAAAAAAAAATAAAAAATATGGTGGCCATCTGCATAGCCTATGTCCTTCTGCTGCAACTGCCCTTTCCAACACTGTATTGGGTGTTGTGATTGGTGCTGTGGTTACTGAGATTACTGAGATTACCCGCCTTAGCCGCTTCTGAGCAGCCCCTGGAAATTTGGGGGGGGTTCGTCAAGGGGGGGCCGAGAAAAAAGGGGGGTCCCAAAACGTGTTTTTAACATTGAGTTTTCCATAGGGCGGTTGGCCTCACTTTTAGCCCGAACGGCTGAATGGATTTGCATGAAACTTGGCAAAATTGTAGGGACTGGTAGCCCGATGTGCCTTTTGTAGGTCTCAATATATGTGCTCCAGTGGATTTTGAGAAATTAACGTTTAAAAAAAGATATATATCTGTAAGCGCGCTCTGGGCAGCGCTCCGGTCCGCGGACCTTAAGCGTACCGGAACTTCGCGTAGCTAAGCTGATTGGCTCTCCGGTGTCTGTCAACATTCTAAACAGTCCGGAGCGGCCGCCATCTTGTCTCTCGGTAGGATTGAGAGACAAGAGGAGGCCAAAACAAAGGGGGAAATAACCATAAGGGGGCATACTAGATCCTCCCTGACCCCCTAGGTTTAATGTGGAGGTTTTAAAAGGGCCCCGCGGGGCAAAAAAAACAAAAACATTTTTTTGTTTTTTTTGCGTGGGGAGCGCCCGGTCCGCGAACCGGGAAGCGTTCTGGGCAGCGTACTGCAATGAAAAATGAATGATAGACTTTTCAAATGCTGTATGTTAATTGATTGTTGGTTTTGTTGATTATTTTTTATTTTCTTTATTTTTTAAGCATTTTTTTTTATTGTGATTGTGTTTCATAATTTATTAAACTTTCTAACATTTCATTGTCAGAAATTTCATAATTATCATTGAATATACATTGTAGTCTCTGAGGGTGTAAAATGTCCTCATTTTCAAGGAGGTTATCTACTGCTTGTACACATTGCAGTAGTTCTTTGTCTAAAGTTTCATCGAAAAATTCAATATCATTTTCATCATTGATTTCTTGGCTGCTCTCTTGCAGGACAATTTGAAATTCAACTTTCTGTTCGCCTTCCATTTTGCCTGAAATTTAGATTAAAAAAATATATATTAGTAGAGATAGGGCACTGTTGGGATTAATTTTGGGCAGTGTATAGTATCAGAGTGGAAGTAGGAATATAAAAAAGTGTATGTGATTTAACGTAAGTAAATTCATAATTATACAAGAGAAGCCTAACTCCATCCATAACTATAACAGAGAAGTCTATCTAAATCTATAACTACTACAGAGGGATAGTATATAACTATCAGAAAAAGTTTACCATATTAACTTATAGTGCACAATATACTTCAGTTTTAAAAATAAAAACTTACCTTTAGAAAGAAGTTGAAGGAATTAGTGAAAATCCTATTGAAATGTACACCAAGAAGTAGTAGTCAAAATGGCTGTGTTTTCTTCTCTTCCTTTATATATATTCAGGTATATAACCAATCAAATGTCAGGTAAAAAAAGTAGAAAATGAAAGTAACATTTTAATTGGTTGTCAATTCCAACACTTCAGATGTGTTTTGTGAAGTAATTTACCTCACGGTATTTAGAGAGGTCTACAGGCTAAATGGCTAAATGGAATTCCAATCAAATTTGTGAAAATGGTAGGGATTGGTATGTAGTATGAGCTAGTCTATATTTGGTGAAATTGTCTCCAGTGGCTTTTCTGTGAACTACTTTCCCACCTTTTTTGATGGTGCGCTTCCCAGGGAGCGACCCGGTACGCGAACCGTTGAGCGCCCCGGTTCGCGAACCTTAAGCGTAACGGGAGTCCACCATTTTGTGTTTCGGTCGAATTAAGATACAAGATGGAGGGCAAATAATGTTCAGAATGGGTAGAAGGGGGCACGGTAGACTTATCTTGACCCCCTAGGTTTTGTGAGGGTGGCTGAGGAGGCCCATATGTGCGAAAAAAAACATTTTTTTAAAAATTTCGCGAGGTTAGCTCCCGGTTCGCGTACCGGGTAGCGCCCCAGGGAGCGTACTTTGTTGAAAATTAGTGAAAAATGTTAGAGTAAAATAATAATTGTGAGTGATCAGATGTAGGGTAGCTCTGAGAAGAGCTTTTGGGTTTATGGTACATTTAGGTACTTATAAGTAGGTACCAATGCACATTCTTAAATTCAGAGTGAAAATTCTGTTGCCCTCATCCGAGAAGTGAACTCCATCTCCTCTGTAGATATCTTGCATGTAGTAACGCAAGTTATTGTTGTACAGGGAGCCCATTCCATGGTCTCTCATGTAAGCTGAAACAGATTTGTTTACATGCTTCCTCGACTTCTCAATTTGTGGACAAAATTGGTTTGACCACCTCCATTTCTGTCTTTGGCATATATTTGAATATACCAAGGCAGTCTGAGGAAAAAGTGCCATTAATTGCTCAAAGGTGTCCTTTAAAAGCATTTCCAGACCTACACCAGTCAAAGTGCCCAAGTCATTACCTCCACAGTGCACAATTAACAGGTCAGGTTTGGGCAAATGCATAAAGGTTTTCACCAATGGTATCAATTGGTGACATTTTAATCCTCTGTGGCCAAACCACTTAATTTCCACATCTTGTAAATTGAGGTTAGGTAAATTCCTGTTTTCAGTGTACCTTTGAGCCCAGTGAATATAACTATGTCCAACAATCCAGACAGAAAACATGGTGAGAGAAGGTTCTCCTGCAGTCAGATGAAGTGTGGCAATGAAATGGCAGTTGAAAAAATGAGAGTTTAAAATGAAAAAAACTGTGGAGTTTCTGTGTTCATGAAGCAGTAACAGTGATTGGTGGATTTTGATTGCTGAAAACAGAAAATTAGGGTGCACGGATGAGTTATTTGAAAGATGTATTTTGAATGGTCAATAAAAAATCATTAAATGAAAGAATGCACTGGATATGCAGGTGCACTGAGAGTTCAGAGTTCAATTGCAACATTGTTGTGTGAACTTGCAAACACCAGAAGTCTTCCAAGAGGTGGTTGCCATGCAGAAAAGGCAGAAAGGGCAGAGGGGGGAAGGGTTTTCATTTGAAAAAAAGTGAGGGAAGAGTTTTGATTGGGTGACATGAGAGATATGTGTGAAGAATTACAGCATTTCTGTGCTTTTGATAGCTGCAGACTCTGGAGTGCATACCTTTTGCTCTGCTGAAGACAAATTGGTGTGTTTCTGAGACTGTTTTCAAACTCAAAGTATTTGCTAAGGTGAGAAAATATTTCTTTAATTTAGATAGAGAATAGTGTGCTTTAAGGAGAAAATTATGAATTATGTGGCGCAAATTGCTTGTAAATATGCTCCCACCTGTGCAAGGAAAATTTAGATTTTTAATGTTTGTGTTTCATAGCCATGTTAAAAGTGATACAAACATGCTGCAAAGGCAATTAAAAAACGCTTTTATGTGTCTTAAGGACATTTTAAGTAATTTTCCCATGTGCAGTGTTTTGAAATTATGATTTGAAAATCGTTTTTGGGGAAAAGGAATTGTTTTTAAATTTATTACAAGGACATAATGGTGTATGCTTCTTTATAAGGCAATTGACTGTCCCTGATGTTATTTTTCCCATTTTAATGTAAGACCTTTCTCTGTGGCGCAAATTGCTTGTAAATATGCTCCCACCTGTGCATGGCAAATTTAGATTTTAAATGTTTGTGTTACATAGCCATGTTAAAAGTGACCCAACCATGCTGGAAAGGCAATAAAAAAACACTTTCATGTGTCTTAAGGACATTTTAAGTAATTTCCCTGTGGGCAGTGTTTTCAAATTATGAATTGAAAATCGTTTTTGAGGTAAAGGAATGTTGTTAAAATTTATGTGCGCCATATGCCCCCAAATTTCTTTTTCAGGGGTGCGGCAGGGTGTTATTGAGACACCCCTACACCTTTGGAAAAATTCCTAATTTGCGATGAGCTAATTGCTAATTGCAAATTGCACCTTCTTTCATATGGGCATCCTGGCGCATGGAAATGAATGGGTAATTTGCAATTAGCAATTTGCTCATCGCAAATTTGGAATGGTAAAGAATCGCTATTTATTCCTTAAAATTCGCTATTTTGGAAATGCAAAATAGTTATATGATACATATGGCGGTTGATGTCTAACAAGATAAGAAGCTTAGGGATATATTTATGATGACTGGCGCAATGAAGTGGACATCACTTACTTCATTGGTAGAGCTTTACATGTATTATGTCCTCTGTATTCTTCATCAAGCGTAACTTTAATCTGCAATCCTGAGTAGGCCTCACCTTAAACAAACCTCTGGATAGGCCACATCTTATCGTCATCCTGAATTAATCATTTAAAATGCTAGGGACAGATTTATGATAGGTGTATGCCTCTTTTGCGCCACTTACAAAACACTGTCCATGGGGAAATGACTTAAAATGTCCTTAAGACACATGAATGTGTTTTTTTAAAGCGTTTGCAATTTTTTTGGGTCACTTTTAACATGGCTATGTGACTCAAACAGTCAAAATCTAAATTCACCATGCACAGGTGGGAGCATATTTACAAGGAATGTGCTCCATGGGGAAAGGTCTTATAATGTAATATGGGAAAAATGACATCAGAGACACTGAAATGCCTTATAGAGAAGCATACACCATTATGTCCTTGTCATAAATTGGCAAACCATTACTTTTCCCCAAAAACGATTTTCAAATCATAATTTGAAAACACTGCACATGTGGAAATGACTTAAAATGTCCTTAATTCAAAATTTGCTATTCCTTATTTTGCGATTGCACTGAAGGATTTGCAAATTTTGCGATTCCTTAAATGCAATGTATCAAACAAAAAATATGTAAAAAATGACATTAAGGATTTGGAAACTACCACCAACTTCTAGTTTGTGGTAATTTGCGAATTCTTTTCAAAAAGCATTTTTTTCCAAAAAACAAAAGGTGCCATATGACGCCCATACATGCCCTTAGGGCATGTATGTGCGCCATATGCCCCCAAATTTCTTTTTCAGGGGTGCAGCAGGGTGTTCTTGAGATACCCCTGCACCCTTGAAAAAATTCCTATTTTGTGATGAGGTAATTGCTAATCGCAAATTGCAACCTTCATTCCTATGAGCCTCCTAGCCCATGGAAATGAATGGGTAATTTGCAATTAGCAATTTGCTCATTGCAAATTAGGAATGGTAAAGAATTGCTATTTATTCCTTATTATTCGCTATTTAGGAAATGCAAAATAGTTTGATGGTACATATGGTGGTTCATCTGTAACAAGATAAGAAGCTTAGGGATACATTTATGATGACTGGCAAAATAAAGTGCAAATCACTTACTTCATTGGTAGGCCTTTACATGTATTATCTCTTCTGTATTCTTCATCAAGCGTAACTTTAATCTGCAATCCTGAGTAGGCCTCACCTTAAACAAACCTCTGGATAGGCCACACCTTATCGTCATCCTGGATTAATCATTTAAAATGCTAGGGACAGATTTATGATAGGTGTATGCCTCTTTTGCGCCACTGTGCGTCACTTTTATGATGCAGCGGCGGTGCAAAAGATTTGCTATGAGGCGACAAAATTACAAATTGATGCTTTTAGGCAGATATGTCATGGTGTAAAAAAAACGTACCACATGAAACCGATGCAGCAGTGATGCAAAAGATGCACCATGTTGCAAGACAGGCCTCACTTGGGGCCATATGTATCAAGCTACTTAGCATTCGCAAAGATCAAAATTCTGCGAATTTCGGCCTTTGCGAATGCTAATTAGACAAATGGTATGTATCAAACAAGTTTGATGCAAAATAAGGAATAGCAAAATTTGCTATTCCTTATTTTGCGATTGCACTGAAGGATTTGCAAATTTTGCGATTACTTAAATGCAATGTATCAAACAAAAAAAATGTAAAAAAATGACATTAAGGATTTGGAAACTACCACCAACTTCTAGTTGGTGGTAATTTGTGAATTCTTTTCAAAAAGCTTTTTTTCCAAAAAACAAAAGGTGTCATATGACGCCCATACATGCCCTTAGGGCATGTATGTGCGCCATATGCCCCCAAATTTCTTTTTCAGGGGGTGCAGCAGGGTGTTCTTGAGACACCCCTGCACCCTTGGAAAAATTCCTATTTTGTGATGAGCTAATTGCTAATCGCAAATTGCACCTTCATTCCTATGAGCCTCCTAGCCCATGGAAATGAATGGGTAATTTGCAATTAGCAAATTGCTCATTGCAAATTAGGAATGGTAAAGAATTGCTATTTATTCCTTAAAATTCGCTATTTAGGAAAAGCAAAATAGTTTGATGGTACATATGGTGGTTCATCTGTAACAAGATAAGAAGCTTAGGGATACATTTATGATGACTGGCGAAATAAAGTGCAAATCACTTACTTCATTGGTAGGCCTTTACATGTATTATCTCCTCTGTATTCTTCATCAAGCGTAACTTTAATCTGCAATCCTGAGTAGGCCTCACCTTAAACAAACCTTTGGGTAGGCCACACCTTATCGTCATCCTGGATTAATCATTTAAAATGCTAGGGACAGATTTATGATAGGTGTATGCCTCTTTTGCGCCACTGTGCGTCACTTTTATGATGCAGCGGCGGTGCAAAAGATTTGCTATGAGGCGACAAAATTACAAATTGATGCATTTAGGCAGATATGTCATGGTGTAAAAAAAACGTACCACATGAAACCGATGCAGCAGTGATGCAAAATATGCACCATGTTGCAAGACAGGCCTCACTTGGGGCCATATGTATCAAGCTAATTAGCATTCGCAAAGATCAAAATTCTGCGAATTTCGGCCTTTGCGAATGTTAATTAGACAAATGGTATGTATCAAACAAGTTTGATGCAAAATAAGGAGTAGCAAAATTTGCTATTCCTTATTTTGCGATTGCACTGAAGGATTTGCAAATTTTGCGATTACTTAAATGCAATGTATCAAACAAAAAATATGTAAAAAATGACATTAAGGATTTGGAAACTATTGTGGTAAATTGGTGGTAATTTGTGAATTCTTTTCAAAAAGCTTTTTTTCAAAAAAACAAAAGGTCCCATATGACGCCAACACATGCCCTTAGGGCATGTATGTGTGCCATATGCCCCCAAATTTCTTTTTCAGGGGTGCAGCAGGGTGTTCTTGAGACACCCCTGCACCCTTGGAAAAATTCCTAATTTGTGATGAGCAAATTGCTAATCGCAAATTAAACCTTCATTCCTATGAGGCTCCTAGCCCATGGAAATGAATGGGTAACTTGCAATTAGCAATTTGCTCATTGCAAATTAGGAATGGTAAAGAATTGCTATTTATTCCTTAAAATTCGCTATTTAGGAAATGCAAAATAGTTTGATGGTACATATGGCGGTTCATCTGTAACAAGATAAGAAGATTAGGGATAGATTTATGATGACTGGTGCATCACCAGGGATGTGTCAGTCATCCTGCGCCGCTGTTCCGCCACCCATGGTGTGCTGCATTTACAATGCGGGGCATCATGGGGCAAAAATGGCACAGATGCGTGATGTATCTGTGCTGTAAAGGTAGTGATTGCTGGAGTTGTATCGCAAGTGCGATGCAGCTCAAGCAAGGCTCAGGGGTGCCCCATCTCCACAATGTTGCGTCAAGACCTATGCCTGCTTAAAGCAGGCGCAGGGTTTTGACGCAGCTTTCTCCTATCTGATTGTAAATACGGCACACCATGGGTGGCAGAGCAGCGGTGCACGTTAACTGGTGCATGCCTGGGGATGTGCCATTTAACATAAATCTGCCCCTTTACATTTAAGTATGTGCAGGACACACAGAGTCGGTGAGGCTTATCCAAGGTTAAGAAGAGATGAGTCCTGTTCACTGAAAAATTAGACATAGTCTTCACCTGATCAGCATTGCTGGACATGGCTAAATAATAGCTGCAAAATATTACTCTTGTTAAACAATTTTACTATTATAATCTCTGAGATTTGTCTCTTACTCTGCAACATCTCATTGTTGTTATCTTTCTTTAAAGATAAAGACAACATCAACATGAGTGACAATCTGCAATCAGTTGATTTTGACCTCATCATTGAACTTGTAATTGAAACATCAGTGGATGTTGATCCATTGGATGATTTAAATCCTGAGGATGAAGAAGAGCGTGATGAGGATGCAGATTTGTCCGAATTATATGACATAGGGTGGGAAGCTGACCTGCTTGAGCCTATGGAAATATAAACATTTATTTTTAAAATGTATAATTAATAAAAAGTAAAAATGTAAACCGTTTAATTTAAAAATAAAGACACCTTCAAAAACAGGTTATGTGTAGTGTCTTCAATAAAATATTAAAATATGCTCATAAAATTAGATCAGATTCACATATAAAATAGCACAGGTAACATAAATATAAATGTCATTTCTTTTCTGCTATTTCTGTATTGTAAATTTGCCAAGGACTAAAAAATCTTCTATTTAAAATGTCAAGTAGTGTGTTAAGTTTTTGATCATTGTTATTGATTTACTGTTTGGTAATAATGGTTAATAACATTTTTTATTATATTTTACCACAGATTCAAGTGCAGATCATTTCAAGATTTCACCATGCCAACAATAGAAAGACAGAGAAAGGCTGCAAAACGTCAAAGACAGCAGGTGAAACAAAATAAGCAGCAGTCCTCTAACAAAAAGATTTGTCAAGTCACGAAGAAAGCACCGGGTAAGAACACAAAATATTTCATAAGAAATATGTGTAGTAAAAAAAATATTACTACAGAAAATGTTTCAGTCCATAAAAAGAGAAGCAAATCAAATGGAAAGGAAAGGCCAATCAAAAATGTTACTGCTAGAGCAAGAGATAACTCTGTGCATGATAGTAGAAGGAAACAACAGTTTAGGGACATTCGTAAACGAATGTTCCGCAACAGGATAATTGGCAATTTGTTAAAAAATATTAAGAAAGGTCAACAGAAACTGGTTTTTTATAAGAGAAAAAAAAAGTTGAGAAAGTTATTGATCAGGCATTTGAAATTAAACGTAAGTTATTTATTTTGATAATCAATAGAATTAGGAAGCTAAACAAGGCAATTTATGATTTCAAAAGAAATAGTAGATGGAAGAGAATAGTAAATCGTAGTAATTTTTGTGAAGTTTTTTCTGGAGAATGGATGCATAGTTCAAGCTGTGAGGCATTTTTTAATGAGGAGAGTTATTTCCAGGATAATGATTTGGTGCATGCAGTTGACACCAGTGGTCGTGCTTATGAAGTGAAAGATGGTTGTCCAGTTGAAAAAGAAAAACTTGTGACAACAGAGACAGAAGAGGTGTTAGGTAATGAGGTTTTAGGAAGACGTGCTAAGGGTCCTGTGTACACCTGGAAGTGTAGTAGTATTTGCAGTGTGCGACAGGATTCCATCAATTTGCTTTGTGATTTTGTACGGTCATTTAATAAGAAAAGTTTGAAGCAGAAAATAAGGTTGTTGCAAGAATTAGATCCTTGCAGAGTGAGAGAAGTGACAGGTTTGCATGGTCATTCACTGGCTTGTCTTTCCAGGAGAGTATGCCAGAGTGTTTTTCATCATTTCAGGATGCTAGCAGTGCATCATAATAAAGTGAGGAAATTAGTTAGAATGTTGTATTATGCTAAGAGTCCAGCAATTATGCTTAAACAATTATGCGCTGCTCTTTTGCATGGTTCTGAAATAGATGTGAAGAACATATGTGAAGAAATTGAGTTTTGTTACTTTGGAAGTAAAGAGGAGAATGTTGAAATTGACCCAGAAGAAGAGGGTAATGTGGAAGATAGTGTACAGGTTTCCAGTACAGAAAATTTCCAGAGGGAAATTGCGACGTTTCAGGTGAAATCAAGTGAGAGGCCTAATTTCACTTGTGTGTGTTGTCGACGCACTTATTATAAGAATCAGACTAAGTTAGTGGATTTATATGCAAAAAGTGAAAGGGAAAATAATAGTGAATGGAAGGATTTTGCAACATACTTGATGGTAGAAAATTGTTTTGATTTGGGATTTGATCAACGTGTGTGTACTTATTGTTGTTGCAAATTATATCAAAACCAGATGCCTGCTAGAGCAGTTCATAATAATCTGGAATTGGTTGAGATTCCTTCTGAATTGAAGGATTTAAATACTTATGAATCTATTTTGATTCAAAGTATCCATCCCTTTCAGGCTATTGTAAGAATGGAGCCAAAGACAGGGAAATTGCCTCCATCAGATTTACAGAGAGGATTAAAGGGAAGAGTTGTTTATTTGCCTCTAGATTTGAAGAAAAACATTAACACAATTGGAGTAGAAAAAGTGGAAGAGGAACCTCTGGTTATCTTAGTTAATGGGGTTCTGACAAAGAATAAGAAAATATGGCAAGATTTAGTAGATGTTAGGAAAGTTAAAAAGGCAACATTGTATTTGAAAAAAAATAATAAATACTATAAGAATGTATATGTTGCAGAAGAGGAAGTAAGTGAGGAAGAGGATAGCGATTTGTGTGCTGGTCAAATTGAGAAAGTAGAACCCTCTACTAGTGAAGAAATATATGAACATTATAGTGTTCATCCTTTGCATTCCAAGGAAGTCATGGGGAATGCTATTGAGTTGTTTCAAATGAAACAAGCCAAAGGGAGTCCCATTAGTGTTTGGGAGGAAAGTTTGGAAGCTCGGTGTTTCCCACAGATTTTTCCAACAGGTCAGGGAGGAAGATATGATGAGCAACCTCATCAAATTCCTGCTTCTGAATACCGGACTTTGCGATTGTATGCAGGAGATGCTAGGTTTCGACAATGCATTCCCTATTTGTTTCATCTCCTGTTTGAAAGCGATCTGTCTGGACTGTCATATGCAGTGAACCACATCTTGAAAAGTGGTATACACATGCAAAACATCTCGGCAAGTGACTTTATGGATAAAGTCAATGTCCAAGACAGTATTTTGGATTCTCACCTGATTAATCTCATGGCGTGTCAGCGTGGTACTAATGAGTACTGGTACCGTCGTCATGGTGATTTAAAATGTATGCTGAGGAACTTAGGTACTCCCACATGGTTCCTCACTCTGAGCTGTGCCGAGTATGGCTGGGAAGACTTACTTGAATTTCTACGAGAGGCAAATGCTAACGTAGATAACATCGAATTCAAGACACCCGGAGAACTGTGCTCTTTGGATCCAGTCAATGTATGTAGGTACTTCAATCATAGATTTGAAGCTATGATGTCTTTCATCATGAATAAGAAGAATCCACCTCTTGGAGAGGTGTTGGATTTCTTCTGGAGAAAGGAGTACCAAGCAAGAGGTGCTCCTCATATACATATGTTGCTGTGGATCAAGGATGCACCTAAATTTGGAACGGATCCAGAAGACTCAGTGATGAGTTTCATCCAACAGTATTCTACGTGTGCTGTTCCAAACGCAAAGGAGAAGAAAAGCCTAAGAGAAAAAGTTCTGCGTTTCCAAAGCCATCGATGTGGAAAGTACTGCCGTCGTAAATTCCGAAACAAGGACAAGTTCTACACCAAATGTCGTTTCGGCTTTCCACGACCGGTGATTTCTAAAGGAAGAGTAAACAGTTTGATGTCTTCGCTGCGACATAATGTCATGAAGAAATCACCTAAAAACACATACAATTTGAAGAGGAACGAAGAGTCCAAGTACATCAACGACTACAACCCGGTGATTTTGTCCATGTGGAATGCTAACATGGATATACAGTTTGTGGCTGATAACTGTATGGCTGTGGCTCGGTATGTGACGTCTTACATCACCAAAAAAGAGAAGACAGAATTGAAGGATATGTGGGAGGACATTTCCCATGAAAAGAGCCTCAGCAAGAAGTTGTACAGTTTCAGTCTGAAGATGTTGTCGCATCGAGAAATTGGAGCTTACGAATGCTCTGACCGGTTGTCTTCAGCAAGTCTCTATGCCAAGTCCAGGAGTATCGTTTGGGCGAGTCTTGGTCTTGCTGCAACGCGTAATCGAGTTCTGAAACCTGTGCGGGAAATTGAGTATTTGGCGGAAAAGGAGCCAAACAGTACCGACATTTTGAAGACCAACATGTTGGATACATATTATCCAAATAGAAGCAGTCACCTCGACAATGTTTGTCTGTATGAGGTTCTTCAAAATTACATATTCAAGAGGAACATCAAAGAAGATACTGAGAAAGGAGTGTATGCTGTAATAGGAAGTGAGGGATGTCTGGTCAAGCAAAGAAAATGCCACTTGGTAAACCATCGAAAATTGAGTGGCGAATCTCCTGAAAAAAAGGAGTTTTTCTATTTAGCACTTTTGCAACTTTTCAAGCCTTGGCGTGCAGAAGAGGAACTGCTTGGAGATTTCCTCTGTTACGAAGACTCTTTCAATGCCGCCAAGGAGACCATAGAATGTCCTGCTTTTCCCAAATATGTAGAAATGTTGAATGCGGAAATTGAGCAGGAAGCAACGATTGCAGCCGAGATTGCCAGAGACAGTTCTCAGGACAGTCAGAGTTCTGCTTCATTGAGTCAGGATCCACTAGGAGGACCTGTTATCGAAAATGAAGCTGCCACTGCCATGAATGAAGTGGAAAGAGCCATGGCACATGCTCAGGAGGATGCGGTTAACTTAGAAGAGTTGGAAAGACAACTCAACGTTGAGCAGAGGAAAATATATGACGAAGTTACCATGCAAATTGATCATGGATTAAGTCATGACAAGAAAGAGTGCTCATGTACGTCGTTGAAGCCTGTCCGACTGTACGTGAGTGGAGAAGCGGGAACTGGAAAAAGTTTCCTCATTAAAGCAATTTCATGCTATTTGCAGGAAAGGACAGAGTCATCGCTGTCTTGTGTTGTCACCGCTCCAACTGGACTGGCAGCACATAACATTAAAGGGATTACTTTACATCGTTTACTGATGCTGCCAGTGGAGCATGACAACAAATTACAATATCACAAGCTATCTGGAGATGCTTGTTTTGAAGTTTCAAGAATCTTGAGGAAAATGAAACTTCTTATCATTGACGAAGTAAGCATGGTTTCCAATGTCATGCTTGCCTTTGTTCATTTGAGAATGCAAGAAGTTCTCAAAACAGAGTATGATGTGTTATTTGGTGGCAAACACATCATTGTTTTCGGAGATCTTCTGCAGCTGACACCAGTGAAAGGGCAACCTGTGTTCAAAATGCTCACGCATGAAGATACCAGGAAGTGCCTAGGCAGCATTGGCAACGTCAATATATGGTTAAACTTCAATTATGCTGAACTGCATGAAAATATGCGTCAGGCGAAGGATGAAGTTTACAAGACTGTTCTACAAGATGTTAGAATTGGAAAAGTGACCGAGCATGGGAAAGAAGCTTTACATGCACGATTACTGTCAAATTTATATCCAGAACAAGATGTTGTGCCTGAGAATATTTTTCAGAAAATTACTGATAAGAAATCTGGAATATGTTTGATGCCAACTCTTGCAGAATGTGCCAAATTCAACAACAAAATGTTGCATTTAGAAAAGCAAGAGATTGTGAAACTGGAAGCTATTGACAGAGTAGAGCATATGGGATCAACAATTATTTTGTCTGAGAATCTGAAAACAAAATTGGATTCATTAGAGAAGAGTATATCTAAAACTGCAGGTTTTGAAAAGACTCTGAATGTGTGCTTGAACTGCCGTATAATTTTAAGAAGGAATTTACATGTTGAAAGAGGTCTGGTAAATGGATCAATGGGTAATGTTGTTGATTTTGTAAAATACAGAAATAGAGATGGAATTGAATTTTTAAAAATTAAATTTGATGGCATTGAGGAAGTACAGCTAATTGGTCGTTGCTCTGCTAGATTTTTGCTTGTAAAAGACTTATATGTTCGCCGTAAGCAGTTTCCTGTTTGCTTGGCATATGCGGTGACAATCCATAAATCGCAAGGTTTAAGTGTAGACTGTGCATTGGTGAATATTGGCAGTTCTGTGTTCAAGGAGGGTATGGCATATGTGGCATTGTCACGAGTTAGAACTTTATCGGGATTGTACTTGATTGAGTGTGATGTCACAAACATTTGTGCGGATCTAGATTGTGTTAAGGAATACAATAGGTTAAGAAGAGAGTATGCGTCACATTTGCCTCAGTATCCTTTGTTTGAGAAACGTGTGGTAGGCCGGAAACGAAGAAATGTGACCAATACTGGGGAGGTTGTAGCAAAAAGACGAAAAGTCGATGAACCTAAAATTACAAGCAGAAACAAAAAGGATTCTGTTGAAGATGTTGTTGGTTTTCAATTTGAAAACAGTTCTGGTGTCAACTGCTATGCTAATGTAGTGGTTAATGTTTTGTTTTCTCTAGAAAATGTAAAAGAAGAGATTGTGGTCAATTCTGATCAAAGATTTTGCAGTTTGTTAAATTCTGTGTTAGAGAAATGTAGCACTGATAGAAGAAACATAGAAAGTGTGTCTGAAATTCGAAATCTGTTAAACAGATGTTCAGGCCAAACACAATTCTCTCAAAATATTCAGCAAGATTGTCAGGAGTTTTTAATGTATATGCTTGATGTATTGCATGCTGAAGGTGTAGATGTAGATCAGCTGTTTGGGCTTTCTTATCAATGGCAGCATGACTGCGAGAACTGTATGGTATCAAGTACTACTAGTGTAGACTCAGAAAGATTTATATATTTAACTTTGCCAGACAGTAAATCAGTCTCCTTTAATAAGCTAGTAAAAGCAGCTGATCACAACATGGAGTGTAGCCAATGTAAATCTGAAATGATGTCCACATTATTTATACGAACATATGGCCAGTATGTCATTTTAATGTTCCAACGATGTAGGCCTGATGGAACAAAATTGACAACTTTAATTAAAAATTTTGTAGCTTCGCAGTTGTCAATATCAGGAAGGACTTTTGTAACTGCAGCAATTATATATCATGACGGCCCTTCAATAACATCAGGACATTACACAGCTTATTTAAAGTCTAGAAATGGCTGGTCATTCTGCAACGATTCTGTTTTAATTTTCAAAAAAAAATTGCCGTATGACCTTAAAAACTCTTACCTGGTGTTTTTAAAACCAAAATTTTAGGGAAATAATCTTGGGATGTGCTCTGTGGAATTTCAAGAAGTTCTAATGGCTCCTACACATTTTGGCCTTGAGGATAAGTGTAGTTCAGAGACATAAGTTCTAACCATAAGACTGGACGTCATGGAGAAATAAGTGCACTTTGAATGAGTTCAGAAAAACTATTTCTTTTTATAAGCTAATTGAAGCAGCCAATCAAAACATAGAGTAGAGGGAATGTAAGTCTGCAACGCTGTCTACTGTTTTACATTGCTTTGTGATTGAAAGTGATGTAGAGAATTAAATAATTGTAGTAGTCATAGAGTTAGTGTAAGTCTGCTTCATAGTAAGCACTATCAGTGTCATAGGAAATGTAGAACATGACTGAGCAAGAAGGGGACGATATTACTATTCCAGGATTGTGAAAATGATCTTCAACATTTTAATTCTGAAAGTTGCGGAAATGCCAAATGACGGGATTGGCTTACAAGAAATCCAAGAGTTATAAATGGGTCTGACAAGATTTGGCCTTGTGGAAACTTGTGGTAGAGAGTAAGAAGTCATTTATTGCATGTAACATGTTTTTAAAAACGATGGAGATTTTCTTTCAGAAAGTGGCGGGCTGAAAGTAATAACAGCACAAAAGAGTGTAAGCTGTTCATAGGACATCCTTTGACGTCATGGAAAGTAAGTTAACTTTAAGGAGTTCTGAATTCTGATTTCTTATGTTGTATGGGTTTTTTAAACACAATCATTTTGATTGTGTTTTTTTTTCCCCGCTGTTATATGATGAATACCTTCAAGTCACTGTTTTTAGTGAATTTTGATACATTCTGAGAACAGCAAAAATAAACCATTTAACATGTATAATTAATTCTGTACTGTTTGCATTTATGATGTATATGTAGAACTGTGTAGGAGGCATGGAGAAGGTGAGGCTTCTGTAAGTGTCAAAGTTGTTGCATGCAGTGCTGCACTTCTGCGTATTCTTTCATATGCTAGACTACATCTGCACAATGAGATACCTAAGCAAAGGAAACACAAGTGATGTGATTGTGAAATGAGCAAAATAAATTGCACGTATTTCAATTACATCACCTGTGTTTCCTATCATTACGAATCACATTGTGCAGATCAAGTTTAGGTCTGTCCAGGGAAACATAGGAGGTTTGGACTTTGTTCAAGAGTGCAGTGGACATGACTCACTTCATTGGTAGACCTTCACATGTATTATGTCCTCTATTCTCTTCAACAACTCGAAATTTCATCTGCAACCCTGAGTAGGCCTCACCTCAAACAAACCTCTGGATAGGACACATCTTATTGGCATCCTGAAGCAATTATTTAAAATTTTAGTGTCTTGCGACACTTTTCTGAGACAACAGCAATGCAAAAGATGCACCATGTTTTAAGATAGGCCTCACTTCATCTGCATCAAGATACTGTTAGTTTAAAATGTATATCTTTAGGACTGTGTAGGGGGCCTGGAGAAGCAGAAGCTTCTGTAAGTGTCAAAGTTGTTGAAAAACTGTTTGTCCTTCAATCTTTTCCCTTGTCTTTTGTAATTTTTAAATACATGTTTTAATATTTTTTAAATGTTTGTTCTCTCTTTCACAGATTGAAAGTATAAAAACAAAAAGTGAGTAATTTAACGACAATTATAAGGTAAATGCTTTGTACTCTTTTCGTTACATTTCTATCACATTCACCTACTATTAGTTCCACTGCTTCATTTCTTTAACCCTCAGTTTCCTGCCTTTGCTACTTCCCTCATTCCTTTCTCTATTACCTACTTACTCAACTCCTTCCACTCTTTTTCTCAGTCCCTCTCTTCTCATAGTTCCTCACTCTTGTTCACTCACTCCGTCTCTATTACTCTTAGTGTCTTTGACTGATCACTCTATCACTACTTGTTCATAATGCTTTCTCTGTGTAGTTGAAGCACACTAAGGGGCATATTATGAATACAGCCAATAAAATGATTGCTCTTTTTATTGGCAGAAAACTGGTGCAAAAGTGGTTTTAGCGGCAGTTTTCTGCCGCAAAAGCAGCTTTAGCGACACATTTCTGCCAATAAAAGCTGCAAAACTTTTATTGCCTATGTTGATGATATGGCTCTATGTTACTTACATTTCTTTGCTGTTTCAATTAATCTTTTTCTGTTATTTTTTGTTTTCTGTTTTCTATTTTTTCTCTCTGTTATTCCTCATGTTTTAATCTTATTTTCACAATGACAATCTCATTTTCTGCACCGCGGACGTGAATAGCTTGTACACCTCGATTCCACACGGAGGTGGAATTGAAGCGATTGAAAAGAGCCTAGCACACAGTAACATCTCAGAAGCTTTGAAAGTATTCCTCATGGAGCTTATGATTTATACTCTTTATCATAGCTACTTTTGTCACAACAACAACTGGTTCCAACAATCATCTGGGATGTCTATGGGCAATTGCGCCGCACCGGCGTACGCTAATATTTACATGTCTGATTTTGAACAACAGTATATCTATGAAAATCCAGCTTGGACCAACAACTTACTGATGTACGTTCGTTACATCGATGATTTATTTTTTGTGTGGAAAGGCACTAGAACCATGTTGGAAGATGAACTCCACAACTTAAACACTAAAGACGATCGAATACAAATGACATGGAATCTTGATGAGACTCAAATCAACTTCCTGGATGTACTGATCACCAGATCTGACACTGGTCTAATCACAGACCTCTATAGGAAACCAACCGATCGCAACAATACGTTGCACTTTGCAAGTTTCCATCAGCAGTCACTGAAGCGCCATCTTCCATACAGTCAAATGTTGCGATTAAAACGCATAGTATCCAATCCGGATACATATGTCCAAAGGATCGACGAAATGAGTCTGAGATTCATCGCCAGAGGCTATCCAGAAAAAACTACAGAGGAAGCAAGGAGAAAAGTATCTGGAATCGCACGTGAAACAGCTCTCAAGAAGATAACCAAAAAAGAAACAAACCGGATGGTAGTCGTTTCCAAATATTCCACATTAAGTGGAAGATACAAGAAGATCATTTTACAACATTGGAGAATTTTGGCATTGGAACCAGATTTCAAAGAAATGTTCAAAAATCCCCCAATCTTTGCATACACTCGTGCCAACAACCTCAAGGAGATCCTGTTGAAAGAAACACCTGTTCAACCCACCTACAGAGGCACAAAACCGTGCCTTAATTGCAACAACTGCAACAATATCATCAGTGGTAACAAAATCAACCACCCAATGAGAGGCACAGAAATTAAGGTGAAAGTTAATGCAACGTGCGACTCGTCTAATCTGATTTATCTTCTCAAATGTCCTTGTGGAAAGATCTACATAGGAAAAACTGAACGGAAAATCAAAGTCAGATTGAATGAACATAAATCTAACATCAGGACAAAACAAGTAAAATCAAGTGTAGCTGTACACTTTATGGAAAACCATCATACTGTGGCACAGCTGAAATTCATGATTCTTGAAATTGTGGACAAAAAAGAAGGAAGAGATAACAACAAGTTCCTCCTCCAAAGAGAAACCTCATGGATTTACCGCTTACAATCTTATAAACCTTTCGGTCTTAATGACCGCATTGAACTGAGCTGCTTTCTATAAATACCCGGCCGGGTATATAAGGACACATTAATAATTGTGCGAGTTCACAGAGATGCTTTTGCATTTATTTGCTTACAAATTTATGGTTTATTTTACCAATTTAATTCGTTCCTTGGTACACATGTTTTAACCCCTTTTGACAGTATTGTCTTATTCTTTGTTGTTCTATTTTTCCACCGATTAATGAGTCTGTTGATCTGTCCTCACTTTTCCTTTTCTATTCACCCACACGTGACATCACCCGTTCCAACATGGCGCCCAAAGTCACCATGCGTTAGTCCTTTTTTGATCTTCATCACCCCTCAGCCTGCCCCGCGCTCACATAGAGTCGGCTTCGCTAGCGACTCTGCACTTTAGCACGGCGACTTCACGACGCCACTAACTGACCCGGAGACCTTGACAGTCCCCCCAAGAATCCAGCTTTGGTAAGCCTCGACAACACTTGCGAGTGTGTCTTAAACGTACTTGTATTCGCTCGCAGAGCGTTCCTCTAACCATTTCCCTTTTATCTTTTTGACCCACCCAGCACGGCATTTCAGCCCGACACACACGTGAGCATTTTTACATTTGCTTCCCCTATCGTTACTACCGGCTACCTGCTTACAAACCTTGGTTCTTTCCTCTTGGGTGCACCGACTATTTTCTTGTATCATTTTTTGCACATGTGAGTCAACGTGACAGTATATTTCTGGTGTAAAAGTTCAGTTTGCATCATTCACGCATAGACTTTTGTTTGTATGTATTCACCATTGGGAATTGTTTATTATGTACATTATTTATCTGTTAATGCTACGCTGATACAAACTTAGATCGTTCTCATTTCTTCACAGAGCTCCTTGAAAAAGAGTTATTGACTCGAAATGCATTGGAGCAATGTTGATTTTGTGTAAAGCATAATCACCTGGATGCAAAATAATCCACTAATGAATACTCATGAAAATATGAAATTTAATTCAAACCAATAAACTTTCGAAATTCATCGGAGTCTTTACTTTGAACCAGAGGGAGTGCCCAATACACTGGGATGTGCACATTGATTTGTTCACACATATTCTTAGTTTACACTTTGGCGTAAACGGACGGTTACGCCTCCAGTTGGAGCACCTTTATATTCAATAAAAAAAATACGAACTGCGAAACTTTTTCAATCAACACGCTGTGCATTGCCCACCTTACTTATTTTAATCTTATTTTGAACATTCACTCACATTCTCCAAGAAACTCTTCTTTGTTAATGTTATACTCTCTTTTTTTTCTTTCACTTCGTTATCTATTTTGTTTTTCACAATTATACCCTCTTCCGTCTTTTCTTCGGTAAATAGATCTATTAAACAGTATCTCTTCTTTACTCCCTATAGCTGTCTTTCTTTTAACATCACTCTCTGTTTACTTTCCTTATACTTACTCTTTTTTTTTTTTTTTTTTTTTTGGGTTAGCTCCCGGTCCGCGTACCGGGAAGCTAACCCGGGAGCGAACCAAAAGAAATAGAGCTTGCCAGAGTGCTAAACATTCTAGCAATTTTTTTTGAAAGGGAAGGTAGTTCTGAAAAGAACTTTTTTTTAAATATTTTTGTTGTTTTATATTTTTTTTTTATTTTTTGAAATTTTTTAGTTTTTTTTGTATTTTTTGAACGATTTTATATTTTTTTTGGTTTTTTTTTTGGGGGGGGGGAAACAACAAAAAACAGGCGTTGAAAAGGGCTCAACAGGAGCAAAAAAAAAATTACTGGGGGCGGTTAGGGCAATCATGGTGTTCATACGCCAGGTTGAGTGCATTGATGCTCATGTTGCCACACGCTAACAACGCACGACAGTGCATACAAGAGTGTATCATGTGGCCAAAATTTTCTTGTATATTTGGCACAGTTTCCCGTGCCTCTTCTGGTGTTAATGAAATTGGTAATCTTGGTCTGGCCACAGGAGTTGGTCTTGGATTGTCCTGCATATCCCTTATTTCCGCCCGGCTGTAATTTAGTGGATGCTTCCTTGTCATGTGCCTGTGCATTGTGTGATTTCCATAACTATATTTCTTGTCCGTCCCTCTTGATAATTGTTCTTTGCATATGCGGCAGGTGACATACCTTGCATTGACTTTTTTTTGGCCACGAGGGATCGAATAAAACTGCCAGATGAAACTGGCTTTCTTTCTGGAAACCCGGGGCACCTCTTCTAAGAACTGTGGTTCTTCTCCCTCCTCATCCATTTCTTCATCTTCCTCCTCAGTGTTGGTAATGACCTGGGGAGGTGGTCCTCTCTTCCCATGAGGAGGTGGAGGTGGTGGTGGGGGTGCACCAGCTGAAGCTACCAATGAAGCCATTTCTCATATAGTAGTAAAGGTCTTCCTCTCACAATGATGAAAGTCAGAGTGAGGAAAGAAGGAGGGGTTTTCATCATTTGGGAAAAACAATACTTCTCAACCAATGAAAAGTGTTATTTTTAGGTCACCTGACCTAGCCTTACATCATTATGAAACCAAAAGTGAAATGAACCAATGAAAAGTGTTATTAACAAGTCACATGACCTGTTATGCTTACGTTACGCGCTCCGGTCCGCGCCCCGCATAGCTTCCGGGTCGATGCGCTTCGCGCCTCGGTCCGCGCCCCGGGGCACTTCCGGGTGCGCTAACGCGGTACGTCACAAGACGCATTACGCGGCAACGCGATACGTCGTGTTTTTGCGCCGCGGATCGCTTCCGGGGAGCTGCGTTTCGCGCCTCGGTCCGCGCCCCGGGGCACTTCCGGGTGCGCCAGCGCAGTACGTCATAAGACGCATTACGCGGCAACGCGATACCGTCACTATGTTGATTTCTTACCGGTTCGCGGACCGGATCGCGGCATTAAATTGAGCTAACGGGAAGCTTCCCGGTTCGCGGACCGGGAGCGAAACAAAAAAAATATTAAAAAAAAATTATTAATAAACATATAAAATATATTTTTGGATTTAAAGAAGAATACATTTTACAGCTATAGATATTAGCTTTTAAAAAACCAATTAAATTCACTGAAAAAACCATAGGTTATAGACCATATATAGTTAGGAATTAGCATTTACAAAACCTTGAAAATTCACTGAAAAAACCATAGGTTATACACCATATATAGTTAGGAATTAGCATTTAAAAAACCTTATTTTACTCACACAAAACCATTGAAATTGCATATATAGTTAGTTGTACTAACTATATATCGTGCACCCGCAATCCACTGCTGATCATGTCACATATTACATCATTCATGACATGGTCAGTGACATCACTGATGACATCACTGATGACATCTCAAATGACATCACTGATGACATCACTGATGACATCTCAAATGACATCACTGATGACATCACTGATGACATCTCAAATAACATCACTGATGACATCTCAAATGACATCACTGATGACATCACTGATGACATCTCATTTGACATTACTGATCACATTCCTGATGACATCATTCATGTGATAATACGATGAACCTCTTCAGACTCTAATATAACCTTATATACACTCAGTGAAAACAGACACTCACAGACTGTCACTCATCCATGGAGTTACTCACACACCTAGTCAGTCATGCAAAGAATCAATCACACCTCCATTTCCTCAACTATACAGTTATACACACCTTACTTATTGAAACATATACTAACACATATTTACTCACTTATACAATCCTGGATACAAGTTCACAATGATCCATACAGCCACTCACACATTCACTGGCTCTTATGCACAGTTATTTATATATGTCAACTCTCACATGTACTGTGTTTTACATATGTACTTACTTTGACATGTAGCACTGAGATATCCATTCACTCACCAATGCACTCATGCACACAGTCAACCGCCCATACAGATGTTTCCACATGCACTTTTGAACCCATACACCTAGTGAATCAACTGCTCACACATCTATGCAGAGAGTCATACACTTCCCAGCCACCCATAAACACTCTCAGTCTCCCATACAATTACTTGGGCAACCAATTAATGACCCATATAGTTAATCATATAGCTACTGATCAACACATGCAGCAGTTTACAGAACAACAGACATAATGATGCACAAATTAAGACAGTTTAGTCACTAACCCATGCCCTCAGTGAGACACATTTAATCACTCACTCATACAGTCAGTCATGCACCTACTAAATCCTTTGTTCAGACACTTATACATCCACTCATTCTTCAATATGTAAGATATATTTTAACTTTACAGAAACATACAGTCACTGGATGTTGTCATCAGTGATGTCATCAGTGATGTCATTTGAGATGTCATCAGTGATGTCATCAGTGATGTCATTTGAGATGTCATCAGTGATGTCATCAGTGATGTCACTGACCATGTCATGAATGATGTAATATGTGACATGATCAGCAGTGGATTGCGGGTGCGCGATATATAGTTAGTACAACTAACTATATATGGAATTTCAATGGTTTTGTGTGAGTAAAATAAGGTTTTTTAAATGCTAATTCCTAACTATATATGGTGTATAACCTATGGTTTTTTCAGTGAATATATATATATATATATATATATATATCCAACAAAGTTTGCCCAAAGCAATGAGAGCGCACACGATTTCAGAAGAAACCAACTGGTTTATTTCAATGAAAAAACGAGCAACAGCATTCATCTTTAAATTCATTCCGTCCGACGCGTTTCCTGGCTCCTGCCTCTTAATCATGGACCTTTTCATAGACTCAGCAGCTGACTCTGATTGCTTCATTTAGACATGCCTTCTTTACATACCCCCAATGAGCCTCGTTGTTTACGTCACTTTCTCCATGCATGCTAGGATTTGTAGTCCCAATCAGAGTCCATCATTACCTTCCATTAGGTTCTGCTTCGTGTATGACTTATTTTTAAAAGTTAATTAAGGAAAGTTCTGTTCCCCTCCAGTGGGTCATGTTGCTGAGCCCGTTTATATTTTCTGCTTCTGAAATGCTGTAAATCAAGTCTGGCACAGTTCCAACTTGCAGCCTCTCACTCGTGAGTTTGGAGATGGCGCAGCTCTCCACGGCAGGGCTGCCGTGTAATTAAATCCAACAAAGTTTGCCCAAAGCAATGAGAGCGCACACGATTTCAGAAGAAACCAACTGGTTTATTTCAATGAAAAAACGAGCAACAGCATTCATCTTTAAATTCATTCCGTCCGACGCGTTTCCTGGCTCCTGCCTCTTAATCATGGACCTTTTCATAGACTCAGCAGCTGACTCTGATTGCTTCATTTAGACATGCCTTCTTTACATACCCCCAATGAGCCTCGTTGTTTACGTCACTTTCTCCATGCATGCTAGGATTTGTAGTCCCAATCAGAGTCCATCATTACCTTCCATTAGGTTCTGCTTCGTGTATGACTTATTTTTAAAAGTTAATTAAGGAAAGTTCTGTTCCCCTCCAGTGGGTCATGTTGCTGAGCCCGTTTATATTTTCTGCTTCTGAAATGCTGTAAATCAAGTCTGGCACAGTTCCAACTTGCAGCCTCTCACTCGTGAGTTTGGAGATGGCGCAGCTCTCCACGGCAGGGCTGCCGTGTAATTAAATCCAACAAAGTTTGCCCAAAGCAATGAGAGCGCACACGATTTCAGAAGAAACCAACTGGTTTATTTCAATGAAAAAACGAGCAACAGCATTCATCTTTAAATTCATTCCGTCCGACGCGTTTCCTGGCTCCTGCCTCTTAATCATGGACCTTTTCATAGACTCAGCAGCTGACTCTGATTGCTTCATTTAGACATGCCTTCTTTACATACCCCCAATGAGCCTCGTTGTTTACGTCACTTTCTCCATGCATGCTAGGATTTGTAGTCCCAATCAGAGTCCATCATTACCTTCCATTAGGTTCTGCTTCGTGTATGACTTATTTTTAAAAGTTAATTAAGGAAAGTTCTGTTCCCCTCCAGTGGGTCATGTTGCTGAGCCCGTTTATATTTTCTGCTTCTGAAATGCTGTAAATCAAGTCTGGCACAGTTCCAACTTGCAGCCTCTCACTCGTGAGTTTGGAGATGGCGCAGCTCTCCACGGCAGGGCTGCCGTGTAATTAAATCCAACAAAGTTTGCCCAAAGCAATGAGAGCGCACACGATTTCAGAAGAAACCAACTGGTTTATTTCAATGAAAAAACGAGCAACAGCATTCATCTTTAAATTCATTCCGTCCGACGCGTTTCCTGGCTCCTGCCTCTTAATCATGGACCTTTTCATAGACTCAGCAGCTGACTCTGATTGCTTCATTTAGACATGCCTTCTTTACATACCCCCAATGAGCCTCGTTGTTTACGTCACTTTCTCCATGCATGCTAGGATTTGTAGTCCCAATCAGAGGAATCAAAGGTCCATGATTAAGAGGCAGGAGCCAGGAAACGCGTCGGACGGAATGAATTTAAAGATGAATGCTGTTGCTCGTTTTTTCATTGAAATAAACCAGTTGGTTTCTTCTGAAATCGTGTGCGCTCTCATTGCTTTGGGCAAACTTTGTTGGATTTAATTACACGGCAGCCCTGCCGTGGAGAGCTGCGCCATCTCCAAACTCACGAGTGAGAGGCTGCAAGTTGGAACTGTGCCAGACTTGATTTACAGCATTTCAGAAGCAGAAAATATAAACGGGCTCAGCAACATGACCCACTGGAGGGGAACAGAACTTTCCTTAATTAACTTTTAAAAATAAGTCATACACGAAGCAGAACCTAATGGAAGGTAATGATGGACTCTGATTGGGACTACAAATCCTAGCATGCATGGAGAAAGTGACGTAAACAACGAGGCTCATTGGGGGTATGTAAAGAAGGCATGTCTAAATGAAGCAATCAGAGTCAGCTGCTGAGTCTATGAAAAGGTCCATGATTAAGAGGCAGGAGCCAGGAAACGCGTCGGACGGAATGAATTTAAAGATGAATGCTGTTGCTCGTTTTTTCATTGAAATAAACCAGTTGGTTTCTTCTGAAATCGTGTGCGCTCTCATTGCTTTGGGCAAACTTTGTTGGATTTAATTACACGGCAGCCCTGCCGTGGAGAGCTGCGCCATCTCCAAACTCACGAGTGAGAGGCTGCAAGTTGGAACTGTGCCAGACTTGATTTACAGCATTTCAGAAGCAGAAAATATAAACGGGCTCAGCAACATGACCCACTGGAGGGGAACAGAACTTTCCTTAATTAACTTTTAAAAATAAGTCATACACGAAGCAGAACCTAATGGAAGGTAATGATGGACTCTGATTGGGACTACAAATCCTAGCATGCATGGAGAAAGTGACGTAAACAACGAGGCTCATTGGGGGTATGTAAAGAAGGCATGTCTAAATGAAGCAATCAGAGTCAGCTGCTGAGTCTATGAAAAGGTCCATGATTAAGAGGCAGGAGCCAGGAAACGCGTCGGACGGAATGAATTTAAAGATGAATGCTGTTGCTCGTTTTTTCATTGAAATAAACCAGTTGGTTTCTTCTGAAATCGTGTGCGCTCTCATTGCTTTGGGCAAACTTTGTTGGATTTAATTACACGGCAGCCCTGCCGTGGAGAGCTGCGCCATCTCCAAACTCACGGGTGAGAGGCTGCAAGTTGGAACTGTGCCAGACTTGATTTACAGCATTTCAGAAGCAGAAAATATAAACGGGCTCAGCAACATGACCCACTGGAGGGGAACAGAACTTTCCTTAATTAACTTTTAAAAATAAGTCATACACGAAGCAGAACCTAATGGAAGGTAATGATGGACTCTGATTGGGACTACAAATCCTAGCATGCATGGAGAAAGTGACGTAAACAACGAGGCTCATTGGGGGTATGTAAAGAAGGCATGTCTAAATGAAGCAATCAGAGTCAGCTGCTGAGTCTATGAAAAGGTCCATGATTAAGAGGCAGGAGCCAGGAAACGCGTCGGACGGAATGAATTTAAAGATGAATGCTGTTGCTCGTTTTTTCATTGAAATAAACCAGTTGGTTTCTTCTGAAATCGTGTGCGCTCTCATTGCTTTGGGCAAACTTTGTTGGATTTAATTACACGGCAGCCCTGCCGTGGAGAGCTGCGCCATCTCCAAACTCACGAGTGAGAGGCTGCAAGTTGGAACTGTGCCAGACTTGATTTACAGCATTTCAGAAGCAGAAAATATAAACGGGCTCAGCAACATGACCCACTGGAGGGGAACAGAACTTTCCTTAATTAACTTTTAAAAATAAGTCATACACGAAGCAGAACCTAATGGAAGGTAATGATGGACTCTGATTGGGACTACAAATCCTAGCATGCATGGAGAAAGTGACGTAAACAACGAGGCTCATTGGGGGTATGTAAAGAAGGCATGTCTAAATGAAGCAATCAGAGTCAGCTGCTGAGTCTATGAAAAGGTCCATGATTAAGAGGCAGGAGCCAGGAAACGCGTCGGACGGAATGAATTTAAAGATGAATGCTGTTGCTCGTTTTTTCATTGAAATAAACCAGTTGGTTTCTTCTGAAATCGTGTGCGCTCTCATTGCTTTGGGCAAACTTTGTTGGATTTAATTACACGGCAGCCCTGCCGTGGAGAGCTGCGCCATCTCCAAACTCACGAGTGAGAGGCTGCAAGTTGGAACTGTGCCAGACTTGATTTACAGCATTTCAGAAGCAGAAAATATAAACGGGCTCAGCAACATGACCCACTGGAGGGGAACAGAACTTTCCTTAATTAACTTTTAAAAATAAGTCATACACGAAGCAGAACCTAATGGAAGGTAATGATGGACTCTGATTGGGACTACAAATCCTAGCATGCATGGAGAAAGTGACGTAAACAACGAGGCTCATTGGGGGTATGTAAAGAAGGCATGTCTAAATGAAGCAATCAGAGTCAGCTGCTGAGTCTATGAAAAGGTCCATGATTAAGAGGCAGGAGCCAGGAAACGCGTCGGACGGAATGAATTTAAAGATGAATGCTGTTGCTCGTTTTTTCATTGAAATAAACCAGTTGGTTTCTTCTGAAATCGTGTGCGCTCTCATTGCTTTGGGCAAACTTTGTTGGATATATATATATATATATATTTATATATATATATATTTCTAATATGTATGTATACTTTGAGTTTTAGCATATTTGATTTTTTGATAAATTATGTTAACTGGAATTACACTTATGTATGAGATTTATTGTAACAGTGTTTGTTTAATGTGGTTTCTCATCTTCACCTTACAACAGTAGTCTGTTGTCCAACTCCATGTAATATGAGGGAGGAGCAAGTGTTGAGCAAAACAATATTTAAACACTTGGTTTGTTGGAGTATGTCATGTGATCAAGACCGGGGTTCCCGGTCGAAACGCGTCATGCTGTTGGAGAAATAAAGCACTGAAAGAAACTTACCTGCTGTATGGTGGTCCTTTCCTGGTCGCGCTGTTTGGAGAAAGCGCTTTGCTATCAGGATTGTGCTCAAGATATATATATATATAAATATATATATATATATATATATATATATATATATATATATATATATATATATATATATATATATATATATATATATATATTCACTGAAAAAACCATAGGTTATAGACCATATATCGTTAGGAATTAGCATTTACAAAACCTTATTTTACTCACACAAAACCATTGAAATTCCATATATAGTTAGTTGCACTAACTATATATCGCGCACCCGCAATCCACTGCTGATGATGTCACATATTACATCATTCATGACATGGTCAGTGACATCACTGATGACATCATTGATGACATCTCGAATGACATCACTGATGACATCACTGATGACATCATCCAGTGACTGTGTGTTTCTGTAAAGTTTAAATATGTTTTACATATTGAAGAATGAGTAGATGTATAAGTGTCTGGATGAAGCATTTAGTAGGTGGGTGACTGACTGTATGAGTGAGTGATTAAATGTGTCTCACTGAGTGCATGGGTTAGTGACTAAACTGTCTTAATTTGTGCATTATTATGTCTGTTGTTCTGTAAACTGCTGCATGTGTTGATCAGTAGGTATATGAGTAACTATATGGGTTATTAATTGATTGTCCAAGTATTTGTATGGGAGACTGAGTGTATGTGTGGCTGGCTGGGAGATGTGTGACTCTGTGCAGATCAATGTGTACTTGTATCAATGATTGTATAAGAGAGTAAGTGTGTGTTAGTATATGTTTGAAAATGTAAGGTACTCTATGTTTAACTGTATGGATTAGAAAATGGAAGTGTGATTGATTCTTTACAGGACTGACTAGGTGTGTGAGTAACTCCATGGATGAGTGGCAGAGTGTGAGTGTCTGTATAGGTGTATGAGTGCATATGATAGTGTTGTAAAGATGAGTGATTGTATGTATGAATGATTGTATGGGTGAATGAGTGAATGTGTGTGTAGACGTAGGAATCAGTCAGTGCGTATGTAGTAACTAGTATTGGTGTGTCAATGGTTTCAAAAATTATACTCTGTATTTAACACTGGGTGTAACAGAGGTTATATCAAAGTGTGAGGAGATGCATTGTATTGTCACATTAATGATATCATCATTGATGTTACCATTGATGTCAAATGAGATATCATCAGTGATGTCATCAGTGATGTCATTTGAGATGTCATCAGTGATGTCATCAGTGATGTCACTGACCATGTCATGAATGATGTAATATGTGACATCATCAGCAGTGGATTGCGGGTGCGCGATATATAGTTAGTGCAACTAACTATATATGGAATTTCAATGGTTTTGTGTGAGTAAAATAAGGTTTTGTAAATGCTAATTCCTAACGATATATGGTCTATAACCTATGGTTTTTTCAGTGAATTTTCAAGGTTTTGTAAATGCTAATTCCTAACTATATATGGTCTATAACCTATGGTTTTTTCAGTGAATTTCAATGGTTTTTTAATAGCAAATATCATAAGCTGTCGAATGTCAAGTACGTGGTAAGTAAAAACATTTTCATGTGTATGCACACTGATCTGCTTTGAATGATGCCCCCCACCCCTCATTTCTATTAGGAGTACTCTCTCTTTGCAGATAGTGAAGGGTAGTTAACGCAGGCCTTTGCCCCCGTTGTAATCCGTCGTGCCTGCTTCTCTCTCCATTTGATTGATTGTTCTCTTTGGTTCATTCTCTATTTACAAACAAGCACAGAGTCGCAATACTCTGTTTAGTCTTTGCAGATAGCGAAAAATCTTGTAAAAAAACAAAAGGAATCGAGCAAAATCAGTAGGCCACTAATGGGATCTCTTTTTGACCTCGCTAAAATAGAAACATTAAGAACAACCTGTTGAAAATAGCAATGTGTATGTACATAAGCGGCGTCCATTTGTGTTCACAGTACCCCTTGTTGATTGTTTGAATCGAGCATTGAATTGTTCGAAGTTGGTTCTCTTAAGGATCTTCTCTGCCTGCAAACGAGGAAGAATAGGAATATTCTCTCTCCCTTTGCAGATAGTGAAGGGTAGGTAACGCAAACCTTTAACACGTCGTGCCTATTTCGTTCCTCATTGATTGATTGTTTGCCCAAACATTGACTGTTTGGGAGTTGGTTCTTTTTGGAGGTATTCCCTGTTTGCAAATATACGTAGGAAAATCTTTGCAAGTAGTGAAAGGGTAGGTAATGCGGACCTTTCTCCCCCGTTGTAATCTGTCATGCCTATCTACTCCCCACTGATTGATGCACCTGTTTCACCCGGACCATTTACTAGAGATACGTCATCTGGCCCGACCAGAGAGCACCCCTAGTGAAAAGGACATATGCAATAATAACGAAGTGATCACTGTATCCTGTTAACAGAAACTTTAGCATGAAACAACCTGGAAAGAAAAGAATAGGAAAACGAAAATCAGTAGGCCACTGATGAACTTTTTATTAAATAACAAACAAAGAAACGATAACAATACGTAATGATAAAACCTATTATTGTCCTAGAAACAAGAAACGTTAGAAGTAAGCCTGTAATAAGAAACCTGAAAACATCGCCCCTCACTGCCCCAAAAC
Organism: Lissotriton helveticus; assembly: GCF_964261635.1. Lineage (NCBI taxonomy): Eukaryota > Metazoa > Chordata > Amphibia > Caudata > Salamandridae > Lissotriton > Lissotriton helveticus. The sequence continues at coordinate 2,133,953,676 of NC_136059.1, read as the reverse complement.
CTGTCTGTCCCACCGCCTGCCACGGCCAAATAACGGCAAACTGGGAAAGATAGAAGTCAGCAGACATCCGCCCCATTCTAGAAACTTCCAAAGGGCAACAGGTTTTCGGCTACGCCCAGCCGGAAGCAACACATATAAGACGGGTCCTGCTGCCACGCCTCGGCCAGGAGATCATCACGTAGGGTGTAGCCGGAGGAGAGGCCGAGGCCAGCGGGACCCGGCCAGGGGGATTGACAACGCTGGAGAGTTGCAGGGGGGGGAATGTCCGTGTCCTCGACCCTCCCCTCTCTCTCCCAGTCCGGCCGCGGTGGCCCTTGACAGTTGCAGGTAGTCCCGCCACATTCTCTACCGGTCCGGCCACCAACGGCCGGGGCCGATGGGATCCGGCTGCAGCCGATAAACCAAGGAACCCGTTCATGGGGCCAGAGCAAGGGGCGTCCGGCCGACATCCACCGGAAGCCCGGCCCGAAGACGGATGGGACATTTCTTCTTTCTTCAATAATGGCTTTGACAACACTGGGGGGGATGTCTTGCACATGCCTCCGACCCCCCCCCTCGTCCTCATCGCCTGGTCCGGCCATAAGAAATCTCAAGCGAGACGCCGTGGGGTGCACTGGGAGGGAGAGACGGTGCGAACAGGCCTCTCCCGCCTCCCCAGTGGAGGCTTCCCACCTGCACCCTCAGCGCTCCAGGCGCCCGGAAAGGGGTTCTTCCACTGTGGCGATGCTGCAACGTCTCGCCCGGCAGGGTGGAGCCCGTCCGCTCATTTGACCCCGCGATCGCCAGTAGCTACCGAACTCTCAAAATGGCGGTCGACCTGGCAAGAGCGGGCCCAGCATAAAGAAATGGCCCGGTCACTGGTTGACTCCACCACCGTAGTCCTCCACGACCTTGAAGATTCTAGAGGAGCCGCGGGAGTCTCCGACCCCCGCAGACACCCCCGATGGGGAATGACTGCCATGATCGCCCGTGGAGTGACGAAACTGTATCCGCGGGACGTCGGCGCTCCCATGCTGGCACCAGCCTCACTTTGAATGACTAGAATCCTGCAGACCTCAGTTCCGGTGAAAGCACACTGTGACCCGGTAGGAAAAATTGTTGCACCCCCTCCCCTTTTTGACTGATAGTTCAAACCACCGATCCTTTCCTTTGCCCTTTTACCAGAACTTTGGACTGCCTCCCCCTCTTTTACATTTTCTAGAGAAAACAAAACATTAACCACTACATTAGCATAGCAGTTGACACCAGAACTGTTTTCAAATTGAAAACCAACAACATCTTCAACAGAATCCTTTTTGTTTCTGCTGTGACCCTGCTACAGCACAGGCATTGTCCCCAGCAGTAATTCTGCAATGCCGGTAAGTATAGCTGTGGTGCCTACTGGACTCACTCACCCCCGCGGCGCCCCACGCCGTTATTTGCTGGGCGGCAACTTACTAGACATCACCTTCGTGACATCCAGATTTCAGCGCTTTCTGCTGCCTTGGAACTATTCGCACAACAGACCGCTACTGACAATCCACCCCCCGGGACGCCCCACGCCGGATACCCAAATCAGTGCGGCACCCAGGCAACATCTTCTGAATTTTCATAATTTGAAAGAACTAGTAACATGTCCTCATCAGGAATTTCCTCATGAAAAGTCTGCAATGATGATTCTTGTAACTCTATGGTCTCCAAACATTCGATAAATTCGCCATCAAGAGATTGATCAAAAAAATCATTCAAGTCATCTCCTCCTTGTGAGAATATTTCATTATTGGTGCTGTCAATTTCAATAAATATATTGGATAATTCAAAAGAAATTGCCACGGTCTCTTCGTTGTTTAAATGTTTTTACTGTTTTTGTTTTGTTGTATATATTTATAAGTTATTAAAGTTTTATAATCCTACTACTTTGTTGGAGTGCTATATATTTTTAATGTGACACATAAATGTAAAAACTTTGATGTACAAAGAGTCATCCCTGGAATCTTCCGCTCCAGGCTCGGTCCCCTCCCCAATCACAATACAGGATGGTTTTCAGATAGTAGGAACACGTGTGGTGTGACGGATCTCATCGGGTGTGGGCCTTGATCTACTATAACTCCTTTGAAGAGGGGTGATTCTTTACAGCTGGGGCCATAAACTACATCTGCAGGGCTAGCTGATAGCCTGGACAATCGGACACAGAGGAAGAGGAGTGTCAGAGGGTGCTGAGTGAATAGGGCGAAAGGGAGGTGTCGGGCGGGCACAGAGTGTGATTCTCAGGGAAGAGCAGCGCAGATGGGGGGAGGTTTATTGCCCATGCATAAGACAGAGAGCGGGGGTGACCAGTGCCTGGGGAAGATGCTTGCGAGGGTGGGGAGCCATGCTACGAATCGACAGCGTGCAGAGAGTGGGTCTGGTCAAGGCATCTAAAATGGCTGCCGTGCACGACAAAAGTGTGGCATTTCAAAAAAGGCAAGATGGCGCAAACAATGTTTTTCAACACTTCCTCATTTCCTTCGAATCGAACGTTAACAGACGTTGGTGCATATTACCAAAGTTAAGCGATATTTATCGCTAACGATGCTTACCAACGAATTTTTTACCGCTAAGCATCGTCAGAAATTATCGAAGATAAACCTTGCTATTATCAAGGTTTATCGCAAATGCGATAAAAAACGGCCGCAATGCATGAATATCGCTAAAAAGTCAGCGATATTCATGCATTACCGAGCTAATGCTCTTAGCCATGTTATCCACCTCCCATTGGATAACATGGCTAAGAACTGCTCAGGGCAGGTGTTAGTTTTTGGAGATATTCGCGCTTAGCGCGAATATCTCCAAAAGTTGGTAATAGGAGATAGATATCTTGCATGTTGTAATGCAAGTTATTGTGGTATATGGAACTCATACCATAATCTCTCAGGAAAGCAGAAACTGATCCTTTTGGGACCGCCTGAGAAGGCCTAGGGGGTGAGGGGTACTCTACTTTGCCCCCTTTTCACGTTCCGAACTATTTTATTTTACTCTCTTCTGTAATTACACAAAATAGCAGCGATAAGATGCATCAGAGACACACAGTGAGAGAAAGGAGGCCGGAGATGAAGAAGAGATGTCAAATACACATTGGAGATAATATAGTGGGAGAAGGGAAGTAAATATGAGTAAACTTACCATGTAACATAAAAATGTTGCACTCTATACTATAAGTCTCATTTTATACTACAATCACTTCGCTACAACCTCATAAATTAAAAATAAAAATGAATAATGTCTCAAACAATTTTTGATTTCTAAATATAAATTTATTCTTCTGAATTTTCTAAATTTGAAAGAACTAGTAACATGTCCTCATCAGGAATTTCCTCTTCAATCATCTCATCTGGAATCTCCTCATTAAAAGTCTGCAATGATGATTCTTGTAACTCTATGGTCTCCAAACATTCGATAAATTCGCCATCAACAGATTGATCAAAAAAATCATTCAAGTCATCTCCTCCTTGTGACAATATTTCATTATTGGTGCTGTCAATTTCAATCAATGTAGTGGATAATTCAAAAGAAATTGCCACGGTCTCTTCATTGTGAGCCATTGAAATTGCTTGCTGTAAATTGCAGAAAAAAATAATCACTTTCATTTATCGTTTTTAGTAATACATAATATAAAACTAACTTTATCAAGTATTTAGTATAACAGAAGGACTGCAAATAAATAACAGAAAACATTTTTCAAATTATCTTCAAGTGTACAACATAGTTCCCCTTACAAATTAACAACTCACCTTTTTAAAAGTAGGAGAAGTGTTAGTACTGTGTAAATCAAACACCAGAAATTGACCACCAAAAATTCCTCACAAATGTACCTCAGACAGTAGTATCACAAAATGGCTGTGGTTTCCTCTCATTTGAGATATATACATAACCAATTAACTTTCATCGCACACAAATACAAAACCAAAGTAACATTTTAATTGGTTCTAAATTTCAACACTTTCAAATGTGTTTTCCCCATGCAATTTTCCATAGGACATTTACATACGTCTACAGCCTGAATGGCTGAACGGAATTACACCAAACTTGGCAAAATGGTACATCAAACCTAAGAGGTCAGGGAGGATCTACTATGCCCCCTTATGGTCATTTGCCCCTTCGCTTTGGCCTCCTCTTGTCTCTCGATCCTACCGAGAGACAAGATGGCGGCCGCTACGGACTGTTTGGAATGTTTACAGACGCCGGAGAACCAATCAGCTTCGCAAAGCTCCGTAACGCGAAAGGTACGCGAAGCGGAGCGCTGTTACAGATATATATCTTTTTTTGAACGTTAATTTCTCAAAATCCACTGGAGCACATATATTGAGACCTAGCAAAGGCACATCGGGCTACCAGTCCCTAATATTTTGCCAAGTTTCGTGCAAATCCATTCAGCCGTTCGATTATTATTATTATTTTTTTTTTTGCCCCGCGGGGCCCTTTTAAAACCTCCACATCAAACCTAGGGGTTCAGCGAGGATCTACTATGCCCCCTTATGGTCATTTACCCCTTCGTTTTGGCCTCCTCTTGTCTCTCGAACCTACCGAGAGACAAGATGGCGGCCGCTACGGACTGTTTGGAATGTTCACAGACGCCGGAGAACCAATCAGCTTCGCTTCACAAAGCTCCGTACCGCGAAAAGGCCGCGAACCGGAGCACTGCCCGGTCCGCTGTTACAGATATATATCTTTTTTTGAACGTTAATTTCTCAAAATCCACTGAAGCACATATATTGAGACCTAGCAAAGGCACATCGGGCTACCAGTCCCTACAATTTTGCCAAGTTTTGTGGAAATCCATTCAGCCGTTCGGGCTAAAAGTGAGGCCAACCGCTCTATGGAAAACTCAATGTTAAAAACACGTTTTGGGACCCCCCTTTTTTCTCGGCCCCCCCTTGACGACCCCCCCCAAATTTCCAGGGGCTGCTCAGAAACAAAATGTTCCATTTTCCAGAAAATTTCAGCCAATTCCGTCCACAAACGCCAAAGTTATTAGACATAGAATTTTCAAAAATCCCATAGAGAAAAAATCCTAACTATATATACCTACTGGCGACCGCCAGTAGGTAATATATATATATATATATATATATAGATATGTCCAAAGAAATCTCCCTCAGAAAGAAGAAGCGGAGGCCTGAGGGGAACAGGTAGGAGATTCTTTAATAACTTAAAACAGCTCCAGTGGCGGCGAATATATTTCGGCTTTCGCCTTCCTCAGCGCCCAACACCAGAATGGAAACTTTTTCTGTGCTCTTCCCTGCTTCCTCTGTAAAAGCTGTCGTGGGTCCGCTCCTCCCCCTGTTTAATACAATTCACCTGTTGTAGCTCGTCCATGATTCTGCAAACTACAACTCCCAGGGTGCCATATGTTATCAGCAACTCGGGTCGGTGAAGGGATATGGGAAGCATAGGTGTTTTACAAATGATGTTTTTGCGGAACCCTTGGAGCAGGAAATAAAGAAACACCAAACTGTCCCAAGCTCTTGCAGTCTCTCCTCCGGTCCCCTCGTACCGCCACAGCCACCAGAAACGGAAGTTCAATATGCAGGGGTTAACATGCGGTTGCAGATTGCCCATGAGAGAGGTACAATACCTCCACTGCTCATGTCTTCCCGTACCAGCGGCGGGTGCCAGACGATTCCATCCCTGAAACGTCCAAAGTGCCGTGAGGCAAGCCAGTCCAGGTCCGGACCCAAAGCGTGGCGGGGCCATCCGAAGTGCGCCTCTGGCTTGCGCACAATTTATGTCCAAAGAAATCTCCCTCAGAAAGAAGAAGCGGAGGCCTGAGGGGAACAGGTAGGAGATTCTTTAATAACTTAAAAAAAAAAATATATATATATATATATATATATATATATATATATATATATATATATATATATATATATATATATATATATATATATATATATATATATATATATATATATATATATATATATATATAAGAAAGAAGTGACTCAAACAGATAGATTCACCAAAGAACAAAATTATATTTCCTTCCACTACAACGTTTCAGCTTCCGCCTTCCTCAGGTAGTTTCAAGATGGTAAGCTCAGTGGCTGCACAGATGACACACCTGAATTTTCAAAAAGCATCATGAGTGAAGATTCCATTTGGAATGTGGAATCAATGCAGTCCTGAGAGTTCTTGAGATATGCAGTAATCAGGTAGTAATATTCAGTCCATCTGGATGCAATGATTTTAAACAGTACATCCAGAAGTTTTCCCTGGAGTCCAGTAGTTCTTCCTTATGATGTGGATGTGATGGAGGTGTAGAGAGAAGAAGAATACGACCTGAGGCGAATTTTGAGATAAATGAGAAGATTGTTTCATTAATGGTGGATACAGGTTCACTATGCACCATCATACCACAAGAGATGTATGATAGGACATGGGGGAGTGGGTCATTATCCAGGTCTCATGCGAAACTGAAATCATATCAAGGGAATGACATTAACGTGGTAGGGTGCATGGAAGCAAAGATATGGTTTGAAGGAAGAGAAACATCTGTGCAGCCACTGAGCTTACCATCTTGAAACTACCTGAGGAAGGCGGAAGCTGAAACGTTGTATTGGAGATATATTTTTGTTCTTTGGTCAATCTATCTGTTTGAGTCACTTCTTTCTTGGATATTTTATTTCTTTGTGACTCATTGTATCCTTTGGGATCCAGATTGTTACCCTGGCTGGCTGTTGTTTTCTTGTGATCCTTCATCTTCAAGTACATATATATATATATATATATATATATTCACTGAAAAAACCATAGGTTATAAACCATATATAGTTAGGAATTAGCATTTACAAAACCTTGAAAATTCACTGAAAAAACCATAGGTTATAGACCATATATAGTTAGGAATTAGCATTTAAAAAACCTTATTTTACTCACACAAAACCAATGAAATTCCATATATAGTTAGTTGTACTAACTATATATCACGCACCCGCAATCCACTGCTGATGATGTCACATATTACATCATTCATGACATGGTCAGTGACATCACTGATGACATCACTGATGACATCTCAAATGACATCACTGATGACATCACTGATGACATCTCAAATGACATCACTGATGACATCATTGATGACATCATACAGTGACTGTATTTTTCTGTAAAGTTAAAATATGTCTTACATATTTAAGAATGAGTGGATGTATAAGTGTCTGGATGAAGGATTTAGTAGGTGCATGACTGACTGTATGAGTGAGTGGTTAAATGTGTCTCACTGAGTGCATGGGTTAGTGACTAAACTGTCTTAATTTGTGCATCATTATGTCTGTTGTTCTGTAAACTGCTGCATGTGTTGATCAGTAGCTATATGAGTAACTATATGGGTTATTGATTGGTTGCCCAAGCATTTGTATGGGAGACTGAGTGTGTGTGTGGGTGGCTGGGAGGTGTATGACTCTGTGCATAGATGTATGGGTTCAAAAGTGCATGTGGAAACAGCTGTATGGGCGGTTGACTGTGTGCATGACTGTATTGGTGAGTGAATGGATATCTCAGTGCTACATGTCAAAGTAAGTACATATGTAAAATACAGTACATGTGAGAGTTGACATATATAAATAACTGTGCATAAGAGCCAGTGAATGTGTGAGTGGCTGTATGGATCATTGTGCTCTTGTATCCAGGATTGTATAAGTGAGTAAATATGTTTTAGTATATGTTTGAATAAGTAAGATGTGTATAACTGTATAGTTGTGAAAATGGAGGTGTGATTGATTCTTTGCATGACTGACTAGGTGTGTAAGTAACTCCATGGATGAGTGACAGTCTGTGAGTGTCTGTTTACACTGAGTGTATCTAAGGTTATATTAGAGTCTGAAGAGGTTCATCGTATTATCACATGAATGATGTCATCAGTGATGTGATCAGTAATGTCAAATGAGATGTCATCAGTGATGTCATCAGTGATGTCATTTGAGATGTCATCAGTGATGTCATCAGTGATGTCATTTGAGATGTCATCAGTGATGTCATCAGTGATGTCATTTGAGATGTCATCAGTGATGTCATCAGTGATGTCATTTGAGATGTCATCAGTGATGTCATCAGTGATGTCACTGACCATGTCATGAATGATGTAATATGTGACATCATCAGCAGTGGATTGCGGGTGCGTGATATATAGTTAGTACAACTAACTATATATGGAATTTCATTGGTTTTGTGTGAGTAAAATAAGGTTTTTTAAATGCTAATTCCTAACTATATATGGTCTATAACCTATGGTTTTTTCAGTGAATTTTCAAGGTTTTGTAAATGCTAATTCCTAACTATATATGGTTTATAACCTATGGTTTTTTCAGTGAATTTCAATGGTTTTTTAATAGCAAATATCTATAGCTGTAAAATGTATTCTTATTTAAATCCAAAAATATATTTTATATGTTTATTAATAATTTTTTTTAAATATTTTTTTGGTTTCGCTCCCGGTCCGCGAACCGGGAAGCTTCCCGTTAGCTCAATTTGATGCCGCGACCCGGTCCGCGAACCGGTAAAAAATCAACTTAGTGACGGTATCGCGTTGCCGCGTAATGCGTCTTATGACGTACTGCGTTAGCGCACCCGGAAGTGCCCCGGGGCGCGGACCGAGGCGCGAAGCTCAGCGACCCGGAAGCTAACCGGGGCGCGTCGCGAAAGCGCGACGTATCGCGTTGCCGCGTAATGCGTCTTGTGACGTACCGCGTTAGCGCACCCGGAAGTGTCCCGGGGCGCGGACCGAGGCGCGAAGCTCAGCGACCCGGAAGCTAACCGGGGCGCGTTCCGCAGCGCGTAACATGAGCGTGAGAGGTCATGTGACTTGTTAATAAAACTTTTCATTGGTTCATTTCACTTTTGGTTTCATAATGATGTAAGGCTAGGTCAGGTGACCTAAAAATAACACTTTTCATTGGTTGAGAAGTATTGTTTTTCCCAAATGATGAAAACCCCTCCTTCTTTCCTCACTCTGACTTTCATCATTGTGAGAGGAAGACCTATTTTGCTTGTTGGAAAATGGCTTCATTGGTTGCTTCAGCTGGTGCACCCCCACCACCACCTCCACCTCCTCATGGGAAGAGAGGACCACCTCCCCAGGTCATTACCAACACTGAGGAGGAAGATGAAGAAATGGATGAGGAGGGAGAAGAACCACAGTTCTTAGAAGAGTTGCCCCGGGTTTCCAGAAAGAAAGCCAGTTTCATCTGGCAGTTTTATTCGATCCCTCCTGGCCAAAAAAAAGTCAATGCGAGGTATGTCACCTGCCGCATATGCAAAGAACAATTGTCCAGAGGGACGGACAAAAAATATAGCTATGGAAATCACACAATGCACAGGCACATGACAAGGAAGCATCCACTAAATTACAGCCGGGCGGAAATAAGGGATATGCAGGACAATCCAAGACCAACTCCTGTGGCCAGACCAACAATACCGATTTCTCTAACACCAGAAGAGGCACGGGAAACTGTGCCAAATATTCAAGAAAATTTTGGGCACATGATTCACTTATGTATGCACTGTCGTGCATTATTAGCTTGTGGCAACATGAGCATCAATGCACTCAACCTGGCGTATGAACACCATGATTGCCCTAACCGCCCCCAGTAATTTTTTTTTGCTCCTGTTGAGCCCTTTTCAACGCCCGTTTTTTGTTGTTTCCCCCCCCCAAAAAAAACCCCAAAAAAATATAAAATCGTTCAAAAAATACAAAAAAAACAAAAAATGTTCAAAAAATAAAAAAAAATATAAAACAACAAAAATATAAAAAAAAAGTTCTTTTCAGAACTACCTTCCCTTTCAAAAAAAATTGCTAGAATGTTTAGCACTCTGGCAAGCTCTATTTCTTTTGGTTCGCTCCCGGGTTAGCTTCCCGGTACGCGGACCGGGAGCTAACCAAAAAAAATTTAAAAAAAAAAAAAGTGTATGTATAAGGAAAGTAAACAGAGAGTGATGTTAAAAGAAAGACAGCTATAGGGAGTAAAGAAGAGATACTGTTTAATAGATCTATTTACCGAAGAAAAGACAGAAGAGGGTATAATTGTGAAAAACAAAATAGATAACGAAGTGAAAGAAAAAAAAAGAGAGTATAACATTAACAAAGAAGAGTTTCTTGGAGAATGTGAGTGAATGTTCAAAATAAGATTAAAACATGAGGAATAACAGAGAGAAAAAATAGAAAACAGAAAACAAAAAATAACAGAAAAAGATTAATTGAAACAGCAAAGAAATGTAAGTAACATAGAGCCATATCATCAACATAGGCAATAAAAGTTTTGCAGCTTTTATTGGCAGAAATGTGTCGCTAAAGCTGCTTTTGTGGCAGAAAACTGTAAATGCATCTTTTGCATTGCTGTTGTCTCAGAAAAGTGTCGCAAGACACTAAAATTTTAAATAATTGCTTCAGGATGCCAATAAGATGTCTACTATCCAGAGGTTTGTTTGAGGTGAGGCCTACTCAGGGTTGCAGATGAGATTTACACTTGTTGAAGAGTACAGAGGAGATAATACATGTGATAATACATGAAGGTCTACCAATGAAGTGAGTCATGTCCACTGCACTCTTCAACAAAGTCCAAACCTCCTATGTTTCCCTGGACAGACCTAAACTTGATCTGCACAATGTGATTCGTAATGATAGGAAACACAGGTGATGTAATTGAAATACGTGCAATTTATTTTGCTCATTTCACAATCACATCACTTGTGTTTCCTTTGCTTAGGTATCTCATTGTGCAGATGTAGTCTAGCATATGAAAGAATACGCAGAAGTGCAGCACTGCATGCAACAACTTTGACACTTACAGAAGCCTCACCTTCTCCATGCCTCCTACACAGTTCTACATATACATCATAAATGCAAACAGTACAGAATTAGTTATACATGTTAAATGGTTTATTTTTGCTGTTCTCAGAATGTATCACAATTCACTAAAAACAGTGACTTGAAGGTATTCATCATATAACAGCGGGGAAAAAAAAACACAATCAAAATGATTGTGTTTAAAAAACCCATACAACATAAGAAATCAAAATTCAGAACTCCTTAAAGTTAACTTACTTTCCATGACGTCCAAGGATGTCCTATGAACAGCTTACACTCTTTTGTGCTGTTATTACTTTCAGCCCGCCACTTTCTGAAAGAAAATCTCCATCGTTTTTAAAAACACGTTACATGCAATAAATGACTTCTTGCCCTCTACCACAAGTTTCCACAAGGCCAAATCTGGTCAGAGCCATTTATAACTCTTGGATTTCTTGTAAGCCAATCCCGTCATTTGGCATTTCCGCAACTTTCAGAATTAAAATGTTGAAGATCATTTTCACAATCCTGGAATAGTAATATCTTCCCCTTCTTGCTCAGTCATGTTCTACATTTCCTATGACACTGATACTGCTTACTATGAAGCAGACTTACACTACCTCTATGACTACTACAATTATTTAATTCTCTACATCACTTTTAATCACAAAGCAATGTAAAACAGTAGACAGCATTGCAGACTTACATTCCCTCTACTCCATGTTTTGATTGGCTGCTTCAATTAGCTTATAAAAAGAAACAGTTTTTCTGAACTCATTCAAAGTGCACGTATTTCTCCATGACGTCCAGTCCTATGGTTAGAAGTTATGTCTCTGAACTACACTTATCCTCAAGGCCAAATTGTGTAGGAGCCATTAGAACTTCTTGAAATTCCACAGAGCACATCCCGAGATTATTTCCCTAAAATTTTGGTTTTAAAAACACCAGGTAAGAGTTTTTAAGGTCATACGGCAATTTTTTTTTTAAAATTAAAACAGAATCATTGCAGAATGACCAGCCATTTCTAGAATTTAAATAAGCTGTGTAATGTCCTGATGTTATTGAAGGGCCGTCATGATATATAATTGCTGCAGTTACAAAAGTCCTTCCTGATATTGACAACTGCGAAGCTACAACATTTTTAATTAAAGTTGTCAATTTTGTTCCATCAGGCCTACATCGTTGGAACATTAAAATGACATACTGCCCATATGTTCGTATAAATAATGTGGACATCATTTCAGATTTACATTGGCTACACTCCATGTTGTGATCAGCTGCTTTTACTAGCTTATTAAAGGAGACTGATTTACTGTCTGGCAAAGTTAAATATATAAATCTTTCTGAGTCTACACTAGTAGTACTTGATACCATACAGTTCTCGCAGTCATGCTGCCATTGATAAGAAAGCCCAAACAGCTGATCTACATCTACACCTTCAGCATGTAATACATCAAGCATATACATTAAAAACTCCTGACAATCTTGCTGAATATTTTGAGAGAATTGTGTTTGGCCTGAACATCTGTCTAACAGATTTCGAATTTCAGACACACTTTCTATGTTTCTTCTATCAGTGCTACATTTCTCTAACACAGAATTTAACAAACTGCAAAATCTTTGATCAGAATTGACCACAATCTCTTCTTTTACATTTTCTAGAGAAAACAAAACATTAACCACTACATTAGCATAGCAGTTGACACCAGAACTGTTTTCAAATTGAAAACCAACAACATCTTCAACAGAATCCTTTTTGTTTCTGCTTGTAATTTTAGGTTCATCGACTTTTCGTCTTTTTGCTACAACCTCCCCAGTATTGGTCACATTTCTTCGTTTCCGGCCTACCACACGTTTCTCAAACAAAGGATACTGAGGCAAATGTGGCGCATACTCTCTTCTTAACCTATTGTATTCCTTAACACAATCTAGATCAGCACAAATGTTTGTGACATCACACTCAATCAAGTACAATCCCGATAAAGTTCTAACTCGTGACAATGCCACATATGCCATACCCTCCTTGAACACAGAACTGCCAATATTCACCAATGCACTGTCTACACTTAAACCTTGCGATTTATGGATTGTCACCGCATATGCCAAGCAAACAGGAAACTGCTTACGGCGAACATATAAGTCTTTTACAAGCAAAAATCTAGCAGAACAACGAGCAATTAGCTGTACTTCCTCAATGCCATCAAATTTAATTTTTAAAAATTCAATTCCATCTCTATTTCTGTATTTCACAAAATCAACAACATTACCCATTGATCCATTTACCAGACCTCTTTCAACATGTAAATTCCTTCTTAAAATTATACGGCAGTTCAAGCACACATTCAGAGTCTTTTCAAAACCTGCAGTTTTAGATATACTCTTCTCTAATGAATCCAATTTTGTTTTCAGATTCTCAGACAAAATAATTGTTGATCCCATATGCTCTACTCTGTCAATAGCTTCCAGTTTCACAATCTCTTGCTTTTCTAAATGCAACATTTTGTTGTTAAATTTGGCACATTCTGCAAGAGTTGGCATCAAACATATTCCAGATTTCTTCTCAGTAATTTTCTGAAAAATATTCTCAGGCACAACATCTTGTTCTGGATATAAATTTGACAGTAATCGTGCATGTAAAGCTTCTTTCCCATGCTCGGTCACTTTTCCAATTCTAACATCTTGTAGAATAGTCTTGTAAACTTCATCCTTCGCCTGACGCATATTTTCATGCAGTTCAGCATAATTGAAGTTTAACCATATATTGACGTTGCCAATGCTGCCTAGGCACTTCCTGGTATCTTCATGCGTGAGCATTTTGAACACAGGTTGCCCTTTCACTGGTGTCAGCTGCAGAAGATCTCCAAAAACAATGATGTGTTTGCCACCAAATAACACATCATACTCTGTTTTGAGAACTTCTTGCATTCTCAAATGCACAAAGGCAAGCATGACATTGGAAACCATGCTTACTTCGTCAATGATAAGAAGTTTCATTTTTCTCAAGATTCTTGAAACTTCAAAACAAGCATCTCCAGATAGCTTGTGATATTGTAATTTGTTGTCATGCTCCACTGGCAGCATCAGTAAACGATGTAAAGTAATCCCTTTAATATTATGTGCTGCCAGTCCAGTTGGAGCAGTGACAACACAAGACAGCGATGACTCTGTCCTTTCCTGCAAATAGCATGAAATTGCTTTAATGAGGAAACTTTTTCCAGTTCCCGCTTCTCCACTCACGTACAGTCGGACAGGCTTCAACGACGTACATGAGCACTCTTTCTTATCATGACTTAATCCATGATCAATTTGCATGGTAACTTCGTCATATATTTTCCTCTGCTCAACGTTGAGTTGTCTTTCCAACTCTTCTAAGTTAACCGCATCCTCCTGAGCATGTGCCATGGCTCTTTCCACTTCATTCATAGCAGTGGCAGCTTCATTTTCGATAACAGGTCCTCCTAGTGGATCCTGACTCAATGAAGCCGAACTCTGACTGTCCTGAGAACTGTCTCTGGCAATCTCGGCTGCAATCGTTGCTTCCTGCTCAATTTCCGCATTCAACATTTCTACATATTTGGGAAAAGCAGGACATTCTATGGTCTCCTTGGCGGCATTGAAAGAGTCTTCGTAACAGAGAAAATCTCCAAGCAGTTCCTCTTCTGCACGCCAAGGCTTGAAAAGTTGCAAAAGTGCTAAATAGAAACACTCCTTTTTTTCAGGAGATTCGCCACTCAATTTTCGATGGTTTACCAAGTGGCATTTTCTTTGCTTGACCAGACATCCCTCACTTCCTATTACAGCATACACTCCTTTCTCAGTATCTTCTTTGATGTTCCTCTTGAATATGTAATTTTGAAGAACCTCATACAGACAAACATTCTCAAGGTGAATGCTTCGATTTGGATAATATGTATCCAACATGTTGGTCTTCAAAATGTCGGTACTGTTTGGCTCCTTTTCCGCCAAATACTCAATTTCCCGGACAGGTTTGAGAACTCGATTACGCGTTGCAGCAAGACCAAGACTCGCCCAAACGATACTCCTGGACTTGGCATAGAGACTTGCTGAAGACAACCGGTCAGAACATTCGTACGCTCCGATTTCTCGATGCGACAACATCTTCAGACTGAAACTGTACAACTTCTTGCTGAGGCTCTTTTCATGGGAAATGTCCTCCCACATATCCTTCAATTCTGTCTTCTCTTTTTTGGTGATGTAAGACGTCACATACCGAGCCACAGCCATACAATTATCAGCCACAAACTGTATATCCATGTTAGCATTCCACATGGACAAAATCACCGGGTTGTAGTCATTGATGTACTTGGACTCTTCGTTCCTCTTCAAATTGTATGTGTTTTTAGGTGATTTCTTCATGACATTGTGTCGCAGCGAAGACATCAAACTGTTTACTCTTCCTTTAGAAATCACCGGTCGTGGAAAGCCGAAACGACATTTGGTGTAGAACTTGTCCTTGTTTCGGAATTTACGACGGCAGTACTTTCCACATCGATGGCTTTGGAAACGCAGAACTTTTTCTCTTAGGCTTTTCTTCTCCTTTGCGTTTGGAACAGCACACGTAGAATACTGTTGGATGAAACTCATCACTGAGTCTTCTGGATCCGTTCCAAATTTAGGTGCATCCTTGATCCACAGCAACATATGTATATGAGGAGCACCTCTTGCTTGGTACTCCTTTCTCCAGAAGAAATCCAACACCTCTCCAAGAGGTGGATTCTTCCTATTCATGATGAAAGACATCATAGCTTCAAATCTATGATTGAAGTACCTACATACATTGACTGGATCCAAAGAGCACAGTTCTCCGGGTGTCTTGAATTCGATGTTATCTACGTTAGCATTTGCCTCTCGTAGAAATTCAAGTAAGTCTTCCCAGCCATACTCGGCACAGCTCAGAGTGAGGAACCATGTGGGAGTACCTAAGTTCCTCAGCATACATTTTAAATCACCATGACGACGGTACCAGTACTCATTAGTACCACGCTGACACGCCATGAGATTAATCAGGTGAGAATCCAAAATACTGTCTTGGACATTGACTTTATCCATAAAGTCACTTGCCGAGATGTTTTGCATGTGTATACCACTTTTCAAGATGTGGTTCACTGCATATGACAGTCCAGACAGATCGCTTTCAAACAGGAGATGAAACAAATAAGGAATGCATTGTCGAAACCTAGCATCTCCTGCATACAATCGCAAAGTCCGGTATTCAGAAGCAGGAATTTGATGAGGTCGCTCATCATATCTTCCTCCCTGACCTGTTGGAAAAAGCTGTGGGAAACACCGAGCTTCCAAACTTTCCTCCCAAACACTAATGGGACTCCCTTTGGCTTGTTTCATTTGAAACAACTCAATAGCATTCCCCATGACTTCCTTGGAATGCAAAGGATGAACACTATAATGTTCATATATTTCTTCACTAGTAGAGGGTTCTACTTTCTCAATTTGACCAGCACACAAATCGCTATCCTCTTCCTCACTTACTTCCTCTTCTGCAACATATACATTCTTATAGTATTTATTATTTTTTTTCAAATACAATGTTGCCTTTTTAACTTTCCTAACATCTACTAAATCTTGCCATATTTTCTTATTCTTTGTCGGAACCCCATTAACTAAGATAACCAGAGGTTCCTCTTCCACTTTTTCTACTCCAATTGTGTTAATGTTTTTCTTCAAATCTAGAGGCAAATAAACAACTCTTCCCTTTAATCCTCTCTGTAAATCTGATGGAGGCAATTTCCCTGTCTTTGGCTCCATTCTTACAATAGCCTGAAAGGGATGTATACTTTGAATCAAAATAGATTCATAAGTATTTAAATCCTTCAATTCAGAAGGAATCTCAACCAATTCCAGATTATTATGAACTGCTCTCGCAGGCATCTGGTTTTGATTTAATTTGCAACAACAATAAGTACACACACGTTGATCCAATCCCAAATCAAAACAATTTTCTACCATCAAGTATGTTGCGAAATCCTTCCATTCACTATTATTTTCCCTTTCACTTTTTGCATATAAATCCACTAACTTAGTCTGATTCTTATAATAAGTGCGTCGACAACACACACAAGTGAAATTTGGCCTCTCACTTGATTTCACCTCAAACGTGGCAATTTCCCTCTGGAAATTATCTGTACTGGAAACCTGTACACTATCTTCCACATTACCCTCTTCTTCTTGGTCAATTTCAACATTCTCCTCTTTACTTCCAAAGTAACAAAACTCAATTTCTTCACAAATATTCTTCACATCTACTTCAGAACCATGCAAAAGAGCAGCGCATAATTGTTTAAGCATAATTGCTGGACTCTTAGCATAATACAACATTCTAACTAATTTCCTCACTTTATTATGATGCACTGCTAGCATCCTGAAATGATGAAAAACACTCTGGCATACTCTCCTGGAAAGACAAGCCAGTGAATGACCATGCAAACCTGTCACTTCTCTCACTCTGCAAGGATCTAATTCTTGCAACAACCTTATTTTCTGCTTCAAACTTTTCTTATTAAATGACCGTACAAAATCACAAAGCAAATTGATGGAATCCTGTCGCACACTACAAATACTACTACACTTCCAGGTGTAGACAGGACCCTTAGCACGTCTTCCTAAAACCTCATTACCTAACACCTCTTCTGTCTCTGTTGTCACAAGTTTTTCTTTTTCAACTGGACAACCATCTTTCACTTCATAAGCACGACCACTGGTGTCAACTGCATGCACCAAATCATTATCCTGGAAATAACTCTCCTCATTAAAAAATGCCTCACAGCTTGAACTATGCATCCATTCTCCAGAAAAAACTTCACAAAAATTACTACGATTAACTATTCTCTTCCATCTACTATTTCTTTTGAAATCATAAATTGCCTTGTTTAGCTTCCTAATTCTATTGATTATCAAAATAAATAACTTACGTTTAATTTCAAATGCCTGATCAATAACTTTCTCAACTTTTTTTTTCTCTTATAAAAAACCAGTTTCTGTTGACCTTTCTTAATATTTTTTAACAAATTGCCAATTATCCTGTTGCGGAACATTCGTTTACGAATCTCCCTAAACTGTTGTTTCCTTCTACTATCATGCACAGAGTTATCTCTTGCTCTAGCAGTAACATTTTTGATTGGCCTTTCCTTTCCATTTGAATTCCTTCTCGTTTTATGGACTGAAACATTTTCTGTAGTAATATTTTTTTTACTACACATATTTCTTATGAAATATTTTGTGCTCTTACCCGGTGCTTTCTTCGTGACTTGACAAATCTTTTTGTTAGAGGACTGCTGCTTATTTTCTTTCACCTGCTGTCTTTGACGTTTTGCAGCCTTTCTCTGTCTTTCTATTGTTGGCATGGTGAAATCTTGAAATGATCTGCAGTTGAATCTGTGGTAAAATATAATAAAAAATGTTATTAACCATTATTACCAAACAGTAAATCAATAACAGTGATCAAAAACTTAACACACTACTTGACATTTTAATTAGAAGATTTTTTAGTCGTTGGCAAATTTACAATACAGAAATAGCAGAAAAGAAATGACATTTATATTTATGTTACCTGTGCTATTTTATATGTGAATCTGATCTAATTTTATGAGCATATTTTAATATTTTATTGAAGACACTACACATAACCTGTTTTTGAAGGTGTCTTTATTTTTAAATTAAACGGTTTACATTTTTACTTTTTATTAATTATACATTTTAAAAATAAATGTTTATATTTCCATAGGCTCAAGCAGGTCAGCTTCCCACCCTATGTCATATAATTCGGACAAATCTGCATCCTCATCACGCTCTTCTTCATCCTCAGGATTTAAATCATCCAAAGGATCAACATCCACTGATGTTTCAATTACAAGTTCAATGATGAGGTCAAAATCAACTGATTGCAGATTGTCGCTCATGTTGATGTTGTCTTTATCTTTAAAGAAAGATAACAACAATGAGATGTTGCAGAGTAAGAGACAAATCTCAGAGATTATAATAGTAAAATTGTTTAACAAGAGTAATATTTTGCAGCTATTATTTAGCCATGTCCAGCAATGCTGAGCAGGTGAAGACTATGTCTAAATTTTCAGTGAACAGGACTCATCTCTTCTTAACCTTGGATAAGCCTCACGACTCTGTGTGTCCTGCACATACTTAAATGTAAAGGGGCAGATTTATGTTAAATGGCACATCCCCAGGCATGCACCAGTTAACGTGCACCACTACTCTGCCACCCATGTTGTGCCGTATTTACAATTAGATAGGAGAAAGCTTCGTCAAAACCCTGCGCCTGCTTTAAGCAGGCATAGGTCTTGACGCAACATTGTGGAGATGGGGCACCCCTGAGCCTTGCTTGAGCTGCATCGCACTTGCGATACAACTCCAGCAATCACTACCTTTACAGCACAGATACGTCACGCATCTGTGCCATTTTTGCCCCATGATGCCCCGCATTGTAAATGCAGCACACCATGGGTGGCGGAACAGCGGCGCAGGATGACTGACACATCCCTGGTGATGCACCAGTCATCATAAATCTATCCCTAAGCTTCTTATCTTGTTGGAGATGAACCGCCATATGTATCATCAAAGTTTTTTCCATTTCCTAAATAGCGAACTTTAAGGAATAAATAGCGATTCATTACCATTCCTAGTTTGCGATGACCTATTTGCTAATTACAAATTACCCATTCATTTCCATGCAGCAGGAGGCCCATAGGAATGAAGCTGCAATTTGCGATTAGCAATTTGCTCATCGCAAATTAGGACTTTTTCCAAGGGTGCAGGGGTGTCTCAAGAATACCCTGCTGCACCCCCTGAAAAAGAAATTTGGGGGCATATGGCGCACATACATGCCCTAAGGGCATGTATGGGCGTCATATGGGACCTTTTGTTTTTTGGAAAAAAAGCTTTTTGAAAAGAATTCACAAATTACCACCAACTAGAAGTTGGTGGTAGTTTCCAAATCCTTAATGTCATTTTTTTACATATTTTTTGTTTGATACATTGCATTTAAGTAATCACAAAATTTGCAAATCCTTCAGTGCAATTGCAAAATAAGGAATAGCAAATTTTGCTACTCCTTATTTTGCATCAAACTTGTTTGATACATACCATTTGTCTAATTAACATTCGCAAAGGCTGAAATTCGTAGAATTTTGATCTTTGCGAATGCTAATTAGCTTGATACATATGGCCCCAAGTGAGGCCTGTCTTGCGACATGGTGCATCTTTTGCATCACTGCTGCATCGGTTTCATGTGGTACGTTTTTTTTACACCATGACATATCTGCCTAAATGCATCAATTTGTAATTTTGTCGCCTCATAGCAAATCTTTTGCACCGCTGCTGCATCATAAAAGTGACGCACAGTGGCACAAAAGAAGCATACACCTATCATAAATCTGTCCCTAGCATTTTAAATGATTAATCCAGGATGACGATAAGGTGTGGCCTATCCAGAGGTTTGTTTAAGGTGAGGCCTACTCAGGATTGCAGATTAAAGTTACGCTTGATGAAGAATACAGAGGAGATAATACATGTAAAGGCCTACCAATGAAGTAAGTAATGTGCACTTTATTGCGCCAGTCATCATAAATGTATCCCTAAGATTCTTATCTTGTTACAGATGAACCACCATATGTACCATCAAACTATTTTGCATTTCCTAAATAGCAAATTTTAAGGAATAAATAGCAATTCTTTACCATTCCTAATTTGCAATGAGCAAATTGCTAATTGCAAATTAGCACCGCCGCTGCATCATAAAAGTGACGCACAGTGGCACAAAAGAGGCATACACCTATCATAAATCTGTCCCTAGCATTTTAAATGATTAATCCAGGATGACAATAAGGTGTGGCCTATCCAAAGGTTTGTTTAAGGTGAGCCCTACTCAGGATTGCAGATTAAAGTTACGCTTGATGAAGAATACAGAAGAGATAATACATGTAAAGGCCTACCAATGAAGTAAGTGATTTGCACTTTATTTCGCCAGTCATCATAAATGTATCCCTAAGCTTCTTATCTTGTTACAGATGAACCACCATATGTACCATCAAACTATTTTGCATTTCCTAAATAGCGAATTTTAAGGAATAAATAGCAATTCTTTACCATTCCTAATTTGCAATGAGCAATTTGCTAATTGCAAATTACCCATTCATTTCCATGGGCTAGGAGGCTCATAGGAATGAAGGTGCAATTTGCGATTAGCAATTAGCTCATCACAAAATAGGAATTTTTTCAAGGGTGCAGGGGTATCTCAAGAACACCCTGCTGCACCCCTGAAAAAGAAATTTGGGGGCATATGGCGCACATACATGCCCTAAGGGCATGTATGGGCGTCATATGGCACCTTTTGTTTTTTGGAAAAAAATGCTTTTTGAAAAGAATTCGCAAATTACCACCAACTAGAAGTTGGTGGTAGTTTCCAAATCCTTAATGTCATTTTTTACATATTTTTTGTTTGATACATTGCATTTAAGGAATCGCAAAATATGCAAATCCTTCAGTGCAATCGCAAAATAAGGAATAGCAAATTTTGAATTAAGGACATTTTAAGTCATTTCCACATGTGCAGTGTTTTCAAATTATGATTTGAAAATCGTTTTTGGGGAAAAGTAATGGTTTGCAAATTTATGACAAGGACATAATGGTGTATGCTTCTCTATAAGGCATTTCAGTGTCTCTGATGTCATTTTTCCCATATTACATTATAAGACCTTTCCCCATGGAGCACATTCCTTGTAAATATGCTCCCACCTGTGCATGGTGAATTTAGATTTTGACTGTTTGAGTCACATAGCCATGTTAAAAGTGACCCAAAAAAATTGCAAACGCTTTAAAAAAACACATTCATGTGTCTTAAGGACATTTTAAGTCATTTCCCCATGGACAGTGTTTTGTAAGTGGCGCAAAAGAGGCATACACCTATCATAAATATGTCCCTAGCATTTTAAATGATTAATTCAGGATGACGATAAGATGTGGCCTATCCAGAGGTTTGTTTAAGGTGAGGCCTACTCAGGATTGCAGATTAAAGTTACGCTTGATGAAGAATACAGAGGACATAATACATGTAAAGCTCTACCAATGAAGTAAGTGATGTCCACTTCATTGCGCCAGTCATCATAAATCTATCCCTAAGCTTCTTATCTTGTTAGACATCAACCGCCATATGTATCATATAACTATTTTGCATTTCCAAAATAGCGAATTTTAAGGAATAAATAGCGATTCTTTACCATTCCAAATTTGCGATGAGCAAATTGCTAATTGCAAATTACCCATTCATTTCCATGCGCCAGGATGCCCATATGAAAGAAGGTGCAATTTGCAATTAGCAATTAGCTCATCGCAAATTAGGAATTTTTCCAAAGGTGTAGGGGTGTCTCAATAACACCCTGCCGCACCCCTGAAAAAGAAATTTGGGGGCATATGGCGCACATAAATTTTAACAACATTCCTTTACCTCAAAAACGATTTTCAATTCATAATTTGAAAACACTGCCCACAGGGAAATTACTTAAAATGTCCTTAAGACACATGAAAGTGTTTTTTTATTGCCTTTCCAGCATGGTTGGGTCACTTTTAACATGGCTATGTAACACAAACATTTAAAATCTAAATTTGCCATGCACAGGGGGGAGCATATTTACAAGCAATTTGCGCCACAGAGAAAGGTCTTACATTAAAATGGGAAAAATAACATCAGGGACAGTCAATTGCCTTATAAAGAAGCATACACCATTATGTCCTTGTCATAAATTTAAAAACAATTCCTTTTCCCCAAAAACGATTTTCAAATCATAATTTCAAAACACTGCACATGGGAAAATTACTTAAAATGTCCTTAAGACACATAAAAGCATTTTTTAATTGCCTTTGCAGCATGTTTGTATCACTTTTAACATGGCTATGTAACACAAACATTAAAAATCTAAATTTTCCTTGCACAGGTGGGAGCATATTTACAAGCAATTTGCGCCACATAATTCATAATTTTCTCCTTAAAGCACACTATTCTCTATCTAAATTAAAGAAATATTTTCTCACCTTAGCAAATACTTTGAGTTTGAAAACAGTCTCAGAAACACACCAATTTGTCTTCAGCAGAGCAAAAGGTATGCACTCCAGAGTCTGCAGCTATCAAAAGCACAGAAATGCTGTAATTCTTCAAACATATCTCTCATGTCACCCAATCAAAACTCTTCCCTCACTTTTTTTCAAATGAAAACCCTTCCCCCCTCTGCCATTTCATGCCTTTTCTGCATAGCAACCACCTCTTGGAAGACTTCTGGTGTTTGCAAGTTCACACAACAATGTTGCAATTGAACTCTGAACTCTCAGTGCACCTGCATATCCAGTGCATTCTTTCATTTAATGATTTTTTATTGACCATTCAAAATACATCTTTCAAATAACTCATCCGTGCACCCTAACTTTCTGTTTTCAGCAATCAAAATCCACCAATCACTGTTACTGCTTCATGAACACAGAAACTCCACAGTTTTTTTCATTTTAAACTCTCATTTTTTCAACTGCCATTTCATTGCCACACTTCATCTGACTGCAGGAGAACCTTCTCTCACTATGTTTTCTGTCTGGATTGTTGGACATAGTTATATTCACTGGGCTCAAAGGTACACTGAAAACAGGAATTTACCTAACCTCAATTTACAAGATGTGGAAATTAAGTGGTTTGGCCACAGAGGATTAAAATGTCACCAATTGATACCATTGGTGAAAACCTTTATGCATTTGCCCAAACCTGACCTGTTTATTGTGCACTGTGGAGGTAATGACTTGGGCACTTTGACTGGTGTAGGTCTGGAAATGCTTTTAAAGGACACCTTTGAGCAATTAATGGCACTTTTTCCTCAGACTGCCTTGGTATATTCAAATATATGCCAAAGACAGAAATGGAGGTGGTCAAACCAATTTTGTCCACAAATTGAGAAGTCGAGGAAGCATGTAAACAAATCTGTTTCAGCTTACATGAGAGACCATGGAATGGGCTCCCTGTACAACAATAACTTGCGTTACTACATGCAAGATATCTACAGAGGAGATGGAGTTCACTTCTCAGATGAGGGCAACAGAATTTTCACTCTGAATTTAAGAATGTGCATTGGTACCTACTTATAAGTACCTAAATGTACCATAAACCCAAAAGCTCTTCTCAGAGCTACCCTACATCTGATCACTCACAATTATTATTTTACTCTAACATTTTTCACTAATTTTCAACAAAGTACGCTCCCTGGGGCGCTACCCGGTACGCGAACCCGGGAGCTAACCTCGCGAAATTTAAAAAAAAAATGTTTTTTTTCGCACATATGGGCCTCCTCAGCCACCCTCACAAAACCTAGGGGGTCAAGATAAGTCTACCGTGCCCCCTTCTACCCATTCTGAACATTATTTGCCCTCCATCTTGTATCTTAATTCGACCGAAACACAAAATGGTGGACTCCCGTTACGCTTAAGGTTCGCGAACCGGGGCGCTCAACGGTTCGCGTACCGGGTCGCTCCCTGGGAAGCGCACCATCAAAAAAGGTGGGAAAGTAGTTCACAGAAAAGCCACTGGAGACAATTTCACCAAATATAGACTAGCTCATACTACATACCAATCCCTACCATTTTCACAAATTTGATTGGAATTCCATTTAGCCATTTAGCCTGTAGACCTCTCTAAATACCGTGAGGTAAATTACTTCACAAAACACATCTGAAGTGTTGGAATTGACAACCAATTAAAATGTTACTTTCATTTTCTACTTTTTTTACCTGACATTTGATTGGTTATATACCTGAATATATATAAAGGAAGAGAAGAAAACAGCCATTTTGACTACTACTTCTTGGTGTACATTTCAATAGGATTTTCACTAATTCCTTCAACTTCTATCTAAAGGTAAGTTTTTATTTTTAAAACTGAAGTATATTGTGCACTATAAGTTAATATGGTAAACTTTTTCTGATAGTTATATACTATCCCTCAGTAGTAGTTATAGATTTAGATAGACTTCTCTGTTATAGTTATGGATGGAGTTAGGCTTCTCTTGTATAATTATGAATTTACTTACGTTAAATCACATACACTTTTTTATATTCCTACTTCCACTCTGATACTATACACTGCCCAAAATTAATCCCAACAGTGCCCTATCTCTACTAATATATATTTTTTTAATCTAAATTTCAGGCAAAATGGAAGGCGAACAGAAAGTTGAATTTCAAATTGTCCTGCAAGAGAGCAGCCAAGAAATCAATGATGAAAATGATATTGAATTTTTCGATGAAACTTTAGACAAAGAACTACTGCAATGTGTACAAGCAGTAGATAACCTCCTTGAAAATGAGGACATTTTACACCCTCAGAGACTACAATGTATATTCAATGATAATTATGAAATTTCTGACAATGAAATGTTAGAAAGTTTAATAAATTATGAAACACAATCACAATAAAAAAAAATGCTTAAAAAATAAAGAAAATAAAAAATAATCAACAAAAACAACAATCAATTAACATACAGCATTTGAAAAGTCTATCATTCATTTTTCATTGCAGTACGCTGCCCAGAACGCTTCCCGGTTCGCGGACCGGGCGCTCCCCACGCAAAAAAAAACAAAAATTTGTTTTTGTTTTTTTTGCCCCGCGGGGCCCTTTTAAAACCTCCACATTAAACCTAGGGGGTCAGGGAGGATCTAGTATGCCCCCTTATGGTCATTTTCGCCTTTGTTTTGGCCTCCTCTTGTCTCTCAATCCTACCGAGAGACAAGATGGCGGCCGCTCCGGACTGTTTAGAATGTTGACAGACACCGGAGAGCCAATCAGCTTAGCTACGCGAAGTTCCGGTACGCTTAAGGTCCGCGGACCGGAGCGCTGCCCAGAGCGCGCTTACAGATATATATCTTTTTTAAACGTTAATTTCTCAAAATCCACTGGAGCACATATATTGAGACCTAGAAAAGGCACATCGGGCTACCAGTCCCTACAATTTTGCCAAGTTTCATGCAAATCCATTCAGCCGTTCGGGCTAAAAGTGAGGCCAACCGCCCTATGGAAAACTCAATGTTAAAAACACGTTTTGGGACCCCCTTTTTTCTCGGCCCCCCCTTGACGAAACCCCCCCAAATTTCCAAGGGCTGCTCAGAAACAAAATGTTCCATTTTCCAGAAAATTTCAGCCAATTCCGTCCACAAACGCCAAAGTTATTAGACATAGAATTTTCAAAAATCCCATAGGGAAAAAATCCTAACTATATATACCGACTGGCGACCGCCAGTAGGTAATATTCACTGAAAAAACCATAGGTTTCACACCAGTTATAGTTAGCTGGAAGTTTTACTCGCATAAAACCATTGAAATTCCCACGTTATAGTTAGTTGGACTCACTATAACTTGCGCGCGCAATGCACTGCTGATGACGTAACATATTACATCACTCATGACATGGTCAGTGACATCACTCATGACATCACGGGTAAGCGCAATGTTGCGGTGAGCGTCCCGTTAGCTCTATTCTCGCGAACGAAAACAACATCGTGACTTTTCGCGTAAACGCGTGATGCGTCATATGACGCACTGCGTAAGCGCACCCGGAAGCACGCGAGCGCATACGATCGCGCAATGTCCTGACACGCTTACGTAGCGTAAGCGCGTCGGGTCATGTGACCTGAAAATAAAACTTTTTATTGGTTCATTTTACTTTCGGTTTCCTAATGATGTAAGGCCAGGTCATGTGACCTAAAAATAAAACTTTTCATTGGTTCAGAACAGTTTTCTTTTCTAAATGATGAAAGACACCACCTTTTTTCCTCATTCTACTTTTGTGCTTTGAGAGAGGTAGACCTGCAGTTATTTCAGTAGAAAATGGCTACATTAGCTGCAACTGCTAGATCTTCTGGACCACCACCACCACCACCACAAGGACCACCACAACTTCACAGTGGTGGAGATGAAGAAGAGGAGGAGGATGAGGATGAGGAGGAGAGGAGATTCGTCCGAGAGCACAATATTATATACAAACCTAAAGAGCACATCATCTGGCAGTTTTTTTCAATCCCCAAGGACAAGAAAAAAGTAAATGTGCCTAAGGCAACCTGCTTAATATGTCATCAGGAGCTGTCAAGGGGGAATCCCAACAAAAAATACTCCTTTGGCAACCACACGATGATCAGGCATATGCGACGCAGGCATCCAAATAACTATGCAAGGGCAGAGCTCAGGGAACTGGCCAGAAACCCTGTCCAATGTTCTGCCATCACCTCCCAAACTAATGTTCCCACCCCATCAGGACCGGAAGTTAGAGAGATATGCTCCACCATACAACCAACATTTTCCAATTTTAAAATGGTTTGTATTTTTTGTGGTCAAACGATATGCTATGGAGAGCAAAGCATCACACTTATTAACCGTGCTTGGGATAACCACAAGTGCCCAAGAAAACAAAAAAAAATTCCGCCTTTTTTTTTGCTCCTGTTGAGCCCTTTAGAATTCCCTGTTTTTTGTTTCTCCCCTTAAAAAATACAAAAAAAATATAAAACTGTTCAGAAAAGTCAAAAAAAGTAAAAAATGTTAAAAAAAACAATAAAAAAAATATAAAACAACAAAAACAATAAAAAAAGTTCTTTTTAGAACTACCTCCAATTTATAAAAAAATGCTAAATTTTTGGGAAACTCTGTCATTCTTTCTTCTCCATGCTCCCCGGTACGCTCCCCGGTACCGGAAGAGTTGCAAAGTTGTTTATTTTACCAACAGCAGACAATGTCTGCTGTTGGTAAAATAAACAACTTTGCAACTCTTCCCGCGAGTGCCTAAGTCTTTTCTAAATTGGTAGGAAACAAAGGAGGGGTATGTTTACGTGGCGCATCACCACAAAAGTCACCGGTCTTTGAGTGATCCGGCTGGGATGCACTTTGGAGCGACAAACCTCCTGGATACTTGGGCGCTGAGGAAGGATTAATCCATGCCAAAATGCATTCGCCAGAACAACTTCATTAAAGTGTTTCCAAAGGTTTTCCCCCCGTGTGGCCTCTGCTCTCTCTCGCAAGAAGGAGGTGTTTTGGACACTGTTTTCGCATCAGCCAGAGACGCGATTCAGAGGCCCCCACTTTACAAGCAGGCTTGGGCTTCAGTGGCTCTGCTGCAGCAGCGTTTCTTGGTACCAAGGGGTTGGATGGCCTGGGCCCGCCTCGGACTTTGGGAGGAGAGAGGGCGGTTGTGGGCTCATTCTTTCCATACTGGGCGGTGTGCATTGCCACTGCTGCCCCCGCCATATGGAATCCTGATGTCTAAGGCTGAAGTGGTGAAGGGGACCGGAGGAGGCGCTTTACATGAACAAGCTGGAAAATTTGGTTTTGTACAGCACTTTGTGACATCCTGTGTAGTGTAGTTCCTATATTACCCATTGGCTCTGAGCATTGGAATAATATATCCTGTAGTTTAGACGTAGGACTGATGTCGACTAGGTCTCTACCGAATATATTAAACTTAATTTTGAGGGCCAGCTAGCTCAGAGGTCACTAGAAACTTTCTCGAATGCACAAGAAGGGATTAGTTTCTGACAACCGCATAAACATGACAACTTTGTTTCCCAAGAATAAGAAATCAATCTCTAGAGTCGTGGAAACAATAGATAACTATTTTACTCAGTCAATCGTGCATGCTTCGTTTCACCAGAGGTGCTGAGAAAATAGAGAGACGGGCGTTTTAAAAAAAAAGTATTTATTGAACAGTCTTCTTTCTCAAGCATAAGAAGTATACTGCTACAATCGTAATACTGGTTATAAAGTACAGGGCATATAATACGAAAAATATTATAAATTAGTACTGTAAAAGCATGATATGGTTTCTAAGCCATAAATTGCTTAAAACATATAAAATACATACAGTGATAAAATAATGACTAAAAGTACTCAACTGGTGCTGCTAAAATACGCCTACCCCGGTGTACCTAACCTAAGTCTAGTACAAGGGAAGAAGTAAGTGAGGAGTAGTTTAAGTTTAGTATTTCTCTGCCAAGAGTCTAACTAAGAATTCTCACAAGGTCTAATCAGCTCCGTACCTTGGTTTTAGAATGAAGGAGGTCTTGTATCTCTCTCTCTCAGGACTCGATTCCCCAGCAACCCGCAAGGGTAGCATGGGAACACTGGAGCTGGATTTCTCGGCAGGAGAAAAGACAGCGTCTCCCCATGCGTCAGCTGAAGGGTCGGCTTCCTTCGGCACTTGATGCTGCAGGACGTCGGGCAAGGAGTTAGTCGATCTGCTCCAAACCACCGTGTGTTTGTCTGGGAAAATCTGGGCATTTTATACTTTGAAGGTGCCGAGTTTGACGTGTGATTGGACTTAATAACGTCATCAAAGACTCAGTTCTTCGAAAAGTCCATGATTTCCTAGATAAATTAGTTTTCAGGCAAGGGGAAGTCCCTAGCTGCTGAAGGCGGGTTTCTCTAAGAAATCGTTGTTCATTCTTGGAATTTAGTGGAAGTAGCCATGCCGTATTTGGGCTGCATAGGCTCAGTCTAAATATGGTAATAATTTCTATGCCTATATATGGATCGAATAATCTATACCTATATAAGGGCATGAATCGGGAAAAATTACACTAGAGTCCTAGAATCCTTTACAACACCCACTCCACGATTTTAAGTTAAATAAAACTAAACGTAGAAGCAGTGAACATATCTAAAGCTAGTGCTTACAATCCCACACAAAATACAACATACAAATTGCATTTGAAAAGGCTTGTTTAAATGTAACAAGTATAGAACAAACAGTTCTCTATAGACATGAAGCATAGCATACATTCTATCATTTGTAAAATACAAAAGAACATTCATGAAACGTCTCTGAAGTTTACAGAAAGGAGAAAAAAAATTATTTTTTATTTTCGAGACCATGCCAAAGCATAATATCTAAACCGTGTTTGTTCTGATTAGGCCAATTACTGTTATTTAGGAGGTATACAAAAGAAATCTTGTTCTCTAAGAATAGTTCTACTTTAAGCAGATTACACTGTGCCAAAAGTTCTATTTTGGGAAAAGTTCAAATTGGTAGACGGTATGTTTTGAAAAATGAAGGCTGAATTTAAGAGTTCAGGGAATGCTGTGTGCATGAATCAAAAGTTATTCTCGGAGTCAGGAGAAAACATCAGATCATCTAGGCTGGCAAAGAAACTATCTACAGTAGTAGGTGAAAGTGGAACAGTGGAAAAGTGGAACCTCAGAATTTGCTTGTCACGCTGCTGAATAGAAACGCCGCCCGTGATTTTTTAAACGCCGCTTTGGCACCTGTCAATTTTAAAATTTGCACTAATTGTTGTAATGGAATTCATGTTATTTTAAAAGTCATTCTAGGGGGATTGCCCGATATAGCGGGTTTTGAACTGCTGATTGCTGCTCCCACTTAAGATTTGTTCCGCATTGCCTGCACATTAAAATTGAAGCTCACCACTCACCATTTGGGTGAGCCTCATGCTGTCTCGGCTCCTGACCGCCATCTTGGGTGTGGGACCAGGGGCTCAGAGACGCTCCCAAGACGCCATCTTGGGTAGCGTACTAGTGTTGTAGGGACTCCTGGCAAATGCTATTTAGGGACCCAGGAGGCAAGCGCGTTTGCACAGAATTTGCTTGTCACGCTGCTGAATAGAAATACCGCCCGTGATTTTTTAAACGCCGCTTGGGCACCTGTCAATTTTAAAATTTGCACTAATTGTTGTAATGGGATTCATGTTATTTTAAAAGTCATTCTTGGGGGATTGCCCGATATAGCGGGTTTTGAACTGCTGATTGCTGCTCCCACTTAAGATTTGTTCCGCATTGCCTGCACGTTAAAATTGAAGCTCACCACTCACCATTTGGGTGAGCCTCGTGCTGTCTCGGCTCCCGACCTCCATCTTGGGTGTGGGACCAGGGGCTCAGAGACGCTCCCAAGACGCCATCTTGGGTGGCGTACTATTGTTGTACGGACACCTGCCAAACACGATTTAAGGGCCCAGAATGCAACTGCGCAGCGGGCGCGCCACTGCACGCCGGAGGCGCGCCAGAGGCAAGCCCGTCTGCACCCATCCGCGCCATGACGGGCCCAGGGGCCAGGACTTCTTTTCAATCTTATACTTAGCCTGGTGAGACCCTTTTTGCCCTTAGGACTGGGGAAGAGGTGCTGGATAGCACTACGGTAGCCAAGCTACAGGAAGAGTCACTATGGCACGAAGGGAGTGAAGCCATATTGCCTAAAACACAGCTCCACTCTCACACGATTCAGGGGCTAAAAGTAGCTGTGTTAAATACACGATCCTTGCAAAAGCACCATCTAGAAGTGTTTTCTTTCCTTCTGGATGGTGATATTGACATTCTAGCCCTTATTGAAACCTGGCTGGGGGCATCATCTACCCCTGACATTCTGGCTGCATTACCGTTAGAATATGACGCAATGTGGTATAACCGCCCTGAGGAGTGCAGAGGGGGAGTTGCAATACTATTTAACAAAACTCTTAGGGTGACGCAGATTGTCGCCAAAAATTGTGATAGTGAGTTATTGGGTGTAAAAATGTAATTGAAATCCTCCTGCATTATGCTGTTAGTAGTATACCGCCCTCCTAAAAGCTCCCCAGACTTTAACAAAGCCTTTTTGGAGTTTCTACCTGACCTAGGATCAAGATATAAGTCCCTCCTGGTGGTAGGGGACTTCAACAATCACTGGGATAAAGTACCCAGAGACTCTACAGTTGCAGGGTTTGAATCTAACCTGTCCTCGCTCAACCTGTTTCAATTGGTCACAGGCTCTACACATGTTAAGGGACACACGTTGGATCTGATTTGGTCCTCTATGCCCCGGGCAGAGATAACCGATGTCAGCCCGTGTGTATGGTCAGACTACTTCATGATTAAATGCTGGGTTCCGTGCGACTCCTTTCCTGTATCATCTGATCCTCTCCTGAGAAAGGTTCGAGCTTGGAAGAAGGTGAAAGCGGAATCTCTCCTGTCCACGCTTCTCACCATCCCACCCCTAGAGAGAAGGGAAGGAAACCTTGACTCTCAAATTACAGCATTTACGTCCTGGTTTCGGACCGCTCTTGATACGCTTGCCCCTGAACGAACAGAGAGGACCAGAGCAAAAGGAAAGGGAGCCCCTTGGTTTGATGTCTCGTTAAGAGAGAAAAAACAAGCTCTGCGTCAAGCTGAGAGAAAGTGGAGACTCAATTATAGCCAGGCAGAGTCTGAAACCTATAAGGAATTTCTGTTGATGTCTGTCAATGGTAATCTTTCCAGTTTTTCAATGCTCAGCACCGTATAGTCTGCTCCTTTTTGTGCCTGAAGAGATTTGTTTATCTGTAAGGTTAAATACTGAAAATAATGACGTGGTGTTGATTAGACGCCATGGCACGTAGCCTGAACGGAGATTTTGAAACGTCCAGCTTAGCTGCATTATAGAACGTAATTGAGACTGGCCATGTTGTAACATTAGCAAGCCCTGCTCTATTATGTCAATTGCACAATGCTGTCCAATGAATAGAATATATTCCGGAGGACAGAGTCGTCAACCCATTGTCCACTACAGAGAGTGCTTTCTCTAAATTATTACAATCAATTTCTCATATTCTTTCTGCAGTTTCTATTTGCGTTATTTCCCAAGCTTCGTTGTACGCAGCGTATACACTGGCGTATATGAAACATTTTTGACGTGGTTTGCTAGGCCCCATTAAGAAATCTTGCAAATCATTGCCTTCTTTAAGTAAAGATAAGTTTTGTTTGATTTCTGGAAGTGTAGATTTCTGTAGCCACTCAAGGTATAGCTTTCCTACACTGTAAGTAGTTACTATCCTTGGATGTTGTCTCTGGGAATATCTTATATCTGACCTATTCACTGTGAACCCTTGTGTTTTGTTCAGGAATCTATCTTGAGAGTTATTCGTGTCTGTGGGCCAGATTCACCATTTTTTCCAATCAGGATTAGTTCTGTTTTGTTGTAAAATCTGTTTTACGTCTACCTCCTCATCCGAAGTGTCATCACTGTCAGATGTGGGCTTAGGTATAGAGGGTTTGTTTAAATCTTTTATCTTAGCCAGGCCAAGACAAGAAGTTTGTTGAACAGTGTCATTTAAAACATTATTTGTTCTGGTATAATGCAGGCTCTGAAGAGGGCTTCTAAACCTTGCACCTGCCAGTCTTTTGTGCCCCACACAGTTTTTGTCTCAATGTTGTCTTTCCAAAAGTCAAAACCTACTGTAGACAGCTGAGCATAAAAGTTTGCAGAATAAATTTGTTTAGTATTGGTCAGCATTGTTTTCATTCCTGCCTTATTTTCATTTTTAAAGTAAAACATTTCTGGATTTGTAACATTAAACCCTGAGAAGTACGGAAACATTTCATAAAATGTTTTTGAGCTGCCCTTTGACGGTGTTGACCAATGTTCCCATTGATTATAAGTAAAAACATTCCTAGGGCTTGTAGATGTATGCAAATAATGGTGACCATAATGACTAAAACAATACATTTGTTCATAATCTGATGAACCTATTAAGTATTTATGTTCTGTAAATTTAGCTGACATTTCTAAATCTGTCATCATGTTATTAATAGTTTCAAAATCTCAATCATCAGAAAATGTGCTGGGTGAGACAAAGTCACTCAAAGAAACCTTGAACTGGTGTGGAATTTTCAGTAGCTCCACTGGGCCATAGATGTCATAATCAGTTCTGTCCCATGCTTTACCACCAGGTATAGGAACAGCTGAGTTGTTCACTGATGACAGGTCTCTTTTTCCACAATGAGATGATTTGTGAGGTTTCAGGACCAAGTTGATTTTCTTACTTGCTGTGTCCATTGTACTGTATTTTCCATCTATCATTCTTCCCAAACTCAACACCAGTATGAGCCAGAGCAAGAGGAACAGTACACCTAGCACAATCCAAAATTCAATCCATGGTGAAACCAGATATATTTTTTCAAGTTGATGAAACAGTTCTGTTATTTTTCTTTTGAAACTTTTATTTACTGGCGTTTCTCCAGGTTCACTGGGATCCTCAGAGAAGGTATCAACGTTTATGAAGTAGCCAGAGGCAGTTCTGTCAATTATTGGAATTGCATCAGGGTTGTTAAGAATCTTTGGAGCTTCTCCTTCCTTTCTCATATTGGTATAGTCAGAGGCTACATCATTGTAGACAGGAGTTTCCTGACGAACTGTTATTTTGGTCTCAAGAGGCACAAGTTTCATGGCTTTGTTGCATAGTCCTTCTTTTCTTACTGCAGGTTTATCAAAGGTGATAAGTCTTTCAGTTTGAACCTCTTCGATTGTAGCAAGTTGTGATCTTCTGCTACTTCTTGGGAGTCCACTGGGCCTGCTACGTGTTATCGGCCACATGATGTGGTTTGACCAGGTCGATGGACACAACTCTGTTCTCCCTTTTACCAACGAGGGGCGGTATTACTACTGATCTTGTTCCTTGGATTACCAAGACAGGTACTGCTTTTCTGTAAGAAGGCCCAAATTCCTTCTTTACCGCAATCTTTTCCCTAAGTAGATCCCCAATCTTTGGAATCCAGACAAGTCTTGCTGGGACAGGTGGTTTTTCTTCAGTTATCGTTGGCTTCTGTATTGTGTTACTCAGACTTCTTGATTCATTTAAGTCCTGTAAAACAGCCAAACGGTCTTTGACATCAAAGGGTTTTTGTTCCACGACTGAAGTTTGACAATCGAGGCCTTTTATTATCATTCTAGTACCAAATATTAGTTCATATGGAGTGATTGCCCCCAGAGAATGTCTTGGCAGATTATTAAGACTACGTTGGACACTTATTAGATGTTTGACCCACCCATCACCCAAATCTAATACCTTAGCTGTTATGGATTGCTTTATGTCACAGTTTTTTGTTTCCACTACCGCATTACCCTCAGGATGGAAGGGACTAGAATACCGCAAAGCGATGCCCAAGCTAGCCATGGCCTCTTTGTAAGCTCGAGAGCTAAACGCAGGACCCTGGTCAGAGTGTAGCGTGCCGATTGCGTATGTGCCGATAAAGACTCGCAAATCCTTTATAACAGTTCTGGCGTCAGCTGAGCGCTGGGCCCACATCCAAATAAATCTTGTCCTAGTAGTTGTGGGACCGCATCCGTCCATTATGACGTTTGCCTGTAGATAGTCTAATACTGTCTAGCAATGGTATCTGAACTGGGCTGGCTACACTGTAGTCAGGTAAGTGGTGGCTTTCGCTGCTGCGATCTCCGTTGCAGTTAGGGCAATAAATTGCAAAATTGTACACATCAAGGCTCATTCCCGGACACCAGTACATCTTTTCTAATTCTATTAGAGATTTTAAGATCCCTTGATGTCTCAGACCCTCTCCCATATGTGCTTCATGAACCAAAGCACCTGTCTCGTTCCTGTTTAGAATTACTCTGTCCCCCACTCCAGGGATTCGAGCAAAAGGAACGGAGTTTGCATCAATTATGTATGTATTACCGAGTGGATAGTTTAGAGGTAACGCTGCATATCTGCCTTCCATTGAGGCTTTTACTGCTAGTAACGTTTCACCGTCTATTACTCTTTTCGAGCGAGTGATTGTAGCTACGGAAGCCGTTTGCACAGCTGCCTTCGCGGCTTCATCAGCCAATGATTTCCCTGCAATGTGAACGCCATCACGCTGATGACTCAGTGCATAAATCACGTGAGTCTTTTGTAGTTCTTTCTGCAAAAGAACTACTTGTTCCCAAAGCATTTTATGCTTGATTGTGGCACCTTTTGCATTTTTGAAACCGTTTCGAACCCAGTTCTGTAAGTGCTCGTAAGATTTGACTCAGAAATACGAATCGCACACTATTAGTGTGGGGAATTCGCGATCAGTATTTTCAAGCGCCATCTTGAAAGCCTGTAGTTCAGCTTGCTGAGCTGTACAGTCTCCGAGTGATTGAGTTTTGGTGACCATAGGTCTAAATTTACCTTCGCGCCAGCGACCTTTAACAATCGCGCACGCAGCACTATAGGCTTGTTTACCCCCAACTGCGGACTGCGCTCGTCTGTCTGTATAGATTATACATCTGTAATGTTCTAGAGGCAGAATTTCGGTCGGCAAAGGACATTCGTATTCGTATTGTAGGAATTCTTGTGTCTTCAAGCAGGGGTCAAAAAATGTATTCAACGTCTGCTGCAGCAAGAAAATTAACCCATTGTATACATCTCGGATGTAAAGCCTTAGCATTGGGAATGCTTGCTTTTGTCACTGCCTCTAAGGCAGGTAAAGGTGTAACGATCATTATGCGTTTACCCTGTGCGAGGGCTCTCTCTTTTTCTACTGCAGTTTGAACCGCTGTCAGAATTTTTCTGTAGAACTGAATTTTATTTCCGCCTGTGTGTACAAGTGTGATTTGTATGCTGTTGGTACCTTTTCACTTTCATTAAAGGTCAGGTTCGGAATCCGCATCTCCCTGGGATGATTCGGATCACAAGATTGCGCGCATTATCGCGTGTTTCTAACTGTGTTTTTGCTAGCATGTCTGTTTGCACTGAACGCAAAATTTCTGTATGGTTTTGAGTCCAATTTGTTGGTTTGAAATCAGGTTTGATTAGTTCGTAGAGAGGTTTAACCCTTTCTGCGTAATTTAGAACTTAAGTTCTTCTGAAATTCAGGAAACCTAGAATTAACTGTAAGTTATTTAGCGGCTTTGGAGGTTGGAGCAGCTCACATTTCTTTAGGAAGTTGGCTGCTAGGCTTTTGATTTCACTTGATCACTCGTATCCTAAGAATAGGATGTTGAGGTTGGCAATTCGTGATTTCTTAAAATTGAATTTGTACCCTTCAGAAGCGAACCCAAGTATTATGGTGTTCACTCTTTTCAAGTGCACGTCCAAATCATTGTCTGTAAGATAGATGTCATCGACATAAGATAATACCTCATCATCATACATTTGTAGTAACTCTGTTACTCTGGCTGAAAATAACCCTGGACTATTCTTGAATCCTTGGGGGAGACGGCAACATTTTCGCTGTGTCCCCATTATTGGGAAAGCAGTCAAATGCATTCAGGTGCAATATTTTGACAGAAAAACCCATTCGAAATATCTATTGTGGTTTTATATTTTTTCCACACAATATTATTCATCAGTGCTGCACTATGTGCATTTTGTACTGCAAATGTTTTGCAACAGGAGTTCAGATGTCTGTAATCCAAAACTAGACAATATGAATTGTCTGGTTTGGAGACAGGAAACAAATGATTGTTCATTGACGAGGTGCATGTTTCAATCACCCATTGGTACTCAAGTTAATTTAAAATCTCCCTGACTTGTTTTTTAGCTTCTTGCTCTACTGTATACTGCCTTTGTGCAGTAGATTGATTTTTAACTCGATTTTATGGTAAGGAGAGTCCTCATCCCACATGATTTTTATATATTGCTGGAGCCTGAGCTACTGCCCGTTTTCTGGCATATGTATATGTATTATGAATTGGAAAGTGATTTGAGAAGGCTGGCATAATTATCTCTTCGCCATGTGGGCACTCCCTGACAAATTCAGGTGGCCTGTCTTGTTCAGCTAGAAGAATGTCATAACCTTTAGAAAGCTTCTCCCAAAAGAGTGCTTTTATTTTTCTAGGTATGTCCCCCTCCATCCGGAGTTTTACTTCATATAACTTGTGGGGTACACTAACCCTGGTGTCGGCAGTTTTAATTTGAATGCATTCATTCAAGTCCACTGTCTTCAGATTAACCCTGGGCGTAGTGTGCGGAGTGGGGTTCCGCGGAGCTACGCGAAGTGGGCACACAACTACGCCCACCCGCGCACTCCGCGCCGCCCGCCTCCCTCCCGCCCTCCCTAAATACATATATAAAAGTATAAAAAGCTTTTAAAAACACTTACCTTGTCTGCCGCGTCCCCGGGGCTCCCTCTCGCCGTCCCGCGATTCGCGCCGCCACCGATTCGGATCCTAAGGCGCATGCGCGGGTGGCCGCGCATGCGCATTCCTCATGAGAAATGCGCATGCGCGGCCACCCGCGCATGGGCATTAGGATCCGAAATGGCGGCGCGAATCGCGGGACGGCGAGAGGGAGCCCCGGGGACGCGGCAGACAAGGTAAGTGTTTTTAAAAGCTTTTTATACTTTTATTTATGTATTTAGGGAGGGCGGGAGGGAGGCGGGTGGCGGCCGGCTATGCACCGTCTGCGGAGCGCACGTAGTGCCGCCTGGCTACGCCCGCTACGCAAAATGCGTAGGAGACGGCACTCCGTGCACTCCGTGCACGGAGCGTAGCTGGCCGCCCACCCTTACTCCAGATGATCCATCAGGATCTTGCGAGCTATGGTCACTTCTGCTGCGTTGTCTAGCATTATCTGGGCCCACTCCCCGTTCTTGAGTTGTGTCCTCAAGATCCTCGGCATGTCTGATCTTTACACTTGCTACCTTCTTTTTGGTGAATTGAGTTTTCTTATTTTTTGGAACGTGCTGTTCGTCTTTGGACTTCACACGTTCCTCTTTTTGTTCTGATCCTCCTCTCCTCTCGGATTTCTGTGAGGAAGTCTGAAAGGTAAGAGAGGAATGTGTATCAATATCTTGATATCTATCAGGTTTTCCTAAAGTATCCCTATTTCCAAGGTTATACCTTTTTTCAGAGGGCTCCCGTTGGGGAGACCTACCTCCCCGTTGGGGAGATCTTCCTCTGGACTGCGAATGCTTCTCTTTAGGAAGTGTTTGCTTAGTGTTTTCCCACTTCTTTTTAGGAGTAGTGGGAATATTTTTAATAAAACCTTTTTCAGGATTTTCAGTTAGTTGGGGTTTTAATGGTTTCCCACCCAAACTATCTCTACCTAGTTCTTCATATGATTTTTCAATAAATCTTGCGAGTTCATATGGTTGGTCTGTTATATCTGTTTCTTTTAACTTCTGGCGGATTGCCACGGATGCTGCTTCACCTTTGATGTTGGCTAATAGTATTGCCGAGAGCTGTTTGAAATCTTTCAGTAATTTCATACCTAGATTCAAGGCCGGTTCTGGACCGTATTCATTTTGAATCTGACTCAGAACGTCTGGTATTACGCCTTAGACCGAACACCATGTGTTTTTGTGTATATTGAAGCAAAGACTGTACCCCAAGTGTCACATTCCTCCACATGTGGCGCTATCCCCATTGGTAAACAGATTGTCAGAATTCTGTGTTTCTCATGAGGTGTACTTTAAGGGAATAGTGCCTCGATTTGAGTCATTTTTTGTGCTAACCAAAATGGAATTTGTTCCCTTTTGGCAGGCCTTTTACCAATGACTGATTGTATAGTCTGTGGTGTGATTTTGTTTGTGTTCCCCTGGTGAGGGGTGTGCTGTGGAATCCTTACAGTAGGTTGGACTGTTAAGGTCCGCATGACATATTGAACCAATTGTCAATGTATTTTAATTAACTGTTTCAGCTGCGCTAACAGTTCTCGACCTGTCATATTTTCTATGTCAGGATGTGGTGTATAGCTGGCTAGTACCGGCCATGTTGCTCCTGGTCTACCTAGTGGACTGAGCCTGGTAATGCGATTTTGATGTTGTAGGGCGCCTTTAAATCAGAGCTGATGCTCTTGGTCAGTTAATGGAATTTCAACGTCCTCGTAAGGAACGTATTCCGTTGGAGGTTCTTCTACTTTGTAGTAGTGAAACTGGTGCGTTCCTCCATCTGCTGGAGGAAAGTGAATCCATGAATAGAATACCTCTGTCTGCCGGTATTCATGTGCCTCTATAACAAAGATTACTTTATCACCTCTCGATGATACTCCATTATTTATCAGTTTGTAAGTTATTGTTTTCCTTACATTTACCGGGATGATTATAGCATCCGGGGTATTCTCTAGGAGATTTCTGTCATCTAAGGCTGCTTGGGCTGCTGCTGCAGCTCTTTCTAATTCTTCATCAGTAACCATTATTTTTACTGATTGAAGAGTTTGCAGAAAAAGTTTCAAGGAAACAAAGATTAGGTGCACAATATTTTGGAACACTGTATTCTTAAACGTTGAACAAACCAAAAACTAATACATAGGATTTTCCGTCCTACTCAGTTTTGGCGGATATTAGCCTTTCACCCACTCCAGACGTCTATTGGAGTTTTAACGGGAGAAAGGGGTCTGTGCGAAAAGCACGACTGAGTTACTGTAGTATCTAGCGTTAAATTATTGCCTTACCAAACGTTGGGCGCCATGTAGTGTAGTTCCTATATTCGCAATAGGCTCTGCGCATTAGAATAATCTGTCCTGTAGTTTAGACATAGGACTGATATCAACTTAGGGCCCGATGTAGGTAGCCCTTTACCGATCGGAATCGGCCGAAAATACCGATTTTCGGCCGTTTCCGATCGGTAAAGGGCTATCGAGATGTAGGGGCACATTTTCGGTAATTTTACCGATTCGTTATCATTTCCGAATCGGTAAAGTTACCCAATCGGTAATATTTACCGATTCGGTAATGATGACGATTCGGTAGAACTACCGAAAATGCAATGTAGGTAGCCAATGTTCCATCAGCACATGGCCTACAGAATCGGTATTTTACCATGGAATACAAATCCATGGTAAAAAAACGATTCCTGTGTACATGCACATCTGTGCATGTACACATGTGCCATGTGACAGACAGACGTGCCCTTAGGGCATGTCTGTGTGCCACATTGCACACATGCCCGTTTTGGGGGTGCTAGAGGGTGTCAAAGTGACACCCCCTGCACCCTTGTGAATTCTTTAATTACCGATTCGGTAAATACCGAATCGGTAATGCCTAATCATTCCTATGGGCTTCAAAGCCCATAGGAATGAATGGGCATTACCGATTCGGTATTTACCGAATCGGTAATTAAAGAATTGTTAAGGATTCGGTAACGAATCCAGATGTTGGGACCTACATCCCATTTACCGATTTTTGAATACCGATTCGGTAGGATTCGGTATTTCAAAATCGGTAAATGGGATTTACCTACATCGGGCCCTAGGTCTCTACCGAATATATTAAACTTAATTGTGAGTGCCAGCTAGCTCAGAGGTCACTAGAAACTTTCTAGAATTCACAAGAAGAGATTAGTTTCTGACAACTGCATAAACATGACAACTTTGTTTCCCAAGAATAAGAAATCCATCTCTAGAGTCACGGAAACAATAGGTAACTATTTTACTTAGTCAATCGTGCATGCTTCATTTAACCAGAGGTGCTGAGAAAATAGAGAGACAGGCGTTTTTAATAAAAAGTATTTATTGAACAGTCTTCTTTCTCAAGCA
The DNA here is from genome assembly GCF_964261635.1 of Lissotriton helveticus. Classification (NCBI taxonomy): domain Eukaryota; kingdom Metazoa; phylum Chordata; class Amphibia; order Caudata; family Salamandridae; genus Lissotriton; species Lissotriton helveticus. Next base: position 2,133,912,620 of record NC_136059.1, on the reverse strand, counting down.
TAAGAAATGTTCTGCTACAATCGTAATACTGGTTATAAAGTACAGGGCATATAATACGAAAAGTATTATAAAGTAGTACTGTAAAAGCATGATATGGTTTCTAAGCCATAAATTTACTAAAACATATAAAATACATACAGTGATAAAATAATGACTAAAAGTACTCAACTGGTGCTTCTAAAATACGCCTTCCCCGGTGTACCTAACCTAAGTCTAGTACAAGGGAAGAAGTGAGTGAGGAGTAGTTTAAGTTTATTATTTCACTGCTAGGAGTCTATCCAAGAATTCTCTAAGGGTCTAATCAGCTCCGTACCTTGGTTTTAGAATGAAGGAAGTCTTGTATCTCTCTCTCAGTACTCGATTTCCCAGCAACCCGCAAGGGTAGCCTGGGAACACTTGAGCTGGATTTCTCGGCAGGAGAAAAGACAGCGTCTTTCAGTGCCTTAGCTGGAGGGTCGGCTTCCTTTGGCACTTGCTGCTGCAGAGCGTCGGGCAAGTAGTTAGTCGATCTGCTCCAAACCACTGTGTGTTTGTCTGGGCAAATATAGGCATATTTATACTTTGAAGGTGCCGAGTGTGACGTGTGATTGGACTTAATAACGTCATCAAAGATTCAGTTCTCCGAAAAGTCCATGATTTCCTAGATAAATTAGTATTCAGGCAAGGGGAAGTCCCTAGCTGCTGAAGGTGGGTTTCTCTAAGAAATCGTTGTTGATTCTTGGAATTTAGTGGAAGTAGGCGATACAAAAGGGGATGATGGACGGAGCGCTTGAGCAAATCAAACACTCACCCCCAGTCAACTGATCTGGGTTTAATCCATCACCATTCTTTAGCCCACTCAGCCACCCCATTTCAGACATGGCTATATGCAAATCAGTCTGACCCTGTGCCTCATGGGAACAGTCCAGCCCGAACTGCCAAGCCATGTCTTCCATGGACATGAAACAAGCATCCTGGGACCGGTTTTGGATTCATAATCCTCATCAGTCAGGCTATCTTGAATCCAGTGGTCAAGTGAGCAAGGGACTCACGTCTGAGCATACCCTGCCACACTTAGGGCGAACAAAGCGATACAAAAGGGGATGATGGACGGAGCGCTTGAGCAAATCAAACACTCACCGCCAGTCAACTGATCTGGGTTTAATCCATCACCATTCTTTAGCCCACTCAGCCACCCCAATTCAGACATGGCTATATGCAAATCAGTCTGACCCTGTGCCTCATGGGAACAGTCCAGCCCGAACTGCCAAGCCATGTCTTCCATGGACCGGAAACAAGCATCCTGGGACCGGTTTCGGATTCATAATCCTCATCAGTCAGGCTATCTTGAATCCAGTGGCCAAGTGAGCAAGGGACTCACGTCTGAGCATACCCTGCCACACTTAGGGCGAACAAAGCGATACAAAAGGGGATGATGGACGGAGCGCTTGAGCAAATCAAACACTCACCCCCAGTCAACTGATCTGGGTTTAATCCATCACCATTATTTAGCCCACTCAGCCACCCCATTTCAGACATGGCTATATGCAAATCAGTCTGACCCTGTGCCTCATGGGAACAGTCCAGCCCGAACTGCCAAGCCATGTCTTCCATGGACCGGAAACAAGCATCCTGGGACCGGTTTCGGTTTCATAATCCTCATCAGCCAGGCTATCTTGAATCCAGTGGCAGAGTGAGCAAGGGACTCACGTCTGAGCATACCCTGCCACACTCAGGGCGAACAAAGCGATACAAAAGGGGATGATGGACGGAGCGCTTGAGCAAATCAAACACTCACCCCCAGTCAACTGATCTGGGTTTAATCCATCACCATTCTTTAGCCCACTCAGCCACCCCATTTCAGACATGGCTATATGCAAATCAGTCTGACCCTGTGCCTCATGGGAACAGTCCAGCCCGAACTGCCAAGCCATGTCTTCCATGGACCGGAAACAAGCATCCTGGGACCGGTTTCGGATTCATAATCCTCATCAGCCAGGCTATCTTGAATCCAGTGGCCAAGTGAGCAAGGGACTCAACCCTGCCACACTTAGGGCGAACAAAGCGATACAAAAGGGGATGATGGACGGAGCGCTTGAGCAAATCAAACACTCACCCCCAGTCAACTGATCTGGGTTTAATCCATCACCATTCTTTAGCCCACTCAGCCACCCCATTTCAGACATGGCTATATGCAAATCAGTCTGAACCTGTGCCTCATGGGAACAGTCCAGCCCGAACTGCCAAGCCATGTCTTCCAGGGACCGGAAACAAGCATCCTGGGACCGGTTTTGGATTCATAATCCTCATCAGCCAGGCTATCTTGAATCCAGTGGCCAAGTGAGCAAGGGACTCACGTCTGAGCATACCCTGCCACACTTAGGGCGAACAAAGCGATACAAAAGGGGATGATGGACGGAGCGCTTGAGCAAATCAAACACTCACCCCCAGTCAACTGATCTGGGTTTAATCCATCACCATTCTTTAGCCCACTCAGCCACCCCATTTCAGACATGGCTATATGCAAATCAGTCTGACCCTGTGCCTCATGGGAACAGTCCAGCCCGAACTGCCAAGCCATGTCTTCCATGGACCGGAAACAAGCATCCTGGGACCGGTTTCGGATTCATAATCCTCATCAGCCAGGCTATCTTGAATCCAGTGGCCAAGTGAGCAAGGGACTCACGTCTGAGCATACCCTGCCACACTTAGGGCGAACAAAGCGATACAAAAGGGGATGATGGACGGAGCGCTTGAGCAAATCAAACACTCACCCCCAGTCAACTGATCTGGGTTTAATCCATCACCATTCTTTAGCCCACTCAGCCACCCCATTTCAGACATGGCTATATGCAAATCAGTCTGACCCTGTGCCTCATGGGAACAGTCCAGTCCGAACTGCCAAGCCATGTCTTCCATGGACCGGAAACAAGCATCCTGGGACCGGTTTCGGATTCATAATCCTCATCAGCCAGGCTATCTTGAATCCAGTGGCCAAGTGAGCAAGGGTCTGAGCGTGTCTGAGTGAACTAAAGAATGGTGGTGGATTAAACCCAGATCAGTTGACTGGGGGTGAGTGTTTGATTTTTTCAAACGCTCCGTCCATCATCCCCTTTTGTATCGCATTGTTCGCCCTAAGTGTGGCAGGGTATGCTCAGACGTGAGTCCCTCGTTCACTTGGCCACTGGATTCAAGATAGCCTGGCTGATGAGGATTATGAATCCGAAACCGGTCCCAGGATGCTTGTTTCCGGTCCAGGGAAGACATGGCTTGGCAGTTCGGGCTGTACTGTTCCCATGAGGCACAGGGTCAGACTGATTTGCATATAGCCATGTCTGAACTGGGGTGGCTGAGTGAATTAAAGAATGGTGGTGGATTAAACCCAGATCAGTTGACTGGGGGTGAGTGTTTGATTTTTTCAAACGCTCCGTCCATCATCCCCTTTTGTATCGCTTTGTTCGCCCTAAGTGTGGCAGGGTATGCTCAGACGTGAGTCCCTTGTTCACTTGGCCACTGGATTCAAGATAGCCTGGCTGATGAGGATTATGAATCCGAAACCGGTCCCAGGATGCTTGTTTCTGGTCCAGGGAAGACATGGCTTGGCAGTTCGGGCTGTACTGTTCCCATGAGGCACAGGGTCAGACTGATTTGCATATAGCCATGTCTGAACTGGGGTGGCTGAGTGAACTAAAGAATGGTGGTGGATTAAACCCAGATCAGTTGACTGGGGGTGAGTGTTTGATTTTTTCAAACGCTCCGTCCATCATCCACTTTTGTATCGCTTTGTTCGCCCTAAGTGTGGCAGGGTATGCTCAGACGTGAGTCCCTTGTTCACTTGGCCACTGGATTCAAGATAGCCTGGCTGATGAGGATTATGAATCCGAAACCGGTACCAGGATGCTTGTTTCCGGTCCAGGGAAGACATGGCTTGGCAGTTCGGGCTGTACTGTTCCCATGAGGCACAGGGTCAGACTGATTTGCATATAGCCATGTCTGAACTGGGGTGGCTGAGTGAACTAAAGAATGGTGGTGGATTAAACCCAGATCAGTTGACTGGGGGTGAGTGTTTGATTTTTTCAAACGCTCCGTCCATCATCCCCTTTTGTATCGCTTTGTTCGCCCTAAGTGTGGCAGGGTATGCTCAGACGTGAGTCCCTTGTTCACTTGGCCACTGGATTCAAGATAGCCTGGCTGATGAGGATTATGAATCCGAAACCGGTCCCAGGATGCTTGTTTCCGGTCCAGGGAAGACATGGCTTGGCAGTTCGGGCTGTACTGTTCCCATGAGGCACAGGGTCAGACTGATTTGCATATAGCCATGTCTGAACTGGGGTGGCTGAGTGAACTAAAGAATGGTGGTGGATTAAACCCAGATCAGTTGACTGGGGGTGAGTGTTTGATTTTTTCAAACGCTCCGTCCATCATCCCCTTTTGTATCATTTAGTGGAAGTAGCCATGCTGTATTTGGGCTGTATAGGCTCAGTCTAAATATGGTAATGATTTCTATGCCTATATAAGGATCGAACAATCTATACCTATATAATGGCATGAATCGGGAAAAATTACACTAGAGTCCAAGATTCATTTACAACACCTGTACCCCGCACAACCACTCGGTGAAATACACACCCCCTTGCACCATCTACCTGGTTTCACCACATTGGATTCTGGGTCCTGTAGTTCACATGAGCATCGTGAACTCGCACAGGTGTGCGAACAGTTCGGGGCAGAGCGGACTTACACTGTTAAGAAGGAGGCAGGACTATTAGTCACCTTGCAACAAACCTCCTGGATACTTGGGCGCTGAGGAGGGCATAATCCATGCCGAAATGCATTCGCCAGAACAATATCATTAAAGTGTTTCCAAAGGTTTTCCCCCGTGTGGCCTCTGCTCTCTTTCGCAAGAAGGAGGTGTTTTGGACATTGTTTTCGCGTCAGCCAGAGACACGATTTAGAGGCCTCCACTTCACAAGCAGGCCTGGGCTTCACTGGCTCTGCTGCGGCAGCGTTTCTTTGTACCAAGGTCTAGGATGGCCTGGGCCCGCCTCGGACTTTGGGAGGAGACAGGGCGGTTGTGGGGTCATTCTACCCCATACTGGGCGGTGTGCATTGCCGCTGCTGCCCCCGCCATACGGAATCCTGATGTCTAAGGCTGAAGTGGTGACGGGGGACCGGAGGAGGCGCTTTGCATGAACAAGCAGGAAAATGTGGTTTTGTAAAGCACTTTGTGGCACCCTGCACCACCGCACAACCACTCGGCGAAATACACACCCCCTTGCACCATCTACCTGGTATCACCACATTGGATTCTGGGTCCTGTAGTTCACAGAGCATCGTGAACTCACACAGGTGTGCGAACAGTTGGGGGCAGAGCGGACTTACACTGTTAAGAAGGAGGCAGGAGTATCAGTCACCTTGCGACAAACCTCATGGATACTTGGGTGCTGAGGAAGGCATAAGCCATGCCGCAATGCATTCGCCAGAACAACTTCATTAAGGTAATTTTGAAGGTTCCCCCCCCCCCCGTGTGGCCTCTGCTCGCTCTCGCAATAAGGAGGTGTTTTGCATATATATATATATATAGAGACCTGTGTGAATAAATCGTGATTTATCTGCCAAGAAGTGTGCCGCATGAACCTTTTTTTGTTATTGGAATATATATATATATATATATATATATATGGGGCATACAACGTCTTCTGTAGCTCGTAGAACAAAACGAGACGAACCTGCAACTGGTGCAATTTTTGTTTATTACAAGCCCAACACCAAATCCGCCATATATATATAAAACCTACTGGCCAGCTCAATTCCGCTCCTTCCCTGAAAGTTCGGGGGTGATTGGTAAAGCGGGGGCTGAGAAAAAAGGGGGGTCCCAAAACGCGAATTACACCAAATTTGGCAGAGAGGTAGTCCTCAGTGCCGACTCGTGCCTTTGGCCTATCTGGTGTCAATCTGTTTAGTAGTTTTTGAGAAAATTGCGGTTAAAGTCATTTATATATCTATGGGCGTGGAGGATCCACGGATTGTGCGAGGATTGGCCTCATAGGATAAGAGCACCGTTCCGATCACGCACTGAATTCTAATTGGCTGTCAAGCGGTTGTAAACATTTGAAACCAGGAACTGTTGGCAGCCATTTTGTGCCTCGGTAGAAGCGAGGGTGAAGAAGTCTGTGAAATATGTTGGCAAAACGTGAACAGGGGCAGGTTAGACACACCCTGACCCCCTAGGCCTGCTCTTGGGGTGACATAGGGAAACGTAGGGCAAAAAAAGTAAGAAAACGTTTTTACAAAAAAAGTCACGAGATGCGCGTAGGATCCATGCATTTTGTTGCGGAAAAAAACGAAGCATGTATTTTTGAGATATATATCAAGCTTATGTGTATAGATGTTGGGTGGTTCTACAAAGAGCCCTTGTGTTTATTGAGAGACTTTAGGAATTACAAGTACCGATGCAGAGTCTAAAGTTCATGAGGAAGACTCGGTTTCCTTCATCTGTAAAATGTACACTATCTCTTTAATAGATGCCATGCATATTGAAACGCAGATTGTTGTGGTATATGGACAATATTCTATAGTCTCATAGAAAAGTAGAAAGATTTATTCACATGTTTATTCACTTATCTGCGCAGATCAGGTGTTCCAGTCTTCCCCTATCTCGACGACTGGTTGTTGAAGGCGGGCTCGTCCCAGACAGTCGTCTCCCACCTCCAGGCTACGGTCGACCTCTTGCACCTGCTGGGGTTGTCCACCAACGTGCCAAAGTCACACCTGTGCCCCTCACACCTGTGCCCCTCTCCGAAGCTCCTCTTCATCGGATCGGTTCTGGACTCGGCGCAGTTTCGGGTTTTTCACTCCAAACAGTGGATTCGGGATATTTAGGCTGATTCTGATCTTTCAGCTTTTATCCCAGGTCTCGGTCAGGTTGACGGTGCGGCTCCTGGTGCTGAAGGCCTGCAGTATGCTAGTGGTGCATCACGCAAAGTGGCATATGAATAAATATAAACATCGGCCACGCAGTTTGCGTCCCGTAATATACAAATTTTAGGGGGTGGTGGTTCCCGGGGCTTGAGGGGGGTAGTTGAAGCCTACATACTTGTAATGTTGTAGGGGGTTGGACGTGAAAGTGGTGCAAGGGGCTTGTAAATCTGGTACACAGTGTTTTGTTTTACTTTGCTTTCCTTTCTGTGATGCAGAAGATCCTGGGTAAAAATAACGGTTTTTGTACAGCCAGTAACTTTTAACCCTACCCCCAAACGGCTTTCGGCCTGTTACCATAGTAACAGTTCATGGAACACTTACGTGAGCACAGAGGTTAAAAGTTCACCACACTATGTTGCTAATGAGTTAGCCTCAGAATTATACTTCAAATTTTAAATATCATTTCTATTGATGACTGCTACACCCACAAAAAAACAGACATATGTACTTTTTTTATTAACTTTTATTAAAACAATAACTGGAACTATAACCAAAAGATAACAAAACAATAAATATTTAGAACTATAATTAACTAAACAATTTATTAAACAACATATAATATGGAGTTCAAAAGAAGTATTGTAGTTAATCTGCAAAACAAAAAGAAATTCAGCCTGATTCATGAAAAACGGGATTTGCGAGTCTCAAATAGCGATAAAATGCGAACCGCTATTGAGAACTCGCAAATCTGAATTCATGAAGATTACCGGAAAAAAAAGCGACTCGCACGCGGGCGCAAAATCCGTTAGCGACTAACGATAATCGCAGAATAATCGCTATTTCCGGCTACCTGCGTCGGGAATGCGAATCGCAATCACGCGCGATCGGGAATGCGAATCGCAATCACGCGCGATCGGGAATGCGAATCGCAATCACGCGCGATCGGGAATGCGAATCGCAATCTCGCGCGATCGGGAAAACAGGAAGTCGCTTTTCGAGCACAGTGATGACATCACAACCAGGAAGCAGGCAGTTCCCACCCCCATTCACCACAGTGAGGCAGACCTCGAGGGAGCAAGTTGGAAAGCAGCAGCTATTCTGGTGATTGCGAATTTGCTACTACTCTGCTGCCATGTCAGAGGAACCTGTTCCTGGCCCCAGCAACAGCACAGGGCGGAAGAGGAAGCTAAAGTTTTCAGAGTAGGAGCTCGAAAATTTGATAGAAGGGGTGGTGGCCAACCACGACAGACTCTTTGGGATAAACTCCAGGAAGGTCCCGGAGCAAGACAAAAGGAGGATCTGGCTGGGAATAGCCTCCAGTGTGAACTCCGTGGGTGTGGCCGATAGGTCACTGGAGGAGCTCAAGAAACGATGGTATGACCTCCGAGGTCGTGCCAAGGAGAGGGTGGCGGAGCGCCTTGGAGAGTCATCGGGCACTGGAGGTGGCGGACCTACAGTCCCTCCCAACACACCCTTGGAGGACCAGGTGGAGAACACCCTTGAGAGGAAGGCGTGCGTTGGCGTCACACTTCTGGACTCCTCCCGCCCCACCCAAGACACCAAAGGTAAGTGGCATGCGACTGCGACCCTGTCCCCTATGACCGTCCCGGACCAAATAGGCTCACATAATGTCCCTTAGTCATGCCTTTGTTGCGCATCAGGAAATGCCCTGAAGCATTGTGGGAGATGTAGTTTGTCCACAATGTAGTAGTACCACAATGCAGCCAGACAGGTTCCAAAGTACGCAAATCCACAGCCATCCAGGGAATGTCACCCAGCATGCATGTAACATCAGCACGTCTGACAGTCACATGCAACTAATGAGTATCCACTTACCCTCACAGGTGGCGCAGAAAGCAGCGACAGTGAAAGGCTGCAAATAGATGAGGAGGCCCAGGAGGAGGATTTTCCACCACAAACCCAGGCACCAGCCCCTGCCGCTGCAATAACACCAGCAGCCAGGCCCCCCACCGTTGTGGCCCCTGCATCTGGCGGTCCACCCACAGCCAAAGCCAGGACCCCCACCGTTGTACCCCCTGCATCTGGCGGACCACCCACAGCCAAAGCCAGGACCCCCACCGTTGTACCCCCTGCATCTGGCGGACCACCCACAGCCAAAGCCAGGACCCCCACCGTTGTACCCCCTGCATCTGGCGGACAACCCACAGCCAAAGCCAGGACCCCCACCGTTGTACCCCCTGCATCTGGCGGACCACCCACAGCCAAAGCCAGGCACGCCACTAATGTGCCTCCAGTCCCTGCCGCACCAGCAACGCCTGCTGTGACACCACCTGCAGCTGGTGCTACGACATCTGGGCCTGCGACAGCGCCAACACAGCGGCCAGCCACAGTGACAGGCCAGCAGAGCAGGCGTGGGAGGTCTCGCCATCACACCACTGCTGCAATCAGCAGGCGGGGCAATGGACAGAGACATGCCTGTTTGAGCGTCGAAAGACGCATGTTGAGGATCCATCAGCGCCAGTCACAGCAACAAGGTGCCATTCAGCTCCAGCTACACAAGATTGGGCGCAATGTGGCCGGAGTGGGAGACCGCATGGACCGCATGACGGCGGCCATGGGCCGCATGACTGCAGCCATGGAGGCCAACACTGCTGCGATGATTAAGCAGCGCAGTGCAGCAAGCCGGCGCCACCACCAGCTCATGAGCCGGCTGTCCTCCTACAGCAGGTCCAATTATGTGGCTGCAAATGCCACCTCACAGTTGTCGCGGCGGTCACTAACACAGCAGCACCAACTTGTACAGTGCTGTGAGGACATCACCAGGGTCCTGGAGCACCTCACCACGGCGGTTACGGCACTACACCCTCCTGCTCTACCTGCCACTGTAGGGGGTGACGATGGCAGTGAGGGGGCTTCCAGCATCAGCAGCCAATCTGCCACACTAGTCCCGCCACTTAGGCGCAGCACCAGGGCAACGCCAGGTACAGGTGCCCCGGAAGAGGAAGAGCCTCAGAGGCGCTTGGGCATAACGCGCAGGAGGCGCAATTGACTCTTTCAGACAATCACTGGCACAGGCTGACTATAAGCCTGCCCTGTCCTTTGACACTGCAGTATGAAGGAATACTGTTAGTAGTAAATAGTTGTACTGATTACCTTTTTTTTTGTGAATGAAACAAATATATTTATTTTGCAGCACACATTAGCGTTGTGTAATCATTACATTTTGCATGCAATTGTGATTTGTGGGGTGAGGGAAGAGGGTGAGCTAGAAATTGTTCTCTGTGATGTGGTTGCGACGTCTGTGGCCTTCAGCTGGGTTCTCCCCGTGTGCATGGTGCGCATGTGCTGGTGGCCGGTCGTCCCCTTCTGATTCACTGCCTGAGATATCAACAGGTATCCGGCGCTTGGTTGCAATGTTATGAAGCATTGCACAGACAGCCACAATGCGGCAGCACACAGCAGGACTGTAATACATGGCCCCACCTGTCTTGTGCAGTATACGGAACCTGCTCTTGAGCAGGCCAAATGTCCTTTCTATACAGTTCCTTGTCCGGATGTGCGCAACATTGTAGCGCCGTTGCTGAGGTGTGGCAGGGTTGAGGTAAGGGGTCAGGAGGTATTCCCGTAGGGCGTAGCCACTGTCACCTGAATGAGAGGAGCAGATGTTGATTGCCTGTGCAGCGCAGTTACTTCATAGCAATGTGACATTGTCGACAAAGTGTACTTACCAAGTAGGTGTCCTTCCCCAAACTCTCCCCTGAGCAGTCGTGTGTGGAGTCCGCTGTGCCTGAAGATAAAGGAGTCATGGGTACTCCCTGGGTACTGGGCGACAATGTCAGTGATGATGGTCTTGGCATTGCAGACCATCTGTATGTTGAGGGAGTGGTAGGACTTTCTGTTGCGGAACATATACTCCGTGGCAGCTGGTGGGCAGATGGCGACGTGGGTACAGTCTATGCAGCCGAGGACATGGGGAAAATGGGCTACATTGTAAAATTGTAGTTTTGTCAAGTCCAATTCCTGTTGGCTCGTGGGAAATGTGATGTGACGGTGGAGCTGGGTGAGCATGGCGTCAACGAAAGTGTGGAGGCAGCGTGACATGGTGGGCTGGGATATCCCCCCAGCAGCCGCTACTATGCCCTGGAAACTCCCGGAGGCCAGGAGGTGCAGGCTACACAATACCTGCACATGTGTAGGCACCGAATTGTTTCGCCTTGTTGGGTGCTGCATGAGGGGGTCAAGTTCATGTATCAGCCAGATGATCATTTCCCCATTCAGCCTGTATTTAGCATATATCTGTTCTCTGGTTTGGCCCAGCAAGGTGACCCGCTGCCGGTAAATCCTTTCCTGCCTCATGCGTCTCCTCCGTGCTGCTCGCTGTAGCCTTCGCCGCCTCACCACCATGTACATTCCTGGCATTGTGGAACGCCTAATGCTGCTGCTGAATGTCCTTATGTGTGATTGGTCAGGCCTGAACCTGTTGGTGATTGGCCAACGGTTTTTCAAATTTTACTTATTCATGGCTTTTATGGTTACCACCTGCTTTGAGTTGTCCTTAATTTGCGCCGCGCAAACTGCGATTTTGGGGTTTTTCGCAATTGTAGATTTTTCATGAATGCCGATTGAGAATATATTGCGTTTCGCTATTTATTTCGCAGATTCCGTGGTTGGTCGCTATTTCCGTATCGCTAATGCTCGACTACCGGGAATCTGCGACTATTATAGCGTAATCGGTGAACAGGGGCACGAGAGGGGGCGGCCTAGCGCTTATACTCAAATCCCATTTTCAGTGTCAACTTGACAAAGTAGACATCAAAGGCAGTGAAAGTGCTCGCTTCTCGATTAAAGTCAACCCCCAGTTCTGCGCTACTGGCCTTCTGGTCTATAGACCTCCTGGCGCTGACGTTCCCTTCACTAACTCCCTTCTACAATATCTAAATACCAATGTCATTAATTCCGCCAACTTCACGATTATTGGCGACCTTAATCTGCATCTTGACAAGAATACCGAGTCTAAAGCGGCAACTTTTTTAGCGGATCTTGCGGCTTTCGAACTCGAGCAACTTGTCCACGGCCCTACCCATAGAGCAGGACACCTTCTTGACCCCATTTTCACCAACATCACTGGCGGGTCCTCTGAATTACCTATTCCCATGACCTGGACTGACCACTACTTAGTGATGTTAACCATCCCCTGCAACTCAAGTTCGGTTGTAGCATCCACCCCTTCAGTTCAGAAACGGCCATGGAGAAAACTCCATCTTGAAGAACTCCATGATATCCTGGCATTACATCCCCTACCTCCGAGTGATGATCTGGATGCAGGATACGATCAGTTCTGCCTTTGGATTACCCAGGCTCTCGACACCCTTATCCCTGTTAGATGGACCAAGACCCGCACTCACACGGCGAGTCCTTGGTACAACTCAGAACTTGCCACCTTGAAAAAGGAATGTAAGAAGGCAGAGAGACGTTGGAGGAAAAGTTATGATACCGGTCTTAAACAAGAATATGTCCTGCTCCAAAAATCCTACCACCGTAAAGTCTGCAGAATAAGAGCGGCATACTATGCCAGTGAAATCAACAGCAGCTCTAATACCTCAAAATCGGTTTTTAAAATTCTGAAAGACCTCACGGCAAAAAAAACTGTCAACGTCATTACTACCTCGCCCGACCTTTGTAACAACATGGCCAACTTCTTCACTGAGAAAATCAGGAAGATATACGACACCTTTCCCAAAGACCCACTGTCACCGGTCACCTTTGATTCTACCAGGCCTTCCCTCACTTCCCTTCCCACACTTGACCGTGAGACTTTCTCTAAACTTTGTAGAAAGATCAAATCTGGGTCTCCGGCAGATCCCTTAAAGCCCGACCTTTTCTGTGACGCTCATATACTCATCACAGATCACGTTCGTGACATCATCAATCGGTCACTCTCCACTGCCAGTGTCCCTATCAAATGGAAACAGGCATGGGTGTCCCCCATTCTAAAAAAACCCACGTTGGATCCCTCACTTCCGGAGAATTTTAGGCCGATCTCCTTGCTCCCTTGGCCTGCTAAAGTGGCCGAGGCACACGTCAATAACATCTTGTCCAACTTCCTCCTTACCAATAACATCCTGGACGACTCCCAACACGGGTTTAGAGCTGGTCATAGCACCGAGACAGCCTTGCTCAGTGTCTCTGAGGACCTCCGTACCATTCTTGACGCCGGCGGTACTGCAGCACTGGTCCTACTGGACCTCAGTGCTGCCTTCGATACGGTGTCACATGAGGTCCTCTTGATGAGACTGGAGGAAATTGGAGTCACAGGGGCAGCCCTGGGGTGGTTTAGAGACTTCCTTTCTAACAGGTCTTTTAGAGTCTCCACCCCCCCTTACATCTCGAAGGAGCATAGCATTGGGCAGGGAGTGCCGCAGGGCTCGTCCCTTAGCCCTACCTTGTTCAATGTCTATGTCCGCCCGTTAGCGGAGGTGGCTAGAAGGAATGGTATGGCTTTGGTATCATATGCTGATGATACCCAGTTGGTGGTGGCACTGAATAACAACAGTGGTCTGGAAGCCCTTCACTTTAAACAGACACTCATCGACATCACCAACTGGATGACGGCGAACTTTCTCCAACTAAACGCCGGTAAAACCGAGATTCTCCTCTTGGGAAAAAATACAGCTTCCTGGGGAGATAATTGGTGGCCTGACATTCTGGGCCCACCCCCCAAGCCAAAAGACTGTGTAAAAAATCTAGGTGTCTGGGTCGATTCGGCCCTAAAATTTACCATCCACACCAAGAAAGTGGCCGCCACGTGCTTCGGCATTCTACGCAACATCAGGCCCATCCTGAAGTTCTTTGACTGCCGCACTCGCCAACTTATCGTCCAGGCGACGATCCTTTCTAGACTGGACTATGCCAGCTCTCTCCTTTTGGGAGCAAACCTGGCTGAAACCACCAGACTGCAGAGAGTCCAGAATGCGGCTGCCAGGGCTCTGGTCGGCCTCCCTCGCCACTCTTCTGTCTCTGGAACGTTAAGAAAACTGCATTGGCTCCCGGTGGGAAGAAGGATCCAGTTCAAGGCTCTATGTCTAGCCTTCAAGATCCTCAAAACCGCCTCTCCCCCACTGCTGAGTCCCCTCCTGTCTGAGTATACTCCCAGTAGATCCCTCCGCTCAGAGGGACAACATCTAGTGACCATCCCCCGCACTAGACTTGCTAGAGTGGGGGGACGCTCTTTCAGCCTCCTCGCTGCCAAGTTATGGAACAGCCTGCCTGTAACCATACGGGGGATGCATGATCTTTTAGCCTTTAGAAAAGCCATCAAAACCCATCTTTTCCAATAACCCGTTTTCTTTATGCACCTTTATTCTGCACTCTGGTCAGCTTGCAGCGCCGGGACGCCCCTTGGCTGGGGCAGCCGCGCGCTATACAAATTCTCATAACATAACATAACATCGCTATTATGTGTTAGCGTATTCGCTATTATGTGTTAGCGAATTCGCTATTTTGTTCTTGAATGCCAATTCCGTAAATTGCACCCGCAATTGCATTTTCGCTGCGATTGCGGGCGCTATTTCGCTTCATGAATCAGGCTGATTGTGTTTAAAATTAGATTGAAGTGACTAAATGAGGTCAAACATTACAAGTCAAAGTAACACTTGACGATATATATATATTTTTTAATGTTTCCAGTGTGCCTGGCATTGTACATGCAGACTTTGGTCCACCCTTTTAATCAATTTTTGCAGTTTGAGATATTCTTTTCTTTCTTTCTTTCTTTTCGGAGTTTTATATAGCGCGAACTAGAACCGAACCGAATCAGTTATCAGAGCGCTTTACATAGCACCAGTTATGTTACATGAGAACACACTTTCATTTTTTTTTTATTTAGGCACGGGGAGATTAAGTGATTTGCCCAGAATCACAGGGGGTTTTTGGCGTCGTTACCGAGACTCGAACCCAGATCCCCAGGTCTGAGGTCGAGCGCCTTAGCCGTTAGGTCAACCCCTCTCCCCTGAAGCACCTCGAAGCGCTTTTGGGGGAGTAGTGGTAAGTTAGCATAGGGAAATGTTTTAATTTGAGCTGGACATGTGAGTCTGTTAGTTTGATTGAATAGGATGACGGAGGGATGGAAGAGTCTAGAAGGTGTTATTTGGGAGATCATAGTAGTAAGACCCCTGACGAGGGGTCAAAGTGCTTTTCAGCAAGCAGCACGCTGCTCTTGAACCCAAAGAGGATTACTGGTGGGTTAGTGTAGAAATATGTGTGAATTTCAGTGGTGTACATGTGAGGCTGTTAGTTGGATTGAGTAAGATGGAGGGATCGAAAAAGGAAGAGTCTAGAAAGTTATTCGTCTTACCTCTGTTATTCATCTCCTACTTTCTCCTTTTAAATTCTTTTGTAATGACAATTAAAGGGAACATTTTCTGCATATTTTTAATAAAGCATTTGACAGAATGCATAGTGACACCGTATTTATTGAATGTTTTGAAATAAATTTTCACAAGTGTTAAAAAAGGTGAATGCAAGAAAAGTTACTTGCCGCATATGCAAGACTGCTTTCAAGAGGGGACCCCAAAAAAGAGGACTGGTGTGGAACTGCAAGTATGCGGAAGCACTTGCAGACTAAGAATCTGGTCAACTTTGCAAGGGAAGAGTTAAGGAGATTGAGAGAGGCTCCTCCTGCTTCATGAGGAGGCCCAAGTACCTGTGGAGCAACACCATCAACCTCTACTGCACAGCCTAATATTTGTCACCAATTTGGAACCCTTTACGAAAAAAAGTAAGAAGGTTGGGAGCTCTGTATGCCATCCTAAAACTAAATCATCCATTAGTTATAAAGAGATCCACTCTGTATCAGACTCATTCATAGAAGTGTGAATTTGAGATTATCTGCCACCGAAAAACCCTCAAGTACTTATATCCGTTACTATTTAACTTGGTCGAGTAGTCGTATTGTGAGTATTTACCTTAACATTGTCTGTTAAAAATGTGTGAATGTGCATGGCTTCGGACAACTAGTAAATGCCATATTTGAGACATCGGTGTAATCAGCTGGAACAGGATATAGCTTTCTTCATCCTCGGCAACAAACATTCTGCAAACTGAAAAAAGAGTTAAAAATGTATATGTTGTACATATGTCCAAGATTAATTTAAATGTACATCAAAACATGTGTTCTCAATAGGATTGGGGATGAAAAGCAATTATCAGAGGTTATATTTGGCAAGCAAAATAGGAAATAGCATTGTATCATACAAATGTTAGGCCGAGATTGGTCACTCACTTTATTTACATTGCAATTTTTTGGCTGATAACATATGGAGAGCAGTCAGTGGATCTGGTGTGTCGAGTTGTTCACCACCATCTGGTATAGTGTATGGGCAGGACAGCTTGTGGCGACCAGTACATCTCATGGTTGAGATATCTGTATAATGAGATAGAACAGGGGGCAAATGAAGTTTAAGGTTATTAAAAAACATGGAGAGCATGCTAAAATACAACATTGACCAACGCACTACTCAAAAAATTATATGCGGCCGGATTAAGTGATTTGCCCAGAAATATCGCCTACCAAGGCAAAATATTTAAGTTATAGGAGCTGGAAACTTGCTAACATACACTTTTGCCAAAAACATTACTTTTGCAATGCATGGGGCACGTGACGCACTACTTACACGAGAAAAACTAAATCACATTCACTTGAATTGGAGCGGCCACGTGGCGCTTGGCAAATTAAACAAACGCACCAGGATTAAGTGATTTGCACAGAAACAAACGTTACGAAATCAACTTTAATGATATAAAAAAGCAGGAAAGCGTGCTTAAAAACAGCATTGCCAAATTAAACACAAATTTGCATTTACGCGGTATTTAAAGATTGTTTAGATTAATTAATTTAATTACTCTTAAAAAAGTGCTCACCTACGAAGAAGTGGATAGAAGGATGGGACATTGTCAAAACGCTACACAGCAACAATTAATACAAATGTGCCATGCCGCAATGAACTGCTCAAGAACATTGCATTCTGGGGCTTGTGGTCAAATCAGCAAGCCACATGACCACTTGGACTACAATTCCAAACACACTCACCTGTGAACAAGGCTATCGCTGAAACGCGTAAGGTGCAAAAGTGTGCTCATTTCTCCTTCGCATTTTGACGAATAAAGTCAGCCTGTCAAGAAGTCGGTTTTGGGCTCTTTGTGTTTGGTGGCAGAATCGAAGTTATCAGGATCTCCATTCCTGATGTCAGAGCCCGCCCTGCAGGATCGGGGGCCCCCGGCAAAATGGAGGTGTTTTTGGAATATATATATATATATATATATAATTATAATGGTTACCTCAGATTTATTTATGCACTATTATGTCAAGGGTTAGACATTGAGAGGGTCTGCTACGTCCACTACTTGATTGTGTGAGGAAAGGGTTTATTGTCATTATCCTTAAAGAACATAGATCATCATGTAAACATATATGTGATTCCATAATAAATATTCACCTTCAAGCCATCTTTCCAAAAATATATTGTTCTCTACATCTATAAATAAACTCAAGAGACCCACCGTAAATATAACTGTCTGCGACCACAAAAAAATCACACCATCTAAGCATATGCAAACAGAACATTTTCTTATGTTTTACTGATGACTACACTATTCCTGTTCAATATTGCGACTGTTGGAAATGGGATCCCCGGCTGGCCAGGGCTTTCGCCAAAGTCAGTCAGAGACCACCACTCCCAAGTCAGGGCAAGGGAGTTACACGCCAAGATAACCCCTGCTCACCCTCTAGGTAACGTGGCGCGAGCAGCAAGGCTAAACTTGGAGGCGATGTAAGTTAAGTATTTGCGCATGCACCCCAGCAACAACACCCAAAGGCCCACCACAAAGGAAACTCCACACAAGGTTATATAAAAATAGCCTTTGTATTACACCAAAACACATTAGATAAAGCACACACTTTACAATGTGCCAGAGGCACGGGCAGAATTTACAAGGGATTATTTACAAGACAGGGCCACCTGGACCACTGTCAGGAATAGCACTTTCTGAACGTAGAATACAATACTTATAGGCCTAGAACTTAGAACATAGCCTATCAGACAGTACCTTCCGTCCTGGTTGCACGGGATAATGCGAGTGATCTCCTCAGTAAACTTGAGCGGGCGGCCCAGCGAAGCGGCGCAGCTCAGGGGAGAGCGGCACGGCTCGAGGCTTGGACGGGCGGCCGGCAAGGTACAAGCGTTTCTCTGGGGCGACCAATGTGTGCGGCTCAGAAGAGGAGGGGGAGGCAGGATGCGGGCGGCCCAGCGAAGCGGCGCGGCTCAGGGGAGAGCGGCGCGGCTCGAGGCTTGGCCGCCCACATCCTGCCTCCCCCTCCTCTTCTGAGCCGCACACATTGGTCGCCCCAGAAAAACGCTTGTACCTTGCCGGCCGCCCGTCCAAGCCTCGAGCCGCGCCGCTCTCCCCTGAGCCGCGCCGCTTCACTGGGCCGCCCGCTCAAGTTTACTGAGGAGATCACTCGCATTATCCCGTGCAACCAGGACGGAAGGTACTGTCTGATAGGCTATGTTCTAAGTTCTAGGCCTATAAGTATTGTATTCTACGTTCAGAAAGTGCTATTCCTGACAGTGGTCCAGGTGGCCCTGTCTTGTAAATAA
Organism: Lissotriton helveticus; assembly: GCF_964261635.1. Lineage (NCBI taxonomy): Eukaryota > Metazoa > Chordata > Amphibia > Caudata > Salamandridae > Lissotriton > Lissotriton helveticus. The sequence continues at coordinate 2,133,894,105 of NC_136059.1, read as the reverse complement.
TCCCTTGTAAATTCTGCCCGTGCCTCTGGCACATTGTAAAGTGTGTGTTTTATCTAATGTGTTTTGGTGTAATACAAAGGCTATTTTTATATAACCTTGTGTGGAGTTTCCTTTGTGGTGGGCCTTTGGGTGTTGTTGCAGGGGTGCATGCGCAAATACTTAACTTACATCGCCTCCAAGTTTAGCCTTGCTGCTCGCGCCACGTTACCTAGAGGGTGAGCAGGGGTTATCTTGGCGTGTAACTCCCTTGCCCTGACTTGGGAGTGGTGGTCTCTGACTGACTTTGGCGAAAGCCCTGGCCAGCCGGGGATCCCATTTCCAACATTGGCGGCAAGCGGTGGGATAAGGATTTGTGTTTGCGTTGTACCACAGTAGCAGCTGGCTGCACCACAAAACTCTGCATTTTAGATAAAACCATTATGGGGATTATTGTGTTAAGTTTGCTGAAAATGTCATTTCTGTGGAAATGTGTTTCTTGTGCACTTTGAGTTAGGTGTCCCTAGCTCGGGAGGGTAGATCATACCCCCTAAGTGCAGTGTGTTTTCTGGATTCACCAGAAGGGTGGGATCCAGTGGTGGCAGCATAAGTGTGTCCAGTGCATATGTCCCCCGTCCCTGCCCTGGAGTAATGGTACCTGTGTCAAGTGTGGTCAGGTTGAGAAGTCAGGGGTGGTAGAAACTGCCTTACCAGTCTGGGGAGGGGTGTGTGTGGATGAATGGTGTGTGGCACTGGACGTGTTTGTGAGTTCTCTGGATGGGGAGCTTGCTGAATGCTTGTTTTTTTCAGATACCTAAGTCCTGTGTGTTGAACTTTTCCCAAGAACGTCTGCAGATAGTGGAGCCTGCTTTTTGATTTCTGTGGTCTGTTGAGAGACAGAATTTTGGAGTTGGTAATGTTCTGGGAGGAGAGAGGCATAGGGGATGGAGTGATTCCAAAAGGAGTGTCTGAGGGGTCTTCCAGCCCAGCGTGGTGGAAGAGGTTCAGTGTAGCCCAGCTAGGTCTCGGTGTAGGGGCTCACGTCCTGTCTCAAGAGGAGAAGGAGTGGGTGGGACTGCATGTCTCCAGGTGCCCGAAACCCAGTGTCAGGGCCTGGAATGTTTCTTAAGGGAACATCAGGTCGGGGGCCTAGGCTGTACCAATAGGTCATTTGAGGAGGATCTTCCAGAGTATCTGGAGAACGTGGAACCTCTGTAACCAGGGTTCCAGTAGTTCTGGTGTCTGGCCATACCGCTCCAGTTGGGAGGGTGCAGAAGTCCAGATGGAGGGGTGCGAGGGGGATAGGTTCCCCAGTGGAAGAACCAGTGGGTCAGGGGCCAACCAGAAGGGTTGTGTCGCCAGGGAGTGACCATGGTGATGCCACTTCTGTCCTGAGTGTCAGGCAGACTTGTACACGACACATTAGTTGTGTCACCCTCAAGGAAGTCCTGGTGCGCCAGGCATCTGACCAAAGAGGTACGTCCCTTGGTTGGGGAGCCAGTAGCCGGTGTTTCCGGATCTGGACATAAGGGCAACTGTATGTAGTGTCCTGAAGTTACAAGAAGGGACTCCTGCCTGAAGAGAAGGAACCGGGTAAGCTGTATGGGGTATTGACCTGCAGTGGTTGCCTTGCTGCTGAAGGAGGAGAGAAAGTCTTAGATTTTTGTTTTCAACTTGTGGAAGTCCTGGTGCGCCAGGCACCTAACCAAAGGGTAGCGTCCCTAGGTTGGGGAGCCAGGTTCAGGTGGTTGCCTGTCCTGGACGGCAGGGCGACTGTAGCCAGTGTCCTGGCCGGTTTGTCTTCTAGGGGGTACCCCTGTGAACACAGGTGGGGCTCATCTTAAGTGAAGAGACCCTGTGTTTCCCAGAAGGGGTGGTACAGGCCTAGCAGGGATCTTTAGGGTTCTTGGCGGAGTGTTGTGGTACTACCCTGAGAGCAGGTGGGGCCTACCTTAAGTGGAGGGACCCTGTTCTACAGTGGGAGGGTGCAGAACTCTGGAAGGGGGTCAGATGGAGTCCTAGCCGTGGACAACTAAGGAGTACCAGTGGGATAGCCTAGTTGGGCCTGTTTTTTTTTAAGGATGTGCTTGGCTTATGGATCAACGTGGCGTAGAACCGGAGGGTGTCCCTGCAGTGCGGGCCCGCGTCCGTGTTCTATCGCCCCAAGCAGGGAAGTCCATCACAGTGGTGATTGGCCTACCCTGCGTTTTGGCTGGAAGGGGGATGTGTTGGACTTGGGCCTTGTGGCAGGTTCACCCCTGAACTTTTTGCCTTGAAGTGTAGTGATTTCTGGTCTTTGCGCACTTTGACACTGTGGCGCAGTGTAAAGTGCGTGCGCTCCTTGAGTGCGTGTGTGAGATAGGCCTGCCCTCCCATAGGAATGCATGGGGAATGTATGGGTCCCTGGTAGTTCCTGATGCGTGGGGAGTGCAGGCTCGAGTTTGGTATGTTGGTATGTGTGAACTTGTGGGAGTGAATGCTGCGCAACGGTATGTGCGGCTTGTATGTGTCTAGTGGGGAAGTGTCATTCCTAGACATGGCTGTACGTGTGCAGTGAGGGTGCTGGAGCGTGATTGGCTGGAGCTGGCTGGCATGCCAGGCTCCAGGAAGTCTGGATGGGTCTGCCCGGTGGTGAGTGGGAGATTAGCATGAGTGATGTGTGGGAGGAGTGTACCTGTGTCCTGGATGGGCTGGGGTTTCCCCACACAATGCTGGCTCCGCCCCCCTGTGGTGCGTCTAATGACCCAAGCCCTGCCAGTGAATAGAGAGGGTGGTTGAGGTAAACAGAGTACTCAAGAACCAGCTGCGACTGGTTCTTCCCCCACCCTGCACCTTTAGACAAAGGGTTGCTCTGTATAAAAAGAGGCTGTGACCTCTTGAAAAATGTTCTTGTTTGCTGCTTGAATCTGCCAGGGGCGTGCTGCTGCTTGGGCTCAGGGATGGCTTGCCTCCCTGAGCCCTGCCCAGCCCCTGGACTTCTGCTGTCCTGGACTCTACCAGGACCTGATTGTTGGCTGTTGCCCTAGCACCTGGAAGTGCTTTATGGATGTTCTGCTAGCGCAAGGAGCGCTTTATTTGCCTAGCGCCTGGAAGCGCTTCCCTCTCTGGGAGCGCTGGATTATTGCCCCAGGGCTGTGGCTGCCCTTAGCGCCCCGTGAGCGCTTTACTTTGCATGCCTGGGCAGAGCGCTGTCGTTTTCCCTCGGAGGGAAGCGCTCCTGCCCTTTTTGGTGCCCCAGAGTGCTTTGTTGGACTTTATTCTTAAATTGCGGGTGCCACCCCGTTTATCTGGTCCTGAGCGAGTGCCCACCTCGCTGGTACCTTTTAAATGCTTCTCGAGGGAGGCCACCCATCGTCATGCCCCCGGATTCACCGCAGCGGCCCTCGCGCCGCAAAACAGGAAGCCAGGCACTACGGTGCCTGGCGCGGGGCGGGACTTCCGGTTTGCCGGAGGAAGTCCCGCCCGCCGCCGCGCTGTGATTGGCCAGCGCGCCAGGAAGAGGAGTTTGGGTCCGGAGCCTTGCAGCTCCCCCCTGGAGTCCCGGTCCCGGGATGGGGGACCGGGTGAAGATGAGAAAGAGAGCGGGCGGGACTCCCATGAGGTGAGGGAGAGCCCCGCTCGCTGCCAGAAGATATCTGCCGAGGCCCCCGTGGGCGAGGGAGAGCCCCGGCAGACTGCTGCCCGACGACTGAGTCCCCCGCCGCCTCCGGAGAGCAGCCGGTGAGTAGGGCTGCCCCGGGGGTGGTGAAAGTGCGTGAGGGATTCCCTCACAACGCTGAGCGGCCCCGTTTGACAGAGGGCCGCTCCCACGGCCCCCAGTAGTTGTTCTTCGAGCCTAGAGGGCTCGCGGGGGCATTTCCTTGTTTCCGAGCCCAGAGAGGCTCAAGAAGGCGCCGCAGTTGTTTGCAGAGCCACAGAGGCTCTGGAGGGCAGTTATTGATTTTGAGTCCCCGGAGGGGGGACTCCAACGATGGGCAAGTGATGTTCTAGAGCCCAGAGGGCTCCCACAGTTGATGCAGTTTTTGTTCCTGAGGGGTCAGTGAGGGCCCCTGGCGCAGATGTGTTTCCAGCTGCCCAGCAAGTAGTGGACAGCTGCACCATGTAGGTATTTCTTTCCCTAGGGACATGTACTGTGGACGTTAGGAGTGAGGCGCACTCCTTCATCCCTGGCCTTTCCCAGCTGCGCAGCACTTTTGTGCCAGCTGCAGAGTTTAGGCCCCCTGTTCTGTCCCTCAGCTGCCCAGCACTTTGTGGGCAGCTGCACGTTTAGGTCTTGGCGCAGTGGCGCAATCTGGACCCTGGACTTTGATGTAAGTTAAGTATTTGCGCACGCACCCCAGCAACAACACCCAAAGGCCCACCACAAAGGAAACTCGACACAAGGTTATATAAAAATAGCCTTTGTATTACACCAACGAAGCACTCTGGGGCACCAAAAAGGGCAGGAGCGCTTCCCTCCGAGGGAAAACGACAGCGCTCTGCCCAGGCATGCAAAGTAAAGGGCTCACGGGGTGCTAAGGGCAGCCACAGCCCTGGGGCAATAATCCAGCGCTCCCAGCGCTCTCTGAGAGAGGGAAGCGCTTCCAGGCGCTAGGCAAATAAAGCGCTCCTTGCGCTAGCAGAACATCCATAAAGCACTTCCAGGTGCTAGGGCAACAGCCAACAATCAGGTCCTGGTAGAGTCCAGGACAGCAGAAGTCCAGGGGCTGGGCAGGGCTCAGGGAGGCAAGCCATCCCTGAGCCCAAGCAGCAGCACGCCCCTGGCAGATTCAAGCAGCAAACAAGAACATTTTTCAAGAGGTCACAGCCTCTTTTTATATAGAGCAACCCTTTGTCTAAAGGTGCAGGGTGGGGGAAGAACCAGTCGCAGCTGGTTCTTGAGTACTCTGTTTACCTCAACCACCCTCTCTATTCACTGGCAGGGCTTGGGTCATTAGACGCACCACAGGGGGCGGAGCCAGCATTGTGTGGGGAAACCCCAGCCCATCCAGGACACAGGTACACTCCTCCCACACATCACACATGCTAATCTCCCACTCACCACCGGGCAGACCCATCCAGACTTCCTGGAGCCTGGCATGCCAGCCAGCTCCAGCCAATCACGCTCCAGCACCCTCACTGCACACGTACAGCCATGTCTAGGAATGACACTTCCCCACTAGACACATACAAGCCGCACATACCGTTGCGCAGCATTCACTCCCACGAGTTCACACATACCAAACTCGAGCCTGCACTCCCCACGCATCAGGAACTACCAGGGACCCTTTGTTTTAAATATATTCCTCATTACAACTTTGCACAAAACTATACTATTATCTTTCTATAAACTACACAATGGAATAAAGGGCCACTAATTTATTTTTCTCTTACTTGCCAAAACATTTCGTACTAACATCTTAAACCCATACCCTCTGATAGAGCCATTTCATCTCAAATATTTTTTTCATATCATGGTGATACTCTTATTTTATCAAACTCCTATGTACATCTTCATTTCTAAAGTATTTTTTTTAAATAACTATAACATTCTGTGCATACAAGTGAATTTCATTTGTAGATTACATTGTTGTGTTAGCTCTTTTTAAAATAGTTTAGAGACACAATTAGGATTTGTAAAAACTAAGCACAAGAATGGTACACCACTTTTATACAAAGCAACCATAAAATTACAGCCTCTAAAAGTCAATCAATATACTAGGGACCAATGAGTAAATTAAATGAAGCAGTCAGGTGCCTGCCAATTTTATCATGTTTAGAAGAGAGAGTACAAGCACTTTACCCCTAATTAGCAGGGAAAAAGTGCACAGAGCTCTAAAACTCACAAAATAGGTTCAGTAAAGAACAGCACAAATGTGGGGTCACCCTGGAGACAGTGCCCAGTTCAACACTTCCATCTTGGGCAGAGAATCTCCAAAAATTAAAGAAACTCATCTCTTTCAAGGAAAACCTTATTTCCATTATATAAATACACTTTCTCATGGGTTCAGTGGTACAACGACTCATTAGTAACATAGCCTTGATATGTGGTTGTTGTTACTGCTCTGTTCTTTATACTTCTGCAAGTGATCAGTGGGGAGCAGGTACATTGCTTGGAGACTTCAGGGTGACGGTATATCCCTCTGTATATTGTGCCATTCTGGGTTTCTAAAGGTGATGACTGCATACTACAAGCAGCAGTCAAAGGGCTGCTTCAGAAATTGCTTACATGCTCTTTGTCTTCCCCACCACCTCCTTCAATCAGTTGAACTTCTTCTTCGCTCTCACCAACACCAGCTCTCTTTGTGAGGTGCTCTTCCACATGATTGCATGGTGACTTTTCAAATAATTAATTGGCCCCCAGTGCCATAAGGGCCACCTGACTTACCACAAAAAACCTTTTGGATGCAAATTAAGCAGTCTTTGATGTGCTCCATTAGGGGGACTAAGCATCAAGAAGTCCTAAAAAGTGAGGGGAGTGTTCTTATTGAGCCAATGCCATTGGATACAACTGAGCCGTACTTTCTACTTTCTCTGTATTACTCTCCATACTAACAATAACTGTCTCATCATTACATTCTCATTTTAAAGTCTTTTGGGAATCTTCCTTTTCCCTTAAATGGATGAATGGATGGTCTCATTTGAGGACTAATGCATGTCAAGATCATCTGAAGTGGGGCATGGAAAAGATGGAGATGTCCTCTTTCTTTCCCTTGCTGCAGATAGTGAAGCCGGCATGTCCGATAGGAGAGCAGTCCCAAAAACATCTTGCTCAGCAGCAAGCTCAAATTCCTGTTCTCCTCTCATTTTTGGAAGCTCAGGTGTTGCTGACTGTGATTCCTGTGAAGATTATGTTTGCTGCTGAGACAAATCAGTTTCTGACTCCCTGCTGGCCTAAATGACTGCAATCACTGCAATGATGAGAGACACAGGCTTTGGTTTTGGTGATAATACCTCCTCCCAGCCTCTTCCTGACCTTAAGGTGTGTTGCATTTCTGTGAAAATGAGGAAGGTTTAATGCCAGTGGTGGCACTGGTAACACAATTCTTCTCCTCACAAACCACTTGCTTGACAGGAACTTCCTTCTTTAAGGCCATCTTCTTTATGTTTTGCATTGGCAAGCAATGCACTTGCTACAAGCAGAAGCACTTAGCAGAGGACTATGGTGTTGCTGTCAGCTAATTCACGACTCCTCTCCATCTCAGTATCATGCATGATGTCTTGTGCACCTGTAGTCAATAAAAATTACCTAAAAATTTGGCGAGACTTGAGAAATCTAAATGTAATGCACGTAATTTATGTGCTCATGCATAAATTCTATTTTTGCTACACATTACACAGGAAAAGAAATTGTATTGTCCTTCAGTGCCCATTCGACCCATATGGGAGACAGTAAAATAATACTCATTAATTAATTATTGATAGCCGGTGTCTCTCCAGGGACAATGAGACTGCTTTGGGAGGCAGGGGGCAAGCAAAAGTTGAATACATTAATTAACTACTAACTGGTGTCACTCTAGGGGTCTTGGGAATCCTATGAGAGGCAAAGGGAGGCAGGCAAAATCTTATTAATTAATTAAAATAATACATATATCTTATCCTTCAAGAACACATGGGAAGCAAGCAAAAATAAAAAAAAATAAAAAAACAACCATATAGTACAGACTATTGCAATTAGACATAAGTATATCAGGAAAAACAAAATATGAACTAAAATACCATGGGCTTTTTTCTATTATTATTACTAGAAAATGGCTTTGATAAATAGAAAAATGACTGAAGCACACACTGACAGCCCAAAATGGTGGTCCCTCATCACCACCACATGGCCAGAAAATAAAGAGACTTAGTGAACCAAGAAAATGGGGGCATTTTATCAAGAACAGGCGATAAAATTATCGCCGAATTATCGGCAGGAAACTGCCGCTAAAGCGGCGATAATGGCCTTGATAATATGTCCTTGTGAATTCCCATAGCAGCCAGGTTAACACCAGAACCTGGGCTGCTATGGGAATTCACAAGGGCATATTATCAAGCCCATTATCGCCGCTTTAGCGGCAGTTTCCTGCCGATAAAGCGGCGATAATTTTATTGCCTGCTCTTGATAATATGCCCCATGGTTCCCCTAACCTGCCTGGAGGAACATTCTCTCCCCCCCCCCCCAAAATCAGTTAGTGTTGCAGGGAAAGTATTGTACAATTATATATACTCAAACTGTGATTGGGCCCCCCCCATGGGGTTGACCTGGGCTTTACCTACAACCCATAAATTAGCAGTGTTGATAAGAAAATACACGTTAAAAATGCCCCGACCACTACCAGCCCAACATCAATTATCTGACTGGAATACTTTTATAAAATGCTGAAAAAACACAGGGGCATATTACCAACAACTAGCGATAATGTTTGTCTCTAACTTGTTTAGAGACAAAAATTATCGCCGCAAATCGGCGATTTTTATCGCAGATAAACCTTGCTATTAGCAAGGTTTATCGCAAATGCGATAAAAAACGGCCGCAATGCATGAATATCGCTGAAAAGTCAGTGATATTCATGCATTATCGAGCAAATGCTCTTAGCCATGTTATCCACCTCCCATTGGATAACATGGCTAAGAACTGCTCAGGGCAGGTGTTAGCTTTTGGAGATATTCGCGCTTAGCGCGAATATCTCCAAAAGTTGGTAATAGGAGATAGCGATGTTAGCGACTGTTTCCAGTCGCTAACATCTTGGCACGCCCACTTTGCATGTCATTAGTGATAAATATCACTGACATGCAAAGTGGGGCCCATGATGGTCGCTATCTCCTATTAGCTGTCGCTAACTGGTGTTAGCGACAGCTTGGTAATAGGGAGATAATTTTATCTCCGCTTTCTTGGCTTTTAAAGCCAAAAAAGCGGAGATAAAACCCCTTGATAATATGCCCCACAATTCTCAGCCTTCACACAGATACTGAAACTCACACAAGAATGGTGGCTAAGCACATGGGGAAGAAAATAGCTGAGAACCAAGGGAATATCCAAGGGAATAACCAAGGGAATATCTGGCTATATGGACCTGGCCTCCAGGAGCCATCCCGACCTTACCCTCCAAGATGCACATCCAGGCAAAAAATAACCCATATTTTGCAAGAATAAAAGGCCATACAGAATCCGCTAAAATGAAAATCTATAGCACTGCAGCAGTGATAATGTGAAAATACATTTACAATACACCCAAGGTCTACTGAAGGCCAGACAGGGTGCAAAACAGTAAAATACCAACACAGTAAAATAATTAACATCTATACAAAATTCACAAAATACCAGAAGGAAATGGATAAAATGTCAATCATAACCCCAGGCCTTCACCACCTAAAAAGTATGCAAATATTATCCCTAATAAAAAAACGTACTCCAGACCATCTATCAAAAAACAAACAAAAAACAAAAAAATAAAAAAGAACAAATATAGTGATGCCTATACTGCCTTAAAACAAACTTTTTGCAAAGTACTTGTTTACCCTAAAAGGTAAACATTCCAAGAGTGTGGATGCAGGAGAGATTCTTTCCATCCAAAATTCAAATAAAAAATCACCAGGTGCCGAAAAAAGCAGCGGAGGTCTATTCCGGACACGAGTGGGAAGGAATTAGTGTATGTACAGTAATCTCCCAATCCCTATGTCACTTATCTACTGCACAAAAGGGATTTCATGCTAAAAATAGATTACACGAACACTCAGCTTTTGTAAAAATTCAACTTGAAAATGCATGTTGGAGTTGATTTTCACACATCTGCGTTAAAAAACTGATGTTCGCATTTGTAACTATAATTTTGTGCACAGAAAGTTACCCATACGGTGAAAACTAAACCTAAAATGCTGACTGCAAGCATTAACGAGCTGCTGCTCATGTTTGGATAATGGGCGCAAGGTTGTGTCAACCAAGTTGTATCTAGTCTTCTCACACTAAACCCCTTCCGCCACTTTTGCGTCACTTTTTCTACGCATAAGTGGAGCAAGGGGCTTGTAGATCTGCCCCAAGGACTTTACCCTGAATGTAATTCGTGTTATACAATTGTGTGGTAATAGCATGCATTTTGTTACACACAATTAACAAAATTTTTAAAATTACACCGGTGTAATTAAAATTTCACCCGAGCATGGTCCTTTACAAAAGGCAAGGATTTTCTATCTGTGATGATGACCTAATTTGAGCTTCTATAGCAAAAATGTGATAACAAAGATATTGTTAATTGAGCAATTGACATGCAGATTATGTCTCAACAAATGAATTCAAATAATTACGACATAATTCTGAGAGGCACTAATGTCAAAAGACAACACTTCTTTCTGTATGATTCCCAAAGGAGAGCTGTAAAGGAAAATGGCGAATCCTCAGCATTTCTTGCAACTTTTAGAGTCTTCTTTATTGCTTTGAGAATGTCATTTTTAGTGACCCATTCCTGATCAAACATACCACAGGCGCCACTACCCACAGAGCACAGGAATTATCTTCTGGTCTCATAACAATGGGGCGAAAGAACAAATGATTATCAATTGTATTCATAAACAAATTAATATAAGGAAGCCAACATACTTCCTCAAGAGAGGATTGAGTCGTAGTAGCATTCCTGTAGCACAGGCTTAAAGCATATGTCTCCTTTTCACTTTTGGTCAAAGGACCCTGTGCATCTGCAGTTCCTAAATCAATCGCTCTACAAAAACCTCTGATCAAAGAGATGAAAAAAACAAATTGGAAAGTTATAATTTCACCTGAACTTTTTTCTTCTTGTTTCTCTGATATCTCTGAGCAATCAACAACAGTAGACTAAAGGCAGAAAATAAAGCAGAACATTGTGAGCAAATCAATTCATCCTTAATATGTTCTTTCAATCCTCATCAACATTAGTCATCTGAGTCCTTTCAACCCCAGGTAGTTCTAGCTGCCAACTAACAAAAACAAATCACATCCATTCCTCTGGGCAGAATGTCAGACAATGTGCTCTCAGCAGAGTACTGAAAATCATGACATTCAAACATTTTCTTAAATGGGAGCAAGAAAGTATCTTAAGACTGTTAACAAGCATCTGAAGTTATCATTAAAGGTGGTGTCCAGACCAATGTGGGTCCAGTGCAGTAACCAATGAGGTAACCCAATTTAATTTGATCATAACTAAATTGTGCATGGAGAAAGGCAAAATGCACTACAAATAATCTTAATATTCTCTTAACTTCACTGAAACCCTAGAAACTTGTGAAACACTTAAGGAGACTACTAAGTTGTCTGCTATAGCACTGAACTCTCAAGGTTCACACCCTTATGCTAGGTTCTGCAAAAGATAAATAGCCCTTTCAAACCTAAGCAGTTGATGGCATTACAATCTGTCAAAGATTGGCTGCTGTGATGATCTAAGGAGATCCCTAAAAGAAAGGGCTACTCCTCCCTGTAGCCACAGTGCCAGGTCAGGTGTCTGTTTATAAATGTAGAAATACCCACAAAGGAGGAACCTCCTTAACAATCTTATGAATCTTGCTTGAATATGAAGATTAGATATAAGGTGAATATCTATTGCCAAACTTCTCCTAAACGAGCAGGAATGAGAAGCAAGCAAGGATAAATGTGAAAGGTGCACTTCTGTCTGGTTTCGATGTTATGTGCATTAAATTACCAGATAGGGTAGGGAGTACCCTAGTAGACTTGTAATGGGGAGTACTGTAGACCCATAGAAACACAGTCTAAGGCTGACGGGGAAAACCAGAGCACGTTGTTGCTCCGGTAGAGGTGTAGGCAGCCAACTAGTATTCGTCCTACCCTAGCTCCCTACTGTATCTGGTAATTTTCTGCACATAACCTCAATATAAGACGGCTGTGCACCTTTCACATTTAGTTTTCTCGGTCCTGATGAAGTGCCAATTGACCCGTTAAGGGCAAACTGGGCACGAAACATGTTGACCAATTGCACCTTGACAGCCCTTTAGGAACATTTTTTCCAAACAGGGGCACTCACATAGTTTCTAACCAGGCTAGAGCTACCTAAAACCTTACACTTGACCTAAGTAGGACTGCTCCAGACCTAGTTTTACACCCGCACGTACCCAACGGCTTCTTCAAAAAGATCCCCAATAAAGAACCCCGTTTACGGGAGCCCATCAAGCATTGCAGCACCGGCCTGACGAGGGGCAAATGCCCTATGATGAAGCATGACATCCTTCGGGGTGTGTGACGGCATCACAAAGAAAGACCTGTACTTCCCCCACGTCCAGCTAGGAACTGCACACTCCCTCTTGACAAAGTTAAATTTTGACCTGGGATTCCCGCTTAGTGTATCCAATCAGGGCTCCACGGCAGCAGCCTCAGACTTTTACTTTTTCCCTGTCAAGCAGGATGAGATGTCCCAGAGTGGCGTTATGTGTTTTTAAACACCACAAAGTAGTTATTCTTTAAAAATTATTATCTCTGGTTCTCTACATTGGAGTTTTGTTGTTTTGGTGTCTTTTCAAAGATGAAAATACTTCCTATTTAAATGAATTGCTGTGGGATTTTTATTGTGTGTTGTGTCTAACCTATTTGATGTATTGGTGTTTTAAATGCTTCACATACCTGTCTCTAAAGTTAGGCCTGCCTGCTCATTGTTAGCTACCAAGGGTTGAGCAAAGGACTAATTTACTTTGACCTTTACTGGACCTTATACTGGGTTGTTGGCCTTATTGCCAGTAGTAGGTGAATACTTACCCCTACCAATAACCCACTTTCCAACACTACTTAAAAGGAGCAAGAGGGAACATGTAAAGTTTGGTCTTTGGAATCTCAGGCCATAGACAGCAGTTATTATTCAGGCTAGTATGACCTTATATACTTAGACATCAAAGCTACGATTCACTTACAGAAACCTTACAATTTCAGACAAGATTAGACCAATATTACAAGTCTAGTCAACAATGCTGAAAATTTCATTTCAAGCTTTGTCAACACAGTTTATAAAATGTCTCCACATAAGTAGTGGAATTAAAGCTGTTGGTCCTAATTTAGAATTTGGTAGAGGGTTACTCCTTTACAAACATAGTGGATGTCCCACCTGCTTTATTATAACTGCCATCAAAGATAATACACTTGTAATAAGGCAAATGAACTATAAGGTAAATAATATTACATATCAAAGTTTAATATATTTTTAAATAAAGCAATCTTATCTTCAGACATTGGTGTCTGAAAATAACATATTAAAATAGACATAATTAACTAATATTACAAGTTCAGCCAGCAGCTGATAATGTCAATTAGAAGTGTGACATCAGAGAATATGGAATGTGTCCATATAAGTTATTAAATGAAAACCATAGCAACCAATAGAATAGCCGGAAAACCTGTATACCATCTGCTTGAAGCAAACATCTAATCACCCAGAACATGTGAAGCAAGCAAATACAATCCTCCATGTAACAGTTCCTTTCACTCTTTTAGCATCCATTATTTGAGCTTTCAATTTATTTAGTTCCATCCATACATCTGTATATCCGTTTCCATCCCATCATCAATCCACCCACCCATCTAACCATTATTTCTTCCATCTTCTCACACACCTAACCATCATTTTACACTTTCATATATATATCTATCTTTATACTGATCCAGCCATAAATATATCCATGAATTATTCATCCATGCTTCTACCTTTCCATCATTTCTACTTGCACCTTCCCATGTGTTTGCACTTCCATCAATTCCTTATTTACGCCTCACTACAGTAGAGTAGGTATATTTACTTAAAAATGATAATGCAGGGGGGCGTGGCTTGCAGCCGTGAGGAATGGCCGCGTTTTAGACCGGCTCCTCAGCCCTTGCCAGTAAATACACCCAAAATCGCTCTGATTGCTGCTTTCCCGGCCCCATGTGACCACCCGGGGGGTCGGTGACGGAGCCGGCCTGGTGACGAGCGGGGTTCCCGGCTGCCTGGCTGTGCGGTGTTGGCGATCGCTCCTGCCTTGGGGCCCACACTGGCGCCATCATAGATGGCGGCCCGGCTTGCGGTCCGCCGGGGGGCCTAGACATTCCCCCGCTGCTCGGTCCGTGAGTTGACCCACGGGCCCCCTGTGCTCTCGAGGCTTCGAGAGGCTCCCAGACATGGCTGGAGCAGCTTCCGACTGCCCTGCACTGAACGGCGGCGGTCTGGGGCCAGAGGATCGGCCCTGCCTCCGACGCCGGCCACTGTGACTACGCGAGTCCCCGACTTCTTGGCCTACCGCCGGGACTCGCTCCTGTGACTTTGCTGCGGGCCTCTCTTCTCCTGCCCCTGGCTGGCCACCCCCGGCGAGAAACGTCTGCTACCCCCGCTGCTGGGCGAGAGAGCCCCCCCCGGTACCTTCGTTGCTGGTGTGTTGGCCTTGTTGGGGGCTGGGGTGCCGGGGCTGCACCCGGGCCCCCGGGGGACCGCGGGCCGGTGAGGCGCTGGGATCCGTGGTGCTCTCCTGGACAGGCTCCACTCGGATAGAGCATCAGACCCTGTGTGGACGTTCTCCTGATTCCTGGGGTGCGTGGGGTGGCCACGAGTTCGCACCCGTGAGGGGATCTGCCCGGGCGCCGCCATCTATGGACTCTGGACCTGCATCGAAGCCTGCTGCACGGCCTTACTCAGTCGTGGGCGACGCAGTCACACTGTTGCCAGAAGTGGAACCCTGTAGGTCTTGAGAACCGGGGATAACGACGCTGACTATACCTCCCCCTCCCCGATACGTGCGCCCAATCGTGTGTGCGATTCCAACGGCCATGAACACTGTCCACACTGTTTCACGCCACTGACCCCCTGGTCGGCTTGGAAACTAATCGCGCTGCGAGACCTAGTCGCGCGGTCGGGGACCTTGCACATACCTTGATCGATCAATAGCAACTGACGGAGGAGGACCGACGCGGTCCATACGGCGACGTGGGTGGCTCTGTCGTCCTATTCTCGAGAAGTCCTTGCTCCTGCCACGGGCTCGACCCGGAAGACCGTTGGTGACGAAACGCTACGGGTCCCAAAGACCGGCTCCGCATTCTGGGACCTCACGATGGCGAGTAGCAGGAGTAATCGACCCGCCACCTAGAAACAGATTACCAAATTCTCCTGGGCGTCCAAAGGAGAAAACAAAGACCACCCTCCCGAAGGGGACCAACAAGGTACACCTTCCTCCCCTGCGACGAAATCCCTTACGCTTGAAGACGTGATGGAGGCTACTGCTAGTGTACGTACCCCCTTGGAAACGCGCATAGACTCCGTCAACATTGAGGTCACTCTCCTGCGCGCTGACCTCGGCAAAATGGATTCTGTGAGAGTTTGTTTTTGTTTCTGTTTGTTGTAACTTTTGTTCTTAGCAGTGTCCTTTCTTGCAACAGTCCAGGTTCTATCCCGGCCTTAGTGGTGATGGGGCACACTTTCTCTCCACAACTAGCGACTTCACAGCCCCCGAGGGCCCAGATGCCTGTTGCCCCCGTTACTCACGCTCACTTGAGACAATATATCGTACCGTTTCCACCAAGTGTGTACCTCCACCATGACGTCTACCACTAATTCACGGTCCCTGTCCAGATCCCTCACCATCATGTCGTGGAATGTGAATGGGCTAGGGCATAAAATAAAACGTGGCATAGTCCTTCAATTCCAAAGACGCCACTCTCCCGACATAGTGCTGTTACAGGCGACACACCTAGTGGGCAATACATGCCATGCACTCCAAAGAGGAGGATAAAGACTGCTGATACACGCAGGTTTCTTGTCTGGATCCTGCGGTGTTGGGATCCTGGCTCGCAAAACCCTGGCACTTACAGACATAAAGACGTTGGCTGACCCTCTGGGCCGCTTTGCATCGGTTGAGACCTCCTGGGAAGGGCGTCCCTATAACCTAATATCCGTATATCTCCCGCCGACTTTGGGCCGGGACTCCCTCCGAGAGTTGGGGATCCGATTGACGACCCTCTCTATGGGCACGCTTCTCGTAGGGGGCGACTTCAACATGACGATGGACGACCACCTTGACAGGAAACCCACACGCCGCTCACATAAATCCTGCACAGACCTTTCTGAATTTGCCCTTGCCATGGGTTTAGAAGATATATGGAGATCCCATCATCCCACTATCCTCTACTTCACACACCACTCTAACGCACATAATAGCATGTCCCGTATTGATTACTTCTTTTGCCCGACAGCAGACATTGGACTCTTTCACCACCCCAGGGGCCCCATAATCATTAATCCCTGGATCTTGCAAGTCCCATATATCAAAGAGGACTTGATCGGCCAGACAGACTTCTACTTTGCTGAAAATCTGGGTTCAGTCCACTCGGCAGTAACTCTATGGGAGGCTTATCTAGCGGTCATTAAGGGCAGAGCGCTATTGCTCAAAATAGGTTACATCCGGCAACACAATGAGCGGGTCCTGCAGGCCGAATCGGACCTCCTCCAGATGGAGATGGCCCACAATGCGTCCCCTTCAGCGGAGTCGGCTCGCCAGCTCCGTGCGGAGCAACTTAATTATCGGGCTCTAGCCTGCTCACCACGTGTCACCGAATATATGAACACGGTGACCGTGCCGGTAAAATGCTGGCTTGGCTGGAACGTCGTGAACAAGGGGCGAGATGGGTTTCCTCTATCACACGTCCAGATGGATCGGTGACCTCTGACCCGCAGGAGGTTGTGGAGACCTTCGCAGACCACCTAGCGCACATCTATACGACCGGGGCGATTTATACCTTGGAAGAATTTAGGCAACTCCTCGTGGAGATGCAACTACCGACGCTCTCGGAGGCTGACCGAGACATGCTCGACGCTGACATTACTACGGACGAGCTGATGCCGGCGATCTTTTCCATCAAATCAGGTAAAGCCATGGGTCCCAACGGGGTCCCAATTGAATTCCTAAAAGCTATGTCCCCAAGCATTGTCCCCCACCTACAAAAGATGTTCGAGGAGGGACGAGACATCGGCTCCTTTCCACTTGACCAGCGGCTGGCATCCATGGTCGTCATTCTTAAAGTAAACAAACCGCCCGACGAATGTAGCTCCTACAGGCCGATATCCTTGATTAGTACAGAGGCCAAGGTTCTGGCGAAATTACTGGCCAACCGCCTCCTTGATATACTTCCCTCTCATCAATCAATCGGGGTTTCTTCCAGGGCGGAACACAGCCCTGAACTTGCGCCGAGTCAACAATGTCCTGAGCAGACAACCCTATATCCAGGAGGACGAGGCCATCTTGTCCCTCGACGCCACGATGGCGTTCGACTCAATAGAGTGGTCCTATCTATTTGTGGTCCTTCTTAGATTTGGCTTCGGGCCTAAATTTGTACAATGGGTACGTCTCTTATATACAGACCTCCTGGGCCAAGTGCGGGTCAATAATCATACGTCCAGAAGATTTAAACTCCACAGAGGGACCCGTCAGGGATGCCCCCTGTCGCCGCTGTTATTTGCTTTGACCCTGGAGCCTCTGGCCCAGTGGATCCGCACTGACGCCTCCATCATAGGCCTCCGCTGGAATAACGAATTGACCGTCAAGATTTCCCTCTATGCAGACGATATCCTAATTCTTCTATTAATAGCCTGTTCCACGTCTTGGCTAACTTCGGGAAGTACTCAGGCTACTCGATCAATTGGGCTAAATCGGCGCTATATATGCTACATGGCCCCCCCCTGGTTGCCCCGCGGATTCTCTATACCGGTGACTCGCGAGGGCTTCAAGTATTTAGGCATTTTCATCACTTCGGATCCCATCCTCTTTCTTGATCGGAACCCACTCGCCCCATTGCGTAGACTACACACCGACATAACTCACTGGTAATCCCTACCACTTTCCCTCGCAGGCAGAGCAGCCCTGTTCAAGATGTTGGCACTCCCGCGCTTCCTCTATGCCCTCCAAAACTGCCCCTTTCCGGTTCCTGACTCCTACTTCAGATCTGTGGAGAGCGATCTCTGCCTTCTCCTGTGGGATGGAAGAGCTGCTCGTATTGCCCTACAAAAACTGACAATGAGTTGGTATGATGGAGGCATTGCACTCCCCAACCTGCGCCTCTATTACTGGTCAGAAAAGGGGGTGGTGATAAACAGAGTGTCTGAATTAAGCAGACCACTCTTACCCAGTCCAAAGATCAGGGCTTGATCCATCACCGTTATTTAGCTCACTGCCCCATCCCAGCTCAGAACCTGGCTATATGCAAATTAGTCTGTCCCTGGCCCAGTGCATCATGGGAACAGGGAAGACCAAACTACCAAGCCAATTCTTCACCAGAAAGGAGACAAGCTACCGGGGACCGGTTTCTGGCATTTCAGCCTCGTCGGCCCGGCTTGCTTGAATCCTGATGGAGCAGTGAGCAAGGGACTCAGGTCTGAGTATACCCTGCCACACCTATAGTGGCCAAAAACGATTCAGAAAAGGGGGTGGTGATGAACAGATCCATCACCGTTATTTAGCTCACTGCCCCATCCCAGCTCAGAACCTGGCTATATGCAAATTAGTCTGTCCCTGGCCCAGTGCATCATGGGAACAGGGCAGACCAAACTACCAAGCCAATTCTTCACCAGAAAGGAGACAAGCTACCGGGGACCGGTTTCTGGCATTTCAGCCTCGTCGGCCCGGCTTGCTTGAATCCTGATGGAGCAGTGAGCAAGGGACTCAGGTCTGAGTATACCCTGCCACACCTATAGTGGCCAAAAACGATTCAGAAAAGGGGGTGGTGATGAACAGAGTGTCTGAATTAAGCAGACCACTCTTACCCAGTCCAAAGATCAGGGCTTGATCCATCACCGTTATTTAGCTCACTGCCCCATCCCAGCTCAGAACCTGGCTATATGCAAATTAGTCTGTCCCTGGCCCAGTGCATCATGGGAACAGGGCAGACCAAACTACCAAGCCAATTCTTCACCAGAAAGGAGACAAGCTACCGGGGACCGGTTTCTGGCATTTCAGCCTCGTCGGCCCGGCTTGCTTGAATCCTGATGGAGCAGTGAGCAAGGGACTCATGTCTGAGTATACCCTGCCACACCTATAGTGGCCAAAAACGATTTAGAAAAGGGGGTGGTGATGAACAGAGTGTCTGAATTAAGCAGACCACTCTTACCCAGTCCAAAGATCAGGGCTTGATCCATCACCGTTATTTAGCTCACTGCCCCATCCCAGCTCAGAACCTGGCTATATGCAAATTAGTCTGTCCCTGGCCCAGTGCATCATGGGAACAGGGCAGACCAAACTACCAAGCCAATTCTTCACCAGAAAGGAGACAAGCTACCGGGGACCGGTTTCTGGCATTTCAGCCTCGTCGGCCCGGCTTGCTTGAATCCTGATGGAGCAGTGAGCAAGGGACTCAGGTCTGAGTATACCCTGCCACACCTATAGTGGCCAAAAACGATTCAGAAAAGGGGGTGGTGATGAACAGATCCATCACCGTTATTTAGCTCACTGCCCCATCCCAGCTCAGAACCTGGCTATATGCAAATTAGTCTGTCCCTGGCCCAGTGCATCATGGGAACAGGGCAGACCAAACTACCAAGCCAATTCTTCACCAGAAAGGAGACAAGCTACCGGGGACCGGTTTCTGGCATTTCAGCCTCGTCGGCCCGGCTTGCTTGAATCCTGATGGAGCAGTGAGCAAGGGACTCAGGTCTGAGTATACCCTGCCACACCTATAGTGGCCAAAAACGATTCAGAAAAGGGGGTGGTGATGAACAGAGTGTCTGAATTAAGCAGACCACTCTTACCCAGTCCAAAGATCAGGGCTTGATCCATCACCGTTATTTAGCTCACTGCCCCATCCCAGCTCAGAACCTGGCTATATGCAAATTAGTCTGTCCCTGGCCCAGTGCATCATGGGAACAGGGCAGACCAAACTACCAAGCCAATTCTTCACCAGAAAGGAGACAAGCTACCGGGGACCGGTTTCTGGCATTTCAGCCTCGTCGGCCCGGCTTGCTTGAATCCTGATGGAGCAGTGAGCAAGGGACTCATGTCTGAGTATACCCTGCCACACCTATAGTGGCCAAAAACGATTTAGAAAAGGGGGTGGTGATGAACAGAGTGTCTGAATTAAGCAGACCACTCTTACCCAGTCCAAAGATCAGGGCTTGATCCATCACCGTTATTTAGCTCACTGCCCCATCCCAGCTCAGAACCTGGCTATATGCAAATTAGTCTGTCCCTGGCCCAGTGCATCATGGGAACAGGGCAGACCAAACTACCAAGCCAATTCTTCACCAGAAAGGAGACAAGCTACCGGGGACCGGTTTCTGGCATTTCAGCCTCGTCGGCCCGGCTTGCTTGAATCCTGATGGAGCAGTGAGCAAGGGACTCAGGTCTGAGTATACCCTGCCACACCTATAGTGGCCAAAAACGATTCAGAAAAGGGGGTGGTGATGAACAGAGTGTCTGAATTAAGCAGACCACTCTTACCCAGTCCAAAGATCAGGGCTTGATCCATCACCGTTATTTAGCTCACTGCCCCATCCCAGCTCAGAACCTGGCTATATGCAAATTAGTCTGTCCCTGGCCCAGTGCATCATGGGAACAGGGCAGACCAAACTACCAAGCCAATTCTTCACCAGAAAGGAGACAAGCTACCGGGGA
The DNA here is from genome assembly GCF_964261635.1 of Lissotriton helveticus. Classification (NCBI taxonomy): domain Eukaryota; kingdom Metazoa; phylum Chordata; class Amphibia; order Caudata; family Salamandridae; genus Lissotriton; species Lissotriton helveticus. The sequence goes on along the minus strand of NC_136059.1, from coordinate 2,133,873,582 downwards.
CCGGTTTCTGGCATTTCAGCCTCGTCGGCCCGGCTTGCTTGAATCCTGATGGAGCAGTGAGCAAGGGACTCATGTCTGAGTATACCCTGCCACACCTATAGTGGCCAAAAACGATTTAGAAAAGGGGGTGGTGATGAACAGAGTGTCTGAATTAAGCAGACCACTCTTACCCAGTCCAAAGATCAGGGCTTGATCCATCACCGTTATTTAGCTCACTGCCCCATCCCAGCTCAGAACCTGGCTATATGCAAATTAGTCTGTCCCTGGCCCAGTGCATCATGGGAACAGGGCAGACCAAACTACCAAGCCAATTCTTCACCAGAAAGGAGACAAGCTACCGGGGACCGGTTTCTGGCATTTCAGCCTCGTCGGCCCGGCTTGCTTGAATCCTGATGGAGCAGTGAGCAAGGGACTCAGGTCTGAGTATACCCTGCCACACCTATAGTGGCCAAAAACGATTCAGAAAAGGGGGTGGTGATGAACAGATCCATCACCGTTATTTAGCTCACTGCCCCATCCCAGCTCAGAACCTGGCTATATGCAAATTAGTCTGTCCCTGGCCCAGTGCATCATGGGAACAGGGCAGACCAAACTACCAAGCCAATTCTTCACCAGAAAGGAGACAAGCTACCGGGGACCGGTTTCTGGCATTTCAGCCTCGTCGGCCCGGCTTGCTTGAATCCTGATGGAGCAGTGAGCAAGGGACTCAGGTCTGAGTATACCCTGCCACACCTATAGTGGCCAAAAACGATTCAGAAAAGGGGGTGGTGATGAACAGAGTGTCTGAATTAAGCAGACCACTCTTACCCAGTCCAAAGATCAGGGCTTGATCCATCACCGTTATTTAGCTCACTGCCCCATCCCAGCTCAGAACCTGGCTATATGCAAATTAGTCTGTCCCTGGCCCAGTGCATCATGGGAACAGGGCAGACCAAACTACCAAGCCAATTCTTCACCAGAAAGGAGACAAGCTACCGGGGACCGGTTTCTGGCATTTCAGCCTCGTCGGCCCGGCTTGCTTGAATCCTGATGGAGCAGTGAGCAAGGGACTCATGTCTGAGTATACCCTGCCACACCTATAGTGGCCAAAAACGATTTAGAAAAGGGGGTGGTGATGAACAGAGTGTCTGAATTAAGCAGACCACTCTTACCCAGTCCAAAGATCAGGGCTTGATCCATCACCGTTATTTAGCTCACTGCCCCATCCCAGCTCAGAACCTGGCTATATGCAAATTAGTCTGTCCCTGGCCCAGTGCATCATGGGAACAGGGCAGACCAAACTACCAAGCCAATTCTTCACCAGAAAGGAGACAAGCTACCGGGGACCGGTTTCTGGCATTTCAGCCTCGTCGGCCCGGCTTGCTTGAATCCTGATGGAGCAGTGAGCAAGGGACTCAGGTCTGAGTATACCCTGCCACACCTATAGTGGCCAAAAACGATTCAGAAAAGGGGGTGGTGATGAACAGATCCATCACCGTTATTTAGCTCACTGCCCCATCCCAGCTCAGAACCTGGCTATATGCAAATTAGTCTGTCCCTGGCCCAGTGCATCATGGGAACAGGGCAGACCAAACTACCAAGCCAATTCTTCACCAGAAAGGAGACAAGCTACCGGGGACCGGTTTCTGGCATTTCAGCCTCGTCGGCCCGGCTTGCTTGAATCCTGATGGAGCAGTGAGCAAGGGACTCAGGTCTGAGTATACCCTGCCACACCTATAGTGGCCAAAAACGATTCAGAAAAGGGGGTGGTGATGAACAGAGTGTCTGAATTAAGCAGACCACTCTTACCCAGTCCAAAGATCAGGGCTTGATCCATCACCGTTATTTAGCTCACTGCCCCATCCCAGCTCAGAACCTGGCTATATGCAAATTAGTCTGTCCCTGGCCCAGTGCATCATGGGAACAGGGCAGACCAAACTACCAAGCCAATTCTTCACCAGAAAGGAGACAAGCTACCGGGGACCGGTTTCTGGCATTTCAGCCTCGTCGGCCCGGCTTGCTTGAATCCTGATGGAGCAGTGAGCAAGGGACTCATGTCTGAGTATACCCTGCCACACCTATAGTGGCCAAAAACGATTTAGAAAAGGGGGTGGTGATGAACAGAGTGTCTGAATTAAGCAGACCACTCTTACCCAGTCCAAAGATCAGGGCTTGATCCATCACCGTTATTTAGCTCACTGCCCCATCCCAGCTCAGAACCTGGCTATATGCAAATTAGTCTGTCCCTGGCCCAGTGCATCATGGGAACAGGGCAGACCAAACTACCAAGCCAATTCTTCACCAGAAAGGAGACAAGCTACCGGGGACCGGTTTCTGGCATTTCAGCCTCGTTGGCCCGGCTTGCTTGAATCCTGATGGAGCAGTGAGCAAGGGACTCATGTCTGAGTATACCCTGCCACACCTATAGTGGCCAACAACGATTCAGAAAAGGGGGTGGTGATGAACAGAGTGTCTGAATTAAGCAGACCACTCTTACCCAGTCCAAAGATCAGGGCTTGATCCATCACCGTTATTTAGCTCACTGCCCCATCCCAGCTCAGAACCTGGCTATATGCAAATTAGTCTGTCCCTGGCCCAGTGCATCATGGGAACAGGGCAGACCAAACTACCAAGCCAATTCTTCACCAGAAAGGAGACAAGCTACCGGGGACCGGTTTCTGGCATTTCAGCCTCGTCGGCCCGGCTTGCTTGAATCCTGATGGAGCAGTGAGCAAGGGACTCATGTCTGAGTATAGCCTGCCACACCTATAGTGGCCAAAAACGATTCAGAAAAGGGGGTGGTGATGAACAGAGTGTCTGAATTAAGCAGACCACTCTTACCCAGTCCAAAGATCAGGGCTTGATCCATCACCGTTATTTAGCTCACTGCCCCATCCCAGCTCAGAACCTGGCTATATGCAAATTAGTCTGTCCCTGGCCCAGTGCATCATGGGAACAGAGCAGACCAAACTACCAAGCCAATTCTTCACCAGAAAGGAGACAAGCTACCGGGGACCGGTTTCTGGCATTTCAGCCTCGTCGGCCCGGCTTGCTTGAATCCTGATGGAGCAGTGAGCAAGGGACTCATGTCTGAGTATACCCTGCCACACCTATAGTGGCCAAAAACGATTCAGAAAAGGGGGTGGTGATGAACAGAGTGTCTGAATTAAGCAGACCACTCTTACCCAGTCCAAAGATCAGGGCTTGATCCATCACCGTTATTTAGCTCACTGCCCCATCCCAGCTCAGAACCTGGCTATATGCAAATTAGTCTGTCCCTGGCCCAGTGCATCATGGGAACAGGGCAGACCAAACTACCAAGCCAATTCTTCACCAGAAAGGAGACAAGCTACCGGGGACCGGTTTCTGGCATTTCAGCCTCGTTGGCCCGGCTTGCTTGAATCCTGATGGAGCAGTGAGCAAGGGACTCATGTCTGAGTATACCCTGCCACACCTATAGTGGCCAACAACGATTCAGAAAAGGGGGTGGTGATGAACAGAGTGTCTGAATTAAGCAGACCACTCTTACCCAGTCCAAAGATCAGGGCTTGATCCATCACCGTTATTTAGCTCACTGCCCCATCCCAGCTCAGAACCTGGCTATATGCAAATTAGTCTGTCCCTGGCCCAGTGCATCATGGGAACAGGGCAGACCAAACTACCAAGCCAATTCTTCACCAGAAAGGAGACAAGCTACCGGGGACCGGTTTCTGGCATTTCAGCCTCGTCGGCCCGGCTTGCTTGAATCCTGATGGAGCAGTGAGCAAGGGACTCATGTCTGAGTATAGCCTGCCACACCTATAGTGGCCAAAAACGATTCAGAAAAGGGGGTGGTGATGAACAGAGTGTCTGAATTAAGCAGACCACTCTTACCCAGTCCAAAGATCAGGGCTTGATCCATCACCGTTATTTAGCTCACTGCCCCATCCCAGCTCAGAACCTGGCTATATGCAAATTAGTCTGTCCCTGGCCCAGTGCATCATGGGAACAGAGCAGACCAAACTACCAAGCCAATTCTTCACCAGAAAGGAGACAAGCTACCGGGGACCGGTTTCTGGCATTTCAGCCTCGTCGGCCCGGCTTGCTTGAATCCTGATGGAGCAGTGAGCAAGGGACTCATGTCTGAGTATACCCTGCCACACCTATAGTGGCCAAAAACGATTCAGAAAAGGGGGTGGTGATGAACAGAGTGTCTGAATTAAGCAGACCACTCTTACCCAGTCCAAAGATCAGGGCTTGATCCATCACCGTTATTTAGCTCACTGCCCCATCCCAGCTCAGAACCTGGCTATATGCAAATTAGTCTGTCCCTGGCCCAGTGCATCATGGGAACAGGGAAGACCAAACTACCAAGCCAATTCTTCACCAGAAAGGAGACAAGCTACCGGGGACCGGTTTCTGGCATTTCAGCCTCGTCGGCCCGGCTTGCTTGAATCCTGATGGAGCAGTGAGCAAGGGACTCAGGTCTGAGTATACCCTGCCACACCTATAGTGGCCAAAAACGATTCAGAAAAGGGGGTGGTGATGAACAGAGTGTCTGAATTAAGCAGACCACTCTTACCCAGTCCAAAGATCAGGGCTTGATCCATCACCGTTATTTAGCTCATTGCCCCATCCCAGCTCAGAACCTGGCTATATGCAAATTAGTCTGTCCCTGGCCCAGTGCATCATGGGAACAGGGCAGACCAAACTACCAAGCCAATTCTTCACCAGAAAGGAGACAAGCTACCGGGGACCGGTTTCTGGCATTTCAGCCTCGTCGGCCCGGCTTGCTTGAATCCTGATGGAGCAGTGAGCAAGGGACTCATGTCTGAGTATACCCTGCCACACCTATAGTGGCCAAAAACGATTCAGAAAAGGGGGTGGTGATGAACAGAGTGTCTGAATTAAGCAGACCACTCTTACCCAGTCCAAAGATCAGGGCTTGATCCATCACCGTTATTTAGCTCACTGCCCCATCCCAGCTCAGAACCTGGCTATATGCAAATTAGTCTGTCCCTGGCCCAGTGCATCATGGGAACAGGGCAGACCAATCGCTCTGATTGCTGCTTTCCCGGCCCCATGTGACCACCCGGGGGGTCGGTGACGAAGCCGGCCTGGTGACGAGCGGGGTTCCCGGCTGCCTGGCTGTGCGGTGTTGGCGATCGCTCCTGCCTTGGGGCCCACACTGGCGCCATCATAGATGGCGGCCCGGCTTGCGGTCCGCCGGGGGGCCTAGACATTCCCCCTCTGCTCGGTCCGTGAGTTGACCCACGGGCCCCCTGTGCTCTCGAGGCTTCGAGAGGCTCCCAGACATGGCTGGAGCAGCTTCCGACTGCCCTGCACTGAACGGCGGCGGTCTGGGGCCAGAGGATCGGCCCTGCCTCCGACGCCGGCCACTGTGACTACGCGAGTCCCCTACTTCTTGGCCTACCGCCGGGACTCGCTCCTGTGACTTTGCTGCGGGCCTCTCTTCTCCTGCCCCTGGCTGGCCACCCCCGGTGAGAAACGTCTGCTACCCCCGCTGCTGGGCGAGAGAGCCCCCCCCGGTACCTTCGTTGCTGGTGTGTTGGCCTTGTTGGGGGCTGGGGTGCCGGGGCTGCACCCGGGCCCCCGGGGGACCGCGGGCCGGTGAGGCGCTGGGATCCGTGGTGCTCTCCTGGACAGGCTCCACTCAGATAGAGCATCAGACCCTGTGTGGACGTTCTCCTGCTTCCTGGGGTGCGTGGGGTGGCCACGAGTTCGCACCCGTGAGGGGATCTGCCCGGGCACCGCCATCTATGGACTCTGGACCTGCATCGAAGCCTGCTGCACGGCCTTACTCAGTCGTGGGCGACGCAGTCACACTGTTGCCAGAAGTGGAACTCTGTAGGTCTTGAGAACCGGGGATAACAACGCTGACTATACCTCCCCCTCCCCGATACGTGCGCCCAATCGTGTGTGCGATTCCAAAGGCCATGAACACTGTCCACACTGTTTCACGCCACTGACCCCCTGGTCGGCTTGGAAACTAATCGCGCTGCGAGACCTAGTCGCGCGGTCGGGGACCTTGCACATACCTTGATCGATCAATAGCAACTGACGGAGGAGGACCGACGCGGTCCATACGGCGACGTGGGTGGCTCTGTCGTCCTATTCTCGAGAAGTCCTTGCTCCTGCCACGGGCTCGACCCGGAAGACCGTTGGTGATGAAACGCTACGGGTCCCAAAGACCGGCTCCGCATCCTGGGACCTCACGATGGCGAGTAGCAGGAGTAATCGACCCGCCACCCAGAAACAGATTACCAAATTCTCCTGGGCGTCCAAAGGAGAAAACAAAGACCACCCTCCCGAAGGGGACCAACAAGGTACACCTTCCTCCCCTGCGACGAAATCCCTTACGCTTGAAGACGTGATGGAGGCTACTGCTGGCGTACGTACCCCCTTGGAAACATGCATAGACTCCGTCAACATTGAGGTCACTCTCCTGCGCGCTGACCTCCGCAAAATGGATTCTAAAGTCAAAGATGTAGAGGTGAAAACTACCGCCCTCATTGACGACGTGTCGACTCTTCAATAACAGATGGCCCAGATGCAAAAACAACAGCTCCTCATGGGGGAACTCCTGGATGACTACGAAGGCAGATCGAGATGCCACAACATTTGCATCCTTGGAGTTCCGGAACGAATGGAGGGGCAAGCGGCGGACCTCTTTGTCGAGGACCTGGTCCAACAACACCTTAAACCGAAACGACTCTCCACATACTTCTCCATCGAACGGGCCCATCGCGTCCCTGGAGGCCGCCCGAAGCCGGGGGCTCCCCCGCACCCCATTATAGCAAGGGTCTTCAATTTTCGTGAGCGGGACTCTATCCTCCAGACGGCCCGCACAGGGGACCTCTACACTTGGAAGATGCACACATCACGTTCTTTCCAGACTTCACGGTAAAAGTGCAGGCCCGTAGACGCAGCTTCCTTGAAGTAAAAAAAGCCATGCGGGATAAAGAAATTAAATACTCCATGCTCTTCCCCGCGAAACTTCGTGTGGAAGCAGAAGGCAAGACTTGGTTCTTCGACTCTCCGGAGATGGCCTGGGAATGGCAAGAGGGATGGCGCCAAGCAGGAAAACCGAACAGTGGCCGGGAAGGCTCCGGAACCAGGGATCGTCGCAACCGCCCCCTGGATCGAGATGTGGATGCGCCGGAGGGAGGACCAACTGATCAGTGAGAATGTCCCTGCGGGAGATATGGACGACAACCCCTGCAATGCACACTGCCTCAGACTGCCCCCGGTCTGACTGAAACGGTAACACTGTGGCCAAGTGCATTGCGACTCTTGCTCCTAGACTCTATGAATAGTCCTACTGTTTCCATGAGACGAGAAGCTCATCCAAACCGTATGTTATGTTTCTTTTTCAGCTATACCAGACTATACAGGTTGGCTTCGAAAAGATATTGCCTATTTGTTATAATATGAGGGCCTCTACGGCTCACCAAGTACCCTATTTATGTTCGGGAGAGCGACAGGCACTCTGCCTAGTTGGGGAGTGGATAGTTCTAAGTCCGCGCGCAGGGGGGCAGGGTGGGTTGGGAGGGGGTGGGGAGATGTGAGGGTTTGTTTTTGTTTCTGTTTGTTGTAACTTTTGTTCTTAGCAGGGTCCTTTCTTGCAACAGTCCAGGTTCTATCCCGGCCTTAGTGGTGATGGGGCACACTTTCTCTCCACAACTAGCGACTTCACAGCCCCCGGGGGCCCAGATGCCTGTTGCCCCCGTTACTCACGCTCACTTGAGACAATATATCGTACCGTTTCCACCAAGTGTGTACCTCCACCATGACGTCTACCACTAATTCCCGGTCCCTGTCCAGATCCCTCACCATCATGTCGTGGAATGTGAATGGGCTAGGGCATAAAATAAAACGTGGCATAGTCCTTCAATTCCAAAGACGCCACTCTCCCGACATAGTGCTGTTACAGGCGACACACCTAGTGGGCAATACATGCCATGCACTCCAAAGAGGAGGATAAAGACTGCTGATACACGCGGGTTTCTCGTCTGGATCCTGCGGTGTTGGGATCCTGGCTCGCAAAACCCTGGCACTTACAGACATAAAGACGTTGGTTGACCCTCTGGGCCGCTTTGCATCGGTTGAGACCTCCTGGGAAGGGCGTCCCTATAACCTAATATCCGTATATCTCCCGCCGACTTTGGGCCGGGACTCCCTCCGAGAGTTGGGGATCCGATTGGCGACCCTCTCTATGGGCACGCTTCTCGTAGGGGGCGACTTCAACATGACGATGGACGACCACCTTGACAGGAAACCCACACGCCGCTCACATAAATCCTGCACAGACCTTTCTGAATTTGCCCTTGCCATGGGTTTAGAAGATATATGGAGATCCCATCATCCCACTATCCTCTACTTCACACACCACTCTAACGCACATAATAGCATGTCCCGTATTGATTACTTCTTTTGCCCGACAGCAGACATTGGACTCTTTCACCACCCCAGGGGCCCCATAATCATTAATCCCTAGATCTTGCAAGTCCCATATATCAAAGAGGACTTGATCGGCCAGACAGACTTCTACTTTGCTGAAAATCTGGGTTCAGTCCACTCGGCAGTAACTCTATGGGAGGCTTATCTAGCGGTCATTAAGGGCAGAGCGCTATTGCTCAAAATAGGTTACATCCGGCAACACAATGAGCGGGTCCTGCAGGCCGAATCCGACCTCCTCCAGATGGAGATGGCCCACAATGCGTCCCCTTCAGCGGAGTCGGCTCGCCGGCTCCGTGCGGAGCAACTTAATTATCGGGCTCTAGCCTGCTCACCACGTGTCACCGAATATATGAACACGGTGACCGTGCCGGTAAAATGCTGGCTTGGCTGGAACGTCGTGAACAAGGGGCGAGATGGGTTTCCTCTATCACACGTCCAGATGGATCGGTGACCTCTGACCCGCAGGAGGTTGTGGAGACCTTCGCAGACCACCTAGCGCACATCTATACGACCGGGGCGATTTATACCTTGGAAGAATTTAGGCAACTCCTCGTGGAGATGCAACTACCGACGCTCTCGGAGGCTGACCGAGACATGCTCGACGCTGACATTACTACGGATGAGCTGATGCCGGCGATCTTTTCCATCAAATCAGGTAAAGCCATGGGTCCCAACGGGGTCCCAATTGAATTCCTAAAAGCTATGTCCCCAAGCATTGTCCCCCACCTACAAAAGATGTTCGAGGAGGGACGAGACGTCGGCTCCTTTCCACTTGACCAGCGGCTGGCATCCCTGGTCGTCATTCTTAAAGTAAACAAACCGCCCGACGAATGTAGCTCCTACAGGCCGATATCCTTGATTAGTACAGAGGCCAAGGTTCTGGCGAAATTACTGGCCAACCGCCTCCTTGATATACTTCCCTCTCATCAATCAATCGGGGTTTCTTCCAGGGCGGAACACAGCCCTGAACTTGCGCCGAGTCAACAATGTCCTGAGCAGACAACCCTATATCCAGGAGGACGAGGCCATCTTGTCCTTCGACGCCACGATGGCGTTCGACTCAATAGAGTGGTCCTATCTATTTGAGGTCCTTCTTAGATTTGGCTTCGGGCCTAAATTTGTACAATGGGTACGTCTCTTATATACAGACCTCCTGGGCCAAGTGCGGGTCAATAATCATACGTCCAGAAGATTTAAACTCCACAGAGGGACCCGTCAGGGATGCCCCCCTGTCGCCGCTGTTTTTTGCTTTGACCCTGGAGCCTCTGGCCCAGTGGATCCGCACTGACGCCTCCATCATAGGCCTCCGCTGGAATAACGAATTGACCGACAAGATTTCCCTCTATGCAGATGATATCCTAGTTCTTCTATTAATAGCCTGTTCCACGTCTTGGCTAACTTCGGGAAGTACTCAGGCTACTCGATCAATTGGGCTAAATCGGCGCTATATATGCTACATGGCCCCCCCCTGGTTGCCCCGCGGATTCTCTATACCGGTGACTCGCGAGGGCTTCAAGTATTTAGGCATTTTCATCACTTCGGATCCCATCCTCTTTCGTGATCGGAACCTACTCGCCCCATTGCGTAGACTACACACCGACATAACTCACTGGTAATCCCTACCACTTTCCCTCGCAGGCAGAGCAGCCCTGTTCAAGATGTTGGCACTCCCGCGCTTCCTCTATGCCCTCCAAAACTGCCCCTTTCCGGTTCCTGACTCCTACTTCAGATCTGTGGAGAGCGATCTCTGCCTTCTCCTGTGGGATGGAAGAGCTGCTCGTATTGCCCTACAAAAACTGACAATGAGTTGGTATGATGGAGGCATTGCACTCCCCAACCTGCGCCTCTATTACTGGTCATCGCAACTGGTGGCTACTAACCATTGGATACACGGCTCACCCAATGACCCAGCCTTCCACCTTGACAGGTACCAGACTGGACGGGCGGGATATTTCGGGGCCCTCTACAGTAAGCCCAAAAAAACAGATACATTGGCCCCATGGCGCACACAGTCGCAATTTGGCATCAAGCCATGGCTCGCCTGGGATGGTCGAACAGACTCACTAAAGCCACCCCGTTGTGGACATCTCAACAACTTGGCTCCCTCTGCTTCCAGCTAGGTTTCGACAAATGGGACGCAATAGGCATCTCAACAATAGGTGACCTGATACACAAGGGCATGCGCTTCACCTTTGCAGAATTACAAACCAAATACAAACTCACCTAAACTGAGGCCTTTCGCTATCTCCAGATCAAACATGCCCTCCTCTCCGCCATCCCTGATCTTTCCTCCTTGCCTGAGTCCTCCCCCTGGAAGATAGACTACTCTCAGAACCCCTCCGGACAAAGGCCGTTTTCCTCACATACCGTAAGCTCTGCAATAACCTCCCAAATACATTTCAACCCCTACGAGATAAATGGCAGACAGACTTGGGCGACCTGGAGGAGGATGAATGGCAGGCGGCCTTGATGTCCCCCAGAGAGATGCCAATTAATCACTGCCTCAGGCTAATCCAACTGAAGATCCTGCACAGAATCTATATGCCTGCAACTCTGCTAGCTACAATTGGGAGAAGGGAGGACGATAGATGCCTGAGGGGTTGCGGACAGACTGGCACCTTCTACCATATATTATGGGAATGTCCGGAGATACTGCGCTTTTGGGGGGTGGTTGTCCGAAAAATGAGAGACTCACTGGGAAAACTCATTTCTCTGTCGCCAAGGGAAACTGTTCTCAATATCTGGAGTGCTACGGACCTGAGCGAACTAGAGTCACAATGGGCTGCTTTGGGTTTCCTCATTGCTAAACGTTCAATTACGATGAAGTGGGGGGCGGCTGATAGACCTTTGGTGGCGGATTGGTTGACTGAACTAGACAGATGCATGTTGGCCGAAAAAACTGTTTACAAACTTCGTGGCTGCCCTGCGAAGTGGGACAAGAAATGGGGCCACTGGAACATTTACCGGGGTGAACTTTGTGAATCCCCCATGGTGGAGCTGGCCATGAACCGGACTAGACTATTGAACTGACCTGTACAATGTTTTCTTAGTGCAATGTACCTTGATTTTGCTTGACCATGTCGACTGTACACAGATTTTGACTCTGCAATGATTTCAATAAAAATGTATGTTAAAAAAAAAATGATAATGCAGCATATTACTCTTAAAATTCACTTGAATGTGGTTTTTGAATTATCGATGTCCAAAAAAGGAAATGCTAATGAAACATTTATGCAGAATATAAGCATTTAGAGAGCTTGTAAACCAGCTTTAGGGGGAAAAAAACACTGTAACTGTCTGCGTTCTGATTTTTAAGGCAAACAACTGCATATGGAAAGACAATGACATGAAAAGTGCTAAACGATAATGTAGCATCAATTCAATGAACTGCAGATTCACTGTTCACTTTACTGTTGATTTTCTTGTGTAGGAATGTGAATAAAATAGGGATGTATTTTGAGGAAACAAAAAAGACTACTGGGCCTGTAGATGTGCATAACAAACATATCAATTATTGTTTTAACTAGTACTGTTGAGATAGAGTGACATACCCCTCCTTAATTAGACTATACTATAAAATAAACAAGCACTGACAATGCCAATTTCCCTGGCTTGTAACTAAAAGTGGAGGTCTTGCTGGCCCCAAAGAACCCTCTGCAGCCAAGGGGACTTCATCCCCCAGCCACAAGTGTGCCAGTAGGCATGTTTGCAGAGTCTGGAGTGGGAATAGTAAATGTTATCCCTCCAAAGTCCATCACTTTCTCTACTGTTGCACAGTCTGTAGTGGGAACAGTAAATCTTACCCCTATGAAGTCCAATGGTTTCCCTATGGCTGAACAGACTGGAGTGGGAATAGTAAATGTAATCCCTCGGTATTCCAATGTTTTCCCTACAGTTACTCGATTACCTTCTCACCCTATACCCCTACAAACCTAGCAGCCCAAACCTAAAATATAACAACAAAATATAATTATTACACAATTTGCATAATTAATAATCCATTCAATTATTGATGAGTAATTCATAGTTACTTGTTAAATAATTATTACGTAATTAACATCCCACCATATACCCTACAATCCTAGCAACACACTACAACACTATAAATCAATATTAGCAATTACATAAAAATGTATTGATCCCTTAAAATGACAAACTATATTTAAAAATATGATTACCAATTATACCAACCCTAATGAAACATAAAAATTAATATATGAACTAAAACACATTAAGATAAATAATAAAAATAAGGGGCCCGATTCACAAAAGTAATCTGAGACAAAATCCTAATTTTACAGAAGTCATTTAGGAGTACTAAAGTTAGGATTTTGTCTCTGTTAAACTTAAGTTTTGGTCTCAAGTTAAACTTAAGACAAACTTAAGTTTAACTGAGACAAAATCCTAGTCGTAAAGTTAGGATTCTGTCTCAGTTAAACGTACGTTTAGACTTGCAAGATTGCTGCATTGCACAAAGAGATTTCCTGCCTTAAACATCATGCTGAAGAGCTTGAAAATAGAAACAGGTGCAATGATCTTTGTATATATGGTCTTTCTGAAGATGATTAGGACAAATATCTGGCTTCTTTTTTCACTACGTGCTTATCACATATTTTTACCGTTTCCACTTGGCCCAAACTCAACATACAATATACTCACAAACTTTATTATATTGGCTCTACTTCAACTAAATCTAGGGAAATTATCATTCTTTTCTTGGAATATATGGGCCTTCATAAAACTCCACAAGCTACCAAATATATGAAGCAAATTGTTTGGTCTGGTCATAAGTTATTTTTTACACAAGATGCTTCCAGGTCTACTGCTGAATTTTATTCTCTTCAGTCAACTTTGAGGAGCAGGGGAGCTTGTTTTGGTCTGCTTCATCCCCTTGCTTCCAAGGTTACATATAAGGATTCTTTATTTTAACCATTACAGATCCGGTGAAATATAAGAAATTTCTTCAGAACAACTTATCTACTTTCATGGAGATTGATGGTCCTTCTTGCGGTTGAATTATTTATATTCCATCTCTTTTTCTTCCACATGCCATGTATTTGTTATATCTGGTGCTATTTCTTCACACCCTGTAATATATCTCTATATTGCTTCCTCACCTGTTTTTCATTACAGGTTGCAAATTACTTTACTGTCAACATCCTCTTTTCCATGGTAGTATGCCACGCGTAGCTCCTTGAGTCTGTCCACATGATGTGTTGTCATCACTCCCAGTCTTGTTTATCACCCCAAACAGGTACGATCTCAGTCGCCATGTTTATGGCTTGTACTATCTGCTTTTTTTCCTCTTTTAATATTGCCTCTCCTTGTTTCTCCCCTGTCTGTTGCTTGTTTTTTCATTTCCTTTCTTAACTATCTCCGTATATCTAAGTATTTATTTTGGATCCGCTTTTTGTCTTGACCTGTTTCAAATTGTCAAATTGTCATAATTCAGAGTTTTTATCTGGAATGTTAATGGTTTGACAAATCCTATACAATGACAGAGAATTCTCTCTCATCTAGTGAAATGTACTCCAGATATAGTGCTTCCACAAGAAACCCATCTTGTTGATTTGGAAGCATGCAAACTAAAGAGGTCCTAGGTGGGTACTGTGCGAGTATTCCCCAGTACAACCAAGAAAAATTGTGCTATTGTTCTTTGTAATAAGCATATAGATGTGTCTGTTATTTCAGAAGAAACTGATAATCACGGTATATGGATTGTTACTAAGCTCATTGTTAACAAAATTCCTTCAACTATTTTTAAGATCTGTGGCCCCACAAATAATGATTTTTTATTTATGCTGGATATTGATAACAGAAGTCTTCAATATAATGGTGAATACTTTTCTTTAGCTGGTGATTATAATCAAATCACTAACCCTTTTTTAGATAGACAATCCCCAGTCAAGCTCATCCCTCATAAAATGCACAGACAACTTTATTCTTTCATCTCCCACGGGTCATTACTAAACTCCTGGCGATTGTGTAGCCCAACAGCTTGTGAGTACACCTTGTTCCCCACCACATACCTCCCTGACCAAACTAGACCATTTATTCCTTAGTAAACATCATTCTCAGCATTTTCTTAAAGAAAAAAATTGCACCAACTGTAATTTTAGATCACACCCCCATGATAGCCGACATTGATTTGTTACTACTCCACCTGCTACCTCATAGATGGCAATTTAATAATACCTTACTGACAGACCCCCACTTCTCTTCCTCCTTTCTTGCATTCGCCTCTGACTTTTTTTCTATTCATAACAACCCTCTCCTCTCTCCACAATTTACATAGGCCACCTTCAAGGATACCACTTGTGGTTTCATTATAGATTAGGTTTCTAACAAAAAGAAATCCTTACATATGCAACACACTCAATTTCGTGCTACAATTAAACAACTGGGACATCAGTATTACTCATGCAAGTCACCTAATGTATTGCATGATTTGGTTACAGCGAAATCTCACTTTAATAACATTTCCATTGATGACAACTCCACATAGTCATTGATAAAGGAAAACATGTTGTTCCCCCAAGTAGTAATACACTTGATTTTCTGCTGATGTTGATTATTACTAATATAAATGCTACTGTCAACTGGTGAGGCTAATCAACATGTCTCACCCTGTGAAAAGTCACCAGCATTCTATGTGTCTTGTGCAAATAAAAAAGCCTTATACATTTGCATCTTGGACTTATAAAGGTATGGAATTGGTCCTGCTATGGAATGCATTGTATTTTAACCCCTTCCATGCTGGCCCGTTTCCGCCGCTGTGCGGTAAACAAACAAACAGGGCGGGGCCGTGACGAACCCCAGCCGTCATCAGCACACGAGCGCCGCGGAGCGTGACGGCTGGGGTTCGTCACCAGCATGGAAGGGGTTAGTGAAATGCTCATTATTATGGTGAACATAATAATTCGGATAAACTTCTTGCTAATTATCTCAAAATATGAAAAGATTGTGCTAAAGTAGATCTTCACCTCTTAAAGAAAGTCAAGACTTCTGGGCATGATGGTTGCACTGTATAATGTTATTCTCACTTTGCCCGTAAGCTATTACCCAAATTGTTACACTTACTATTTTCCTTTTCCTTTAACATGTCCAAAGGCACATTTTTCGAAGCAGTAATCAGCCTTATATCGAAAAAAGGTAAAACTCTTATCTTATGTAAAAATGATCGCCCTATTTCCTTAGTTTATGTGTACTATAAAATCTTTGCGAAACTTCTTGATTTGCAGTTAGAATCTTTTATACCCAAATTGATTGGTCAAGAGCAGGCTGGTTTTATTAAAGGGATCATGGGCTCTGACAATACAAGGCTATTTGTTAATGTCTTAACTCAAGCCTCTACCCGTAGGTTCCATCTTGCTGTCATCACTGTTGATGCAGAAAAAGCCTTTTATAGACCTAACTGGTCTTTTATGCTTAAGATTTTACAATGGTACCGTTTAGGACATAAAATTCTTTCCCACATATATACCCTGTTGATTCTCCAAAGCGTCTGTTGCGGTGGTGAATGGTTTAACTTCATACTTCACACTTCAAAGAGGCATATCACAAGGATGTCCCCTATCCCCTCCCTCATTTATTCTGGCATTGAAACCATTTAATTTAAAAGTTGGACAAAACTTGCTGATCTGCGGTTTCCAATGTGAGTCACACCATTTAAAACTAGTTGCATTTGCTGATGATAGTCTCTTTTTCATCTCTAATCCTGAAGCCTCTTTACCAGTTTATTCTCAAGATATTTCTTCTTTCTAAAACATCTCCCAGAATAAAGTGAATTTTAATAAAACTGAAATTCAACCACTGAGTTAATTATGTACTAAACAACTATATAATACTTCCGGCTTTGCCTGGGCCCATATTAAAATTAAATATTTAAGACTATGCCTTACCTATGCTTTCTCTTCTTCCATTTCCCTTTATCTTACTGACCTTCTTTGTAAAACTGACTTCCTTCTTTTTCAAATGAAGCCTTCTTATCTTATCTTCGTGGGGTCATTCAGTTTCCATTAACATGATGACTGCCTAAACAATCTTTATACTTTTAGTATACCATTTGCCTAAAACATATTTAAGGAAAATTAATTCACCTTTATACGAGATGGAATAAAAAAATCTTGGATCTCTCTATTTAAACTCAGACGCCATAAACGTATTGGAGTGGTGAACTTTACTGACTTCCAGCGTATCATAAGGATTTTTATCTTTGTTAAGCTTCTTTTGGCTACTTCACATCTCTTTCCCTTTCTCACCATGTTGTTTATCTATAGATCAATCTTTTATTTATCTTTTTTCTTTTCAGGAATATCTTGCCCAATCCTCCCTCCCTCCCTATTTATCACCTCCAATTTTCTGACACTGGTTTCAGGTGCTCCCTTTCGGCTCTCCTAGCACTTCATTGCATTTGTCCAGTTTCCATTCCATTTACTTTTGCCTCTCTTTTTCTAAGCAACCTCCAGGATGAGTGGCAGTCTGATTTTTCCAATAATAAATTGCTGGACCTTTTACTTGCCATTGGTTTTCAAAAGATTACCATTAACTGGAAATGCACAGCTAAATTCTCTTACAAAAACTGGTTACGTGTTGTGCAGAGCACATCCTTTTATTTCATACAAGTGATTTACTATGGTTACTTCTCACTACTTTTTTTAACACTACTAGTACCTGCTCCAGCTTCTCTCAACCTTCACCATATCAGACTTTCAAACCTTCCTATCGTTATTGAATTCTCTGTTTAACAACCTTTCATGTGTTCATTTCTTTTATATCTACCTAATAATGCTAATCTTTTTAAAATGTGGTTCAAGTAAGTTCATTCCCTTCTCCTCCTGTCCCTTTATCCTTCTCTCCCTTCTATTACCTAGAAGATTCACCATACCATTAGAATAACTTATGTTATACCTTTAATTAATTGCACTTTATACATTGTATTCCTTTTTATTGTTATATTAGCATAATGTTCATCATATTGATATTGTCATGCTGTTCCAATTATTGTTTTCCCTTCTTCATTGTTATGATGTTCCTTTTCTTCTTTTAATAAACCTTTTAAAAGTGCAAATTCCACAGCAATGAACTGTTAGTACTGCTAATATCGTTATTTCTAAAAAGAAATTATTATAGAAAAACAAATGTAAAAAACCAAAGCCATAATTTTCAAATACATCTATAACACAGCTGAAATATTTAGACTAATTGCTCTTCAACTGAATAACTATGGAAGATTTGTTCACATATACAGGTGCACTTTTACACAATGGTCTAAGAAAAAATTAAACTGGTTTCATTGACGAAAACCATTGTTCACTTTTGATAGGTTAGTCTGAGCAGCAAACATATGTGAAGTGGTGTGTGTGCAACATTACAGTTAGCAAATAAAGGTATTAATGGAACATGTGCAGGAAATAGTACAAGGCGAAAAGGCATTCCAAAGGTTGAGCCTTTGGCGTAATTGGTCCTCCTGCCTAGGTCCAGTCCTCTGGAGCTTGAAGATTTTGAGTATATCCTGCAAATAAGGCCCCATAAAACAAATTCTTTTAGGCAAAACTGACTTCTTTAAGGGATTTTCAAGCTTGCTTCTTCTAAATGTCATTGGGTGTCCCAGATCTCCTGAAGTCAGTTACAGGTGGCATTCTCCAAGCACCAGAACCTCACCATAGTTGTTACCACAGCAGACAGGCAGCTGGCTCTGTATGAGTACTACCAAATAACCCCTGAATCTGGTCAGGAAAGTGGTGTTCCATATTTTGGTTGACAGGTCGTAGATCAGAATGAAAAACCTCCCCTAGTGTTCATCAGCAGGCAGTCAGGATTTCTAGTCCCACCATAGGCAGGAATGTCTTCCTCTTTCATCTTCCAGGCTATTCCAAAGTGCCAATGGCTAAATCATAATGTTTTCAAGGAGGTCCAGCATTACATTGGTAGGTGACCCTAATTCAATCCCTAAGGATTCTGACTAGATACACACTTTTACTACACTTTGTTGTCAGTACAAGCATTCATCTCACCTTTCTTAGTAAATGAAAATGCAATAAGGGCATTATTACAAGCCCCTCATGAGCTTCCAGGGCCTAATAATCCGTTGAGGGATAATGCTTATGCTACTACACTTTTAATGCGAGCTGGAAGGAAGTGCGGAGCAAAGGTTGGGTAGAATTATTTCCCCAGTTCCCACCATCCTTCCCCTTCACCACACTCCTCCAATAACAATCACCATTGCCAATAACCCCGCTCCTAGTTTACACCTACATTAACCACGCATGATTTAGACCCCACACTGGGAATAACACAAGCATTGCTGTGAGCTCCTGTGCCCTACAAATCCGAGCCAACCGAGCAACACAAGCACTCCAACAAATGCTCACTATGGCACATGCTCCCCACTTATTGGCCTCATTCGATTAATCATCACATGCTCTTTCTCATGCACTAATGATGTATGTATGGCAAGTATTACTAGTGAAATGTCAACCTATATCATGTTTCTGTATGTTTTCCAAAAACCAGGAATAAGATTTAAACAAAAAAATAAGGGCCTTATTATGAGTTTGGCAGTCCGTGGTCTGCCGTACTGGTGGTCGTGATCTGACCTCCGTCATCTTGGCAGTCGAACTGCCATATTGCGAGCTAGTCTTTTTTGCCTTTGCAAAGACCATGGCTGAACTGCTGACACCATGAGCACACCACTGGGCTCGTGGTTGGGGGAAAGCAGCTGTCATAGCGCGGTACAGAGGGGCTACACTGTCACCTGTATTAAGAGTTGACTTTTCCACGAGCTGCCCACGGCGGTTGTACCATCATTTAAAGGTCGGCGGAAACAAAGGATTTGGGGTGCATACTCACCTCTTTCCTTTTCTTTCCAGACAGTTGATGTGGATCCCTTTATTTAGGTCCCTCCTTCACAGCAGCATCTTCACTCCGAGGAATAGGACTCTGTCTGCAGCGATTTACTGGTAGGTAATTTTTTCACCATACACCTATTGACATGACTGCCCACATATGGATCAGACTCCCGCAATGGGTAGGTGGTATTTACCCATATGTATCATGCATATGTGTACATTTGGCAGATATGTAGTCGAAATACTCACACATACTTTGATACATATTGAAAACTACTCACCGCCATCGTAAGACTGTGCAGCAACACTGCGGCTATCGAGGTAAACTCATTTTACAGCAGCTGGAATATCTGTTGTGTCCTGGCGGCTGCGGTCTTTGGGCGGTCGGACTGCAAAACTTGTCATAAGGCCCTAAGCCTGTATTCAGTTTTGATGTTTGCAGCACTTGCTTCACTTCATTTTCCACCCAGGTCTGCCCTCTGTTGTTCAAGCATATTCCAACACCTTATGCTGGCACTATTGTAGGGTGTCCAACAGAGCGGTGGAGACACAGATTTTGATATATCTGCAAGAAACTAATAGATTTAGACTCATGTTTCTCACATATGATATATAAAGTTGTAATATGTTGTGTAAACCATTAAAGTAAAAGTGAAAGAAAAGAAGCACTCCTTCACAACCCTTTTCACTAAATGTACCACCTGCATCAAAGCAGTGAGTTGTGCCTGTGTTTGAAGTGGTTTGCAACGTCAGTGAAATTGACAAATGCAAAACAATATGCTTTTCATTAAAATATAATTTATTCTGTAGCAGAATTTATTCCATGCCTTTACAAGTCTAATAGACAAATGTATTTGACTTTGTCGTTTGCACAAGACACATAATTTAGTCTCATGTACTTATATTTCCACATGAAAAAGGGAGGTATGAATCAGAAAATTCGGCAATACAAGTAAAGTTTTAAGGCTTCATCACAAAATTAAGGCATTTTCAAAGTCTGTTGCAACAGCATCTTCCAAGGAAGTCTTTGGCTGCGGCCCAAATAGTGAGTTGACCTGTGCCAAGATGGCTATGAGCCAGAAGAGATAACAGCAAGCGGCACACGTTACTAATATTGTATTGATGACTCCCCGGTTAGGACCCTTGGGGATGAACCAGGGTACCACGGCACCCACAACTCCCAAGAAGACCCTCATGACTGCCGGGCGTCCGCAGACATTTTTCCAGGTGGGGGGGGGGGGCAAAATGTTAACGTCATCACCATCCTCTGACATGATGTGTGCCAGGTGGGGCACAAGAAACACTGGGGCGCAGAACTGGGATAGACTCAATTAAATGCCAGGAATCCAGGACATGTGACTGACCCTGCTACAGGCCAACAAACACCACCTGTAGGGAAAACTCTAAACTTTCTGACAAGGTGCTTTATCTCTGTCTGCTAGGTGTGCAGACTTCCGGGTCCTCCATCCAACACCAATCAAGGCTGTCTTCAGCACGATTCGATTTTTATCAGAATACTTTAAAACAGCCTATGATTAAAGCACCGGGTTAAATATACTGTATGCACAGTGTATGTTAGTGATTATTTGTAGCACACATATTTACCAATATTGGCTTCTTGGTGCTAGAATTCATAATAACTTTTATCCAAAGTTAAAGCACAACGTCAAAGTTAGTAATAAATAATGCATCAATCACACACGCTAGTGATTTGCCAATGGGTGCTCCCTTTACTAGAATTCCCCGGGCATTGCTAAATTTGACACACATTCAATTAATTTAAACAAAATGAATTGTATAGGTCCACATGTTAGCTATATTTTTTAAAAGAAACTTATAGTCCCTCTGTAAATGTAGGTGTACTTATATAGCGCAAACCTGTCACCCAAAGGGCATCCTGGCGCTTGCTTAGGGAACCTGTCCTGGTATTCCCCTGTGAGAAACCCCGGCAGGGTGTCCACAAGGTGAAAGCCAGGCATCCCGCCGCGAGGGGCCGTAGTGGAGATTAAGCAAGCTATTGCCCAGAGTTGCAGAGTGTGACCCCGTGATTCGAGTAGGCACCGGAGCAAGAATTGTCGAGTCCGTGGAATTTTTGAGCCTGAGACCCGCCAAGGCGGGGAATCGAACCCTGGTCCACGGTCGATCTCAGCTTCTGGGTCTGCCGCCTCTAACCACTGAGCCACGCTTCTCCTCTACGTGTGGTCAATGTCAAACTGACAACGTGCCCACGTTTAGGGATACAATAATGGCCAGCTCCCTTATGCGGAAGTCCAGCACCGTAAATGTGTGGCACATGCGGCGCCCGCAGCGGCGGCACATCACAGGTCCAGGGATGCTGAGTCTTATACAGTGGTCGAAGTGGGGGAAAAAAGTAGGGGAACAGTGGGTGGGGAATCAAAGACGGGAATAACCCAAGGATTTGATCTGTGGGTGGAGCCAGAGGTGTGGCCAGAAAGCGCAGACATCCCAATTTTTAGTATTTGTTTGGCATTTCACTGCCCAGTTTAATCAACCAATGATTATTTGAGGTTATAATGAGTAACTGACATTAAAATATATTCACAAAGTGGGATATGCTTCTAATCACAGAATGTACAAAATACGATAAAATGTGGAAACACAAGCCATTTGTCTCCGAGCCATGGAGTTTCTGTCATCAGCACTACTCCCTTTTTCCACAACAGCAGTTGAAACATGAATAGCAAAATATCCTAGTTTGCAAATTTTTTCTCTAAAATTATGGATCTGCCATATTTGACTCATAATGCAAGATCTGCTGCATGATCTGAACATTTAAACTAATAAATTGTTTGTAGCTCAAGCATACCAAAAGTTAATATAAAATGTGACTTGTGGTGCTGCAGAGTGGATGGCCTATTGTAAAGGTTGACTGGTCACTGCTGCGTTTGTATGTTACACTGGTACTAATAAGGCAAAATCTTTCCAGAGACTTTTAGCATGTGTACACACGTCAAAATAATAAAATATCTGAAAATATACTTAATTACGCTGCAGCCTTTTTTTATGCATAATTTAGTCAACACTACGGCATAATGTTGTCACCCTTTGCTGCATAATTAATTCCAGTGGCCCCACAGCAGGCAGCACATGTTAAAAGTGCTTGTGAATGAAGCCGGGTGACTGTAAGTTTGCGAACTTAGGGGCTCATTAGGATCGCAGATTTCCCGCATCCTCCGGGCCAGCGGAAGTCACCGCCGGCCCGGAGGATGCGGGAAAACCGCCGCGGATGCTTTAAAGACCCACCGCCAAATTAGGATGGCTGGTGGGTCTTTGAATCTGTCCGCTGCTTTTCCGCCGCGGTCGCCTTCCGACTGCGGCGGAAAAGCATTATCATGGCTGGCGTTGTCTATCAGACACCGCCAGCCATATTATGATGGAGTAAAAAGTATGCTTTTCCACAGCGGCTTTTCTGCCGTGGAAAAGCATACGGACCTTCACTTCGGGGGCCCGTTGCGGGCCCCCTGGGTGAAGGGGGGGTGGGGGGTGCACATGGGGGGTACCTATGGTACCCCCCTGCATTTGCGTGAACAAAGCGGCAGGCACCACGCGGTGCCTGCCACTTTGTGCACGCAAATGCCGTGCATGCATTTTTAACATTGCGGAGGGTGCAGCTTGAAGCTGCACCCGCCGCAATGTTAAAAATAGAGGATGTGACTGCCACCCTGGCGGTCACATCCTAATCTGTATGGAGGGACCGCCGCTGCCCCTGCGGACGGTTCCTCCTACTCTATGGTGGCGGACAGACTCAGGTCCGTCCGCCATCATAATCAGTCCCTTAGTTTGGTGTGCGTGCAAATCGTGCATTGCCAATCCCTGGTGAGTTGCAGCTACTACTACTGAAACAAGACCAATGGAGGTACCTATGGATGAGGCAGACTGGCCTCAAGGGCAGGGCCAGCCATAGCACTGGTGGTGTCCTGTGCATTAACGTTTGTTAGTGCCCCCCAAAGACCACCTCTGCCATGGATTCCCTCACTACCACCCTTTAACTGTGCCCCCCCAAGTTTCCATAACCACTCTCTCTCAGTTGCCTTTAATTTGATTTACAGCGCCACTCATACCATTGTAGGGTGTCAGAGCACTTTACATCACACACATTACACAGAGACAATCAATATGTATGTAAATCACTGTATAGAAAATGTAACATAAGACTAAGGATTACAAGGTGTAGGAGTCATATGACAACCATACTAGTATCCCATATAGTTTTATAGTGATTGGTCTGGAGAAACACAATACCCGGAATTTAAAACGTAATACCATGGTTGGGGGTTCTACTTAATAATCAGAATTGATTTCTGTCAAAAAGAACACTTTTTGGGACATTAGGATAATCAAAGACTGGGGTGGGGGGGGACATAACGCTCTAATGTATACCTTGCAGTCTGTATGCAGCTCTTAGATGACAGTTAATAGCTCACTGTTCTAAGTTAGGATTTTAACTTATAAACTGCAAGTAACAAAAGGATCTCTCTGACAAAAGCAGTAGCCCACTGACCTATTTACATTATGTGCACTTTGCGATCTGCATGGCGCATGTTCTTTGCAGCCGGTACATTAACCCTCTGAGCTACCTTTCCATGAGTCAAAACTTCCACTAGACAAAATTCTGATCTCTCTCTAGGAAGAACATTTATCACCAGAGTCATCATGACATTTTTATTGTTGCCGAAAATTGCTGGAGGCCAGGAAGGAGGCAGCAAGCGTTTTTAAAACCATAATATACTTGCACACATGATGCCTCAACCTAAAGTCAGCACCCGGTGCGGTCACACTGGTTGCACCGCCCTAGAGCTGGCCCTTCTCAAGGGTCCTGTGACCTCAGTGACTGTTGTTCTAGGGTGTGCTGCTTCAAAGGCCTTCCCGCAAGACTGGAGGTGAACTTCAGTATGGATAGTGGTGGACAAGTCTTGAAGGTTAACCTACACTTGTCATGCTAGGGTCCACCTGCTGGTGCGAAGACACCAGGACTTCTAAGGTGTTGTGAAGCCTTCTAAGATCTAGCATGTGATTGTGCTCTCGCAGGAGAGTGGTCTGGTGGACTGGTTATTAAGGCTGAACCTGGTTCCCAGTTCTAAATTCAGCAGCTCTGACCATAGTGACACATCCTCTCCCCCACTGAACACCATACTGCCCCACTGAGAAAAAGTCCCACTGTCTTCAACTACAACCCAATTGTGACCCGCTATAAACACCTGGATGCAGCTCAATTTAAATTACGCACTAGACAAGAGCAATATGCGGCCTACAAAAAAAAAGTAACAACATCCTGGAAAAAGCAAACACTTATAGGAAATGCAAAATTTAGCAAACCATGGGAAATGTAAGCAGGAACAACATGGTTACCTTAATGCTTTTGCACTCACTATTTCGAAATCAGTGAGTGCTTTTGCCTGAAAAGTTAAGGACACGACTACAGGGCCCTGAATGGACCCATTTCAATGGCCATTGCTTATATCCTTACAAAACGTAAGCAGTATAGTAAAAAGACCACATCCCTGGACGCAGACCCGCAGCACACATTTTGTTTTCCAATCCACACATTGCAGTACCTCCAGGATTGGTGCACTAGTTCCAAGTCCAGGGAAAACAAAGACAAGAAAACAAAAATAGCGCTTCACTGGCAAACTCTGTAAAAGTGGCGCTAATGTGTTTCAGTGTGAATAAAATCAGTTTGGCCAGTTTGCTACCACTCTGTCTTACATTTTTTAGTTATGTATCTATTTTTCATATGTTTAGCCTTTTATTCCCAATACTGCACTTTGGAATTAAAATTTCAGAAAAATATGACATTTCCATCAAAAGCGTCTTTCTTTTTTAGATCCATACAGGGAAGCAAATAAAAGAAAGGAGAGGAAAGAGAGTGAGAACCCCGTCCTGAAGTCACGGTTTTCATGGGCGTCCGCAGGGAGGGCAAGGAGGGTCGCTCCAGGGGGGGCAAGCGCCCCTCCTTGCCCCCCCCCTGCGGACGCCAATGAGCCCCGTGTACGCCATGTCTGCAGCTTAGCAAACACGTAGGATGCTGGCGACTTTTCACAAGGTGAGATGTTGCTTAGACTCATCAGATGACAGTAGCATTTAAGTCAGTAATAATGAAGAAAAGAACATCAGTAAAAATGAAGTGTATTTTAACTGAGGGGAATAACATATTTTCCGTCTTCGGTAAATATGTGGAGGTGTCATCATCGTTTAAAAAAGTAAATCTATACTACAAAGTGCATTTCATGTGCAAAGTGAGAGAATGTATAGATTCAGACAGGGACACGGTTTGTGACAGCACATACTATTTGAATCGGTCACAAACTAACGTGCGAATTTCAAAGAAAAACACAAAATGTCACTCAGAAACCTAGCTACACAGTTGCCTTTCTCAAAACCTAGACAACAACCCACAACCCTCCTGGCAGCCTTTGATCAGAAAATTGAGGATGAACAAGCTCAGGACAAAGATGGCTGTAATAAAGTGCTATTGCAGGCTTACCTGCTGAGAAATGAATTGCCAGCCACAGCACCAGGAAAACAAGCACACGGAGAGAGAAGGAAACCAATGTGCCACATGCTGATCTAAAGCGCATTTCAGGGCACAAAAACTTCCAGAGCATCAACAATGACTCTGCCCCCACGGGGAGGCATATCAAGCCTCGTGTCTGCTGGCTCAATTAATGCTCCCAAGCCCTCAAACAACTGAGTGCTACAAAAAGCTGCGAAACCGCAGTACCAGTGAAATCTATTCCGAAATAAAATGAACATAAAGTTTGCTGCTTTTTTTTAAGCCTGCACAACTTAAAACGGTTCTGTTACAGTAACCCGCTTTGTTGGCAAACCAAAAAGAAGTTTAGCATTATTTTTTTTATTTCTACAGCGATGAGGATTCTGCACAAGGCATTTAATGTAGGCTCTGCGTAGTTCAATGGATGTTCGTTTTGGGGCATTACAATGGAGGAATAACTTGTACCACAAGCCTTTTATCAAGTTGTTTCAAAAATCAAATCAGGCTAGTAGATATTTTCTGATAGCTTAATTGAACAATGGCTGCCTGACCTGTCTAGTCATCTAACCCATGGAAGCTGTCTCTAACCTCCTGTGGTCAGCTGTGACTTGTTAGTATTTACAATTTTAAGTGGAACAGGTGAATGACTTGTGGGCTGTCTAGAGTGGGACAGAAACATTGGGAAATAGAAAATAATGTGGCAAAGGAGATAAAAGAAATCAGATCTTAGTCAAGGTTTATATAGTTGGACTTCAAGCGTCACGAAAGATTGAAAGGGGGAGACTGAGGGACAGATGTGGCTCTTGTCAGTAAGAAACGTTTCGTATTAAGGAAATAATTATTTTGGCACAAATGTGCTAATTTTTATGCACTGTAGAAACAAAATATGCTGCCAAGATTGGCCTGCTGCTTGGTATCATCCCTTGCAATGATGCACAAGTAGCTTGCCTTACACCTTGGCGCAGAGGAGACTTTGTGCTGCCTAGTGTGATATTTGTACAGGGACATACCCTTCCAGTACACAATCTTATGCTTAAAGGGTCCGATGGATGCACTGGGTGGGTGATGTGCAGTGCAGAACATATGCAATGTGTTGGTTTCTGGGGGAAATCAATGCATTTCCCCTTCTTGCACCTGCTTCCACTAGGTGTTTACTTTTTGAAGCAAAGTTACTTTTTGAGGCTTTATGTCAAAAATATATGGGTGTTTGTGCTGGTCCAATCCCAATAACGTCCTCTAGACAGAAAGTAGTAAAAAAGTGGATTTGGCACTATGAAAAGGCAGCTTTCCAGTGCAAAAGTAAATCACTATTGCCACTTTTAACATGGTGCTAGTGCCAGCGCAAACTGTTATGAAATCTGGGAAATGGATTTTGGAAAAGGCAATGTTATTTCACAGGATCTACTACATTGGTTCCATAAGCATATTCCACAATTGGGCTAGTTTACGGGTTTAGATTTTCAAATGAAGAAATCTTCCTTCTGAATACACTGATGTAATGCTAAGTGTAAAAATAATGTTTACATAGGCATCATCAAATGTATTTCCGTAGTGTCCTGTAACAGATTAATTGAATTTGTGCTTGATCCATACAAGAGCGTTTCTGTTTGTGTTTCCGTCTTGTTGCATGTGGCAATACAAGGGCAGAAGTAGATAGAATGTGATATTACTCCTGAGTGCACCAAAATATGTATGAATTGTGCAATTACTTCTGTTGCCTGCAGAATTACTAAATTGTCGTTTGCTCGTGCTTTTCATTTTACTTCTCGTGCCTTCTACCATGCAGTCTCCCCAGAACTTGTAGCAGCTTGTGCTTTGCTTTTCATGCGACAGCCTGATAAGTTATAAGATAGATGATGAAAGGCAGTTTTTAGCTACGAAGTGATGTATTCGAATATCATAACATAGCTGCGATCAGAAGCTGAAGTTCATATTATAGACATAAACTAGCTCCAATCCCTAATAAGCAATAGCTCCTCCGACCATGAAGATTCAATGGCTGATTAATCCACATTGGCACTAAGGCACTGACCAACGAGCAAACACAGGATCACTCTTCAAAGTACTACCCACCACCATTCAGTGGCAGGACACTATTGAAATCTCCAACATCTATAACATGGGTGTTGCTGTAAACCTGGAAATGCGTCAGAATGCTAAGCCTCCCCAGGAGAAGCATAGGGAGACGCAACGTGGAAAAATGCTTTAATTTCTCCTGGTGTTTTCCTCTTTCAATGTGTGCTGTATTCCGCAGCACGCATAGAAAGAGGAAATCACCTCTGAGGATTGTTGTTTGTGCAGGAAGATGTAAAAACAATCTCCTTGCAATGCAGGCACGCTTGCATCATGGCGGCAATTGTGCACCAGCGCATGGGGAGCACATGGATCCGTGATATTGTTGAAGATATGACATATCCCTGTGCTTTGTGAGTGACTCAATGTGGTGCAGCACAGTGGCTTGCAGCACCGCGCTGAGTGACTTTGTTTTAAATAAGGCCCTAAAAGTCCCAAAAGGAGTCGCAAAGCTAAATAGATGAATATATATAGTGAAAACTAAGCAGTGACTGATTATCAAGATGCATAGACATCCATCACACTACAGTACTGAACATATCTACAGAGGACATTAACCATTACTTCCGTACATCCCAAACACACACAGCATAGGGGCAAACTCCACACATGCACCCCATCCCTACAGGACACAACATCATTTCATCAACACTGACCAGCTTCCTACACCATCATTCTTTTGGTCTACAAAGATTCACTTGACCTCCTGGAGTGTAATACTGAAATGTCTACATGTCTCCCAGCACTCAGCTAACAGCAACCTACATGTCCATGCCCTGTGGCATATTTCGTTGGAAATGTTCACACTATAATCCCTGGCAGATCACACCACCAGATGCAAAAGCAAAATATGCCAAAAATGTTCAAGCCTCCAAAACAGCAAACCCTCTACACCGCTAAGGTATACACCCACTGGCGAAGACCAACTGCTAGTCACGAACACCTTATCACACTGGAGTTAAACCTATGGTAGGGAGGGACGGTGGCAGAGTCTCCCCGACCCGCTGATCGTATGTAAGCTGTTTTTAAAATATCTGACTATCAGGCATTGATGCGTGGGGCCATTAGGAGCCAGGAAACGCGCTTTTTAGAATTTCGCCGCCGCACTTGCTGACAGTTGCGGACAATTTTTAATAGAATTACAGTCTGCCTAATTTGCTACCCGCATAGCCAGTATTCTCCCTGCATTGCCTGGGCTCGATATTGTAGCCTGCCCGCCCCTGTCCGACTGGGCAAATAGGGCCAGATGTAGGTAATTCATATTTACCACCTCTTAAATACCGAATTTTACCGATTCAGGATTTAAGAAGTGGTAAATATGAAGGGGGGAGATGTAGGTATTTCCAGATGTGGAAATACCGAATCGTTAAGATTCGGTATTTACCGAATCTGGAAATACCGAATCTGTATTTCCTATTGATTCCTATGGGCTGTGAAGCCCATAGGAATCAATGGGCAATACCGATTCTGTAATTACAGAATCGGTAAATACCGATTTTAGCAAGGGTGCAGGGGTGTCACTTTGACACCCTCTGGCACCCCTGTTTTAGGCTTGTGTGCCATGTGGCACACATACATGCCCTTAGGGCCCTTAGGGCATGTATGTGTGCCACATGGCACAGGTGTACATGCACAGATGTGCATGTACACCTGCATCGGTATTTTACCATGCAATTGTATTGCATGGTAAAATACCGATTTTCAAAGCCCTGTGTCAATGTGCAACTTGGCACCTACATACCGAAAATGCATTTTCGGTAATTTTACCGACCGGTATATTTACCGATTCGGTAAAATTACGGAAAATGCCTGTTTTTTTCCCCCTACATCTCAAAATCCAATTACCGGTCGGTAACGGCCGAAATCGGCCGTAACCGACCGGTAATTGGCCACCTACATCTGGCCCTTAGTGCCGTAGAGCGGAGGGCGGACAGGTAAGAGCCAGGCACTTCCGCTAGAGCAGAGAGGTTAGCGCTCTAGTGGTGAATCTCACAGGGCTATTTAGCCACGTCATCGCTCTAAGCGCGCAGCGGTTGCGTGCAGCGGTGCGCCTAAGAACGCGCCTAAGACAAACCGAAGAGAAGTCTGTCTGCACCCGTCCGCGACCGGACGGGACCAGGGTCCATGGCCTCTACATCTATGACCCCAGGATCTGCAGGTAATAATATAATTTCATACTCACCACAGGCATTGCGAAGATTAAAACCAGCTTCCTTAGTAGCCTGTAATGGCGACAATTGGCCATGTGTTGAACGCCCTTTTTCTTGTAATGTTTGTCACTTTCAGGCATCCTTAACTCATCCTGTCATCGCCAGTTATACTACAGCCCCTACCTTGTCTCTGCAGAGTCACATTGTCTAAGATCTCCCATAAACTGTTTCAATCACAGAAATATTGAAGCAATCTCTACTCAAATGGGGTTAACTGGGCTAAGATGTTTTTTGTTAAATATCCGCTCTTTGCCCAAACATTCCCAAGAATTATGCCATCTTATTAAATCAGTTATGCCAGATATATGTTTCCTCACAGAGACCTGGCTAAAACCTCACACAGTGCCTGCCATTAAGTTGGGGATTCCGGCTGGATACAAGATCCTCAACTTAGATCGCCCTACCAAAATTGGTGGGGGAATTGCTGTAGTATATAAAGAGGGTCTGAAAGTTTCTTTGCTCGATCAAAGATCTTGTGCTCAAATGGAGGTCATGATGTTTAGGATCTGTTCCTCCTCGAAGACATATTGGAAAGGAGCATTGGTCTATCGACCCCCTGGACCATGTACAGGTTTTTTGCTCACTCTTATGGAGCTTTTAGCCCCTTATTTTAAAGCCAAGGAAGACTTTATTCTCCTTGAAGATTTTAATATTCATATTGACCTACCCAGTCAGCCAGACACAATTTCTTTGCTTTCTGATCTTTTGATATTAGGATTGAAAATCCAGAATAGCGGTCCAACGCATCTGGGTGGGCATACGCTGGATCTTATTTTAACCAATTGCCCTAAAATAAAATGTTGTTTGCCAACTCCTGTTAGCTGGTCTGACCACTATATGGTAGAATTTACCCTACTAGGTCTTCATTTACCACATCAAAAGTCATTACCTCTAATTATAGGCCCATTTCCCTACTCCCGGCCCTAGCCAAGGTTTGTGAAAAGGCTGTTTTCCGTCAGCTGGATGAATTTGTGGAGTCCACAGGGGCCTTACATCCTGCCCAGTCTGGATTCCGCTCTTAATTCAGCACGGAAACCGCACTCGTGGAGGTCACCGAGGCCATAAGGGAGTGTCTGGACGGGGGCGGCAGAGCGGCTCTAATTTTATTGGACCTCTCTGCCGTGTTTGACACTGTTCCCCACGTCCAGCTCCTCTCTAGGTTAGAGGATATAGGCATCACGGGCGCGGCTCTTGGATGAGTCAAGTCCTTTCTCACAGGCAGATCCCAGCAAATCTGGCTTCCCCCTTACTGCTCCTCGAACAGAAGGGTTGACACTGGAGTTCCACAAGGGTCGACTTTGAGCCCCTTACTTTTTAATGTTTATCTGACCCCCCTTGTCTAGCTCGCAGAGAACTTGGGTGCTAAAACAATGGCTTATGCCGACGACACCCAACTTCTCTTCACTTGGTACAAGAACAACCTTGGTACAGAAGGAGTCCAGCAGTGTCTGACTTCAGTGTTTGCCTGGCTGGCCCGGGCTTGTCTTAAGTGTAACGAGGATAAGACAGAGATCCTTTTGTACGGGCATTCTCCGGCATCTTTTAAGGAATCTATTTGGCCCAAGGAAATACCTTGCCCTTCGGAATATAGTGGGGTTGCTAAGAACTTAGGGGTCTGGTTTGGAGCCGACCTTTGCTTTCGAGATCAAATTTCTCGCCTGGCTGGAACATGCTACGGGACTCTTACCACTCTCCGGAAGTTCTTTCCTCTTCTCCCCCAGGAGGCCAAAGAAACAGTGGCCAGGGCACTTATCCTGTCGCGGCTGGACTACGCCAACGCTCTATATGGTGGCGCACCTGACTTTTTGCTTCACAAATTGCAGGTGGTCCAGAACGCGACAGTGCGGCTCCTTTTTAACATTCCCAGGAGTCTCAGTGTCCGTAAGCAACTCGCTTTGCTACACTGGCTTCCGGTGGCCCTTAGAGTTCGCTTTACGATCTTGACACTGGCCTTTAAAGCCCTACATGGCCCCAGTCCATCCTATTTAAGAGACAGATTTGCGTTTTATTGCCCTGCCCGCCAATTAGGATCGGCCACTCTGCGACATTTAGTTACCCCCAGATTTAAGCGAGCTCGCTTTGGGGGTAAATCTCTGGTGGTGAGGGCTGCCCAGCTGTGGAACAATCTTCCCGATCACCTAAGATACACAACCAATCTTACACACTTCAAAAAAAATCTGAAAGCGCACCTCTTCAGTCAAACCTGGTAGACCATCTGCTTATTCTCAGCTGTAATTCAGAACCCTTCCCGCGCCAGGACAGTCTCGACTAGCAGTGCGCGTTATAAATATCCTTATAACATAACATAACGTATAACATTATAACATAACTCCCTGCAATATGGCATAGACAATGGCATAAAATAACCTCTGAAGGATTTCAGAAGGTTTGGATAGAACCCTCCATCTCTGAAAATGATACTGCTGAAACAAGTCTTTCTAAGTTTGATAAAGCCCTTTTAGAAGCAGTGGATTTGCTCGCACCTTTGAAACAGCATAAGCAGTATCACAAAGGTAAGCGGGAAGTATGGTACTCAGAAGAACTGAGGGTAGAGAAACAGAGGTGTAGAAAGTTGGAGAAAAGTTGGAGAAAGACGCATACACCTAGTAGTAGAAAGTCTTACCTGGAGGCCCTAGCCACCTACCATAAACATATAAAATTGGCTAGGAAAAGCAGTCTCGCTTCTCAAATAGTGGATGCAGGGAACTCCTCCAGAGAACTCTATAAAATTCTCCAATCATTCGTTAAACCTGTGGCCTGTTTAAGCCCTAATGATTTAACTCAAACTTTATGCGATGATATCTCTGCTTTTTTTCATAACAAAATAGAATCTATATATGAGAAAATAACACAAACCTCTAACTTTAAAAATAAAGATGAACCTCCTTCCTCCCGGAAATTGATGAATAAAAGCAGACGATTTACCACAATCCCGGAGGTTAGCCGGTCTGAGGTCACGGATTTGTATAGTCAAATTAAATCTGGATCTCCAACCGATCTCCTGCCCGCTAAAATGATAATCCCTTTGGGAAGTCTGCTCTCCTCTGGGTTTCAAACAGTAATCAACCTCTCTCTTAAGGAAGGGCAAGTGCCCAGTGTCTGGAACAAGGCGATTGTGAACCCTATTCGTAAAAACACGGCGCTGCCATGGTCAGACTTGAACAACCTCCGCCCGATCTCCCTCCTACCCCATCTGAGTAAGATGACTGAGAAACATGTCAATACACATGTGTCCAAATACATCGAGGCAGCAGACGGTCTGGACCACTCTCAATCTGGGTTCAGACCTAATCACAGCACTGAACCAGCTCTCCTCTCTGTCACCGATACCATCCGGATGGCACAGGATAGAGGAGGCTCTATGATTCTGGTGCTGTTAGATCTGTCCGCTGCCTTCGACACGGTGTCTCATGACATTCTTATCAGTCGTCTTAAGAGGGTAGGGATAGGCGGAACTGCTCTGGCATGGCTAGAAAGTTTTATTACTGGCTGCTCACAAAGTGTTCGATTGGGCTCCCACTTCTCCATCTATAGAGAGCTCACCAAGGGGGTTCCACAGGGCCCATGCCTAAGCCCCACATTGTTTAATGTGTATGTGGCCCCCTTGGCTGAAATTGTGAGGGAATATGGGTTCACACCAATATCTTACGCTGATGATACCCAGCTTTTGTTCCCTTTCCAGACACTGACGTCAGCAGTTAAAAACTCCTTTGCTGCAGGAATGAGAGCTGTATCCAATTGGATGACCTCCAACTGCCTGCTATGTAATGTGGGCAAGACGGAGGTCATGCTCTTCGGAGAGGCCCCACTGTTATGGTCACCTGAATGGTGTCCTCCCGAACTAGGCTCTGCCCCTTGTCCTAAAGAGACAGTAAAAAACTTGAGGGTCCGACTTGATCAATCTTTGATACTCAAGGATCATGTTAACCAAGTTACGGGATCCTGTTTTAGGGTCATCGGACTTCTAAGAAGGGTGTTTCCCTATTTAGCGGACAATCATAGGAAGACCTTAGTTCGGGCACTGGTTATCAGTAGATTAGACTACTGCAATGGGCTGTTCATTTCTGCCAATGAGGAACAACTTGGCAGGCTACAGATAGCCCAGAATACAGCTGCCGGATTGCTCCTGAATGTTCCATCTAGATCTCCTTCACGTCTTCTGTTGAACAGATTACATTGGCTACCGATTCACCAGAGGGTGAAATTTAAGATATGTTGTATAATTCTAATTTAGCCACTTTTAGGAAATGTTTAAAGACACATTTGTTCCTGACCATGTAAATACTTTCTCTGGTCCTGACTGTCTTTTATTATGAATATAGCTTTGTTTACGAACACAAGCGCGGAGATACCCCTTCGGGGTCGAATTCCTTGCGCTATACAAGCAATTAAATAAATAAATAAATAAATAAATGCATAGATTAGTAATCTTAACATGTCCAAACTAGCTCACACTAGCCACAATGACAATGTATACACTTTCTTAAACAATATGTTTCACAGTGTAGTGCAACTCATGAAACAATAAGCGCATCTTTATGGTATTTAAATTCTCACAATATGAAATTAACCTCCAAAAATATTTTACCATAACATCAAAAAACTACACAACACCAAACTAAAGAAACCACACCGTTACCTACATCTCTGTATGCTAAACGTTGTGTTAAATCTTTTTCTGAATCAATCATCACATCTATGAAATTTCACTAGTTTGCCGGAAACATAAACATTTACTTTGCAGATCACCATACTGCCACCCCTCCACAAACACTTATAATCACTTAATATGAAGAGAGACTGAATTAAAGTGTTTGGCATCTGCTCTACAGATTTCCAAAAGACTTTGTATCATTGTCCAGCTACCTCTAGAATGTGTTACTAAAACTGTCCACCATGTTAAATAGGGGATGTTTTTAAGGCATGTCAACGGCTCGACCCTGCGCCCAACTGTTTCCAGGTGGCCAACCCCTCGGTTGTGTGCAGTGGGGTTGTCTTCTCCCAGGCCTCCACTGATGATCAGTCACAGCTATGGATGCTCTTTAGCCATGCACAGCAGGGGTTATCTGTGGAGCCTAGTCTCCAACTAGTCCGTGTGCCTCACAGTCTGTGGCGGGCAACCTTCATTGTTCACAGCCTGTAGGAGGTTCACCAAAGGACCATGACCTATTTCAACAGGTTTGCCAATATGCGGCCAGGCCCAGAGTGCTATGCACCCAGTGGTTTCTCAGTTGGCTGGCAGGGTGGGGGTCAGTTATGCTGAGGGTAGGGATTGGTTTTGTTGCTGGGGACAATGCAAACCAAGTGGATTTAATTTATGCTTAAAAATCATTTGTTTTTGCATTTGGGTGGTTAATGTCCCCTGCAGGGATACCACAAGCAACGCCGACTATCAGAGCTTTGCGGTGGAAGTGGCTGGTGCTTTGCTCAGAGAGTCCAAATATATATGATAAAGGGGCATATGTACAATAAAATGTCAGAGCGTGGAGCTGTGCCAAATTTGGCAGTGCCACACTCTGTCATTTTCAAAATACAGGGATGCGCTGTATTTACTGCAATATAGTGCACCCTGTGTTTTCCCTAGCGCTTGTGCTAAAATTAGCTGCCTAGAGCCCACGCAGGCACGCTTTCACCATAGTGCAAGGGTACCTGCATTGCAGAGAAGGATTGTTTATGTGCAGGAAAGTGTCCCTTCCGGCACATAAAAAGTCCATATTGGATATATTTTACTTTTTAAGTTTGCTGCATTCAGCAGCACACATAAAAGTAGCTAATTGGTATTATTTAATGATTGTTTATGTGCAGGAACGGACACCTTCCTGCATACAAACAATCATTAATGGCTTTTTGCAATTTCTATGTATGCTGCAAAATGCAGCAAACATAGAAAAAGCAAAAACGAGGCGAAATAAAAGTATTTCTCCTCGTGTGCCATTCTAACGCCTGCTCTTGCATGGCATTCGTTTTTGGCACTGCTACAGATTTACTCCTCCTTGTAAATCTGGGGCAGCATCAAAAAGCAATGGGTGTGGTGGTGGGTTGCCGAAGCAACACCCGTTGCACTCCCCTTTCATAGAGATACCTGCATTAAAGGGTAGCATATTAATAAAGCGCGTTATGCCACAAAAACACCACTTTGTAAACATGGTATAGGGCATACCGCCACCACAGCGTCCGAAAAAGTGACACTCCAGTGGCGTTAGGAGATAGTACATATGCCCCAAAGACTCTTCAAAATAGTTTCTGTATAATGTGATCTATGCATTGCATTTCCATTTAGGATATTTAATCATAACATTGTATTGATCAGCAGTTGTTTGAAGTAACAGATTCTAATCAGGAACTTAAAAACATTCATTCCCCACCACTACTGCCCTGATGATGCTATTAGTGAACCAAGATCAAAGTCATCAATATTTTGCCCCTTTATGTGGCATTGTGCACTACTATAAATTGTGTAACAATATAGTCTTTTGCATTTGTGCAGCACACATTCCTAACTGATGTATTTACAAGGTGCTCCTATGTGCTAAGAAGGAAAAGGAGTCTATGGAAAAAGAAATTGCCTAGGATTACACAACGTTGGAAAGCGGGAGTCAGGATTGATGCAAGGTTTCCTGCTTCCACATTGTGCAAACAGCGCCCACATCTCCTTCCACCATTGTAGATCAGACTTTGATAGGTTGTGTTTAATTCTTTGAGGTGCTAAATCAGTGCACTCTGTTAAATACTTGGTAGGCAAGTTTCATAAGCATTGGTGGTAATGTGTAGGTAGTGTGATGTAATATTGGCGATACTAAAATAAAAACTAGAGCACCCACCCTTGGTCAGTGCATTGAGACCATTGTCTCCACATAACTGAATCTTTATTGATTTCCATCCATTCTTGAATTAATTCATCCATACACTTCTCACAATCCAATATATTCATTCATTTGCTTTATTCGATTTTGGTTTAAAATCATAAAAGCGTACAGTTAAAAACAATCATAAAACAAAACATGCAGTAGCACAAAGTATGTACAAGTTAAAAAACTTAGGCCCAGCCTGTAGGAATAATTTCATTATTGTTTACGTACTCTCCACAGGATTAGCATTCACAGGTCTACCATTGCATCAGATTGTCACTTACTAGGAGCAACTTAATAGAACTTTCCATGCTTATAGCTATTGTACATTGGTTCAAATCGATTAGAAGCGGAGAAGCTACTACCATTCAATACATAGGAGCTTCTACCCATCGAATAATTATACACTGACTTTGGTCTTGGTAGAAGTGGTATGACGCACTGGGATAAAAGTAATCTAAATCCCAGGTGGATATAGGGCCGTCTCCTTCTTGGGGGTGCCATGTTTGGAGGTACGGGACAATATGTCTGTACCTAAATTTAACTAGCACTAGATCACCGGGAATGTCTTTTGGGAGAGAACCTAGCCAGCCCAGCCTTCTGACACTCACTATTCTTCCATTAAGGTCGGTTGGCAGAGGTCTATTTTTTGTTACTCAAAACATAACCTTGTTTAGTAGATCTTCTTGTCTTTCGACTTTTCCATAAGTGAGTGCTGGTACTCCCGAAAGAACATACACAAATGGGGCAGCCTCCGGTGGTAGGTGTATATAAGGTGCTTTATTAAGCTCTGGTCTAGGAGCAGTAAACTGTGCTAATACGGGTTTAGAAGGGATCTTAAAAGCATTTGGAGCTGAAGTATTAAGGGCTAGTTGCTGAATTTCGACATTAATGCTTTGTGTAAATGGGGTAGGCACTTCGGAGGCAGCAGGTGAGTGTGGACAGTTAGATGTTACAGAGATTTTAGTGGGTGGCAGGTTGACCTTGATCATTTCTTCTAGTCCCGTCAGCCTGTCCCCTAGAGTGTTTAATTTTTCCACCAGCGGCGATATAATGGATTTAACCAGTAGTTCAATTTGGGACATTAAAGCCAACTGCGAGGGAAGTACTAGGTGGTCTAAGTCTTTTTCAGCCTCTAAGTTTAAGGGGGAATTAGTGGTAGACAGTGAGGGGCTTACGGACAGTTTTTGTAGTTTTGGATGATTCCCATTGTGTTTATCCCCGTCGTACTTCCTTTTAACGGATGAGACCTGGGGGAGTGCTATACTTTGGGTACAAACTTTTTGAGATAATAAGCGGGGTTCCAGCGGGCAGTCATTAGGGGATAATGTACCGGTACTATTTGCATGACAAGGTAGGGCACTATTTTGTTCGAATCTCGGTTCCACTAAAACATACCTAGTTTTACACAGAATGTTTAATTCCTCTTTCAGTGAGAGGATTTGCGCAGTACCAGCTGTTAATAAAGGAGAATCTTGGCTGGGTATGCTATCTCCGGGCTGGCGAGAATTATTTCCATCTGTTTCACTAGGAATGGGCAGTATTATCCCATTTGGGTGGTGAACTTGTGTCCCATGGCACAAACCCTTCTGAGGGATGACATTTCTGTTGGTCCCCTTACGAGTCATAATGTGGCTTGGTTGTGGATAAGATGTATATGGGTAATACCAAGCAGCGACACGGTCAGAAAAAAATTAGAGTACAAAAGTTAAAATCTATTACTAAAGACAAATATAGTCAAATGCTAGGTAAACCACTAAGTTTGGAGTCCAAGGGCCAGATGTTGGTCGCCAAATACCGGTCGGTAACGGACGAATTTGGGTTACCGACGGGTATTTGGTGATTGAGATGTAGGGGCCATAATTACACAGATTCGGTAAATTTACCGAATCGGTAAAATTACCGATTCTGTAAAATACCGAATCGGTAATTTTACCGATTCAGTAGATCCCAGATGTAGGTAGCATTGTTCACAGTGCTACAGGCCTTCAGAATTCGGTATTTTACCACCCAATCCTATTGGGTGGTAAAATACCGAATTCAGGTGTGCATGCACCTAAGGGCATGTCTGTGTGTCACATGGCACACATGTCTGTACTTGGGGTGCTAGAGGGTGTCAACGTGACACCCCCTGCACCCTTGCAGGATTTGGTATTTACCGAATCTGTAAATACCGAATCGGTATTTCACATTGATTCCTATGGGCTTCAAGGATATGCTGGCAATTGTTCATATGATACACAGGGTAGTTTTAAAGCTTGTGGAAAAAGTGTCTAGTTGCCCGGGGCACTTTCTAAGGGGCCTGTCCCATTTTCACAAGTATTGTGCTCAGTGCTGTTGGCAGCTGTGAATAGATGTGCTTGTTTGTAGTGACACTCTAATTTAAAATGTATTTTGTGTTCAGCGCTGCGCCGCCGGCCACGGTCTTGTTTACTGCTGACCTGTTTCCACGGGTATCCGCTGGTGTGGTGTGCCTTGTGTGGATAGTGAGGGACAG
Source organism: Lissotriton helveticus (assembly GCF_964261635.1). Classification (NCBI taxonomy): domain Eukaryota; kingdom Metazoa; phylum Chordata; class Amphibia; order Caudata; family Salamandridae; genus Lissotriton; species Lissotriton helveticus. The sequence continues at coordinate 2,133,834,151 of NC_136059.1, read as the reverse complement.
ATTTTGAAAGTGATTTTGAAATTAGAAGTTTCTAAACGTATAGATTTTCACCTAGAATAATGGCTCGGAGTTCACTGGCTGCTGTCAAAAATAAATCAGAGCCCTGCGTCTGAGCTCGAGGAAGGTCTTGCTTCTGGTCAGAGCTGTAGTGACAGAGCAGCCAGGGCTCTAGTGTGGGACCACAGATGTGATGACAAAGTGGTATCTGAAGGAAGGGACGATTGTTAGTGCCCTGGGAGATGTGTTCATAAAGGAGTCAAGATGAAGGCGTACAGGGAGGTTTTACCTCCAGTTGGAGAAGTAGCACGAAAACTGTTTATGATCTGAGCTCGCAGATGGTTTTTGCACTAATCATAAATGTAAGGGTAGAGCAGGTTTTCGCTTCAGTTGGACAGGTGTTCATACAGTGATGTAGTTTAAGGTGGGAGAGGCTGGTCCCCTCAAGGGGGGTATATTCATATAGCGATCCAGGGTGTAGTTCTGCGGTTATCATGAATAAGCAGCTACCTACATTATTATCATATAAAATCTCTTTATTGATGTCATAACTACACAATTGCCTTATTAACCTTTTTGCCTGATAATGCATCATTTGCCCACTCTTTTTTAAAAGTTTCTCAGGGGGAGAACACCCTAGTTCATACCCTATGACAGTCAGGCTTGCTCGCTACTCTCACAGCAGGTCACTAATCTATAACATTTACACCCTGCCACTTTCGAATGTCACCAGCCGCCACTGCTCTTAGTGGTTTCAAATGTGTGCTGATTCAACAAGTGCTGCACATTTACAAGGTGGGGGTTCCTGTTGCTCCCAGATCCAGTGTCTTCTCGTCTTCCTCTCCCTTGTGCAGTGTTTTTTAAGTGGGGGTGGAAAGTTCTAGAAGCCAGGCCACTTGGCCACGCTTAGAGTGCCACATAATCACACTAAAAATCTTCCAACTTAATTTTGGGGCATTTCAATATGGCTTCTTCAAGCTCTCTGTGGGAAGAGATTTCCTGAACATCCCCACTCCACCCCTAGCTGACACAGCTGCCTGATTCCTTCCCACCAAAACTTCTCAGGTGTGCCCCTACCATGTTTGGCTCTAGTGGTCTGAGTCTCCTTCTTCATTTTGAGGGGCCTGAGCTGACCCAGACCACTTGCAGTGGGACAATCAAACAAACAGATGTAAATTTCATCCCCACCCTTTGCTTTCCCAGGAACTGGGTCAATCAGTGTTAAATGCCCTATTGTCTGAGCAGGCCTTTGATACTTCTACTGTAGAGCAAAGTAATTAACTTGACACAGCAGGGGGGCACAGGTCTGGAAACTGCTTAAGAGCTGAACCAGTAAAATATGACAACCTTAAAGTACCATAAGGAGTGTTGGTATGATATCAGGGACTGTGGATATTTTCTTGGGAGACATGTTTACCCTAAGATTGACATCTCCCTGGATCCTCTTGGCCTAAGTGGGGCAAAACTGTACTTCAGTGCAGATTTCCTCTAAAATGTTTAATACAGTTTAAGAATCACAGACCTTCAGTAAGCAGTAAAGGTCTACATTATGAATGACACTAACATTATAAGTACTACTCCACTTAGATCTAATCCTTGATGAGTACCTACCTCGACAAGCTACCTGCGTGCAGTTGCTGATCTGCTCAAGATAAGTGTCACACATACAGCTCATACAAGTGTGCAAACGTGTGATACCATGTTCACATGTAACTAGCCCAAAACATCTTTTCCTAGCTGTACAGCAGTGCTTTAAAAAGGATTGATAATAGCTATTAGCCCTTTCAATCCATTCTCATGTGCCTCAGAGTAAAAGTCCAAAAAATGGGTTCTCAAATGCAAAAAATCTAGGGGATTAAATGGGCCGAATCCATTTGCCACGTGTGGTACCCGTTCTTTCCACTAAGAGAATTTATAACTGCAGCTCAAGCCTTCGCACCTTGCACCTTGCATCTGGATGAGGACAATACCCTGCTCCATAGCTTCCCAGTCAGCATACTGATTACCCTTAAAGGGATCCTACATACCACAAAATGCCACCTCAAGGGCCTGAAGAAATATGAACACAACCTTGATGGAACTCCACTAGCTCCTCCTGTCAGGCTGCACCATCTTCAAAACCAATGTTTTCATTTACATGCCATCTCAATCGCTTGTCTGATTTATAAGCTCACCTCCTCCAAAGGCTCTCTGGCAACTAGGACTCCATCAGATTGGAGACAAAGAATTACAAAACAGAAAATTCAACAAGCCTTCGCCATCTACCTACCTACGATTAGTATTGATCAGGATCGCCAAAACCATGTTCCAATTTAGGAAAGTTGAAGGCACACCTATTTAATGGACACTAAACCAAAATGAAGTAGCACTCCACCTCCACTTCGAGAACCCTGCTTCCCCTCTACTCACTCATTGCCTGTATCCTTGTCTTGACCCTGCAAAGAGCTTGGCTGCCTGTCAACTGGGTTTGTGTTGTACAAATCCCACATAGAAATAAATACATAGTGCCCAGTCTCCACAAAACCTCGGTAGCATTCCCTAAAGATCTAAAGCTGCAAATAATATTTGTGACCACAACCCAATTTAAAAAAGACGTGTGGTCCATATTCAAATTGTATCACGTGCATTTAGAAAACACTTAAGCTCATGGAGAAATTGTGGGAAAATGGTAATTAGATTTGGTGGCACCCACGAAAGATACCAGGATATATAGTGTATTTATTGCATGCAAGATATTATCAAAAGAAATAAAATTCAAAGAATAAACTATCAATATATACCAATGTCTTATATGACACCCCATATAAGGCACAAGACAATTAGAGAAATAGAAGAAAAATGCCCTACATACAGAACCGCGGTGGGCTCCTTTTCATACATGTGGTGGTCATGATGTGGATTGTAGCTTTTAGAAAGAGCTAACACAAACTCTTTCCACTACTTCAGCTTGGTCACTACTGCAAGCCTTCGAGATTTGCTTTTTGGTCCTAGAACAGAATAGAAAACAGGGAAACTCAGTGTTAGATTTATATTAACCCATCAGCGTTTCCTTCCGACCGTCTCCCATCATGATTAACTCTTAACCCGACCTGTATGTGCTGAAAGGCCATATTTGAAAGGCCAAATAAGGAAATAGCTGGCAACGGCCATCAGGTGCAGATAGATGTACTTGCTGTCTTTGCATTTGGTACTTAGATGTTTGCTGCTTGCTTACGAAAATGATGCAATGTTAAAGACATTAGTGTAACGTTACTGAAGGATTGCTTCAGCTCCTGGTGAAAAATGAGAACAGTGACGTGGCTGCTTGACGTTTGCTTTTGCTGTAGCATGACATTCACTGCAGCATGACATTCACTGTAACATGAAAATCTATGAAGAGACATTTAAAAAGAGAGAGGTGTACCTGCTCCAATAAAAGTTTTCTGTAAAACACGCAGGGCTTATTTACAAGCCCTCTGCACTACCGGAACAGTACCAGTGGTGCACAGGGATTAGCCATATCTACAAGGCTACATAAAGGAACCTTGTATGGCTTTCATGGGCTTGTAGATATTGAGTGAGACAATGCAGCGCTAGTCACTGTGTTGCCTCACATTGCATTAGGGAGGAGTGCCAGGGGCATTGCAGTTGGTGTTCCCATGCAATGCTCATATGTTTTGGCAGATTCCCAGATGTTCAAAATGGTGTAAATCTGGGAATGCGTTAAACTGGGTGCCTCCCCAGGGGTGGCATAATGAGGAGAAACAACTTTACTTCTTCTCGTGTTTTCCTCTTTCCATGTGCGCCGCATATTTCACTAAAACAATCATGCAACAACACAGACAGCCTTGCACCATGGTGCAAGTCTGCCTGCATTGGCGCAGAGCTGCTAATTGTGCACCAGCACTGTCTGAAAGGACAAGAATGCAAAGTATCTTCTAAATACGGTGCATTGCTGCCCTTTCTAATTGCCATAGGGCAGCACAGCAAAATGACTTTCATTGCTGCCCTACGCCAATTCTTTGTAAATATGCCCTTCGGAGGATTCCTTAGGAGAGCCATGTGTCACATTTGCACCATGTCAAGTGGTACATGCGTGACACAGAGCTGTCATAAAGATTTAATATGCAACGCAAAGCCAACCTGCGTGGCTTTGAGTGGCCTCATAAATCATGAGTAAGGCAACTCAGAGCAAATTTCTGTCACCTTACTCTGCATCTGGGAGGCATTCCATGGGCATTGTGGTGGGTTTTCCCATGCAAAACCCATGGAATTTGATGCTGCCCCAGAGTTACAAAGTGATATAAACCTGTGAAAGGAGCAAATCCATAACCCTCCTAAGGTGAGGTGTAATGAGGAGAAATATATTAATTTCTCCTTGTTTTTCCTTTTCCAATGTGTGCTACATTCAGCAGCACACAAAGAAAGAGGAACATGCCCAGTAGGACTGTTTATGTGCAGAAAGGTGGCTCTTCCTGCACAAAAGCATAAACACAAAAGGGAGATGAGGGCCCAAGGGGATGTTTAAGGACCTATCACCGCTACAGTCCCTAACCAATAATTACAACAACAAAAGGTAGCAGTGGGTCACTAACAAACTGACTAAACTTATGTATCTGAAAGCTATGGAAAGAAAACCAAAAGAGTAGTGATACTAAACCCAATCAAAAGCTAGGTGTAGTTACACTATCTACATAAGGGCACCTTTCCTGTGTGGAAAAATACCCATCAGTTGTCGATTCTTGCCGCCCTGTTCATCATCTGGGTTCCTTCACACCGGGAAGGTACGATTTTATACCCACTGTAGACAGTCAGAAATAACAACTCGTCTAACCAGTGAGGCCCAGTGAATCCTATAATGTACCTAGGTATGGACAGACAACTGTAGATCAGTGCAAATAAAGTGTGAAAACTAAAAAGTGAACTGTGCTATGAACAGATAAAATTGGGTAGTAGAAAGGATAAGAAACTTTATTATACACTTTAGTACTCCCAAATCAATAAAATGCGTGCGACAGTAGTGGCTTCAACAAATAACCACTAATTATTGTGTACGGTCAACATGTTTCTGCAGACTAAAGTGGAGCCTCTAAGGTATCCTGCTGCTTTCTTCAGGACCATGATCGCGACTGCTCAACAAATAGGTGAAAAAAAGAAAACTATTACCTGGGTATTTAGTTGGTCTTCATTCTCCTTGCTTTAGTGATTTCCAGGTCGTCACAAGCATGAGAGGACACACAAACAGATACAAAGAAAGACAGACAACCAAAACAAAATATTTAAGTTTGGTCACAAGATCCATTAATTATATGAACCAGTAATAGGTTTATAAAATACCTATCAAGTGTCATTCAATGGCACATACACTTTCACATTGGTAAAGTGTGCATTCTCACTTACCTAAATGGCAGGAGAGAAAAACTTCACCCCACCTGGCCACAGCGCAGGTAAATGGAGCCCCGCACTGGTGAGCAAAAAGGAAACATTAAAAAGAAGGGATTATTCCAACATGTCAGAAACACTGACTTCGTAATACCACCTAAAGGCGGCAAGCTAAGAAGGTAAATGGTTTTTTACTTATATATTATTATGGGCTGTCTCCATTATCAACACAATATCTAACAATATCTCGCCTGGTTCTCAAAAAGAATCTGTGGTACTCCACGATCCCCGTGGCCATTCCTCCTTTGATGTTTAATGCCACTACTCATATGTGTTAGCTTGTAATCATGATCATACGCCCCACCTTTTCGAGAAAAATCACTTGTGTGTGGTTACTTTGAAAAGGGCTACGCTGATACAGCAAGTCCGCCCCGCTTACATAGACAGCCTCACCACTTTAGTCCCGTCTTTTAACTGCTAGCCAGGAACCGATATCCAACTAGACTCTAGCCATTAGATAGTTTTTCAATGGAATTGCTAGCGCCATTTCACCCTTGTGTCCCATAATGCTCGTTACAAAATCAGGACACAGGACTTTAAAGCTGAATCGTAGTTCGTAAAATGACTGTTCACATGCTGAGGCTTACCTTCCAGTCGGTACTCCAGACGTCCTTCTGGGCTGTCTTGGGGAGGTGCCGACCGGAGAAAACCTCGCGTCTTTAAGCTCCCGTTTGGTTTAGACTGGTCGCGTGAGGCGCGTCACATCCGTGCGCTGTCGCCGGGGCTTATGGGGAATGTAGTTTATGCCATCACAGAGTAGCATTTCTCGATCGTAATTCTGGGAATGTATGTAATATACAGTATGTTTCTTCCGTTTGATGTTAATAGGTAATACACAATGTGAGTGTCAAATAATTGGGCCAAGTCATGTAATCACAACCTACAGTGTGCCTCACCTACCCCCACGAAGACCCGATCACTCCTTAATGACACGTAAAAAATATATGCGCTATCACTTCAGCTCACGGGAAATGCAGTATGTTAGCGCAATGGTATACATTCTCACATATCCTTTGTTAAGTGTTCACTTGAGAGTGTGAATATTGAGTTGGTCTTCCTTCTCATCGTCACTACTTGCACACTCTTGTTAGAAGGCTCTGAGAGTGGACATGTTACGTACTCGAGGTACACACGACACCTCGGTTTGTCATAACTATAGGTCCTTTTCATCGCTACTGTTATTAAAATCTCAAGAAGTGGACATATTATTTACTCAAGGCACATAGAACACCTCGGTTTACCATAACTATAAGTAATGTGCCTTATAGATTATCACAGTGAAAATAAGGGCAAAGATAGCGAGCATCTCCACGCCATCAATGAGTACATCATAGCGACATCCATGGAATATCCTCATTTAATCCAACTTTATCTGAGTTCAATTTATACACCCTACAGACCAAATATTCAGGCTACAACTGCTCTATTGGAAAACAGCGGTAATCGAGGGCGGCAGTCTATATACCATCTTTGTAGACCTACGTGCCGCCTTCGATCTGGTTCCTAGAGCAAGGCTGTGGAGTGTTATGAAAGAGCTGAAAGTCCCAGAGGATATTTTGGCAATCCTGATGAGACTCCATTCTAACAACTACGCCCGCGTTAGGTGTGGCAAAGGTGGCAAACTAACCGAAAGGTTCCCCGTTCGCAGAGGTGTAAGACAGGGTTGTGTGCTTGCACCTACCCTGTTTTGTATCTTTGTGAACGGGGTAGTTGCCCACCTCAACAGGATTGCTAACTCTGATGCCCCAAAGTTGACTGGCAACAGGGTGCCTGCAATTATGTTTGCGGACGACACCCTGTTGCTGTCTAAATCCCCGATGGGGGTCCAACGTATTTTGGATGGCTTCTTAGACTTCTGCTCTGAGCGGGGACTGGAAGTCAATCCCCAAAAAACTAAATTCATGATTTTAAATCCCAACCCCCGAAATAGAGCCCCTCCAAAGCTAGGAATGGTCCAACTAGAACGGGTCCATAATATTGAATACTTGGGCATTACTATAAATGAACATTTAACCTGGTCGTCGCACCAGGCCAAAGCGACCATCAAACTGGCACAGTTGGCGGGTGGCACTTTGCGCCTGGCAAACAAATCAAGCTATCGACCACTTACCCCAATTATTTATATATATAAAACACAAGCTAGGGCAGGGGTTACTTACGGGGGCGAGTTGTGGGGCTACACCCAACATCCGAAGTTACAGGCCACGGAGAACAAATTTTTGAGACAGGTAGCTGCCCTTCCCCAGAGTACCCCATTACTTCCACTCAGATTAGACTTGGGTATTAAACCCATAACAGAGGAGTTGGGACTCAAACCCCTAAAATTTTGGAGGCGTTTGTGGTCCAGCCCAGATCTTGTAACTTATAGAGAGGAACTTCAGGAATTCCTGGAACTAGGGAACATAAAAAAGATTCCTTGGTTGACCTACGTCAAGGGAAGGCTCGAGGAAATGGGGTTCCCGGAACTATGGACAGATCCCATTAATTCATGCACGAAGATCTCAAAAAAGATACTCGCGAGTGCCTACAATGACATGATGCTCACCAGAGCCTCCAACGACTCTCGTGAGGGGTCCCTGACAAATTCATTCCTGAAAATGAAAGACACCTATTCCCTCGAAAAAACTCTGGACAATATTTCCCCTGCATTAACAAGGAAACTGTTCCTACAATGGCGCTATGGATGTCTTCCTTTAGCTTCGTTCACAGCGTCCTGGACAGCGTGCACTACCGTACCATCTTGCCCAATGTGTGCTCACCCGAAGGAGGACGACATGCACGTGGTCTTCTTCTGCAAGGGTTATGAGCGTAGCAGAAAATATTGGTTAGTTCCGATGCTCAGGAACCTGGGATTCAGATCTTTTCAAACTGCTTATAGAGTTCTAAAATCTGACCTCTCCCCTTATGTAGTTTTTGCACTCTCAAAATTTTTAACTGCATTGTGGTTTACCCGAACCCGAATGATGAAAAGACTGGTATAATGGACTCCTCCAGCGGTTCTTCCCACTGTTTTATCTAATATTTAAATCAATTTTATCATATTGGATCACATTACGTTTAATAAGTTTTTAATTTGTATGTTCTTGTTGTATCTTTTATGATCTGTGATCGAAATAAAGATTTTTTGAAATGAAATGAAATTAAATTTTATGTTTTAGTTCTGTAGCTGGTTGTTGGTTTATAGGGGAATAGGGTGGGAAGTAATTTAATTGTAATTAAGTAAATATTTATTTTTATTTATTGGTATTGATAATAAATGTATTGGTAATTAAGTTTTAATTGGTAATAATTTTTATTAACTGGCAATTCATTTTTATTACTTGATTAATTGATAATTAAGTTAAATGTATTAATGTATTATTCGTAGCGGGTTGTGGGTTTAAAGGGGAATAGGGTGAGAAGTAATTTATTTGTAATTAATTAAATATTTAAACATTTTGTGTGTACTGATAATTCATTTACTGTTAATTAGTTATTAATTGGTATTTTGTGTTATTTATTAATTTTTCGTATTGAAAATTAATACGGTGTTAATTAATTATGAATAGGTAATTCATTTTTTTATAAATAATATTTATTTGTATTTATAATTAATTATTTATTCAATATTATGTAATTGGTAATTAATTTTAATTAATTTTTTATTGGTTTTGATATGTAATTTCTTTTTATTAAAATATTACATCATTACTTTCTCTACTGTTGCACTCACTGGAGTGGGAATAGTAATTTTTACCATCCCGCTATCCAACGCTTTTCCTACTGTTGCACTCTCTGGAGTGGGAATAGTAATTTTAACCCCTACGCTATCCAACGCTTTCCCTACTGTTGCACTCACTGGAGTGGGAATAGTAATTTTTACCCCTACGCTAGCCAACGCTTTAACCTACTGTTGCACTCACTGGAGCAGGAATAGTAAGGTTTACCCCTACACAATCCAACGCTTTCCCTACTGTTGCACTCAGTGGAGTGGAAATAGTATTTTTTTCCCTCCCGCTATCCAACACTTTCCCCACTGTTGCACTCTCTGGAGTGGGAATAATATTTTTTACCCCTATGCTATCCAACGCTTTCAACACTGTTGCACTCTCTGGAGTGGGAATAGTAATTTTTACCCTCCGGTTACCCAACGCTTTCCTTACTGTTGCACTCTCTGGAGTGGGAATTGCAATTTTTACCCCTACGCTATCCAACGCTTTCCCTACTGGTGCCCGCTCTGGAGTGGGAATAGTAATTTTTACCCCTACGCTATCAAACGATTTCCCTACTGTTGCACTGACTGGAGTGGGAATAGTCATTTTTACCCTCCCGCTATCCAACGCTTTCTTTACTGTTGCACTCACTGGAATGGCAATAGTAAATTTTACCCTCCTGCTGTGCTACGCTAAAAATATTGAATATTTTTTATTAATATTACGTTAATATATATATGTATTAAAAAAATAAAAATGTATATTTACTTACAGTCATTATTTATTAATTTTAAGGTTGTTTAAGTATTTTAAGTATGTTTTAGTTAATTATATTTCTTCAAAATACTTGTAAGACATTTTAAAAAATTCAATATTTTGACTAACTAATTTTTGTACTTACCTGTTTGTAGATAGGATTTCAATATTTTTGTATTCGATATTTTGTCCTCGATATTTTGTCAGGTCGATATTTTCCTCCTTGATATTCTGTCAGTGATCCGGCAGAAACATGTAAAGGCTCAAAGAAATGCCAAGATTATGCAGTTTGTGGTTGCATTAATCTTAGCTGTAGAATTCAAGTAATGCACATGAACTTTCTCCAATAAATGTTGCACGGTCTTTTGATAGGTTGCTATTTATACATGTTTTTGTATTTCACTGTGCGGGTTTGTGTACGCACATATGCACACCCAAACGTGTATTTTTCAAACATATCTGAAACAGTGAGCCTAGAGTGCTTTTCTTGTACTAACGTTGAATCTCTGAGCTTCAAACCGAGCTCTGTCATGCAAACTCTAACGTCAAGGGGACAAGAACGCTCCTGTGCATTTGCAAGTTTATTTCTAGTGAAACAGTGAACGTTGAATGTCTCAGCATATACATTCACTGTTACAGCCACTGTTTATTATTTTGGCTGTACTCAGTCAAGCATAGTCACTGTTTAATTCTAAATAATGTTATCCTTGAAGACATCTCTCTAGCATGGGCTCAGTAATGTTTCAACTTTCAAGGTTTTGCATTTCCTGGTTGCTCTATTGCATTCATGCACCATAGTTCACTGATGTTTTGTAACTAGCTTGATCTGACACCTCCGGACGACATAAGTATAGAGGGGGGCTGAATCAATTATCATGAGGTGAGATAGTGCTTAGATGGTATGACACTCTTACTTTTTTTGTTTCAATTTGCTGTAACTGTGTTCTTTTGTATATTTTTGCTAACACCATGAGGGATTCAGTTTGTATTATGTTCTAGGAGATGAGTTCCTATATAAACCCCCTAATTTGGCATGGGCCAGAGACCTCTGTAATTATACTACGGATGCTGTCTGATTTCTTACCGATGTGCTGCTCATTTGGGACATACAAATGTCTTTATTTTGCTTACAATTTTGTATTGTCCTCTTGCCGAGTAGCTTCATGGTAATTGGTTTGTTCATCTGCACTTAAAATTTCTGCATGGCACCTTTTGTTTGCAATAATGTTGAATTTTTGTGACAAACCTTTTACAATGTTCTAATTCCGCCCTAAAACTCACATATTGAGTTTGGCTTTCTTTATTGACTTAATTTTCTATATTCTGTTGTTAACTTTATCTTGGGACACACTGCCTCATGAAATTGAGGTTTAGCACTGCCCCCGATCCACCTACCCATGGGCTTGTTATTGAGATGCCTTTTAGGGTGTAAGCTGTAAGAGGTTGCCCACTGTCCCTTTTTTCAGTGATGTAGATGTTATTGTATGTTGTTACATAATGCTCGTAACACTAATATTGCATACTAGTACTACAAACCGAAAACATGTTATTAGTATTCTGTGTTTGCAGAGTGTTCCATGCATATTAGGCAAAGTTGCTGGAAGTCTAAGGGCCTCATTTATGTGGCCCCTTGCACCATCGGAATGTCACTTTTTGTGACATTCTGTTGTGCAGGAGCCTGCTCCATATTTACGTGGCAGCACTAAGCCACTAAGTAGGGCAAGCGGTCTGAGGCCCTTTCTCTGAACGTCCCCACTCAGTTGGGTGTATGATTATGTTTTCTGACAGCTGTGACTGTGGGCAGTGCAGGTACTGCTGGCAGAAAACTGGTGGTCCGCTTGACTCAAATAGAGTGGGAGGATCGAGGGTTTAGTAGATAGTACCCTGTCTGCCAAACTCTGAAGCAGACCTGTTGTCTTTAAAGCCTTAACACTTGACAATATCAGTACCAACATGCAGGTCTTTGGGGAGAGAGTTCTAAATACAAGCTGTCTGGATCCAGTAAGTTATTTTTCCAAGTATAGAAATCCCTACAGAGGCAAGTAAAAATAGGTTCCCATATAGAAATCTCAGGTCAATGTATGTATTTATATGGGAATGTCATTGCACAAGGAAAAAACCTGGGTGAACAAAGCATAGAGCTTTAAGTTTAGTACGTTTCTTAACTGTGAACAGATGGCAGGAGAGCAGCTCACGCAAACTACCACCAGATTTGAGAAGCAGCTTGCACACATGATTCTGAAGACAAGCAGTGAATAACGAAATACAATGCATGTCCAAAGCTGAAGCTAACAAGAATTAAAGCTTTAAATTGCTCAGGTGGACAGAAAAACTGCTTGGATGGCATGGCCCCCACTTCTGCCATATAAAGAGGAACATGAATAAATAACTTAAAAATGAAAGGAACAATAAAGTCAAATACGTTTTTTTAAAAGGCACTTGTATGGGCTCTAGTAAGAGAATGTCTGACAAAATATCGAGATTCACAATATCGACGTACAAAAATATCGGAGCAAAAATATCGAAATCAAAAATATCGGGTTCCTATACTTAACTAGATATATACACAAATATCGATTTTTTAATATCGATATACAAAAACATCGTTTACTTTTATATCGACTACATTAACATCGGAAAACAAAAATATCGCTATCTACAAAAAATAATGACATTAACTATAATATCGACATCAAAAATATCGTGCACTTCAATATCGGATTATCAGCTATATCGACTTTTTATATGCATCTGTTTGCATAATTAATTAACGTTTTATATGTTTTCACATCTAAATAAACACACAATACTTAAATTAATACTATAGACACACTATTAATTTGTCAAAAATATCCTATTGGTATAATTATATCACCTACACATATAAAAATATTCTATAGTACTTTGTATAATTTTATAATTTGTTTTTGTTTTTCACTTCTATTACAAAGTAATCACAACTGAAATTCAAATATACTAACTAACCAATCACAAACCTAATTTTTTAAATGAACCAATAGCAAAATAATTACTACTGACACTCCCCTATATAAACAATTAAAATCTAAGCACAAACTACTTGCCAAAAGTCACTGAAGGAGATGCATCTCTATCCGAATTGCTGCACAACAACTAGAAGAACCAGACTATCAACCTACTATCACATCTTCTAAGTAAGTAAATAAAATAGAAAATGCATTATTTGCTAATACTACTTACTTACCTGCTAAATACCCAGTGCCCCTTTGCTATTCATACTACTTAACATGCTAAATATTTATATGAAACTATTTTTTTTAGATACAACGAGTACTGAATATTCTACTCAAAATAACTGTGAACAAACCCTAGGAATACAGATTCTAATAACTATGTAAGTAATTTCACATTGATTCATTATGTGCACATAAATCTAAACACACAGAAATAATGACTTTTGCCCCACATATTTCTTTTTTTCTGTAGATTCTACTACTGAAAACTGCACTACTAATGAACTAAGGACATCAGTACTATTTCTCCAATACATTTTACTACGTAAGTATTATGCAACTGAAATAAATGTGGAAAAACAATACAAACATTTAGAACTGTTCTAAATATGTTCTATTATATATTGTTTATTTACAGAGCAAACACAACGAATAGATATACAGACATAATACAGAACTCCACATTCTGAATAATACAGATAATAATCACAAAGTAAGTATATTAAAGAACATAATTACCAGATAATCTATTAAAAAACATACCAACATGGTGATTATTCTAATACATATGTTCCTTTTTTATTTAAGGTAACACTACAAACTACTCTCCAGAAGCTGAAGAAACAACTATACTGGCAAAGACCAACCTAAAAAAATATGTAAGTATCTTCACAATGTGAATCATGAAGATACACTTTTGTAGTAGAAATGAGCTCTAACATTGCAAATGTACCGAAACATTAATTAATAATATACTTCTTTCATGTTTTTCATAACAGCTACAACAACATCACAAATAAATATCCCCAACTAAAGAAGCAAGCAGCTCCTAATTTTGCTGTAAATTCAAAAACACGTAAGTATAAACTTTCCTACTTATCACTGACATAGATTATTTATCACATTTAATTTGACATTAACTATTATATATACATTTTATAGATATACAAAGTACAAAATGACCGAAGGAGCCGAATTTGTGACCAGCCAGAAAGGAAAACTATTACTATGCTACATGGGTTACACTTATACACAAGAAAAGCAATATGGCATGCAAGTTAATTGGAAATGTTGTAAATATTATTCTAACAAGTGCTATGGCAGAGCAACAACTAAAGAAGCTACAGTAATGTATACTAGGGAACACAATCATCCACCTAATGTTACTGAAATAGAAGTTAGAACAGCTTTGGAAAATATAAAAGAAGCTAGTACTGGTTCCCAAAAGCAAACAAATGTCATTTTAAAAGAAGCCATTCCTAAAATCCCAAAAACTGCCACAACTCAAATGCCAAATATCCTCTCCTTAAAAAGAACTATAGCACGAACTAAAAAAGCTACTACTTCTACAACACCATCTCCCAGAACATATCAGGATATAAATTTAACTGCTAACCAAATAATAACTTTAAATAAACAACCATTTATAGTTTACGACAACGAAAACAATGACAAAAGGCTTATAATTTTTGGTACCAGTATGAATTTAGTTAAACTGCAGCAAAGCCAATATTGGATGATGGATGGAACATTTAACATCTGTCCCAAACCATTTTTCCAATTATACACAATACATGGCCTCTACCACAACTGCAACATACCTTTGCTATATGCACTATTACCAAACAAAAATAATTCCACATATATGGAATTAATAAATATAATTAAACAAAAAACTAATGATTTTTCTCCTGAAAGTATCATTCTTGATTTTGAGCAAGCAATGCTCTCAACTATCATAAAAATCCACCCCCATACCTGCATTCAAGGCTGCTATTATCATTTAAACCAGTGTTTATGGAGACACCTTCAAAAAACTACCCTAAGTGTCGAATATGCTACAAACTCATCTTTTGCTTTCCAAATTAAAAAACTCATTGCACTTGCTTATGTACCTGAAACAGACGTAGCTGAACACTACAACATTCTTATAGACAGCCCCTTCTACAAACAAAATGAAGCTAAATTAAGTCCATTTCTCGACTACTTTGAAGACACCTGGGTAGGCAGACTCCACAGATCTGGCCACAGACGAAATCCCAAATTCCTCATACCCTGGTGGAACGTTTACAGAAGTACCCTTAACGGAGATTCAAAAACTAACAATGCAGTGGAAGGTTGGCACAATGCATTTGTACAATCAACTGGCAGAACCAAACCTACTCTAGAACATTTCATTAAATGCCTACAGAAAGAACAGAGCTACCAGGAATTTAGAATGGACCAATCTGTAACTGAACTTGTCCCTAAAACATCAAAGCAAAATAAACAAATGCACAAGTACCTGGAAGAACAAGTTAAACTTTACCCTAGTACAAAAGGCATAGAATACCTAAATATCATTGCCAAAACACTACTCTAATTAATTCCCAAAATGTTATAAAACACTAAAAGTATCACCTAAGTATGGAAAAATATGTAACGTGAGCTTCTAAAGTATTTAATGTATGCAATATATAGAGATATTATTATAATATATGCACACATTAAAACTAAATAACAAGTAAAAAACTATTCCATAATAAAAATAACATTACCCACCCACACAAAATAAGAAAGCAAGGATTTACCAATCATGTTGTCAATCCAATAACCTCCTTGTCCACCAAAGTAATCCAGGTAGTGCCAAATTAACCCCAAAGAAATGTAAAAATACAACTGTTCCAAAATTAAGACATCCACGTTATCCAGAGCCATCGAATAAGCATAAAAAACCCGAAAAATTTGAAAAATAGAAAGAATCGCTCCAGCAAAACCGAAAAATGTAAAGAAGTGTTTGTAAAGCAGTGTTGAATGAAACAAACAAACACTTCCTTTAAAAAAAAACGGAACTTCCGATGTAGCGTACACCTATGACAAAAACATAGAAAACAGACATTCCCACCCACATTAATTAGCTAGTAATTAGGTACAAACATATTAAAATAGATGATTTCACTTGTAGATATACCGTAAAAGACTAAAATTCACTCTATATATAATGAGTTAACTAACTAACACTACGTGTATATACCATAAGTAATTATCTGTTTTCGAAATCTAAAACATACCTCCCTCACATTCAACAACACAAAATATAAGGTCACTAATCTCAAAACATCATTAAAATACACATAAAACATATAAAATAAACCTTACCTGAAGCGACGTGAAGTGTCTCCCAACCGCGATCAGCCCTTCTTCCAAATAACCCAAAACGACCTAACCCGGTTACAAAATAAAGCACCCAAATGCAATAAAATAGTCCCAAGTATAAAATATAATATATATACTTCACTAAATATGCAAAAATGAACATTAAGTTTCTATTATTGTAAAGAAATATTTACTTTAATCCTACAATGATTTGATTAACAAATATGTAAATGAATGTAATAAATACATATTATGAAAAGAATAATATTTATATTAACAATGTATAGAAATATAACTACATTGTCAAAAATTATAATAATAGAAAAATGTGTTAAAAATATGTGACTCACATAATAAATATTTTATGTATTGAAATAAAGTGTAAAAAATACAATATGTAAAAGAGATAATAAATAATATTCATTTTTGTACAAAAAGTATGAAAATAATAATGCTTCTGTATAGTTGCTTATCATTGTGTTTATAAAATATGTTTATAAAACCAAATGTAATAAAAAGAATTTTGTAATGAAATAACATTTTATTTGTGAAACATAAATAAAAATAATGTTTCTACAATCATGTTGTACTATTTGTATCATTATCTTACTATAATGTAACAATCTTATCAGAAATTTTGCACTGTATATTAAATGTGAGTATATGTTGGTGTCTAATAATTTAATTATTACTATACCAAATCCAGCGTACATTAAATTAAAACTGACCCTGAACCCAAAAAATACCCCTTTACCCAAAAACAGAAAACTGACCCTGAACCCTAAAAATACGCCTTTACCCAAAAACCCAAAACTGACCCTGAACCCTAAAAATACCCCTTTACCCAAAAACCCAAAACTGACCCTGAACCCTAAAAATACCCCTTAACCCAAAAACTGAAAACTGACCCTGAACCCAAAAAATACCCCTTTACCCAAAAACTGAAAACTGACCCTGAACCCAAAAAATACCCCTTTACCCAAAAACTAAAAACTGACCCTGAACCCAAAAAATACCCCTTTACCCAAAAACTGAAAACTGACCCTGAACCCAAAAAATACCCCTTTACCCAAAAACTGAAAACTGACCCTGAACCCTAAAAATACCCCTTTACCCAAAAACTGAAAACTGACCCTGAACCCAAGAAATACCCCTTTACCCAAAAACTGAAAACTGACCCTGAATCCTAAAAATACCCCTTTACCCAAAAACTGAAAACTGACCCTGAACTCAAGAAATACCCCTTTACCCAAAAACTGAAAACTGACCCTGAACCCAAGAAATACCCCTTTACCCAAAAACAGAACACTGACCCTGAACCCTAAAAATACCCCTTTAACCAAGAACTGAAAACTGACCCTGAACTCTAACAATACTCCTTTACCCAAAAATAATAATTATTATGTAATTACAAATTAATTATTAATTAATAATAACAATAAAGTTAATATATTTGCACATTAGCTGTAAAGAAATAAATTTAATTATTAATATTATATTTTCCAAAATAATTTACAATAAGTAAAAAATATATATTAAACTAAATGAAGCTAATTAATATAATTAACTCATTTATATTAATTAATTACCAATTAATTATTATTTAAAAATATGTAAAAAATTATATTCATTAATTAACTCATTAATATTAATTAATTAACAATTATTTATTCTTTAAAAATATATTCAAAATTATATTAATTAATTAACTAGTTAATATTAATTAATTACCAAATAATTATTATTATTATTTAATTACCAATTATTTATTATTTAAAATTATGTCCAAAATTATATTAATTAATTAATTAACTAATTAATTATAATTAATTACCAATTATTAATTTTTTACAATTGTGTACGATATTATATTAATTAACTAACTAATTAATATTCATTAATTACCAATTAATTATTATATAAAATAATGTACAAAATTATATTAATTAATTAACTAATTAATATTAATTAGTTACTGATTAATTATTAATACATTTTTTTTACAAATATATATTAATTTATTAATTATTTTTAAATTACTTCCCACCCTTATCCCCTATAAACCCAATAACCCGCTCCTAAAACTATATATGTTTTTTAAAAATATTTTTATATTAAATATATTGTAATTTTTTAATATAGACCTTTTTATCAAATTTTTATTTACAATTATTATATTTTTTCCTACACTATTTATTTTTTCCATTACTACACGATATTTTGTATTGTCGATATTTTGTCATACGATATAATTTTTTTCGATATTTCTACTTACTTACCTATTACGATATTTTTGTATCCGATATATTTGCTTCCCAATATTTTTTACCTTCGATATTTTAACTTCGATATTTTGTCTTTCCGATATTTTTTTTTCGATATTTTGTCTGTGTACCCTAGTAAGACTAAAACAGGGTCTTTTACAAAATATTTGAAAGGGTAGAAGCAATGGACTATGTTTCTCAACTTTTTTCAACATTGAAAGCACAAAGCTACCTAGCATAAATACAAGATCCCCTGAAAGCAACATTCTGAACTAAAGGTTACAACATACAGGCTACACAAATGTTAGAAATGGGGGTCTCTAATTGGCAGTGACATGCAACCTGTCCATGTGAAGACCCTTCCTTCTAGTCAGGGTAAGTGAGTTACACACCCAGGATAACCCCTGCTCACCCCCTTGGTAGCTTGGCACAAGCAATGAGGCCTATTTCAGAGGCAATATGTAAATCATGTGTACATACTTACACAGTAATATAGTGAAAACACTACAAATGGGTACCACACCAATTTAGAAAAATAACTCATCTTTATCTAAATCAAACAAGACTGAAACAACTAAAATCCAACACTCAGAACTCAAGAAATCACTTTTTAAAAGTTTAAGCAATTCTGTCCATAGAGCTCTAAGGAAGCGGTGATTATAGCACCAAGTACCTTTGATGCATCAAAATCCAAGGTGAAAAACAGTTGCAAAGAAGAGATGTGCTGGAAACCACAGCAATGTCTCGATTCTGTAGTCCCAGGGAAAGTGAGGCGTCAGTACTGATGCACGCAGGAAAAGTGATGCGCCTATTCATTACTGCGCGCAGAAGCAATACATCAAAATCCGAAGATGTTTTAGGTCTGCGGGGTGATGAGTTGGAAACTTGGCACACAGGTGTGTTGCCTGGAAATCCTTGTGCAATGCAGTTGATGCGGCAAAACAGGCACTGCATCAATTATTCCAGCTGCAGATAGGCGATTTCTACGATTACTTCAGCTGCACAGCAGGGCCGGAATCAGAGAGGGGGTCTCGGACGTCGGAGACACAGTGCTCTCGACTCGGGCTGTGGTGGTTCATCTAGCTGCGAACAGGCACTGCGGTGATGCATTGGCTTTTCCATTGCACGGCAAGCTTGCGGTGGAAAAATGGCACTAGAAATGCAAAGCATGAATTTTTAAGTCTTGAAGCAGCAGAACCACCTACAAGGGTCCAGAACTGGATTTTGCACCACTTGGAAGATCAGAACTCCCAGCAGTGGAGTTCAGGGATGCTGCAGAAGAAGTATTTGATGTCCCTGAGACTTTTTAACAGGAAGCAAGCACACACAACCCCTTGGAGAATCTTGTCAAGCATGATACAAAAGCAAAGTCCAGTCCGTGTCCTCTTCAAGACAGAAGCAGCAACTACAGGCCAACCCATGAAAGCAAAACATCAAAGGGGCAGTTCTCCTTCTGACAGCTACCCAGCTCATACTCTTGGCAGAGTCTCCTCTCGATCCAGAAGTGTTCCAAAAATGTGGGGTAACCGGTCAAATTCTTATACA
The DNA here is from genome assembly GCF_964261635.1 of Lissotriton helveticus. Taxonomy (NCBI): domain Eukaryota; kingdom Metazoa; phylum Chordata; class Amphibia; order Caudata; family Salamandridae; genus Lissotriton; species Lissotriton helveticus. Next base: position 2,133,814,129 of record NC_136059.1, on the reverse strand, counting down.
CCTTTTGGCCTTTGAAGTAGGCCTACTTCAAAGGACAGTCTTTTTAGTCCACATATCCGGCCTTGCCATGACCTGGCTCCACACACCCAACAGAGGATGGAGACAGCATTGTGAGGGGATAGGAAAATGCCTATCAGGTGTCAGTGACAACTCCTCCCACCACTATTGCTCATGAAGTCCCATCAGCCTGGTGATGTGCAATCAGGATTTGCAGGGTAGACCTTAGATCCCTTTGTGTGGCTGTCAAGAGTGAATGCACAATCAGTCCAAATGTCAGTCTAATCCAGACATGGATTTCACAGACAGGCAGAGGCATGGGATGGAACCCAACTCCAAATCTCAATCGCTTCCCAATTGAAAGTTAATTTACATGTAATCAGGGCATATATAAGGACATGTAAAACACCCCAGAATGTGTCCTACCTTTCACATACACCCTACCCATGGGGCTACCTTGGCCTTAACTTAGGGGTGCCTTACATGTAATAAAAGGGATGGTTTGGGTCTAGCCAGGGGGTGTACTTGCCAGGTCGACGTGGCAGTTTAAAACAGTTGCAGACACTGCAATGGCAGGCCTGAGACGTGTTTGCAAGGCTACTCATGTGAGTGGGTCAACCAGTGCTGCAGGCCCATTAGTTGAATAACTAAAGGGGTCAGGCCCATAGGACAGGACACAGGTAGGGCCATTTATAAATACAATAACATGGGAGGAACCTGGTATCCTAATCAATTATTGCAATTAATTTATTGCAACACCCACACTATATTCCTTTAGTGATTGGGTTATTTATTCACCCTATTTTTTCAGCAACTGTTTTTTATGAATTAAATAAGGACCTCACATCTTTCTAGTTGAGCACATATCAAGTGACATTTACATATATACATTCATTAACAATTTACACCACATTTATCACATTATACAATACCAACGGTTTTCACAAACATCAATTTGACATCATTTTACACAAACGTAAAAACAACATAAAACCAATGTATCATATACATTCCAAACAACACCACTAAATTTCCTTTGGCGTTCCTACAATCCAGTCCATTAGTTCCTGAATTATACGTATATCAATGTCTATATTTGTTATATAATTGTCATCTTAATTGCAATTGCCAATTTCCTTTGGCGTTCCTACAAACCAGTCAATTATTTCCTGAATTATGTTATGTTATGTTATGTTATTTTATTTTTATATAGCGCAAATTACCACTGGTCTCTAAGCGCTCAAAGAAGGAACAGGGACCTGCATGACTGCTGGATGGATGATTAAATAGATGTCAGTGTTTCTCTGAACAGGTGGGTTTTTAACAACTTTCTAAAGGGGAGCAGGGCTGATTCCCTACGCAAGGCCTCAGGTAGGTTATTTCAGATCCGAGGCAGGAAACCGAGAACGCTCTGCCTCCGTTGGTCTTGAGATTGTATCTAGGGGAGGCTAGTTTACATGCCTCTGTAGAGCGCAGAGCCCGTCCTGGCACGTACTTTTGGACTCTGTCCTTTATATATTTTGGCGCATCTCCATAGAGGGCTTTGTGGGCTATGCACAAGCTCTTAAAGTGTACCCGCTGTTTAATAGGCAGCCAGTGCAATTTATACAATAAGGGGGTGGCCCTCATATGCCTAAGGAGGCTGAAGATTAATCTAGCTGCGTCATTTTGCACCACCTGCAGCCGCCTCAAAAGCCTCTGCGAGATGCCTAAGTAAAGGGCATTCCCGTAGTCTAGCCGGGAGATAACAGTAGCTGATACAATTGTTTGTAGGGCCGAAGTGGAAAGGAGTGGAACAAGTTTCCGCAGTTGCCTAAGTAGGCCCATGCAGTTACCCACCACTGCTGATACCTGGCTAGACATTGATCGGTCGGAATCGATTTTCAATCCCAAGCTCTTTACTACTGGTGCTGAGGGCCAGAACAATTCACACCAAGGGCTATTTTGGACTGGCACAATGAGCACCTCGGTTTTTTCTGGGTTAATTTTTAACGAGTTAGCTGCCATCCAGTTAACCGTAAACCTGAGAAGGTTTCTAACCGATTCTTGTACCTGGCTGGTATGTTCAAGACGGACCAAGAGTTGGGTGTCGTCAGCGTGGTTAACCCCTTCCAGGCTGATGACGAGCTCAGCTCGTCATGAGCGTAACCTGCCGTGCGCTCATGACGAGCCGCGGTATTTTTAAAATTACCGCGCACAGCGGGAAAAGCCGCCGCAGCGATGCGGTTAAAGACATGGCACTCCCTGCCTGTAAGTGCCTCTACCAAGGGCTGCAAATAGATGTTAAATAGGAGTGGAGACAAGGCAGAGCCCTGTGGGACTCCACAGGTCAGGGAGCCCAAGGTCGACATCTGGTCACCCATTTGAACTCTTTGGGTGCGGTTGGTCAGGAAAGATCTTAACCACTGAAGTGCTTGCCCCTTTATGCCCAGATTCGACAGACGGCTCAGCAAGATGTCGTAGCTGACCGTGTCGAATGCTGCTGACAGGTCTAATAAAATCAGAGCACTCAGATGTTTCTTATCGGCTCGGACTCTAAGCTCATCGAGCACCGACACCATCACCAGCTCAGTGCTATGATGTGTCCTGAAACCGGCTTGTCGGGCATGGAGCAGATGATGGTCATCTAGATATTTTGCTAGACATTTCAGGACATGTTGTTCTAATATTTTGGCAAGAAAAGGGAGCTGTGAGAGGGGCCTATAATTTTTAAAGGCTGAAGCATCAGCCCCTAGCTTTTTCAAAAGTGGGGTAACCCTTGCTTCCTTCAACATAGCTGATTAGTAGCCTAGCTCTAAGGATTTGTTGAGTAGTTCTAGGGCCTGCTTTCCCATTCCCGGCAGGGCCATTTGAAAGAGGCTTGGCGGGCAGGGGTCCATATGCGAACCTGACTTGGTTTGATTGGCCAATGAAATTAAGGTGGCCTGGTCAAGTTTTGGGAGGATAGTCAACTGGCTACTCAGGCAAGGGGGGTGTGCTGGTCCAGGAGACTGGGATCTACGGGATTTGTGGTGATTTCTGAAACAATATCCCTAACTTTTTGAAGGAAGAACTCCTGGAAGTTATCACAGGTCAGCAAACCTCCCACAGCGTTTTTGTCCCCTTTTTGGCTCAATTCCTTCAGTATTGCGAAGATCTCCTTTTGTTTACTTCCCACCAGGCTAATCCTAGCTTCATAGAATGCTGCCTTCTTACCTAGGATAGCTGATTTATATGTGCCAAGGAGAGTTTTATAGGTTATTGGGTCCAGTGGGTCATACCTAAGTCTCCACCTCCTCTCAGCTTGGTGAAGGGTCTGCTTTTTTTCCCTTAAGCACTCATCGTACCATAGGGCACCTTTCCCTTTATCTCTAACCATTTCTTTCCGTTCGGGCGCCAAGAAATGAAAGGCCTGACGTAATCGTGAAAACAGGGCTGCGCATTTGTGGTCCAGGTTATCCTCACTTGGCACAGGGTTGGGGATAGAATGGAGTAAGGCAGTAAAGGCATCTGCCTCAACATTCTTCCATAGCCTCACTGTCCTCCACAGGGGTGGTGGCTGCAAAAGTGGGCTATCCATGGGGACCCAGCATCTCACCAACGGGTGGTCTGACCAGGCACAAGGACTGATGTCAGTTATCCGTGCCAGTGGTTTGGAGGACTATATTAGATCTAGCGTATGCCCATTAATATGGGTAGGTGTATTTACCAATTGCACCATTTCCATAGAGCTCATGTTTGACTCAAATGAAGCTTCCACGGGTTCTCTATGTGGCATGTCCCAGTGATAATTAAAGTCCCCCACCACTAGGCGGTGTTTGTATCTGGAACATAGATCAGACAAGAGTTCCAGAAAGCTCTCGTTAAAGTCAGGGGTGTGTCTAGGGGGGCGGTATGCTACTAACAGTATAAAACAAGATGATTCCAAAAAGATTTTTATTGCCAAGATGTCCGCGCAATCACAGTTATCCGCCAGTATTTTAGTTACTGTGAGACTCTTTTTGAACAGTACCACAACTCCCCCCCCCAATACATTCTCCTGATCTGTTATGCCAGACCGCGTCATAGTCGGCAGGCAAAGCTGTCACCATGTCAGGGGTAGAAGCGTCTCCCAGCCACGTCTCCATAAGAGCCAAGACATCGATGTTACCTTCTTGTAAAAGGGTGAACACTTTGAGGTGGTGTTTCTGTAAGGAGCGCTTGTTAAGGACTGCAATATTCAACCCATTTCTTATGAGGGATCGGGGCTGCCCTAGGGCTCTCTGGGTCCTCTCCCCTCCTCCCTCCAAGTGGCTGGTCACCAGCAGGGATTCCGCTTGTAGTTTTGCGCGGACACCCTCCTCCAGCACACATCAGTCTGGTGTAAGCGCCCTTAGAATCTCAGGTGCATAGCTCAGTGCCCGAGCAGGGGGTCTAGCCCCTAGTCCCGGCAGGTCGCGGACGGGCGCAGACGGGCTTTGCTTTGGCGCGCCCGCTGCGCGTTGCCTCCATCTGCTGCATTTATGGCAGCCGCGGCATCAACTAGAGCGTCAACAAAAATGGCGGCGTTACCTGTCCCACCAGAAGTTGACCTGACCGCACCTGTCACTCTATGCTCCCTCCACACAAACAGCACTTCAAGCGGCGGTGGACCGGGGAGATGTGACCGGCATGCGGCGAAGGGCAGGTAAGATAAAAGTTCCAACACACTTTTAAAAATGCCCCCACAATGTGGCTCTGTGTTCCGCAGTTTCCCGTCCCCCTCCAATTAATGCAAACGTATACGTATATCAATGTCTATATTTGTCATATAATTGCCATCTTAATTGCAATTGCCGACGCATTTCATGCCACACAGAATCTCAATGGGCTCTCATCAGGGCTTCTTAATTATAACACATTGAAATAATCTACAACATAAAAAACAAATAATCACTCATTGACCTACACCTTTCTTAATACTTATTATGTCCTTAAATTGCGTTATCATCATACCAGCCGTTATGTGTTTTTGATTAATTCTTAATGACCAGGCAGCTCTCTGGATTTGAAGATGGGTCGACTGTTAATAACCCTATACAAACAAAAAATTCATTGAAACACCCCCTGAAGCAACTGCTCCTTTTTATCTATTTACGTATTGTTTTACTCCACATACCTTAGGTACTGCTAAGGAGGTGCTGAGGCAGCTATTATCATGGACTCGTTTTTACTCGTTATTACTGTCAGACTAAATCTGCAACTGGAAGCAACATTATTAACAGTCGACCCATCTTCAAATGATGTCAAATTGATGTTTGTGAAAACCGTTGGTATTGTATAATGTGATAAATGTGGTGTAAATTGTTAATGTATGTAAATATGTAAATGCCACTTGATATGTGTTCAACTAGAAGGATGTGAGGTCCTTATATAATTCATAAAAAAGAGTTGTTGAAAATATAGGGTGAATAAATAACCCAATCACTAAAGGAATATAGTGCAGGCCAACTAGTAGCTTTTTATTTACAGACCCTGGCACACACAGTGCACTTTACTAGGTACTTACAAGTAAATCAAATATGCCAATCATGGATAACCAAGCATAATCACAAATTACACAGGGAGCACATGACCCTTAGCACTGATTAGCAGTGGTAAAGTGCCTAGAATCCTAAAGCTAACAAAAAGGTCAGAAAAACAAGATGCAAAAGGTAAAAAGTCTGGGGAGAAACCTGCAAAAAGGGCCAGCTCCAACAACTGTGGAAATCATCCATCTACCTAGTAAGTTCTACTTTGATAAGCTCAAGAAATTCAGCATACTAAATTATATTTAAAACAATGATCAATTGTACTAGTTTAGTAAGTTGAATTCTCCTGTTAAATAAAGGCAATAGCAATTGGGTCCATATTTGTTAAAGTGTAAGTGAAAGTTATAACCAACCAGTATGGACACCAACACGCGTATGCTAACACAAATCCATCCTTGACCAGCACAATACCATGGCATAAGTAAATAGATTATATTTTCTTGATTTAGAAGACCCAGCTATAGGTCTTTCGTGAAGGGTTGAACTCTCTGCTCAAACATATACAGTTCAGCCTCTGTTCCTGGAACGTACATGGTTTCAACAGCTTGTGTCACGACCACGAAACTGCAAACTTCTTGGATCAACATGACCTAATACTGCTACAAGAAACCTGGAACCTGCGCCAAATCTCCATCCCGGGATATATCGAATTTCACGTCCTCGCCGAAAAATCTTCTAACTTTGGTCACCCTAGAGGAGGCCTATCTACGTTCATCGCCCAACAACACAGATGGCATACGGAAAAAGTAGACTCTATGGTAAACTGGATTCAAGTAATAAAACTCACGGGAAAGTTGGTCTCAGGTTCAAGTTACTGTAATCTTCTATTGCTTAACGTTTATGTTCATCCGGAAAAGAAGGAGAAAAATGAAAAACTGATTACTTTACTAACTTTGATCAGGGCTTTGCAAATCACTCATGAGACATACTCCATGATTATATCAGGTGATTTTAATAGCAACCTAACAAAAGATGACAAAACAATGCAAGCTCTTGAAGAACTGGGCTTTTTTATCCTAAATAAAAAAGTCAGTGGGGATAGTGGTATACCTATAACCTTCTTAAGCGGTAACCGAAAGTCATCAATAGACTTCACAATACTGAGCAACAGCCTGTTATCAATAGTGAGTGCATTTTCAGTGGAGCAACGTGTGGAAAGTGACCACTTCCCTCTAATTACCAAAATGTTAATGTTGGTTACCAAGACGGAAAAACAAAACACCGTCATCCAGCATACTGAAAAATTCAACCTACGTAAACTAAAATGGAGAGGAAAGGATTTAAAACCAACAATGGATAAACTCAAAAATAAACTGCGTAGTTTAACACCGGAAGTAAAAGAAAATCTGGTAAAAACATGGGAACACCTATGTGAAACAGTAACAAGAAACCCTCCACGAACACATCAAAATTCAATAAAATTCAATACTGGCAAAAAGCCTTGGTACAGAACTACCCTGAGGGAAGAAAAAAGAAAAATTGCACGAGAAGTCCGCAAACAGGCACTATTGATAAAAAGTGGAAAAAAAAAAAACAAATCGGAATTGAAAACTATGCGAAAGAAATATAAGATCATGCTGAGTAGCGCAAAAACACTGTACCAAGAGGAAATGTGGACTAACCTACTAATCGCTAGCAAACACAAAAATGCCAGAACATTTTGGGGTATTATCAATAAACTGACAAGGGGGAACAAACTAAAACAGGAGGCAGGTATTGGAGAAAGTTTATGGACCCAGCATGTCGAAAAGATGTTCAGCGACAGGACGGGAGGTGAGAAAAGATACTGTAAATTGGAGTGCAAAGTATGCACTAGAAACAGCGAACATGCAGGAAACTTGATAGGTAAACGAGCTAATGCACTAGGAGACAAGCTGAAGCAACCGTTGGGTAATGGAAATGAGAACAATCCTGAACACTCACAGCCCAGCAAATCAGAAAAACTAGTGAATGCCGTGACCGACACCCTAGTAACAACAGACCAGCTCAAAGACAAGATAAATCGCCTGAAAAAAGAGGGTGCGGCGGGTCCAAACGGGCTTCCAAATGCTATCTTTAAATATTCACCTGAATTTTGGGCAGAATACTTAACTCCACTCTTTAATGCAGTCTACAATCAGAACAAACCACCAAGATCCTGGACCGGGAGCATAATTCACCCCATTTTTAAACAAGGTGACCACAACGAGCCAGGGAACTACAGGCTGATATCGCTAATGGATGTCGAGGCAAAACTATATGGATCATGCCTATTATCACTCCTTCAGGACTGGATGGAAGATACGAACATAATACCAATGTTCCAAACTGGTTTTCGGCCAAGGACGGGTACACTGACAAACTTGACAACCCTGGCGCTCTTGAAAGAAAAAGCTGTAAAAAGGGGAACAAGACTGTATGCTTGCTTCATAGACCTGCGAGCAGCTTTTGATAAAGTGAACAGATCCCGGCTATGGGAAAAACTAAGATCATGGGGTATCCCGAAGAAGTTATTGGAGGCTATTATAGTCCTGCACAGCAACACCTGGGCTCGAGTAAAACTGGGAGACGGTAGCAGCGTAACGGCCGAAATAAGAACACAACAGGGCCTAAAACAAGGCTGCGTACTGGCCCCAAGTTTATTCAACCTGTACATGGCAGATATAGTCAACCACATGGAGATCGGGGAATGCCATGCACCCCACATGTCAAAAATCCCTATCCCTTTCCTGCAGTATGCAGGTGACATCGTTGTTCTGAGCCAAACACCGATAGGGTTGCAAAGATCGATCAACAATTTGACAACTTATTTGGAGCACGAAAGCCTGGAACTGAATAAAGATAAAACTAAAGTTGTTCGCATTGTGGATCCAAAAAAGCAAATATTTAAATGGTATGCAAATAGTTCTCCAATAAAGGAGGAAACATCATACAAATACTTAGGTTTGAAATTGGGGCGAGGGCCGACGAACAAAGAACATAAAACCGACCTAAAAGCAAAAGCACAGTCCTTGATCTATGCATACCGGCAATTACAAAAGAAACTAAGTTGTCCAAATTATACACACCTGCTGAAAGTAATAAAAGCTCAAACCTTACCAACCTTGTCATACGCATTGGCCACCTGGTGTGGCAAAGAAGCAGGGCTGTTAAACAGCCTACAAACAAAAGTATACAAGGCAGTCTTAAATCTACCAAATTCGTCGGCTCCGGCGCAGGTCCGTCTAGAATTTGGCCTTCTAAATCAGAAGTTTCGCAGTATGGGAACCTTTGTGAAACTCTGCCATAAAACACGCTTGTCGGAAGCCAATTCATTGGACAACCTGTGCTGGAAAGAAATCGAAACCCAGCAGGAACAGCAAGTTTCAAACAGTTGGGGAGGCTACCTGTCTCAATCCCTAAATTGCATAGGAATTGAAGAAACTTGGGACACGAAGCCAGATAGATCCACTTTTGATAAAATTGTAAACAATGCGGTAAAATGGAAATCCTACCTCGAAGACAAGATGAATATCGCAAAAAGACGACATGGGTGGACTGTGATTAATTCATATTCTTGGATAAAACCACAGACCTACTTAGAAAGCCACTTTAACAGTTCGTTAAAACAAAGATATATAAAACATCGACTAGGTCTACAGTTCTCAAAGGACTTGCTACCAACCTGGAAAAATTGCCATACTGACCCCCACTGTCGTCTTTGTGGATACCGAAATGAAACCCTAACGCACTTACTATGTGTGTGCCCTGTACTTAAAGACCTGAGGAGACGACTTTTAAAGAACATTTTTAACAAATTGAACATTCGGACTTGTAGGCAAGCCGTAATCCGATGGCTAGATGGATCATGTCCTATGTTGGCCTGCAGGGGGGTCAAATTTATGATGAAAGCCCAATCTCTCTTACAGCAAGCTGACCTTGGAACTATACCTCCAAACTGAAACGTTTGACACTTACCTTGCCACTTGACAAACAGTTTTAATTGCCAAAATTTTAAAAAGTGTTTTATGTCTTATGATGGCCGACATGCATTTTTGTAATGATTTTTAATAATTTTATACAATAAAATTGACTTTGACTTTGACTTTGACAGTTCACTCTTTCATGAGATTCTTGTGTAATTACCTTTCTTAATTTGTCTTTTATGGCTTGAGAGAATAAATTATACACCATGCTATTTCACAAACCTACAGAATAGATTACTTAATCGAGTTACACTATTCATCAAGTCTAAGGGAAAACCTACATTTCTGACAATTTTATGCTCAGGGACAAATTATGCCAAGAAAAAAGAACTTATTTTTTTCAGTCTGATATATTAATAATGAAACTATCTGTGAGGGGCTACCCGCTGAGATTGCTCGACTGTCCAGAAAAAGGTTTTTTTTTCCAACAATGTAGTGTTCAATAATGTAGACAGGATGGCCCCCTACAATGTGGTTTGAAATGACATCACAAAACGTGTGACATTGTAATGACACAAGATATACTACACACTAATTGGAAACCTCTATTTGCCTTAAAACATAACCAAACTATACGTGATTTGGTGGTTAGAGCAGCTCTCCTACTTGAAAGTTCACCCACCTCACGTTCAGAATCGAGCCTTCCATGAATGCCAGGTCACAGTAGGATTGAACAATGATGCGCTTGCAAATATTGTCTGGCAACAAAATCATTCGAGCATGGCCATATCAAATTATATTTAACCATTGTTAGAACCGGGATTCCCTAGTTGGCTGAGGTAGGTACCTTAGGCCAAGTAGGGACCCTCGTTCCACGTCAGGGAAAGGAAAGATACCTTTTCAGATAGCCCCTGCTCACCCCCTTGGTAGCTTGGCACAAGCAGCCAGGCTTATCTTCAAGGCAAATGTGTAAAGTATTTGCAACCACGCTCTAAGTGACCCAATTATGACACCACAAACGGACTACTCATGAGTTTCATAGAAAAACAAGTCTCTGTTTATATAAAAAGATATACAAAAAGACCACACAATATAAATTCAACCTATGCGTATTTGTAATATTCCTCCAGGCCGGTTATTAGGACAGCCAGCCCTTGTAGGTTCTGGCGGTATTAATGAGCAATTCTAGATGATCCACTGCAGTCCTAATGCAATAATATGCAGTTCATAATGCAAGAATCAGGCACTTCCCAATGTAAAAATAATGCAGTTCGTTATGCAGCAATCAAGTAGGTCGTAATGCCAAAATAATGCAATGCATAACGCAACAATCAGGCAGTTTGTAAAGCAACCTTATGAAATGCGTAATGCAACAATCAGGTAGTTTGTTATGCATAAATAGTGCAATGCAAAATGCAACAATCAGGCAGTTCGTAATGCAGAAATAATGCAATCCGTAATGCAGCAATCAGGTAGTTCATAATGAAGAAATAATTCAATTCATAATACACTCCAGCACCGATCACGGTGCCTTAGACGGTCTCCTCGCCACTCGTACTGACTTACAGCCAGCTTCCGCCATATGCCCCCAACACAGGTATGGTGTAAACTCAAGTGCAGCTCCGCAATACAGCCATGGTACTGCCACTCCTCAGCAAGTACGGTCCAAGATACAAGCTGAAGCAGAGGTTTGAGCTGAAAGAATGGGAGAGGCCGAGAGCATCCCTCTCCGAGCCCGCACCCCGCCACAGGCAGCGACACACGTTACCTGGGGGGTGCGACCTCGCTCTGCTCTCCCGTTCTCATGTCTTGGGCCTCCAATGCGACTTTGTAGATTCTGGGCAGTGGCGATAACGAAGATCTCAGGCTGCAACAGGTCACACGAACACAGCGTCGCTCAGATTCCCTCGAGCCTTGGGTGTGCACAGTCACAGATCAATCTTCATGAAGGTCTCGGGCTGCACGAAGCACACGCACACAGCGTCGCTGAGACTCACTTGAGTTCTGGGTGCACACGATCACAGGGCAATCCTCACGAAGGTCTGAGGCTGTACGAACCACACGCACACAGCGTCGCTGAGACTCACATGGACTCAGGGTGTGCACAATTACAGGGCAATCCTCACGAAGGTCTCAGGCTGCAAAAAGCACACGCACACAGCATCACTGAGACTCACTTGGACTCCTGGTGCCCACGATCACAGGGCACTCCTCACGAAGGTCTCAGCGTGCTTGAAGCACACGCACACAGCGTCGCTGAGACTCATTTGGACCTCAGGTGCACACGATCAGAGGACAATCCTCACAAAGAGCTCGGGTAGCAAAAAGCACAAGCACGCGGCGTAGCAAAAATTCACTTGGACCCCTGGTGCCTACTATCACAGGGCACTTCTTACGAAGATCTCAGGCTGCAAAAAACATGCGCTCCCAGTTTTCCTGAGACACTTCTGGAAACTTTTGTGTTCCTGAGTTTCCACAACAGGGAGCCAGCTCTCCTCTGGCCCTTGGGGTTAAGTTACTTCAGGACACAGCACAGCAAAGTCCTTTCAAGGAGCGGGACACAGCACATGGCATGTATATGGCAGAATCGATAACTAGACATAATATCGATTCATAAATATTGAATGGACATAATATCGAAGCCAGAATATGGAATGGACAGAATATCGAATGGACATAATATAGTGGTTAAAAATATCGAAATGCAGGTAAGTAATATCGACTGTCAAAATATCGAAGTACATAATATAGGCATTAAATATATCACATTTTTTATAATATCGAACTTTTTTAAGTGTTTTGTATGTTAGTACATGTGTTAAAAGTGTATATTATTTTTGTGATGTGTGTTTAATTTTATTTAAGTAATGAATTTTATGTTATTTAATGTTTGCGTAATTTAATTCCGTAGCGGGTTGTGGGTTTATAGGGGAATAGAGTGGGAAGTAATGTAATTATAGTAAATTAAATATTAATTTTTGGGGAACTATTAATTATTTTTTATTTAATTTTGTGTTTTAGTTCTGTAGCTGGTTGTTGGTTTATATGGGAATAGGGTGGGAAGTAATTTAATTGTAATGAAGTAAATATTTATTTTTATTTATTGGTATTGATGATTAATTTATTGTTAATTAAGTTTTAATTGGTAATTCATGTATATTAATTGGAAATTCATTTTTATTAATTGATTAATTGATAATTAAGTTAATTGTATTAATGTATAATTCGTAGCGGGTTGTGAGTTTAAAGGGGAATAGGGTGAGAAGTAATTTAATTGTAATTAATTAAATATTAAAACATTTTGGCGTCGATTCCGATCCGGTAAAATAATCCGCCGTACGAATCGTATTCGTAGCCGATTCCGTACGAATGGGAAACTACCGTCCGACCTTCGAATTCCGATCCGTTTCCGTTGATTTCCGTACGATTTTCTACGACCCGTACGAATGACATTCGTTTACCCGTACGAATAAGCCTCGTGCAGATCACCGTACGATTCGTAATCAGGCCGTACAAACTCACTATTCCGATTCGGAACGAAAGGCCTGAGCGAGATACGTACGGGCCAAAGTATTCACGCTTCAACATTGATTCGTACGGAACATTCGCCTCACTGCAAGCTCCACCAATACATACTTCACGCACACCCCTCGGCCAAGCCTACGCGAACCCCCCACCCGTCAACGGCCCGTACCACTCACACGCACGCACAAGTACGACACGCACCCCCCCCAACAAGCGTACGCGAACACCCCCACCCGCCAACGGCCCGTACTACTCAAACGCACGCACAAGTACCACATGCACACCCCTCGGCCAAGCCTACACGAATCCCCCCACCCGCCAACGGCCCGTACTACTCACTCGCACGCACAAGTACGACACGCACACCCCCCAACGCGAACACCCCCACCCGCCAACGGCCCGTACCACTCACTCGCACGCACAAGTATGACACGCACACCCCCCAACAAGCCTACGCAAACACCCCCACCCGCCAACAGCCCGTACCACTCACTCGCACGCACAAGTACGACACGCACCCCCCCCAACAAGCCTACGCGAACACCCCCACCCGCCAACGGCCCGTACCACTCACTTGCACGCACAAGTACAACACGCACCCCCCCAACAAGCCTACGCGAACACCCCACCCGCCAACGGCCCGTACCACTCACTCGCACGCACAAGTACCACACGCACACCCCTCGGCCAAGCCTACGCGAACCCCCCCACCCGCCAACGGCCCGTCCTACTCAAACGCACGCACAAGTACCGCACGCACACATAACGCCAACACCAAAACGACCACAAGGACCTTGCTAACGAGTCGCACTACCACACTGAACATGTCTCCTGTGTACACACCTTTGACAATCAATGTCCTGGTCACAGCCAAACAGCCAAACAGAGGACAACACCAACACCCACCCCATATAACACCCACCCCAACAATTCAAAATAAGCCACACCCACCATTTGACCAATAAAAGGGACACACATACAACCCATCATCCTTTGCAACATACCCATTCTTGCGAGGAAACTGAGAGCACACAAACTATTGCAGACACATACCTTCACACATACACCCTATCTCATCTACACCCACACCACCCCCTTCACATTCTGACCCAAACACCCTCATTCATACACACCATCAACCCCTCAATCACATACACTACACACCATGACCACACACAAGAATCCAAAATTCACTAACCCGGAGATGGAGATACTTACAGATGAAGTCATCAGAGTCGAGCCGCAGCTGTTTGGCGCATTGGTCAGACAGACCAGCCTGGCAGAAAGAACACGCCTGTGGGAGAGGATCGTAGACCGGGTCAATGCTGTTGCACCCATCAGGCGCACCAGGGATGAATGCCAGGCCAGGTGGTACAATCTGCGGAGGATGGTGAAGAAGAAGATGGCACAGGATTACGCCAATGCACACCACACTGGAGGCGGTGGTCCCCGCAGACCTCCTGTATACCAGCCCTGGGAGGAGAAGGTCATGGTCCTACTGCCAGCGGTGGGAGTACATGGAATAGAAGGAGCCATTGAGTCTGGTGAGTGTACAAAAAACACAAGTTACATGGGTAGACTAACAACAGTGCCCAGCAGCATGGGGTGGGTGGCCATGAGTCCAAGCAGTACACTACCAAATGGTGGTAGTTGCAAGGGGGAGGCACATAGGGTGCAATGTGTAGGGTAAGAGGCTGCTCTCATGCCATATGTCCCAGGGACACACACAAGCATAATGACCAATGCACAGGGATAGGTAAAGATCACACAAGATACTAGACCACAGCTTCTAAATATTTACTATTTGCTGACACACCTTACAGAGATGCATCATTTTGTGACAAAGTAAGGCAGTGTAGCAAGAGAGCAAGCACAATCTACCTGTCTCCATCCCTGTCTCGCCCTCTCCCTCTGTCTCCCTCTCCCTCTGTCTCCCTCTCCCTCTGTCTCCCTCTCCCTCTGTCTCCCTCTGTCTCCCTCTGTCTCCCTCTCCCTCGGTTGCCCTCTCCCTCTGTCTCCCTCTGTCTCTGTCTCCCTCTCCCTCAGTCGCCCTCTCCCTCTGTCGCCCTCTCCCTCTGTCTCCCTCTGTCTCCCTCTCCCTCTGTCTCCCTCTGTCTCCCTCTCCCTCGGTTGCCCTCTCCCTCTGTCGCCCTCTGTCTCTGTCTCCCTCTCCCTCGGTCACCCTCTCCCTCTGTCGGCCTCTGTCTCTGTCTCCCTCTCCCTCAGTCGCCCTCTCCCTCTGTCGGCCTCTGTCTCCCTCTCCCTCAGTTGCCCTCTCCCTCTGTCTCCCTCTCCCTCTGTCTCCCTCTGTCTCCCTCTCCCTCGGTTGCCCTCTCCCTCTGTCTCCCTCTGTCTCTGTCTCCCTCTCCCTCGGTCGCCCTCTCCCTCTGTCGGCCTCTGTCTCTGTCTCCCTCTCCCTCAGTCGCCCTCTCCCTCTGTCTCCCTCTGTCTCTGTCTCCCTCTCCCTCGGTTGCCCTCTCCCTCTGTCTCCCTCTGTCTCTGTCTCCCTCTCCCTCTGTCGCCCTCTGTCGCCCTCTGTCTCTGTCTCCCTCTCCCTCTGTCTCCATCAGTCAGTGTTCGTCCCTCTGTCACCTCAACGCACCTCCCTGGGGCACACACACAGTTGCACACAAGCACTGCACAGGCCTCACAAACTCCATAGAGCAGAATGTTAAGGGATGTCTCACAAGTACCAGCAAACATCAGCTATGTGCCTGTAAGACACCCACCATTTGCTGTCAACACTGTACTGTGTCAGGACACACATCTCAGAAAGCTCTGTAGTACACAATGGGCACAGGTGTAGGCAGCACAAGTCCCTCCTGTGCTCATTGCAAACACAAACACCAGGACAAGGTCACACAACTTGTGCACCAACACAAATCCACGATTATGGCAGCATGCCACATGAGGGGACAGCCAAATCATGAACAATGGACGCTTGCAATTCACAAACAAAGTAATAGCATGGCCTGTTGATCACACCCCTTACAGAAACTCATCCCCGGGGGACAGGCGTTGGATTGCAACACTGTCCCAATTGCCATGTACCACAACAAAACACGTACTCATATGAATATGCATACAACTCATACATGCACATAACAGAAGCTCCAGTCCATTGTGCCTCTCTAAAAAAGCACGTGCCCCATCTCATTACCTTTGTGGATGCACATAAGTACCAACATGGACATGGGAATTGACAAGGTGATGCGTCTTAGAGAAGTGCTAAGTTCTAAAGCCATGATCTAGAAGTGGGTGTACGGGTCCAGCGGTGTTGGCATTGTTTGGCCAGCATGGAACAGCAAAAGACATCCAAAGTAGTAGCTGACATGCTAAATAATGATGCTCTGTCTCTTACATCAACATGCTGCATCTAAACTCTGTGCATGCTTGACGCACACATAAGAATTTTCACCGTATCCAGGATGTAGCGTGAAACTTACCAATGCTTTATACGTGTGGTGCCGGCAACACAAGACACAGCAATGGCTGTGTCAGTCATTGTCAAGAGATTGGAAGAATGTAAATACCCCATCGTACAATTGTTTTTTCTACCACTAAATACACAACTGTACAATGTCAACAATGTATAGCTTGTGGAACAGTGATGCTGATAATGGATAACCAAACCACATGTCACTTGATGTTGCCTTAACAGTGTCTGTCTCTCCCACACACAGGGCAACGTGCGGATCTCCCCCCCAGCCAGGGGGGTCCAAGGATCCCAGTCCCAGGCTCAGCAGGACCCAGACCCCACCGGCAGCGACGTCCCTCAACGCACTGTGGATGACCCCAACCAACCTGGCTCCTCTGGATCCCAAACCCCTGCAGCAACTGTACCAGCTACATCTCTGCCAAGCACAGGACCTATTCCCACCACATCCCAGCAGACAGGTCAGAGCCCTGCCCATGATTCACAAGAGAGCCAGTCTGAAAATGAGGGACACCCTTTGTCGGGCGCCCCTGAGGTTGGTGACAACCTCCACCCTCCCAACACTCGGGGGGCCCGTCGATCGGATGTGCCCACAAGCGCAGGCCGTGCTCATGTGGGTCAGGGTGGTGGGAGTGGCGCAAGGCTGAGGTGAGAATCTGGCCAGTCAGCTGCAGGGCCCGGTATGCCTGAACTCACTAACATCCTTGAGGCATACCGGCGGGACACCAGGGAGGTAAGCCAGCTTGCGGAGACCCTCAACCAGCTCAGAGAACAGCAGGCAGAGCAAATAGCCAGGCAAGACCTGCATTATGGACGGGTGGAGGCACACCAGGCTCAGCTCTTGATGGTGCATAGGGACATTTTCCATGTGCTACGTCAGATGGCTGCCAACATGCAGCCCCCTCCCTGTGTCACAAGGCCAGCAACATCACGGCAAAGTGCAACACCAGCCACAGGGAGGGAGGAGAGGGAGGAGGAGGAGGAACCCTCTGGCGTAGCGTCCCATGCACCGTCCATGCCTGCACATGAGGGTCCCCCAAGGAAGGTGGGTCGTCCACGGCGAAGACGTTGAGGGCCTGTGGCCCATGGACTTCTCCCAGGACACTGGACCTGGCATATTGCCCCTGGGTGCAACAGCATCCCCTATGAGACTCTCCCACATGGACTTGCTGGTCACAGTCTGCCCAATGATGTCAGGCACTGTGGCCTGGACTCTGTTGACTGAAACTGTAAGGCATCTCATCTCCAGCTGTGAATTTTGGATTCCACCCCTTTCTGTACAGCACCTATTCACGTTTCATGCACAAGATCACCCAATAAATAATCTAAACATCATACGCATTTGGTGAGTAATCTTTGAAACAGCATACATGTATATGTGTCTGCAAATGTCAAAAATGCAAGGTATACAACAAACAGCAGTCATCCACACACTTGGATCAGAATCTGAGTGAGGACACACATTGGTCAGAAATTTCCACTAACTACATACATGGATGGTAAGACACACCTGTGTGGGACAGTCAATGCTGGAGGGGGGATTGAATCCCAATACTGCTAGCACAGGCAGGCCCAGGAGAGTCACTTTGAGGAGTACATGTCAGTGTCACAAAAGTAGTAGTCCATGTAGGGAGTACCTACAACTGTGTCCTCAGGTATGTGAGCTACCATCAGCATGATGCATTACTGTGTATGTGATTAATGCCGCACAGGATAACGGTTCTAAGTACACAAATTGCCGGCCACACACTTACTCAAATCCTCTATTTTTGAGGGAACAAACCATAAGAGACTTCCTGGTTCGTTCGGGTATATCACTCAAACCCTTTTATTATTTGTTTGTTTTTTGTCTTTTTTTAAAGTATTGATGTATGAAAGGGACACCTTATCGTTTTGTACACCTTATATACAATTATTTACAATTCGCGATTATTTACAACACAAAAACATACACATACACATAACTAGTTGTATTATACAAAGTGAATTGCTCTGATATATATACACTCAAATATTCATACTATGAAGAAAAAATCATCCGTAATTCCATAAAGACCAGAGTCAAAAGTATAAACTTGATGACAATCATAAATCAATGAACTACAGTTGAATGTAGACAGTTCAAATAAGGAAAAATAGACTCCAAATTAATTCATTCAGTCCATTCAACCAATAAATGGCTAATCTTTTTACGCCAACGCGTTTCGAATCCGGTATGTCAACTCTACGGATTCTCATCAGGGCTCTGTCTTAATACGGGATATCTGCAAGTGTATAAAATAAGACTTGTTTTAGCTACATTTTTGACAGTTGTTTAGCTTCCGACTACATTTAACTCGGATTCCTCATATTACCTGTTGAACCAGCAGCCGCCGGTCAAGGGTAAGGTATTAGTTCTGACTGAGTTTCTTTTCTTTTCGGGATCTAAAAACAAACGCAGGTATCATGACCT
Organism: Lissotriton helveticus; assembly: GCF_964261635.1. NCBI lineage: Eukaryota > Metazoa > Chordata > Amphibia > Caudata > Salamandridae > Lissotriton > Lissotriton helveticus. Next base: position 2,133,795,307 of record NC_136059.1, on the reverse strand, counting down.
GTTCTTGCTCACTTTTTAAGATCAGAATGGGGCACATATGTTATTAACATACCTTACTGGATCATGCTCGTGATCCTACGTTTCCACCAAATGGGAGTTAATTTTCCGTCTTGTATTACAGCCTGAAAATAATGAGAATAACGTTTTACGTGCTTTTTATGCACAGATGGAGAGAGTATGGCACTCGTTGCTCTACTCGGCATACCTGCTCTGAGGGATTCCTCGCTTGGGCTGTTCGTGTGCTAATCGGTTGCAGCGGTAAACGCTTTCTGACCATGTGGGCACCGCTTTCCTCAATCCTTATTATTTGCGCTCGCTTTCCCTAGAGGAAATGACAGCGTTTTATTAGGTATCAGGGGCTACTGCAATATTAGTGGAAAATCTAACCCATGTTAGCTCTAGACTTATTTGAAAAAGCTTTGACTCTGCATCTAGCTCTCATTCACTTAGTTTGGCAGCCATGTTGTAACATGGCTTTAGACCTACTTATAGCTACTTACTTGGCGGCCATCTTAGAGTGGGGTCGCTAAAGAAAGCTCTCATTCACTTAGTTTGGCAGCCATGTTGTAACGTGGTTTTTGACCGACTTGTAGCTACTTGCTTGGCGGACATTTTAGAGTGGGGTCGCTAGAGAAGGCTATCATTTAGATGTGAAAAAAAGTGAATTTAAACCACATATGAGAACATACGCGCAATCACCATCGACCCTTTCTTTTAGATGCACTTTCCTAAGTAAAGCTCACACTCTAGATATTTCAGAAAGCGAGTTAAGCCCGCTGAGTGCGCTATTAAACGTAAGTATAAGGTAGGCCTCAACTCCGTGTCGCTCCCCTGCCACAGGAGCCACACGTTGTCGATATATCGTAGCCATTGCTTAATGTGACTGCAATATGGGTTATCCTTTTCAATAAATGAATATGCGCATAACGCAACATAAGTCTAGAATCAAGAATAAAGTGCTTACAGCACCTATGGTGGAGCATTGCATTGAAAATAAACACACTGAGAATGACTTAAAGTGGTCAATTCTATATGTTCTGCAACAGTCTAGTTCCATCGACCAGGATAAACTTCTACTAAAAAAAGAGGCCTACCTTATACTTAAGTTTAATAGCGCACTCAGCGGGCTTAACTCGCTTTCTGAAATATCTAGAGTGTGAGCTTTACTTAGGAAAGTGCATCTAAAAGAAAGGGTCGATGGTGATTGCGCGTATGTTCTCATATGTGGTTTAAATTCACTTTTTTTCACATCTAAATGATAGCCTTCTCTAGCGACCCCACTCTAAAATGTCCGCCAAGCAAGTAGCTACAAGTCGGTCAAAAACCACGTTACAACATGGCTGCCAAACTAAGTGAATGAGAGCTTTCTTTAGCGACCCCACTCTAAGATGGCCGCCAAGTAAGTAGCTATAAGTAGGTCTAAAGCCATGTTACAACATGGCTGCCAAACTAAGTGAATGAGAGCTAGATGCAGAGTCACAGCTTTTTCAAGTAAGTCTAGAGCTAACATGGGTTAGATTTGCCACTAATATTGCAGTAGCCCCTGATACCTAATAAAACGCTGCCATTTCCTCTAGGGAAAGCGAGCGCAAATAATAAGGATTGAGGAAAGCGGTGCCCACATGGTCAGAAAGCGTTTACCGCTGCAACCGATTAGCACATGAACAGCCCAAGCGAGGAATCCCTCAGAGCAGGTATTCCGAGTAGAGCAACGAGTGCCATACTCTCTCCGTCTGTGCATAAAAAGCACGTAAAACGTTATTCTCATTATTTTCAGGCTGTAATACAAGACTGAAAATTAACTCCCATTTGGTGGAAACGTAGGATCACGAGCATGATCCAGTAAGGTATGTTAATAACATATGTGCCCCATTCTGATCTTAAAAAGTGAGCAAGAACAGGTCATGATACCTGCGTTTGTTTTTAGATCCCGAAAAGAAAAGAAACTCAGTCAGAACTAATACCTTACCCTTGACCGGCGGCTGCTGGTTCAACAGGTAATATGAGGAATCCGAGTTAAATGTAGTCGGAAGCTAAACAACTGTCAAAAATGTAGCTAAAACAAGTCTTATTTTATACACTTGCAGATATCCCGTATTAAGACAGAGCCCTGATGAGAATCCGTAGAGTTGACATACCGGATTCGAAACGCGTTGGCGTAAAAAGATTAGCCATTTATTGGTTGAATGGACTGAATGAATTAATTTGGAGTCTATTTTTCCTTATTTGAACTGTCTACATTCAACTGTAGTTCATTGATTTATGATTGTCATCAAGTTTATACTTTTGACTCTGGTCTTTATGGAATTACGGATGATTTTTTCTTCATAGTATGAATATTTGAGTGTATATATATCAGAGCAATTCACTTTGTATAATACAACTAGTTATGTGTATGTGTATGTTTTTGTGTTGTAAATAATCGCGAATTGTAAATAATTGTATATAAGGTGTACAAAACGATAAGGTGTCCCTTTCATACATCAATACTTTAAAAAAAGACAAAAAACAAACAAATAATAAAAGGGTTTGAGTGATATACCCGAACGAACCAGGAAGTCTCTTATGGTTTGTTCCCTCAAAAATAGAGGATTTGAGTAAGTGTGTGGCCGGCAATTTGTGTACTTAGAATTTATATTAATGGTCCAGCTAGCCCCACGTCCCTGGACCTGACTCCCCCATTCTTCAAGCACAGGATAACGGTGGCAGGACAGACTGTGGGCAATGGGCTGGAGCACTCTATACAAGCACACCTGATTAGGTGACCTACCCCTATGGAGCTACAAGTACTATACTACTGTAATGGGAGCAACGCACACAGAACAACGACACACATCAGACAAATACCTACCCCAGAACGGCCAAATCACACCACACCCAAGAGACAGGGTCATGGTGTGTGTCCCATGTGCCAACTTGACTGACTGTGACAGCAATGTTGAAGTGGTGTGAGCATGTTGTGTTCTGGCACGTGACTGTAAGCTAACAGTTTTCTGAACTAGTGGTGTTGACAAGCTAACACTGTACAATATTGTGCCTATGTAAAGTGTGTGTGTGTGTTGGACACGGAACATGACCTGGTGGTACGTAGACCCAATGTCATGTGAATCTGCATAGTCGTGCCAGTATGTGTTGCACACACACGCATAGCAGCAGCTATGGCTGAGTACAAAGCATTTTTATAGCACGAGGGTGAATGTCTGGTGTTTTCTGTGTGTAGGGTGGCAGGAGCATGCTCTATTAATGGATGGAAGGAGGGTCATCCTGTAGGTGTCTGTGTTCCTGGATAGTGTGCGCTGCATGGTGGCTGTGTATGCAGCTGCAGCAATGAGTGAAGACATGACGGCAGGAGGGGTGTGACTAATTGCTAAACAAACACATAACACAAGGGCACCCGCAATGCACAAAGTGACATGTGGATGTGAAGGCAGGAGTGTCTGCCTCACTCAGGATCACTGACAACAAAATGGCACAGTAATCACCACAGATCACAGTCACTGGATCAGGGCCCTTACGGTCAAGTGGGGCACAAGACACACAGCGTCAGCAGGTGTATACAAGAGCTAGTGTGTTCAAATCCAAACTGCACCAGCAAAGACATCTACCTCACACACAACATAGTATTCTAGCCTTCACCCACCCCATGCGTGTGGTCAATATACAGTTACACACATAACAAGCATGAGGTAACTACGTTCAAAATAGTATATGTGCACATTAGAAGGACATGTGTGTTGAGCCCCAAGCAGGCACAATATTCTGTAGGAGTCAGACGTCATGCACAACATGATAATTTACATTGTGAGCCCATGGAGCTTTCACAAACATACATGTGCATTGTCAATAAGTCCAATTTACACTAATCATGATGTCACCTGTAATGCCGCATTACGAATACCTACAAGGCTGTCAACGACTGGCCGTACCTTTCTTCATCAGAGTGGTGTGATGCTCTAAGGGTTCCACCTCCAAATAGCCCATTGGTCTGAGTACAAACTACAGACACAAAAGGGTGATCAGGCGAGGGAAGGAGAGGATGGGAACTGCTGGGAGGGAGACCTGAAACAGAGGCAAATAAGCATTAGGACAACATTCTCATGTCACAGACACTTCAAAAACCTCATTAGCTACACTGTACCAGTCACACCTGTGAAGTGTACTGACTGGTGAAAAATAATGATGATTAATCATGCCATCACATGAGATACGATGCTGTGACACAGACACATAAAAACTGGGACAGTCTGTCATCCATTAGAGTCATGTGTAACGCTCACAAGTGAGCACCCATGCAAAAAGATCTATGTAGTATAAACACATTCCCAGGCACAGATGAGGTGGACCTCAGTAACAAATGGAAACATATGGAAATCCAACTACCGCTAACTCTAAAGTCTGTATCTGATATTGGTTAGCCATAAGGGCCATGTAGGCTAACTTGAGCAAATCCACAACAGCTGTTAGTATCACATATGATGAGGAAGCTAATGATCGACATGCAATGAAGGCACTCTGTAGCCAGTCTTTTGGTGTGTCAAGTATGCATCACAATGCTAAACATGATATGCAGGTACAATAAATATTAAGTGCAAGTGATGTCCATCCAAGCTACATAATCAGACCCTACCATAGCACAGTTATGGTCCGCACTCCACTGGTGCAACACAAAAGTTCACATATGCATCTTTCACACTTTTTACTTACTCATGATAAACATACATGGCATCATGTGCATCTAAACATCACTGCTACTCACTGTGAAGGCTGGCGTAGCAGTATTCTCAACCTGCACTGAGGTAACGACATGACAGTGACATGATATACTGCTGCAAGGGGCAATGCATCCATGTTAACTGATTCACAGGACAGTTGTCTTAAGATGTGGAACATACACTGGGCAACACCGACACCACATGGTTTCATGGTAATCACACTGGACTGGCCCACAAGCTGGAGGTGAGGATCCAGTCACATTCTAATGCACACAGTGAGGCTGCAATCCCTCACAGAGTCCGTGGTTGTGACCTCTGACACAATGTCATGCCATGGTATGTGCAATGTTGCTGTGGCAATGTCTACACACATTGATGCATTCACCAGAGTATCAAAGTACAACAGATGACAGAAGGGGTGACTATCCTGTCATGGGAGTGGCCATACATGTCATAAGGTACATAATGGAGTAGCATGTATGCAAGGTGACACTACATGAACATGAACATGTACCACACGTTTCTACACATACCAACACTAAACAGCCTCATATGAGTCCTTACCCAAATTGACTTCTCCACATGTCCAAGCATGCTCCGTTGATGTGGCTGACGTTGCAATCATAATGAGAAGTAGCAGGATGACCACGATGTACCCCAACGGACAACAGGCAGGGCGAGCTGTGGATGAGAGTGGCACACAAGGGGTCAAGTTCTGTATAATGTCATTTTGTCAATGTCTGTTGAATAGCCAGATGTAGTATGACACCTGTACATTCCAAGTGCACACATAGCACGTATGTGTGTAGCATTACAACTGAACGTGTGACACAGCACAACACACATCCAAGTGATCTTGCTTACAGTCTGTTGCATACCCAGCATGCTACCCATGCAACTCTATAGTCCATCTTTTACATAAAAGATGAAATGACTCACCATCATGAAAAGAAGTTGCGGATGAGGTGACCGCGGATATCATCTTCACCCTCCTCGTCACTGGCATCCTGGCCAAGGCCTTCATCCTCAACGGGCGGATGTTCGAGCTCATCAGGATCCAGGTAGAGTGGCACAGCCTTCTCCACTGCCATGTTGTGTAGCATGCAGCACACGGTGAAGATGTCACACACCTTGCGTGGGCTGTATTGGAGGGCTCCGCCTGTCTTGTCCAGGCACCTGAACCGGCTCTTCAGGAGTCCAAAGGTCCGTTCGATCACCTGCCTGGTCTTCATATGAGCATTGTTGTAACGCTGGTCTGCAGCTGTCCTGGGGTTGCGTAGCGGAGTCATTAGCCACGGCATGTTTGGATATCCAGCGTCTCCTGCAAATTGACATCATGTACAAGAGTGAATCATATGATGCAGATCATGAAGTTGTGACATACTGACATACAGAGCTCACAGTGTATACTCACCAACTAGACATGCCCGGTGGTTGTGCAGCTGCAGCATCATCTGTGGTACCCTGCTACGCCTCATGATGAAAGCATCATGGCACGATCCTGGATAACGTGCACAAACATGTGAGATAATCATGTTGGCAAGACACACCACCAGGGCATTTATCGAGTGGTAGTGTTTCCTGTTGCGATACGCTTGCTCCTGAGCCTGTGGTGGGACAAGAGTAACATGTGTACCATCAATTGCACCAATTACATGTGGCATGCGGCCCAGGGCATAGAATTCCCCCTTGACATCTGTCAACTCTTCTGGAGTAGGGAATGTAATGAATTCATCAAGGTGGAGCATCATTGCTCCCAAAACATCACCCAATACCCGGCTAAACATGGTCTGAGACATCCCTCCCACATCAGCTATGGTAAATTGGAATGTACCTGTGGCAAAGAAATGGAGGGCTGCCATCACCTTTACCTTGGGTGTCAGTGCAGTTGGATACCTGTGGCGTGGTTGTAGGTGAGCCTCAAGCTTGTCAGTCAGGTCCTTGATCAACTGTCTGCCGAACCGATATCGACAGATGCAGTTGCGCTCCCTCATGGCTTCCAAGTCAGGCAACGGCCTTTCCAGAGGGGGTGCCCTGCAAGACACAATTGTAAGGAAATGTCTTCGACTGTCTGACTAAGACTATAACAATGTACATGGCACAAGCAACACTGCTTCAAATAATCTAGACAATTTGGAGTGTGGCGTGGGATACACACTGATGCCAGCTCCCACACACTCCTCCGTGGAGAAGGAAAATACCTGTAGTGTGTGGAATGGATGTGACATGCATACAAACAATCAGATGGAAAGGTCTTAGTGAGCATGACAATGTATCATGTCAGTGAGACACGTCATGTCAATGTCAGTAGGAGGTTGTCTGCACATCCAGACGGCTGACTGCAATACACACACACACCACATGTGACATCATTTGCACTGTTCAGCCTTAGTCATGTTGCGGTGTGTACTTTCAGTTACAATTACATGACCATCATCATACAGCATGATAATTACATTTGTCACTGATGGTCTGTGATGCCATCACACATGTGAACGGGTCATTAACACACGTGGCATGGTGTGTGTACATTAGTCACCCTGCCATCACAGCAAGGACACAACATAGATGCTCCTACAGCAGATGCACAGAACTTTCAAAGACTAGTTACTTACCTTTTGTAAACCAATAGCTGTAAGGAACAGTAGGCAGTAGCAAAATGTCACATTTCAATACATACATAGCTTAGGACTAATTAGCCTCCCTGGGTGCCATCGATCTGACCAGTGAGTGGTGGCTATCCAGGCCACACCGGAACAAAACCAGTGTTGTAGATTGGCATCCGACAAGGGCGTTGCCATGTTTTGCCCGTACCTACAACGCATACACTGGCAGCTGTTACACAAACATATCCCACAGAGAGTGTGGGTAGCAGGCAAAGATGGATGTCAAGTAGCTAAACATCACTCCCAGAGTCAGGGAGGATGATGACATCTTTGCGTAGTGCCTGTACCTCTTGGATACCCTCTACAGCGTAGCTAACGGGAATGTGTTCTGTGGTTTTGAGGCCTGGATGCTGATGCTTCCTGGGATGGGGTGGTAGGACAGGGAACATGGTCAGTCCGGGTAGGGCAGTGGGGGTCTGACAACGTGCCTATCTACAGACAAACATGCTGCGTGGCTGTACATGCTTGCCAATATACATACAGTACTTTCATCAAGATAGGCCTGCAGAGGCTCAGCGTAGCGTTAGTGTAGTTGAAGGACCTCAGTGACAAGTTGGTCCTCACCGCAGCAACAGGGAGATGAAGGGCCATGGTTCCAACCGCCCACATAAACACAACACTGTACGTTGCCCAATCATCCAAATACATCTTTTGAGTTGAGACATCACCAGTGTCTGGCTAGGTGTCCACAACACTCGCATCCCCCAGTCCACCTGTCCTGTGGTCTTGGGACTGACACTCACGTGCCAGTGGGTCTTCATGACCCTCCCAATACTCATTAGCGCCAATTGTAATGAGGTGTGGCCAGCTCATTGATGTTTACATTCCCATGCAGCATTAAGAGCGGTGTTCTGCCACACAGTTACCACAGCGGAGCCGTACAGTGTGTGGTATCGGGGCCAGCACCACCCCAGAATGGCAATTGTAATGAGGTGTGGCCAGCTCATTGATGTTTACATTCCCATGCAGCATTAAGAGCGGTGTTCTGCCACACAGTTACCACAGCGGAGCCGTACAGTGTGTGGTATCGGGGCCAGCACCACCCCAGAATGGCGCCACGGCTGACACCTGGGGGAGATCTGGCAGTGAGGTTGTGAGTTGAACCAGCGGGGACCAGGATGAACATTCCAATCAAGTCTGTCACAGCGGTTCTGGGACGTATGCACCGCCTGCGTCCGTCACTCAGTGAGTGATGGCGTCAGGGGCATATCAATAGAGGCGCTACTGCCCCCAGACGGGTACGGTGGGCCAGAAGCTGACGCTGAGTCAGTGGGCGGGGTGAGGGACATCATGGACATGAGGAAGTGCACATACTCCTCCTGTGTCACATGCAGGGCTGGGACCGTAGGTCGTGGTGCTGGCTACGACGGCTGCAATTCTGATGGAACCGTGTGGTCGCTGTCACCCTAATCCCATGCAGCATTGCACTTGCATCGTGGTTATTTGTTAATGCAATTACACATCTCTGACTTCTTTTGTTTACCTGACGAGTTTGGCCTGGGGAATGATGTACTAATAAGGGGCTCACATGTCTCCACACCCACACACATGCACTCGTCCTACATCCCAACCAAGAGCTATTATGGTGCTGTGCCAACTGCTGGAGTCTGAGTGGCTTGTGGGACAAATCACACCTGGATTCATATGTCTGGTCCCCGCAATTGGAGCAGCTCTTGTTGTTGTGCCTGACGTGAAAACCGTGGAGACACAGACGGTGTGGGTCACTCACCAACATGAGGCGTTTTCATTCCTCACAGGCTTTGTAAGTGACATCCCTATTGGCACGGTCTTGAGTATGAAAATAAAAGGTAAATGCTCAGAAGTGTTTGTACAATGATTTAGGGTACAAAATGTGTAAGCTTTAACTTAGACCGGACCTGCGCTGGTGTTGAGAAACAAACAGAGGACCTGACGTGTGCACGCAGAGGTGACATATGACTACTCAGATAACGTCATCAGGGCACACACAACGCCAAGGACACTTGCAGAGCCAGAGGATTTACACACCAACACACAAGTGTACGGTATTACGGAAATTGCCATGTCCAGGATGACATGTGGGGATATTCTGAGGTGAGTAATACGTTACTGACCTGTTCATCACATATGCTAACAGCATGCATAATGTCGCACATGGCACACACATGACGTGGTCACACAGGGTCATGCTGTGCGGCTCTGACACCTCTGTGACAGTGGGCATGTTCCTGTCATCATGTGCCAGTTCCCTGTACTGAATTGTGGCCCATTCGAGTGTTCATGTGCCTCGCAACATGTTGCTGACGTTAATCGGGTGGAAATTGTTGAATGCATGTGATGCACATGTGCATCATGATTGATGACATGTTGTGCAAGCTATTCACACATCATCTGAGGCACAGGGTCACAATCCCTGTGCTTCTTCAATGTCTGCCACACCTGGCACATCCTGATGTATGTGTGCCATGCTGATGTATGCATCCACATCGTTGACATGAGTGTAGACTACATCCCTGCTGTGTGATTTCCTGGGGTAACTCTCCCAATGGTGACATGAAGGTGGACAGGGACGCAGCCTACACAATCGTTCACTTGACCATGTCTGACGCAATGTACCCCAATGGTACGTGTGTGTGTACGCATCGTTTCCCTATCGCATTTCGGCTCTACGCGAGCTAAGCGTACCCCAATGGTACGTGCGTGTGTACGCATCGTTTCCCTATCGCATTTCGGCTCTACGCGAGCTAAGCGTACCCCAATGGTACGTGCGTGTGTATGCATCGTTTCCCTATCGCATTTCGGCTCTACGCGAGCTAAGCGTACCCCAATGGTACGTGCGTGTGTACGCATCGTTTCCCTATCGCATTTCGGCTCTACGCGAGCTAAGCGTACCCCAATGGTACATGCGTGTGTACGCATTGTTTCCCTATTGCATTTCGGCTCTACGCGAGCTAAGCGTACCCCAATGGTACGTGCGTGTGTCGGCCTCGTTTCCCTATCGCATTTCGGCTCTACGCGAGCTAAGCGTACCCCAATGGTACGTGCATGTGTCGGCCTCGTTTCCCTATCGCATTTCGGCTCTACGCGAGCTAAGCGTACCCCAATGGTACGTGCGTGTGTACGCATCGTTTCCCTATCGCATTTCGGCTCTACGCGAGCTAAGCATACCCCAATGGTACGTGCGTGTGTACGCATCGTTTCCCTATCGCATTTCGGCTCTAGGAGAGCTAAGCGTACCCCAATGGTACGTGCGTGTGTACGCATCGTTACACCATTCAATGTGTAGCATTGGCAGTGGCAATGTCACCGTACTTGGGTGTGAATTTTAAAAAATGCATAGGGAACAACTAGGGGAACAGTGTACTGTTCAAAATGCAACCAGGTTGTCATGGATACGGAGTTTTTTTAAACTCCTACAGGTGTCCTGGAAGAATCAGTTAGGAAAAAGTATACAATGTTGCGAAAGTTGTTGTTCAGCTCTGGCTCTATTTTCAAACCATGCATATGTGTGTCATGGGCTTAGGTGTGATGTGATTGGATGGAACATAGGATGCAAATTATGGTGGCCTATCACACACTACTCCTTGGACTCACAGACCCTCTGCAGCACAGATATAAGGCAGCATGTGGCTGTGGGAGGGCACTTGCCTGCACAACATTGGTGTGGTAACCACAGCTGCTGTCTCTGAATCCTCTGGACCCTGATTAGCTGAACATGGAGAGGGCACCTGCATTCACTGATGGTGAGAACAAGGCCCTGCTGGATGCCCTCCTGCCAAATTCAGCAAGCTGTATGGGAGACCAGAGGATCAGGTGAGTGATGTGTGCAATACCTTGGAGTGTGCACCTGTTGTGTGTGTGACATCATAGCCACTGTGTAGTAATAGTGGATAGATGCAATGTTGTTGTGAGTGAGTGCCAGGGTGCACAGTGTTGTTACAAGAGAGTTATTTGTTGTAGTGTGGTGTGTGACAGCATGTCACGTGCTGCATTGCACCCAGATATAGCATATATTGTTCAGTGAGTGCCATGCTCAAAGAGTGTTTTGCAGCCCTCATGTCATCTGTAGAATTTCAATGTCATGCAAAGCAGTTGTGTTTGCACACAGGCCACATACTCCTGGACAATGATGCAAATGTGTGTGGCATACGATGCCCTGTTGTCCTCATGTATTTTGTGCACATATGGGTGTCTTGGGAACATGGACCAGGTATACTGATGTTCTGTAACTTTACATTTGTGACAGGTATCTGCCTATGAGAAGGGTGAAATCTGGGTGGACATCGCCAGGGCTGTCCGGAGAGAGGGGGGGCCTCGCAGGAGGCTTCGAAACATAAAGAAGAGGTGGCAGGACATCCGGTGCTGGAGCCGCCGCATCGCCCGAGTCCAGCTGAAGCTGGAAGCTCCACGCCGGCATGGCGGCAGCCGCCACCTCACCCCCAACATGCTCCGGGTCCAGGAAGTGGTGTTCCCAGACCTCCATAGGCAGTTGCAGGAGGGACAGCAGCACGAAGGGGGTAGGTACATGTCTGTTTGTAGTCATGTGTATGTGAAATGGTACCTGAAGAGCTCCAAGGCATGGCCACACTCCCATAGTTTGAGTGGTGTGGTCAGACAGGCAGTTCATGCATTGGCATTTGATTGTCCCTCTGTCAGCAGCTGCTTCTTTACATGCCTTGCCCTACTCCACATTAGAGGTTTGCTTTGGCTAATGCTTGTTTTTGACATGTACTCCTATGGTGCAGTGTCTCAGTATGCATCTTCCTTTGCACATCATCATGTTGTAGGGGGGTATGTGACACCTGTTGGTACCTTAAATGTAGCACCACATGTGCACTATGTCTGCCCTTCTTCATATTGTGGCACTGTTCTTGAGTCTCAACAAGTGTTTTATGCACAAGTCAGCCTCAGTGGCCTTTGTCCATGGTACACTTTCTAATTATCTTGTGTTAGCTACAGGTGAACAATGTACATGTGCTATATTTTGGGCTTCTGCATACTCACACTGGGCAGTGCGTGTGTGCATATTCTCAACATCTGTTGAGAATATGTCCCCCCTTGGACCAAAACAACTTGTCCAACTACCGTCCCATTTCGTTGCTTCCCTGGCTGAGTAAACTGCTGGAGAGGCACGCCAACAATATCTTAACAGACTATTTGGAGTCCAACTGTCTGTTGCGTGCCTCCCAGACAGGTTTTCGCCCTCAACATGGCACAGAAACCGCCATGTTGGCGGTCACAGAGGAAGCAAGAATGACTTTGGATCGGGGAGGAAAGGTGGCCATTATCTTGTTAGACCTTAGCGCCGCGTTCGACACGGTGAACCATGCCACGCTAGTACACCGACTGGCGGGCATGGGCGTGTCGGGCGCGGCTCTGGACTGGCTCACCTCCTTTCTGAGTGAGCGCTTTTTCCGGGTCTTCGAGGGTGAGATAGTCTCTCCTAAACATCCTCTCAGGTGTGGGGTCCCTCAGGGCTCCTCCCTGAGCCCGACCCTCTTTAACGCCTACATGGAGCCTCTGGACAGGATAGTCCATCCCTTTGGTGTGCGTATAGTCACCTACGCGGATGATACGCAGCTGGTGGTCTCGTTAGACCACGCTGATGGATCATCCAACACCTTAGGCCCCTGTCTAGAGGCTGTTGCCAGTTGGATGCAAGCCTCCTGTCTCAAGCTTAACGGGGAGAAGACAGACATCATTCTCCTCGGAAATCCCTCCCCTTCTGCTCTTGCACCCGTCTGGCCACCAGGTCTTGGCGCTCCTCCTGTCCCCAAGTCCCAGATAAAGAGCCTCGGGATCTGGCTTGACACCGCCCTTGATTTCTCGGTCCAGGCTACTAAGACTGCGGCCACTTGCTTCGGACTCATGAGGATGCTCCGGCGGGTGCTCCCTTTGCTCCCTTTCCAGGCGAGGAGGATCATGGTCCAGGCCCTGATTCTCTCCCGCCTGGATTATGGGAACGCTCTCTACCTGGGAGCACCGGCTTCGGTTCTTCAGAGGCTCCAGGTCACACAAAACAGTGCGGCCTGCCTACTGTTCAATCTGTCCCGTCGGCAGTCGGCGAGGAAGGCTCTGAGGGACCTCCATTGGCTCCCAATGACTGCCAGAGTGCAGTTTAAAGCTCTGTGCATTATGCACAAATCCCTTCATCGTGTAGGCCCAGCGATTCTGCACCCTCTGGTCACGCCTTATGTCCCTACACGCCCCCTTCGGTCTGGTACTCTGCAGTTGGCCACCTCCTCTAAAATTAATAAAGCCCGTTGGGGTGGCCGTTCTTTTTCCCACTCGGCGACCAGACTTTGGAACGCCCTCCCCTTTGCCATCCGAGGAAATAGCAACCTCCTCTCGTTCAGAAAGGCCTTGAAAACGCATTTGTTTGCTAAATCCTGCTGATCTGCCCTGAGCCTGCGCTAAACCATTTTATCTTCAAGCGCTGCGAGGCCTCAGGGCAGTTATGCGCTATACAAATGCAATTTTTCATTTCATTTCATTTCATTTCATGTTCTTTGTACATAGTATTGATGGTCTGCCACACAATGTGACTTTGGATGTACAAAGCTGTGATGGCAGTGTGAGGTGATGGAACACTTGTTTCAGGTCCCAGGATGGCATCACATGGCAGTTCGCCCAGGACTTTTCTAATGTGGCACAGAGTCAAAGCGAATCACACATGACCAGGTCTTGATTTGGGTGGCAGGGTTGGCTAATGAACTGTGATGCATCATCAGCTATCCTGTTGTCAGGCAGTGGATCATGATTGTGTCTCTCATACAAGTATTTTCCTTGCCTATACCTTGTCTCCTACCTTACATTGAGCATTGTGTCTCTGACATTTGTCCACAAGTAGACTTGTCATTATGCAGAGTTCTGTGTCATGTGACTCATGATGCATGCCATGTTGAGGAATGAGGCCAAATGATTTGCAGCTGATATGTCTGATGTGTACAGGTGACTGATATGTTTTCATTCTTCTCCTTGCTCACAGCATCATCATCTGAATCTGGAGGAGACACAGGCGCGGATCAGGCAGAGGGACACACCGACAGTGCCACCTGCTTTGAGGTGTCAGAGGGAGGCAGTGGCACAGAGTGTGAGGAGAGTCTGCAGGCCGGACGACATGTGACTGACACATCTTACCATGCCGACGACTCCGAGTCAGACTCTCAGGAGGGGGTGGAATATGCAGCAATGGTCACTCATTCATCTTTGGCTGCCCTCCCCTCCTCCAGTCCCATCTCCAACCTCCCAGTCCTTGGTGTGCCTAGGGTCCGTGCTAGCCCCCGTGTCTCCTTTGTTCCCGGCACCGCAGCCCCTACCCCTGTGTCCCCTGCTGCCCTCAGTGCTGAGACTGTGGACCTACTCCGGCAGATTGCAGTAGGTCAGACATCCATGCTGTCTGTCCTCCATGGAGATACACAACTGATGACACAGGTGGTGTCGTTCATGGAGGGCATGTCATCAGCCATGTCTGATCTGCGTCGGAGTGTGGCTGCCATTGAATCAACACTGACGGCACCTCTCTACACCCAGCAGCATCTGGCCCCCCCCCTCCTTCAGAGCCATCCACCTCTGCCTCTCACATACCTACACAGCATACACGCACACGCCACAGGTCAGACACACCCAGCGCACACACACAGCATAAGAAGCTCAAAGCTCCATGCACACAGTCTCAAGGGCAAGTAGGCACACCCACAGGGAGATGGGAGACACCTCACACACGCATCCACACACCCAGTAGGACAGACTCACAGCCCTGTACCTCCACCCCCAATGTGTCCCCGGGTTCAGGTGGTAGTTTTTCCGCCCTGGCTGAGGTGTGCAGCCAGGTTTTTGAATCTACTTTCGGCGATGCCCCAACCGGTGTGGATGAATCCACTACACCTGCACCCACTCTACCTGTCCTTCCCTCTCCTGTCCATGCGGTGCCCGAGGATTCCACAGATGGTGCCCCCATAGTCAGCACAGCTGATTAAACGCCATGTGCAGGCAGGTTTGGGTGAGATGACACCCATGGAGGCACAAACTGTTGCAGAGACTCTATTGGACTGGCCATTGGCCTTTAATGAGCGAGGACTCTCATTTGCTTTTCTTTTGTGATTCCGCTGAATAAAGCTAATTTTTTCCTTTTCAGATTTGTAGTTTGTGTGATGATGTCTGTGACTGCTGGGTGCCTGGGAGCTGGTGTGATGTTCACATTTAGGTCTGCTAAAATGTGTCTATCTCCTGAGGGTAATGAGGTTGACAATGGTATGTTTTTGATGTACGAGCTGGGCAGTGGTGGGCACTCTGATGCTGGGCAGTGGTGGGCACTCTGATGCTGGGCAGTGGTGGGCACTCTGATGCTGGGCAGTGGTGGGAAGTGGTGGGCACTCTGATGCTGGGCAGTGGTGGACACTCTGATGCTGGGCAGTGGTGGGCACTCGGATGCTGGGAAGTGGTGGGCACTCTGATGCTGGGAAGTGGTGGGCACTCTGATGCTGGGCAGTGGTGGGCACTCTGATGCTGGGAAGTGGTGGGCACGCTGATGCTGGGCAGTGGTGGGCACTCTGATGCTGGGCAGTGGTGGAAAGTGGTGGGCACTCTGATGCTGGGCAGTGGTGGGCCCTCTGATGCTGGGAAGTGGTGGGCACTCTGATGCTGGGAAGTGGTGGGCACTCTGATGCTGGGCAGTGGTGGGCACTCTGATGCTGGGCAGTGGTGGGAAGTGGTGGGCACTCTGATGCTGGGCAGTGGTGGGCACTCTGATGCTGGGCAGTGGTGGGCACTCTGATGCTGGGCAGTGGTGGGAAGTGGTGGGCACTCTGATGCTGGGCAGTGGTGGGCACTCTGATGCTGGGCAGTGGTGGGAAGTGGTGGGCACTCTGATGCTGGGCAGTGGTGGGCACTCTGATGCTGGGCAGTGGTGGGCACTCTGATGCTGGGCAGTGGTGGGCACTCTGATGCTGGGCAGTGGTGGGCACTCTGATGCTGGGCAGTGGTGGGAAGTGGTGGGCACTCTGATGCTGGGCAGTGGTGGGCACTCTGATGCTGGGCAGTGGTGGGCACTCTGATGCTGGGCAGTGGTGGGCACTCTGATGCTGGGCAGTGGTGGGAAGTGGTGGGCACTCTGATGCTGGGCAGTGGTGGGCACTCTGATGCTGGGCAGTGGTGGGAAGTGGTGGGCACTCTGATGCTGGGCAGTGGTGGGCACTCTGATGCTGGGCAGTGGTGGGCACTCTGATGCTGGGCAGTGGTGGGAAGTGGTGGGCACTCTGATGCTGGGCAGTGGTGGGCACTCTGATGCTGGGCAGTGGTGGGAAGTGGTGGGCACTCTGATGCTGGGCAGTGGTGGGCACTCTGATGCTGGGAAGTGGTGGGCACTCTGATGCTGGGAAGTGGTGGGCACTCTGATGCTGGGCAGTGGTGGGCACTCTGATGCTGGGAAGTGGTGGGCACTCTGATACTGGGCAGTGGTGGGCACTCTGATGCTGGGCAGTGGTGGGAAGTGGTGGGCACTCTGATGCTGGGCAGTGGTGGGCACTCTGATGCTGGGAAGTGGTGGGCACTATGATGCTGGGAAGTGGTGGGCACTCTGATGCTGGGCAGTGGTGGGCACTCTGATGCTGGGCAGTGGTGGGCACTCTGATGATGGGCAGTGGTGGGAAGTGGTGGGCACTCTGATGCTGGGAAGTGGTGGGAAGTAGTGGGCACTCTGATGCTGGGCAGTGGTGGGCACTCTGATGCTGGGCAGTGGTGGGAAGTGGTGGGCACTCTGATGCTGGGCAGTGGTGGGCACTCTGATGCTGGGCAGTGGTGGGCACTCTGATGCTGGGAAGTGGTGGGCACTCTGATGCTGGGAAGTGGTGGGCACTCTGATGCTGGGCAGTGGTGGGCACTCTGATGCTGGGAAGTGGTGAGCACTCTGATGCTGGGCAGTGGTGGGCACTCTGATGCTGGGCAGTGGTGGGAAGTGGTGGGCACTCTGATGCTGGGCAGTGGTGGGAACTCTGATGCTGGGAAGTGGTGGGCACTCTGATGCTGGTAAGTGGTGGGCACTCTGATGCTGGGCAGTGGTGGGCACTCTGATGCTGGGCAGTGGTGGGAAGTGGTGGGCACTCTGATGCTGGGCAGTGGTGGGCACTCTGATGCTGGGCAGTGGTGGGCACTCTGATGCTGGGCAGTGGTGGGAAGTGGTGGGCACTCTGATGCTGGGCAGTGGTGGGCACTCTGATGCTGGGCAGTGGTGGGCACTCTGATGCTGGGCAGTGGTGGGAAGTGGTGGGCACTCTGATGCTGGGCAGTGGTGGGCACTCTGATGGTGGGCAGTGGTGGGCACTCTGATGCTGGGCACTGGTGGGAAGTGGTGGGCACTCTGATGCTGGGCAGTGGTGGGAAGTGGTGGGCACTCTGATGCTGGGCAGTGGTGGGCACTCTGATGCTGGGCAGTGGTGGGAAGTGGTGGGCACTCTGATGCTGGGCAGTGGTGGGCACTCTGATGCTGGGCAGTGGTGGGCACTCTGATGCTGGGAAGTGGTGGGCACTCTGATGCTGGGAAGTGGTGGGCACTCTGATGCTGGGCAGTGGTGGGCACTCTGATGCTGGGAAGTGGTGGGCACTCTGATGCTGGGCAGTGGTGGGCACTCTGATGCTGGGCAGTGGTGGGAAGTGGTGGGCACTCTGATGCTGGGCAGTGGTGGGCACTCTGATGCTGGGAAGTGGTGAGCACTCTGATGCTGGGAAGTGGTGGGCACTCTGATGCTGGGCAGTGGTGGGCACTCTGATGCTGGGCAGTGGTGGGAAGTGGTGGGCACTCCGATGCTGGGCAGTGGGGGCACTCTGATGCTGGGCAGTGGTGGGCACTCTGATGCTGGGCAGTGGTGGGAAGTGGTGGGCACTCTGATGCTGGGCAGTGGTGGGCATTCTGATGCTGGGCAGTGGTGGGCACTCTGATGCTGGGCAGTGGTGGGAAGTGGTGGGCACTCTGATGCTGGGCAGTGGTGGGCACTCTGATGCTGGGCAGTGGTGGGCACTCTGATGCTGGGAAGTGGTGGGCACTCTGATGCTGGGCAGTGGTGGGCACTCTGATGCTGGGCAGTGGTGGGCACTCTGATGCTGGGCAGTGGTGGGAAGTGTTGGGCACTCTGATGCTGGGCAGTGGTGGGCACTCTGATGCTGGGCAGTGGTGGGCACTCTGATGCTGGGCAGTGGTGGGAAGTGGTGGGCACTCTGATGCTGGGCAGTGGTGGGCACTCTGATGCTGGGCAGTGGTGGGTAGTGGTGGGCACTCTGATGCTGGGCAGTGGTGGGCACTCTGATGCTGGGCAGTGGTGGGCACTCTGATGCTGGGAAGTGGTGGGCACTCTGATGCTGGGCAGTGGTGGGCACTCTGATGCTGGGCAGTGGTGGGAAGTGGTGGGCACTCTGATGCTGGGCAGTGGTGGGCACTCTGACGCTGGGCAGTGGTGGGCACTCTGATGCTGGGAAGTGGTGGGCACTCTGATGCTGGGCAGTGGTGGGCACTCTGATGCTGGGCAGTGGTGGGAAGTGGTGGGCACTCTGATGCTGGGCAGTGGTGGGCACTCTGATGCTGGGCAGTGGTGGGCACTCTGATGCTGGGCAGTGGTGGGAAGTGGTGGGCACTCTGATGCTGGGCAGTGGTGGGCACTCTGATGCTGGGCAGTGGTGGGAAGTGGTGGGCACTCTGATGCTGGGCAGTGGTGGGCACTCTGATTCTGGGCAGTGGTGGGAAGTGGTGGGCACTCTGATGCTGGGCAGTGGTGGGCACTCTGATGCTGGGAAGTGGTGGGCACTCTGATGCTGGGCAGTGGTGGGCACTCTGATGCTGGGAAGTGGTGGGCACTCTGATGCTGGGAAGTGGTGGGCACTCTGATGCTGGGCAATGGTGGGAAGTGGTGGATGTGTTTACTATACACCAGTTAGACAAACGTTGATATAGCAGTCGTATGTCCCATACGTCTATTGCACTGGTGATGTGCGGTGACGTTCCGTACCCCGTGGTCGATGACGTAGGTTCGCCATGTCACCGTATTGCTCTACTGATGTGCGGTGACGTTCGGTACCCCGTGGTCGATGACGTAGGTTCGCCATGTCACCGTATTGCTCTACTGATGTGCGATGACGTTCCGTACCCCGTGGTCGATGACGTAGGTGCGGCCTGTCACCGTATTACACTAGTGATGTGCGGTGACGTTCCGTACCCCGTGGTCGATGACGTAGGTTCGCCATGTCACCGTATTGCTCTACTGATGTGCGGTGACGTTCCGTACCCCGTGGTCGATGACGTAGGTGCGGCCTGTCACCGTATTACACTAGTGATGTGCGGTGACGTTCCGTACCCCGTGGTCGATGACGTAGGTTCGCCATGTCACCGTATTGCTCTACTGATGTGCGGTGACGTTCCGTACCCCGTGGTCGATGACGTAGGTGCGGCCTGTCACCGTATTACACTAGTGATGTGCGGTGACGTTCCGTACCCCGTGGTCGATGACGTAGGTTCGCCATGTCACCGTTTTGCTCTACTGATGTGCGGTGACGTTCCGTACCCCGTGGTCGATGACGTAGGTGCGGCCTCCCTCCGTATTACACTAGTGATGTGCGGTGACATTCGGTACCCCGTGGTCGATGACGTAGGTTCGCCATGTCACCGTATTGCTCTACTGATGTGCGATGACGCTCCGTACCCCGTGGTCGATGACGTAGGTGCGGCCTGTCACCGTATTACACTAGTGATGTGCGGTGACGTTCCGTACCCCGTGGTCGATGACGTAGGTTCGCCATGTCACCGTATTGCTCTACTGATGTGCGGTGACGTTCCGTACCCCGTGGTCGATGACGTAGGTGCGGCCTGTCATTGTATTACACTAGTGATGTGCGGTGACGTTCCGTACCCCGTGGTCGATGGCGTAGGTTCGCCATGTCACCGTATTGCTCTACTGATGTGCGGTGACGTTCCGTACCCCGTGGTCGATGACGTAGGTGCGGCCTGTCACCGTATTACACTAGTGATGTGCGGTGACGTTCCGTACCCCGTGGTCGATGACGTAGGTTCGCCATGTCACCGTATTGCTCTACTGTTGTGCGGTGACGTACCGTACCCCGTGATCGATGACGAACATACGTCCTCCCTCCGTATTACACTAGTGATGTGCGGGAGTGTGTGGCGCAACATACCCAGACATTACAATCGTGCAATGGCGATGTGGCCGTCTGGCTACACGTACAGGTATGTTGGACTTCGTTGTGCTCACCTTCTGCGCCGTCGTCGGTTTCTAAGTACGAGGTGGTGGGCGTACAGGATAGGGATGAGACGGACGATGGCGTTCATGTCCTGCTTGTCGTGTACCGGGTGCCGGTTTTGCCGGAATGTGGGTTTACGGTAGTTTAGAGCTCTCGTAGCAAAAGAGCCGTACGGAGTGTGTTCAACACGGATCGTACTTCCTGGTTCGGAAGGCGCGGTCTATTTACGTACGGACGCTGCGTGGTGCGTCAGCCGACTGCAATTCGTATGTATTTTCGATTTGTACGGTCTTTTTTACGAGTCGTACTGAGTGACGCTTTAATTTGTGATCGTACTTGCTGAATCGTACGGGAACGCCTACAGGTGCAATTCGTATGGGGAAAAACGCTCCGAACAGCAATTCGGAGCGCTTTTTAACGGATCGGAATCGACCCCTTTGTGTGTACTGATAATTCATTTACTGTTAATTAGTTATTAATTGGTATTTTTTGTTATTTATCAATTTTTTGTATTGACAATTCAAAAGTCGTTAATTAATTATGAATAGGTAATTACTTTTTAATAACTAATATTTATTTGTATTTATAATTAATTAATTATTCCATATTATGTAATTGGTAATTATTTTAATTATTTTTTTATTGGTTTTGATATGTAATTTCTTTTTTAGTAAATCATTACTTTCTCTACTGTTGCACTCACTGGAGTGGGAATAGTAATATTTACCCTCCCGCTATCCAACGCTTTTCCTACTGTTGCACTCTCTGGAGTGGGAATAGTAATTTTAACCCCTATGCTATCCAACGCTTTCCCTACTGTTGCACTCACTGGAGTGGGAATAGTAATTTTCACCCCTACACAATCCAACGCTTTCCCCACAGTTGCATTCACTGGAGCAGGAATAGTAATGTTTACCCATACACTATCCAATGCTTTCCCTACTGTTGCACTCAGTGAAGTGGGAATAGTATTTTTTTCGCTCCCGCTATCCAAAACTTTCCCCACTGTTGCACTCTCTGGTATGGGAATAATATTTTTTACCTCTATGCTATCCAACGCTTTCCCTACTGTTGCACTCTCTGGAATGGGAATAGTAATTTTTACCTTCCGGCTATCCAACGCTTTTCTTACTGTTGCGCTCTCTGGAGTGGGAATAGCAATTTTTACCCCTACGCTATCCAACGCTTTCCCTACTGGTGCCCGCTCTGGAGTGGGAATAGTAATTTTTACCCCTACACTATCAAACGATTTCCCTACTGTTGCACTGACTGGAGTGGGAATAGTAATGTTTACCCTCCCGCTATCCAACACTTTCCTTACTGTTGCACTCACTGGAGTGGTAATAGTAAATACTACCCTCCCACTGTGCTACGCTAAAAATATTGAATATTTTTTATTAAAATTACGTTAATATATATATAAGTATTAAAAAATAAAAATGTATGTTTACTTACATTCATTATTTATTAATTTTAAGGTTATTTAAGTATTTTAAGTATGTTTTAGTTAATTATATTTATTATTTCTTCAAATTACTTGTAAGACATTTTAAAAAAGTTGATATTTTGACTAACTCAATTTTTTACAACGATATTTTGGATTCTATATTTTTGTACTTACCTGTTTGTAGATAGGAATTCGATATTTTTTTATTCGATATTTTGTCCTCGATATTTTGTCAGGTCGATATTTTCCTCCTTGATATTCTGTCAGTGATCCGGCAGAAACATGTAAAGACTCAAAGAAATGCCAAGATTATGCAGTTTGTGGTTGCATTAATCTTAGCTGTAGAATTCAAGCAATGCACTTGAACTTTCTCCAATAAATGTTGCACGGTCTTTTGATAGGTTGCTATTTACACATGTTTTTATAATGCACTGTGCGGGTTTGTGTACGCACATATGCACACCCAAACGTGTATTTTTCAAACATATCTGAAACAGTGAGCCTACAGTCCTTTTCTTGTACTCACGTTGAGGCTCTGAGCTTCAAACCGAGCTCTGTCATGCAAACTCTAACGTCAAGGGGACAAGAACGCTCGTGTGCATTTGCTAGTTTATTTCTAGTGAAACAGTGAACGTTGAATGTCTCAGCATATGAATCCACTGTTACAGCCACTGTTTATTATTTTGGCTGTACTTAGTTAAGCATAGTCACTGTTTAATTCTAAATAATGTTATCCTTGAAGACATCTCTCTAGCATGGTCTCAGTAATGTTTCAACTTTCAAGTTTTTGCATTTCCTGGTTGCTCTATTGCATTCATGCACCATAGTTCACTGATGTTTTGTAACTAGCTTGATCTGACACCTCCGGACGACATCAGTACAGAGGGGGCTGAATCAATTTTCATGAGGTGAGATAGTGTTTAGATGGTATGACCCTCTTACTTTTTATGTTTCAATTTGCTGTAATTGTGTTCTTTTGTATATTTTTGCTCACACCATGAGGGATTCAGTTTGTATTATGTTCTAGGGGATGAGTTCCTATATAAACCCCCTAATTTTGCATGGGCCAGAGACCTCTGTAATTATACTATGGATGCTGTCTGATTTCTTACTGATGTGCTGCTCATTTGGGACATACAAATGTCTTTATTTTGCTTACAGTTTTGCATTGTCCTCTTGCCGAGAAGCTTCATGGTAATTGCTTTGTTCATCTGCACTTAACATTTCTGTACGGCACCTTTTGTATGCAAAAATCTTGAATTCTTGTAACAAACCTTTTACAATTTTCTAATTCCGCCCTAGAACTCACATATTGAATTTGGCTTTCTTTATTGACTTAATTTTCAATATGCTGTTGTTAACTTTATCTTGGGACACACTGCCTCATAAAATTGAGGTTTAGCATT
The DNA here is from genome assembly GCF_964261635.1 of Lissotriton helveticus. NCBI lineage: Eukaryota > Metazoa > Chordata > Amphibia > Caudata > Salamandridae > Lissotriton > Lissotriton helveticus. The sequence goes on along the minus strand of NC_136059.1, from coordinate 2,133,771,855 downwards.
GCCCCCGATCCACCTACCCATCGGCTTGTTATTGAGATTACTTTTAGGGTGTAAGTTGTAAGAGGTTGCCCACTATCCCTTTTTTCAGCGATGTAGATGTTATTGTATGTTGTTACATAATGCTAGTAACATTAATATTGCATACTAGTACTACAAACCGAAAACATGGTATTAGTATTCTGTGTTTCCCAGGTTTAACAGTTCTGGAAAATCTGGGAATGTGTCAAAATCCATAGTAGTTGTGTGGGAACACCCACACAATGCCCATGGAATACCTTCCTAGGGCAGACAGCAATTTGTGCTGAGTTCCGTTACTCCAGACTTATGAAACCATGCAAGGCCATTTTTAGGTGGCTTCATAAATCAACCTTAAGAGTTGTGAGGCACATGTACCACATTGCGTGGCTCATACACAATGCAACTGGGGCCATCAATATGTTTATAGGACTTATTTACAAGCCCTGCTCTCCACCAGAACGCCACTTTTTGGTGACATGCCAGTGGTGTACAGGGCTTAGCCATATCTACAAGGCCACGTAAAACCACCCTGCATGGCTTTTCATGGCCTTGGAGATATAGAGTAAGGCAAAGCAGCGCAAGATGCTGCCTTGCCTTACTCTGCATCAAAGAGGCGTTCTATGGGTGTTGATGTAAGTGTTCCCACAGCAACACCCATGGACTTTGACACTGCACCAGATTTACAATATTTGGTAAACCTGGGGCAGTGCCAAAACCTTGCGCCTCCCTAAAGCAGGCGTAACGAGGAGGAATAGTTTATATTTCTCCTCATTTTTTCCTCCTTCCACATGTGCTGTATTCTACAGCACACGTGGAATGTGGAAAACGCCTCTCTTGATTGCTTTTGAGTATAAAAAATACTGCCACAACACAGACGCCCTTGCACCATGTTGCAAGGGTGCCTGGTTGGCAAAATTGTATGCGGGTACGGGCGGAAAGGACAGAAATGCACTGCATCTTGTGCCTACAGTGCATTCCTACCCTTTGGAATTGACCTAGGGCAGCGCAGTAAAATGACTGGTGGCGCTGCCATACGCCAATTCGTTGTGTACATACCCGAAATTTCTAGAACTATTAATAAGCAAAAACGAGTGCCGCTGTGAACTCTGGGCAGGCATGCTGACAGAACCACAGGTTCTGAAAGGTCATTCATTAATCAGCATGAAGTCATGGGGCCGCTTCTGGGCTAATTAGAGCACACAAAGGAGCTCGTCGATCCCTGGCATCGCGGTGGCTTTACATTATAAAATGGCTGCGGAGCTTAGTGCAAGCTTTACACATCCATCCACGAGCCAGTGACCTTTTTAGCAACCTTCGCTGATTTGATTGGTAGACTGTAACTAACTGCAGCGAAATAGTTTATCAGTCGCAGCATGCGGATGCTAGTTGTACCTTAGACCCTACGATCTCCATTTCAAGGTGGTTCATATTGGTTCCAATCAGTGGATCTTTTTTTGTAAAGAATCCTTCAGAATCCTTTAAACGGCAGACCATCTATTTCTATAGATTATAATAAAGTTCACATAAAAATCCAAGCTGACTATTTGTACGCATTAGGTGCCGGCTATAGACATTTTAATAAAGCTTAGCTTTTGCAAGCAATTCTTGCTCAATCTACAGCTGATCAACCCCTTGTAAAACATGTGGTGATAAAATTCGCCATTTAAATGTAGATAATACATTATGATGAAGCATAACAGACAAGGTCATCAGCCGCTCTGCAATTACCAAGGCAAAATAGCGACAAAACTGGTAAAACATGAATTTAAGTAACTTTGGCCAGCATTATCTGACAGCATCAGCTGTGTGACTGTAGATGGTTCTGCTTAATCTTCAAGGCAACGTGAACATCTTTGCATATGCAACAGCCCACATCCCACCTTTGAAATAATTTAAGTGATCTGTAAGGTTCAACATGTCCCATTTCTCTTGCATTTTAATATTCATTTTCCAGAATCTCCTTTTAAATTAATGATAAAAAAAAGTTTCATTGTTGGTAGGATGGACCAATGCTGCCATCTGCAGGATGATTTATTCATAAAACGGAAAGAAAGGGCTCGTTCGTCAAATAATCCCTTCGGCTGTAAAAGCGTTTCTTTTTATGTTAGACTTTTTAAACAGTTTATGTAAAGGGCTGAATCCTAAAAATGCTTACAATCAGAGCGGTTAAGATCGCTTCTCAAAATACCACGTATTAAATTTCTGCCCAGTCTGCCCTCCATTTCTTGTAATCTTTTGCAGATAAAATCTTAATCACTATAAAAATGTCATACAAAAAAATCAAGTAAGGTATTCATTGTCATTTTAGCTTGTTAATTCTTTTGAATCCAAAAATACACTCCTTGGATGGACAGGATTTTTACAGTGTTTATTTATTAATTTTTGCAGCCTACACCGCTCTCCATTCTGGCCTTTTAGGGACCGATTTATCAAGGTTGGGGACGCGGTCTGTGATACCAGTTCTCCACGGCCTGTGAGTCTGCAGGACAACAAGGTGAACTTTGGGACAAGTATTACTACACACAATAAACAAAGAAAGAGTGTCCAATGGTAGTATTCGACCACAGTCTGGAGCAAGTAAACGGCTTCACTTAAGACGTTAAAGAAAGCCCTCACTCACCACCTAGTGATGACATGCTTCATCATCGGGCCCCACCAAAGAGACCGAGTGTCTCCTTGGTGTGCTACAACGCCAGATTCACTGCGGAGCGGGTTGGTGAGTTCAGGCAGTGTTGTGCAAAGAAAAACTAGTGTGTGGTGGATGGTTAAAAAATAGTCTGTAATGTATCAAAATTAACATTATTCTAATTATCACTAAGGACAGGTTAATAAGAGATTATGTGTTGGAAATACGTCCACAATTACTAGAGTGGTAGTTTCCTAAAAATCAGTCGACATGTTTCAGCCACGAAACGGTATGAATTTACCCGGCATTCATCAGGACTCTGCGTGTACTAAACCCTGGTGGAATGGACTCTCTATGGCCCACCCTTACCTAGGGACGTGAAAGTGAAAATAGATAAAAAAGAGTGTAAAGTGCAAAAAAATTAGGAAGGAAAATCGTCTTCCTAATTATTCCAGGTTTAGGAGGCTTCCAACTTTATGGTTTCTGCACTTTTATGGTGTAAGGCAATCACACCATGGGTCACAGGAGGGGGGTGGGAACGTAATTGGCACACCGCCCTCGACGCTCGGCACCCACTGTGTAGCTGCCTCTACCCTCGACCGGACCCCTCTTTCTTTGTTTATTGACTATTACCGGGGAATAAGAGTGTCTCTCTACTCTCCCTGCCTCTCTTTTTGTTTGGACACACAAGTATTACTCCCAGCTGCTGCTGGTAGCTCAATAAACAGTGAACCAATTCCCTTCTGGGCTTTGGGTTTCACAGATAGCAAGGTTGAGCAGTCAAGGAGCGCAACTAATACTTGCGGATGTAGAACCGCATCATCCGCTGCACCGTGAAAGACATCCTCCAAGCGGATGGACACTGGGGCCAAGAAATCAGAAATGTTCATTTACTTACCGGTAATTTTCATTACCCTAGGTCCCGTTGTCCTCGTCCCATTCATTCACTAATTGGAGATAACCATCTCCCGACAGAAAAAAAGAGCAGAGACATGCTGGGACCCTAATACTGCCCCTCCCACCGGGAGTACATAAGCAGTACTTACCCAGCATCCCATCTGTACAACCAAGCCCAGACAGGAAGGCCGGCCGCCCGGGAGGGAGAGAGGGGCGCATGAATGGGACGAGGACAACGGGACCTGGGGTAATGAAGATTACTGGTGAGTAATTGAACATTACCCTCAGGTCCCTTATGTCCTCGTCCCATTCATTAACTAATTGGAGAATACCAAAGCAGAAAACCGGCCTTCCACCCCCACAAGCACACTCAGGAAACCACAACAAAAGCAGCAACCCAAGGGAGCACCGAGAAGGAGGAAAAGGGAACCTCAGGAAACAAGCGGACCGCAAACCAGAACAGGACAGCAGGACCGAACAAGGACCGGAGACAACCCAAAAACAGAAGGCCAGGGTCCCCAACAAGGAGGCCGCCAACCAGAGAAACTGGAGACAGGGCAACCGGAACAAAGACCCAAAGGACACGGCCAAGCAACCCACCAGACAATGCCGCCCAGCCCAGAACCAACAGGAAAGCCGACAGGACACGCCAGCCACAAAAACGCGGACCAACAAGGGACGAGGAAGCACAGGCCAGAAACAGGCCCACCCCACCAAACCGAACGACGCAGCCCCAGAGAGACCAGAGCAAGACCCGAGCAGGAGCGACACCCCAACCAAACAGAAAAGACAGGGAAGGGGAAAAACACCCAAAAATCCCAGGAGGCCAAAAACCCAACAGGGAAGGAGGCCACCAACCAAACCAGGAAGGCCACCAAACCCAGAATAGCAGGGGAAGAGAAGGCTAACCCAAAGACCACCGGCCAGAGACGCCCCAAGAAGCACCAGCCCAAAGCCGACCAGCAAAGAAGAGGCCATCAAGATCAGAAACCCACAACGAACAAGCCCAACAAGGGAGGGGACAGAGCCACCGGCCACAACCAGAACCAAGACCCAAAGGACACGGCCAAGCAACCCACTAGACAATGCCGCCCAGCCCAGAACCAACAGGAAAGCCGACAGGACACGCCAGCCACAAAAACGCAGTCCAACAAGGGACGAGGAAGCACAGGCTAGAAACAGGCCCACCCCACCAAACCGAACAACGCAGCCCTAGAGAGACCAGAGCAAGACCCGAGCAGGAGCGACACCCCAACCAAACAGAAAAGACAGGGAAGGGGAAAAACACTCAAAAATCCCAGGAGGCCAAAAACCCAACAGGGAAGTAGGGCACCAACCAAACCAGGAAGGCCACCAAACCCAGAATAGCAGGGGAAGAGAAGGATAACCCAAAGACCACCGGCAAGAGACGCCCCCAGAAGCACAAGCCCAAAGCCGACCAGCAAAGAAGTGGCCATCAAGACCAGAAACCCACAACGAACAAGCCCAACAAGGGAGGGGACAAAGCCACCGGCCACAACCCCCAGAAAACCCCCAACCCCAAAAGGAAGGGAAACAAAGCAGGACCGGAGTCCAGAGCAACCGAGGAACACCCAGCAGCCCCCACACCAGGCACAGAGGGCAGAAAAAAGCAGGCGCCAACACGGCAGAGAACCTACAGGCACCCCACACCCAGGCCAAGCAAGCAGCATGGGCAGGAGCAGCCGAAAAATAAACAGCCACAGAGCGCACAGCACCCAGACCAAAAGCACACAAGGCGCAACACCAGCAAAGCGGGAGAGGAGCCCAGAAAACAGCACAAACCAGGGCAACAAACCCCAAAGGAACCAGGAAGCCAGGACCAGAGCCAAGCAACCGGACCATGCAAGAGGACCTGCAGGCCCAACAAAACCCTGGAAGGAGCCCACACAGCGCCCAGGCAACAGCAAAAGGGTAGGGAACAGGGAACACCCAGCGCACCGCCGCCGGACCACACAGAAGGCCGGAAAGCAACAGAAAAAACCACCAAAGCGGAAGCAGGAGGAAGCAGAGAAGCAGAGGGCCAGGCAGCAGGAGACCCCAGACAACCCGCCGCCAGGAAGGAGGACCCCACCGAGGCAAGAGCACCATGGAACCGCACCCCAACCAGAGAGAGGGAGGGGAAGGGAGCACCCAAACAGACCCACACTGGGAACCAAGCCTGGAAAAGCAAGGGAGGCAGAAGCGAAACAAGGCACCAAAACCAGGAAACTCACAGCAAAACACCTCAAAGAGCCGGCCAAAACAGCCAGGGAGCCCAGGAGGCACAGCCCCAGGACAACCAGACCCAGAAAGAAGCCAGCAGACAACCGGAGCCACAGGACCCCACAAGGGCCCCAACCCAGGTCAAACAAGACCAGGAAGAGAACCGCCAGTAGGAAAAGGCCCAGAAGGACCCACCGGGACGCGGCCACAAAAGCAGATTGCCCCGCCAGGACACAAAAGAGAGCCCAGGCAAGGACGCAGAACCCAAAAAGAAGACCAACATGCAGGAGCAGAAAGCCCCAGCAGACACCCAGCCAGCGCAGAATGGGAGCACGGCCACAGGCCACCAACCAGGAGACCTGGAGACCAGAAGAGGGGAAAACAGGCGCCCCGCCAAGGACACGGCAGCAGCAAAAGACAACCAGGCCCAAACAGCAGCGGCATGAACCCCAGGGTCCAAAAGGCGAACCACCACCGGAACACAACCCGGGGGAGGGGAGCACCACGGACAAGAAGAGCAGGCACCCAACAACCCCAGCCAGAGTAGCGGCACCAGGCACCCACAGGAAGCCCCAACCGGGAACAAACCAGGCAGGAACACAGGCAGCACCAGGAAGGGCAGGCAGGAAACACACGAAGCAAGCCAGAGACAAGCACAGAGAGAGCCAGGGCAGGAGCAAGGAAGAACAGAAGCAGCCAGACCCTAGAAGCAACCAAGCACAAAGAAGGCCCCGGGACAACACCCGAAGCCCCAGGCCGGAGCAAAGGAGAACAGAACAGCCACAACCAAGGCAGCACGAACCACCGAGGCACAGGCAGAGTGCCCCAGAGAGCACAAGAAAGGACACCAGGAAGCCGAACAAGGACCAGGCCCTAAAGGGACGGGAGAAACAAAGCCAGGAACCAGGAGCCACCACGCCCCACACCCCGACCAGCCATGCCGAAGCCAGGAAGCGGAGGCTCAGAACCAGCAAGCAAGCGGAGCACAGGCCACAACACAACAGCCAGCCCGCAGAGGAGGCAAGGCCACCCGAAAAAAAGGGCTGACGCAGCACCATGAAGGCCAGGCCACGATACCTATACCCGCGACACCCCGAGGAGGAGGCACGCAGAGGGACAGAAAGAAAAGCGGGGAAAACCCACGGCAGGCAAACAGGAACCCAGGGGAGCCAACAGGTTCCACCCCCATGCAGCCCCCCAAGGAGCCCGGAACACCGACCCACCACCAGCCGAGAGCAGGGAGCCGCAGAGGAACCAGAAGAAGGGGAAAAAGAAGCGCAACCCCAACAGGCCCGCGCCGAGGAAGCGAAAAGGCAACCCCGACACAAGAGCAGCAGAGGGCAAGGCGGAAGCAAGCAGGCAGGCGAGACCCCAACAACACCGGGAACCCCAGGAGCAACCACAGACAGAGCCAGGAAAAAAAAGGAACCAGCTGCCAACCCGAGGCAGGCCACCAAACGGAAATAGCGAAGGCCAACAACACAGAGAAGCAGCCAACGAATGCCAGGGAGAGGAACCCCCCCCCTAAACAGCACCTGAAAGAAACTCAGGAGCACGAGCGGTCAGGAACAGGGGCACCACCAGAAGGCAGCGAACCAAAGGGGGAAGCCCTGTGGCAGAAACACCCACCACGCAGACCAAGGGAGAGGAGCACAGGAAGGAGGCACCGCAGAAGGGAACCAAACCCGTAATCCCAGGCAAAGGAAGCCAGCGCCAAAGCCAAAAGGCAACCGAGGGGCAGCGCAGACTAAAGAGCACTGAACTAGGAAACAGGCCAGCACCCCGAACCAGAGGCCAGACGCGCGAAGCAAGGAGCAGGGGCGAGAAGCATCAGCAGCAGAGCGGGAGTCCACCCCCAGCCTCCGGCCCTCAGAGAAGAGGAGGGAATTATTAATGGGGTTAACCCTAAAAACTCTCTGACCTGGGTCAGTATTGAAGGTACAAAAAACGTTGGTCAGGGTTTGAATAATCAAAACATAGGTTGACTCATAAGAAATCTTCAAATTAATTTGTTGATTAAGACTTTTTCTTTACAGTACAAAAAGTGTTTATTCATACACATTCAGTGTTCAGTTAACATTATTATGAAAAAGTGTTTAAAAAGCAGAAAGTTAACATGGACCAATTGCTTCATTGGTTAATGTACATACTCAGGTGCATAAATCTCAATTCATAAATAATGAACTTTCCCGAGCATTTTCATTTTATTATCCACAATATAACATTTCAATGCGCTCAAAGTGACAAGGAAAGGAGACAGTTTAAGTGGGATAGGTGTGATTGGAGAAGGGTGAGGACTGGGTAAAGGGTGTTGTGACCATACTACAATCCTGGTAATATTCAGTACAGCCTTTACAGACTAATTTTGTTCATTAGTTCCAATCAGTTCTTTAACACAGGATCCGTATTACTCCATAAGTGATTTCCTGTGCTAAGAAAAATAGGTACAATCCGGTCTACGTTTCGACCCCTGGATTAAGGGTTGATTGAAGCCTCATGCTGGGGTCTTCATCAGGACTCTTAGAAGTGGGAGCGCTTTATGGTTGGCCGTCCAATGGCCTTTATGGCCAATGGCCTTTATGGTTGAACCTTCGTTGGTTCCATTTGGCTGTTATTGACTGGGAATGCTTATAGTGTCCACGATGTATGGTAATTTATCCATCATGGTTGTTCTTAGATGCTTCATTACAGCCCCTCTCGGGCGCGTGTACTCCTCAGCGCTGCCGGGCCGCAAATGACATTTGCGGCCCGGCAGCGCTGAGGAGTACACGCGCCCGAGAGGGGCTGTAAAGAAAGAACCTGTGTTCATGAATATCCCTTCGTAATGAAGCATCTAAGAACAACCATGATGGATAAATTACCATACATCGTGGACACTATAAGCATTCCCAGTCAATAACAGCCAAATGGAACCAACGAAGGTTCAACCATAAAGGCCATTGGACGGCCAACCATAAAGCGCTCCCACTTCTAAGAGTCCTGATGAAGACCCCAGCATGAGGCTTCAATCAACCCTTAATCCAGGGGTCGAAACGTAGACCGGATTGTACCTATTTTTCTTAGCACAGGAAATCACTTATGGAGTAATACGGATCCTGTGTTAAAGAACTGATTGGAACTAATGAACGAAATTAGTCTGTAAAGGCTGTACTGAATATTACCAGGATTGTAGTATGGTCACAACACCCTTTACCCAGTCCTCACCCTTCTCCAATCACACCTATCCCACTTAAACTGTCTCCTTTCCTTGTCACTTTGAGCGCATTGAAATGTTATATTGTGGATAATATAATGAAAATGCTCGGGAAAGTTCATTATTTATGAATTGAGATTTATGCACCTGAGTATGTACATTAACCAATGAAGCAATTGGTCCATGTTAACTTTCTGCTTTTTAAACACTTTTTCATAATAATGTTAACTGAACACTGAATGTGTATGAATAAACACTTTTTGTACTGTAAAGAAAAAGTCTTAATCAACAAATTAATTTGAAGATTTCTTATGAGTCAACCTATGTTTTGATTATTCAAACCCTGACCAACGTTTTTTGTACCCTCAGAGAAGAGGAGCCAGAGAAGAGGAAGAAGCAGCGGCGGGAAACCCCACGCAAGCCACCCGACACAGGGCTGCCAACAACCAGCAGTCCCACAAGACAGAGGAACGGGGAGAAAAAGAGCCCTAAAGCACTGTCGTGTATTTCTATAGGTTCTGAATCGATCCCCCTATTCCTGACCCTATTCTGGTTAAACTACCTAGCTAGTTAACTAACAGTCAGCCCATGAGGCAAGAAATTCCCCATGATGCAGATACCGTTATCTGACGCAGTCACACTACGGCACAGGAACGTGTTATCTGATTAGGTCATAACGCTTGAGATCTAATTAGACAAGCGATATTCCTCCAGCCCCTGATAAGGCATACGACGTTCTCATAACAAATCAAACCTATGACAACCTGGATAATCCGTGCGGCCATTGTTTTGATTTCACAGAGAACTTTAGTAAAGAATGTGCTAACGAGCAAGTCGTATGACATCTTTATTGACGTACCTATGTCCATCCTTACGTCAATCCCGGCACCTTTAAGGTATAAATATTGCCGATCTTGCCCTATGCAAAACACACGCGTGGTGACAAGACGGAGCAGCCATACTTGCCGAAGCCGAGAGCAGAAGCAGACCCCGCAGGCAGCAGCCCCGCCTTCCTGACGCGCTGAGAGACGCGCTGCTATCTCAAGCCGAGAGACCCAGCACCGGCGCTTCCGGGTAGCCCTCGCAGGCAGCCTGGAATATCGAGAGCAGAGAAAGAGATACCATTCCTCATTCATCCTAAATTCCAGGTACAGAACTGAATAACCCCTCCTAGAGAATTCTTTAGTTATTCACTTGGCAAAAACAAACTTAACTTAAACTGTAACTTTCTATTCCCGCCCACGCATTAGACTTAGGTCAGGTACACGGGGTAGGCGTATTTAGAAACACCAGTTGAGTACGTTTAGTCAAATGTATATGTGTATGTAAATATATTTTAATCATTTTAAACATCATATGGCTCAGAAACCATATCAATGTTTTTACAGTATTATTTTATACTATTGCTTCTAATGTATGCACTTTACTTAACTATAAGTATTGCAATAATATCGATCCATTTCTCTTGTACGAGAAAAGAGACTGATCAATAAATAACATCTTTTTATTGAACACGCCCGTCTCTTCCTTTTCTCTACATTCTGATGAGACTAAGAATGCACGTACTGACTGAGTAAAATAATTGCCTTGTGCTCACACGACTCTTGAGATTGACTCTTGATTAGGGGAGAGCAAAGTTGTCATGTTCTATGGTTGTCAGAAACTAAATCCCTTCTTGTCTAATCAGGGGAGTTAATCCTTCCTTGAACATTCGAGAAAGTTTCTAGCGAACTCTGAGCTTAGCTGGCAAACCCAAAAATTAAGTCTAGTATCGACAGTAGTAGACCTAGTTAACGTCTGGCCTAGGCCTTTACTGCTGTAGGTACTATTCCAATGCGCAGAGCCTATTGGGAAAATAGGAACTACACTACATGGCGCCCAACGCGTTTGGAAAGGGCGATAAAACTAACGTAAGACATTTAGAGTAACTCAGTCGTGCTTTCTCACTCAGACCCCTTTTTCCAAATACTCCAAAGACGTCTGGAGTGGGTGAAAGGTTATTATATCCTCCAAAACCTCGCAGGAGGGAACTCCTATGTATGGTTTTTGGTCTAGTCAACGTTGAAGGATAAAACAGTTCCAAAATATTGTGCACCTAATCTCTGTTTCCATAAAGAAACCTGATCTGCAAATAAACATAATACCATCCTGTCTGTAAAATGGGAGACGGTGATGGAGAAAGAGAAGCAGTTAGATTAGCGGCTGAAATAGCAGCAGCTGATAATGCTGCACTAGATGCGGACGCGGATATAATACTCATTCCGGTCGCCAAAAGGAGATCTATAACCTTAAAACTTATAGAAAATGGACTGACACCTAGAGGTGGCACAGTCATATTCGTAATCGAGGCACACGAATATCGGCAGACAGAGGTATACTATACATGGATACATTTTCCAGCAGCAAATGCTGTAACAAAGTACTTCCACTATTACAAAATAGAGGTTCCTCCAGAAACGTACACTCCTTTCGAGGAGGTGGAAGTACCACTCAAATTCCAAGAGCATTTGCTCTTATTTGATGGCGCCCTAAAACATAATAATCACATTACAAGGCTCGGTCCTTTAGGAAGACCAGGAGCAACGTGGCCGGTCTTAGCCGGATACACACCACATCCAGACATCGACGAGATGCCTGCACCAGAGCTATTAATACAGCTAAAACAACTACTAAAAATTCACAGACAATTAGTTCAGTATGTAATGCGGACTTCTACAATTCAGCCAGCGATTAAACTACCACAGCTGACCTCTCACCAGGGGAACGCAAATAAAATTACACCACAGAACATCCAATCCTGCCTAGGTAAGGTTCCAGCTAAACGGGAACAGATACCATTCTGGTTGGCACAGAAAATCACCCAAATAGAGGCGGTGTTTCCTGACACCACCCCGCTAGAAAAACACAGGATTCTGACTATATGTCTCCCAATGGGAATCGCACCACACATTGAGGACTGTGACACTTGGGGTACAGTCTTTGCTTCCATCTACACAAAAACGCACGGTGTCCCATCCATTTCGGTGATACCAGATGTGCTAAAACAAATTCAAGATGAATACGGTCCAGAACCTGCTTTAACTCTTGGTATGAAATTACTGAAAGACTTCAAGCAGGTCTCGGCTATATTACTAGCCAACATAAAAGGTGAAGCAGCAAACGTGGCGATCCGCCAGAGGTTAAAAGAGACAGATATAGCAGACCAACCAGCTGAAATTGCCAGAATCATAGAAAAATCCTATGAAGAACTAGGCAGAGATAGTCTAGGTGGAATACCGGTAAAACCGCAACTGACTACAAGTCCAGAAAAAATATTTTTTAATAATAATAATTCACCAAAAAAGAACTGGGATGGAAACAAACAATCCAATCCAAAAGAAAAGAAATTCCAGTCCAGAGGAAGGTCTCCTAGGCGAAGAGAGAAATCTCCAAACCCGAGACAAAGGTCACCTCAGAGTGAACCCTCTGGGAATAGATATAACCTTAGAAATAGGGATAATATTAAAAAACCTGATAGATATCAAGACATTGATACACGTCCCTCTCAATCTTTTCAGAATTCCTCGCAGAAATCGGAAAGAAGAGGACGATCAGAAGAGCACGCCAAGTCCAAAGACAAGGAACCTGCTCAACTGAAAAAGAAATCACAATTTCCAAAAAAGAAGGTAGCCAGTATCAAGGTAGTTAACAATGCCGAGAATACTGAGGACACAACTGAAAAACGGAGAATGGGCTCAGACAATGCTAGACAGCGCAGCAGAGGTGAGCATAGCTCGCAAAGTCCTTATGGATCATCTGGAGACAGTGGACACGAATGAATACCTTCAAGTGGAAACTGCAGATACCAGAGTTAGCAAGCCCCACAAAATATACGAGATAACATTACGTATAGAGGGAGATAAGACTAGGAAAATAAGGGGACTATTTTGGGATAACCTATCCAAAGGCTATGACATCCTTCTAGCTGAAAAAGACTGGCCACCGGAGTTTGTCAGGGAGTGCCCTCATGGCGAAGAAGTAATTATGCCTGCCTTCTCGAATCAAATCCCGATTCATAAAAAATACACACTTGCTAGAAAGTGGGCAGTGGCCTTAGCACCTGCTTTATATAAAAATCATGTAGGATGGGATGAGGATTCTCCTCCTCACAAAGTCCAGTTAAAATCACAACCAACTGCACAAAGGCAGTACCCAATTAAGCAAGAAGCTAAAAAACAAGTAAATGAAATACTAGATCAGCTAGAATACCAAGGGGTGATTGAAACTTGCACCTCACAAATGAACAATCCTTTGTTTCCGGTCTCCAAACCAGACAATTCGTACCGTCTAGTTTTGGATTACCGACACCTTAACACATGTTGCAAAACTTTTGCAGTGCAAAACTCACACAGTGCTGCACTAATGAATAACATAGTGCGCAAAAAATACAAAACAACCTTGGACATCTCCAATGGATTCTTTTGTCAAAACATAGCACCAGAGAGCAGATATTTAACTGCATTCTCAGTAAATGGCACTCAAAAACAATTCTGTCGGTTAGCCCAGGGGTACAAGAACAGCCCGGGGGTATTCTCAGCGAGAGTAACAGAATTACTACAACAATATGATGATGAAGCATTATCTTATGTCGATTACATTTACTTAACAGATGATGACTTGGAAACTCACTTGAAAAGAGTGAACACCATAATACTTGGTTTCGCTGCAGAGGGTTACAAATTCAACTTCAAAAAGTCCAGAATTGCCCATCTGACGGTCCTATTCTTAGGATATGAGTTATCAAGTGAAGGCAAAAGCCTGGCAGACAATTTCCTAGAGAAATGTGCCGTAATCCAAGCTCCTAAAACACTAAAAAACCTACAGTCAATTCTAGGCTTCCTAAATTTCGGAAGAACTTACATTGCTAATTACGCAGAAAGGGTCAAGCCCCTTTACGATCTAATTAAACCAGACTTTAAAAGATCCAGTTGGACTCAAACACACACAGAAATTTTGAGATCCTTACAAACAGACATGCTAATTAAAACAAAATTAGAAACCCGTGATAATACACGCAACCTTGTGATCCGAGTCATCCCAGGGAAATGCGGATACACATACCTGACCTCTAATGAGGGAGAAAAGGTACCAATTGCATTCAAATCACATTTGTACACAAAAGCTGAACAGAGATTCAGCAACAAAGGAAAAATGGTTCAAGCAGTTCAAACCGCAATAGCTAGAGAAAAAGACATAGCTGATGGTAGACATATCACAGTCAGAACAGCTGAATCAGCCTTCGAGGCATTAACAACACCGTGTAATTTACCAACAACAACATTGGATCCAGATTGGTTGCAATGGGTAAATTCAATCACAACGGACAAAGTATACTACTTCTTTGATCCAGAACTAGAAGAATTAAAAAATCTAAAATATGAAAAAACGTATCCTCTGCCAATCGACATTCTGCCTCTAAGACATTACGCCTGTGTAATCTATACAGACGGACATGCTCAACCCTCCGTTTGGGGAGAACATGCATACAATCCCACATGTGAGATTACAAAAGAAGTGTGGCACGGAGGTAAACTAAGACCTCTATTAACAAAATCACACTCAGTAGAAACTAATTCAGAACTACAAACTGAAATATTAGCTTTGAAAATGGCGCTAGATAATGCGGATCGCGAATTCCCGACACTTATAGTGTCAGATTCATATTTCTGCGTCAAAGCATATAACAAGGATTTGCAGACATGGATTCAGAACGGTTACAAAGATGACACAGGTGCACCAATAAAGCAGAGACTTCTCTGGGAACAAGTAGCTCTTTTGAAGAAAGAACTACCAAAGACTCACGTGACTCACTCACTGAGTCATCAACGTGATGGCGTTCACGTTGTGGGGAATTCATTGGCTGAGACAGCCGCAGCGGCAGCCACTAAATCGGCTCCCGTAGATCGAAAAAAGCGTACATTAAAATACATTGACGGCGAAACATTGCTGGCGGTGAAAACGTCATCAAAAGGCGACTGCTCAGCGTTACCGATCAACTATCCACTCAATTATACATACATAATCGATGCAAACTCCGTCCCTTTTGCTCGAATCCCTGGAGTGGGGGATAGAGTGATTCCAAACATGGACAGGAGAAACTTGTTAATCGCAGACGCACACATGGGCGAGGGTCACAGACACCTTAAATTAAAAGATTCTCTGGAAGAATTACAATCACGGTACTGGTGGCCAGGCATGAGCCTGCACTACACCATGTTTGTAAAAAACTGCCCAAACTGTAACAGAGATCGCAGTGGGGAGAGAAGCAGTTTAATACCTCGTCGTATCAAGGCAGATAATATTACCAGCAAAAAGAATGGCTTGCGATTAACATACACAGGCTAGTTCCACTTATAATGTAGATCCACAGCACTCGGCTGACGTCCGGACTGTTATACAAGATTTGCGAGTCTAAATGGCATATACGCTAAGAGCATGCTACGTTCGACCAATTTTTCTTTTTCTCAGGCAATCCAGCCTGGGGGGGGAAGGAATGGCCAAATGAGCACAGCCCAGCGGGAATCTTCTCACTTCCTTCCTGAGGGTATGGGATGGTGTAAAGAAAAAACCAAGACAGAAAGCAATCTATAATAGAAAGGATATTAGGTTCGGGAGCTGGGTGGGTCAAACATCTAATAAGTGTCCAACGTAGTCTAAATAACTTGCCAAGAAATTCTCTGAAGGGATTCAGTCCGTACGAATTATTATTCGGAACTAGGATGTTGATCTCTGACCTTGATAGTCAGACTTCAGTGGTAACAGAAAAAACCTTTGATGTCAAAGACCGTTTGGCTATTTTGCAGGACTTAAACAAAACAAGAAAAGACCTGAGCAACATACAGTTGAAACAACAGCCAACAACCACTGAAGATTCACCACCTGTCCCAGCAAGACCTGTCTGGATTCCAAAAGTCGGGGATCTAGTCAGGGAAAAGATCGCGGTAAAGAAGGAATTTGGGCCTTCTTACAGAAAAGCAGTTCCTGTCTTGTCTGTCAACGGGACAAGATCAGTTGTACTACCGCCACTTGCTGGAAAAAAGGAGAACCGAGTTGTATCCATCGACCTGGTAAAACCACAACATGTGGCCGATAACAAACAGTAGGCCAAGTGGACTCCCAATAAGTAGCAGAACACCAAGGTTTGCTACCAGTACAGAGGTCCTAACAAAGAGGCTCATCACATTCGAAACGCCTACAGAAGAACAACAAGGACTATGCAACAATGCAATAGAACTTAGACCTCTGAAAACCCAAATAAAGACATTTAGTAGAGACACACCAATCTATACAGAAGTACCAAGTGAAAATGCAAGAAACAAAAATCCTGAACCAATTGGAACAATTGACTGAACTGCATCCGGTTACTTCATCAACTTCGATGATTCCTCTGAAGGCTTCAGCGAACAAAAGACACAGCCATCATCAAAATCCTTTAAAGACAAAGCAAAGGAGCTTTTGAAACAACTAAAAGAAACATATCTGATTTCTCCATGGATTGAATTTTGGGTGGGTTTTGGTGCATTTATCCTCATACTTTGGCTCATCATGGTATTTACCTTGGGACGCTTCATTGAGGGAAAATATGCTAAAATGGACACAGCAAGTCAGAACATCAACTTGGTCCTCAAACCACACACATCTTCACACGTCGAGAAACGAGAACTTTCTTCAGAACTTTCTTCAGCCAACTTCACAGCAATTCCAATACCTGGTGGGGTAGCCTGGGACAACACTGACTATGAAATTTATGGTCCGGTCGAGATCCTGAAATATCCACACCAAATCAAGATCTCTTTGAGTGACTTTGCAAAACCAAACTCATTTGCTGATGATTGGGACTTTGAAAGTATTAACAATATGATGTCTGACTTAGTAATGTCTGCTAAATTTACAAAACATGATTATTTGCAGGGTTCTACAAATTATGATAGTATGTATTGCTATAACCACTATGGTAACCATTTCTTGCATAAATCTGCACAACCTAGAAATGTTTTAAGTTATAATCAATGGGAACATTGTGCTACACCTCCAAAAGGGAGCTCTAGAACCGTATATGACAAATATTCATATTTTTCAGGTTTTAACATAACTAATGCTGAAACATTTTATTACAAATTGTCAAACAAGACAGGGATGAAAACCATGATAACCAACACAAAATTGATATATTCAGATTCTTTCTTTGAAAAAATGAATACTTTTGGATTTGATTATTGGGACAAACATGTTGATTTGAAAAGTGTTTGGGGTACAAAAGAATGGCAAGTACAGGGTTTAGAAGCTTTGTTTAGAGCCTGCATGATCCCAGAACAAATGATATTTTTAAATGACACCGTCCAACAAACCACCTGTCTTGGCCTAGCAAAAATCAAAGATTTAAATAACCTGTCTATTCCAAAGCCAACAATGTTTAGCAATAACTCTGATACAGATGAAGAAATAGACATAAACCATATACTTAACCAAAACAGAACACATCCTGATTGGAAACAATGGTTGATCTGGCCCACAGATACAAATAACTGTCAAGATAGATTCCTGAATAAAACACAGGGTTTCAAAATGAACAGGCCAGACCCTAGATATCCTCAAAGACATCACCCAGGGATAATAACAACCTACAGTGTGGGCAAATTATGCCTCCAATGGCTACAGTATTCCACACTGCCTGAAATTAAGCAACACCTAACTTTACTTACTGATGGTGCTGACTTGCGTGATTTCATACTGGGACCACGCAAACAGCGTCATAAGCGTTTCATAGCAGCCTCTGTATATGCAGCATACAATGAGGCCTGGAAGGTTACTCAAATTGAGACAGCAGAAAGAATACGGGAAATTGACCGTATTAATTTGGAAAAATCACTTTCTGTAGTGGACAATGGGTTAATGACTCTGTCCTCCAGAATTTTTTCATTGGACAGCATTGTGTCTTCAGCAATCGATATATTATCGCAAGACTTACTATTATTACAACATGGTCAGTCACAATTGCGTTCTATTGTACAGCTTGGTTGGACGTTACAAAATCTGCGTTCAGGCTATGTGCCTTGGCGTTTAATCAACACAACGTCACTATTCCAAATCTTTAACCTTACTGATAGACAAATCGGTATGGCGCAGAAGGGTGCTGATTATACAATCTTGAGCATTGAAAAACTAGAAAGATTACCAATGACAATGTCAGAACGACCTGTCAGTGAATGGATAATACACGGAATCATAAATATTCCAATCTCAACCTTCAGGTTTCAATACTGCCAAAAATATATACAGGCTGGCATGTACGAGAAATTGGGAAAAGGGTACCTTAAAACAACTTGGAACCTGCCCTATTCACATGCATGTGTCAGTAACAAAGGACAGAAAGTGTTTCTTAGTGGCAACAATTGTGCTATGTCACTGAGCGGCACGCTTCTGTGTAACGGTATTAGTTTGCACGGAGCCTGTGAAGGGAATTCATACAACCTTTCATGTCACCAGCAAGGTGCACCTGCAACTGAAATAGAACCATTCTTTCAAAGACTCTATAATGGAAGTTACATTCTTATTGTAGACCGCAGATGCTGTAGTCTTATGCCCGGGACTCCTTATCTCGTCACTACGACGGCGAAGGTCAAGTGCTGTGGACGTTCTTTGTTCCCCAGCTCCTTTCCAGACAGGGAGGCAAGGGCATGGCCCGGTCTGAAAATTACTTCTATTCGAATAGACACTTTAAGCAGAATGAAAACAGTGCTTCTTCAGACGCCTACAAGGCTCACGTCATCTAAAGAAACGTATGATCTACAAGTCGCAAGGACGACTGCAGAGATACATACATTATTATCAACCAATTCCCCCGTACATTTCGCGGAAATCCTGAGCGAAATCTTAAATATTTCTGATACCACAGGGGTCTCAAAGGTATTTAAGACAGTATTTTCGATGGCATTAACACCATTCAAAGCCATACTGGGTATTTTTCCAGACTTCGTCCATTCGATTTTTGGCGGACTTCCCCTGATCCTAGGACTAATTGCAGGAATCCTATTCCTGGTCCTTATTTTTCGTTATGGCAACCCATGTCACAGAACAAAATCTCACGACAATGGAAGATACGATCCTAGCCATTGGATACCGGGACCGGATATCAAAAATCCTGGGACTCTCCCGGCTTAGAGACCTAAACATGACTTGGTTTCTATCATTTCGACCAATGTGGCAAAGGTGTGTTTTACCTGTACTAAGGTGTCTGCTATGCGGAGAAGAATGCGTGTTAGACACCTGTCTGACGCTACAATCGGATGCGCCGGTGGATGCAGATACACTGTTGGTTCCTACCAAGGTTCACGCACTGTGCTGCCCTCAAAGGCTGCCAATTCTGATGACGGCATTCCTGGAATCTTCACCACTGCGATTGAAGAGTAGTGAAGTTCAAGATGAAAGCAGCATCGAACAGGTACGACCTTCTGTCAGCAATGCAAATCAGAATGTCAATGGAGACAATCATGCGCACGAATGCATGGTTACCCCTATTTCCGACTTAGTGGAACTTTCCCATGAAGCTGTTGACAGTTTTTTCGAAAGCCTGAATGATATGATGTTCTCTCCGGAACAGAAATAGAGACTTTTGAGTAAACTCGCACGCGGCGTTCCCTGAATTCGGCCTTCAACTTTAATAATAAAGTCACATGAACAATTACAATCCAGTTCACGGACAGCAACTTTTTTCAGCAAGCCCCTAAAATATTTTTCTATATATTTTTTCCCGGGACACTGATCTTCTGCTTAAAGTAAGAAACTATTCCTAGAGAACTAAGATTTCTATTTTTTTAGATTCTTTATAGACTTTATATAGACTTTAGCTGCCCACTGGTATGTTCACAATATATTTTATGTGATGAAATGGTTTCGACTTTTTTTCTGTATAGCCATATTAAGAGCCATTTCATGTGTATTTCTCATATACCAACAAACAATAATGCATAACAATGCGTGTTTACTTTTGCATTTGATTCATAGCTTAAGTGCATACGATATATATGACTGCAATTTTTCAGTATATTTGAAAATTTCAAAATGCATTTATGTATTTTGGGGTGGTAAGGTATACACTATACTCTATAGTATGTTGTACTATGTTATACTATGCATAGATTAGTAGATATGACCATAGTTAGCGTGGAGTGGGTGTCGTGTATTTCTATAGGTTCTGAATCGATCCCCCTATTCCTGACCCTATTCTGGTTAAACTACCTAGCTAGTTAACTAACAGTCAGCCCATGAGGCAAGAAATTCCCCATGATGCAGATACCGTTATCTGACGCAGTCACACTACGGCACAGGAACGTGTTATCTGATTAGGTCATAACGCTTGAGATCTAATTAGACAAGCGATATTCCTCCAGCCCCTGATAAGGCATACGACGTTCTCATAACAAATCAAACCTATGACAACCTGGATAATCCGTGCGGCCATTGTTTTGATTTCACAGAGAACTTTAGTAAAGAATGTGCTAACGAGCAAGTCGTATGACATCTTTATTGACGTACCTATGTCCATCCTTACGTCAATCCCGGCACCTTTAAGGTATAAATATTGCCGATCTTGCCCTATGCAAAACACACGCGTGGTGACAAGACGGAGCAGCCATACTTGCCGAAGCCGAGAGCAGAAGCAGACCCCGCAGGCAGCAGCCCCGCCTTCCTGACGCGCTGAGAGACGCGCTGCTATCTCAAGCCGAGAGACCCAGCACCGGCGCTTCCGGGTAGCCCTCGCAGGCAGCCTGGAATATCGAGAGCAGAGAAAGAGATACCATTCCTCATTCATCCTAAATTCCAGGTACAGAACTGAATAACCCCTCCTAGAGAATTCTTTAGTTATTCACTTGGCAAAAACAAACTTAACTTAAACTGTAACTTTCTATTCCCGCCCACGCATTAGACTTAGGTCAGGTACACGGGGTAGGCGTATTTAGAAACACCAGTTGAGTACGTTTAGTCAAATGTATATGTGTATGTAAATATATTTTAATCATTTTAAACATCATATGGCTCAGAAACCATATCAATGTTTTTACAGTATTATTTTATACTATTGCTTCTAATGTATGCACTTTACTTAACTATAAGTATTGCAATAATATCGATCCATTTCTCTTGTACGAGAAAAGAGACTGATCAATAAATAACATCTTTTTATTGAACACGCCCGTCTCTTCCTTTTCTCTACATTCTGATGAGACTAAGAATGCACGTACTGACTGAGTAAAATAATTGCCTTGTGCTCACACGACTCTTGAGATTGACTCTTGATTAGGGGAGAGCAAAGTTGTCATGTTCTATGGTTGTCAGAAACTAAATCCCTTCTTGTCTAATCAGGGGAGTTAATCCTTCCTTGAACATTCGAGAAAGTTTCTAGCGAACTCTGAGCTTAGCTGGCAAACCCAAAAATTAAGTCTAGTATCGACAGTAGTAGACCTAGTTAACGTCTGGCCTAGGCCTTTACTGCTGTAGGTACTATTCCAATGCGCAGAGCCTATTGGGAAAATAGGAACTACACTACAGCACAACGAGAGCAGAACCAGGCACCTCCAAGCGACCCAGCAGCAGGCACAGCCACCAACGCACCCCTACCCGGGGAGAGCAATGCAGCAGGTCAGCCCGGAGGAGGAGGAAAGCAGTCCGGACAGGAACACCCAGAGGAAACACATCCCCCCACACCAAGGCGAACCAGGGCAGCAGATGCTGAAAGAAATCAGCACAGCGGGGAAGGAGACCAGGAGGACCCACAGGAGCAGCAGGCCACCAGCGAGGAACACCACACAGAACCAAGCACCGCCGTGAGGAAGCCCAGCCCCCGGGCAACAGGGCACAGCCACACCAAGGAGAGCAACATCAACCCGCCCAGCAGCCATGGCAAAAGGCAGGAAGAGTCCTCAAACCAACCCTGAAAAGGACACCTGCAGGGGAAGAGAGGCAGAGCGAAAGCAAACCAAGAACGAGGCCCCGGGTCCAAACCCCGGCAGCACCAGGAGTCTTTGCCAGGCTTCGCAGAAGACGAGTACAGCACAAATAATCAACCAGTGAGAGCAAGTGCTCCGCCCAGAACACAGAATGACCCGACCCAGACTCAAACCAGGAACCCCAGCACTGTAGACCGCAGCTCTGGCCGCTGTGCCACATCTTCCCCACTCCAGCGATCCTTGCAGGGAGCACATTCCGTCTCCCGCACAATCCCCGTAGCCCAAAGAAAAAAACCCGGCAAGCGGGACTTACCCGGAGGAGGGGGGCCAACACCAGGAACAAGGCCCCCCACTCCACCGGCCAGGACACCAGGATACCGGCATAAAGAACGGCTCCCAGAATGCAGAGGAGCCGTCGGGACACAACCCAGCCCCCAAGCACCAACAGCGGCAGCCTGCAATGCCACAGAACAAGAAGCAAAGAAGGGGAAAAAGAGACCGCTATGCGGGACTCACCCGGGAGGAAGGCCCAGCACAAGAACAAGGCCCTCCCTCCCCACCACCAGCCCAAGGCGCACCACAGGAACCATGCCAGGGCCGGCAGGCAGGCAGCCGGAGGCAATCGCAGCACGTCTTCCCTGAAGCCAGGAGCCAAGAAGACGCGCCCCTTGACCCAGAAGAGACCCGGAGGCCGGCGCACCAGTCGCAGAGGGCCGGCCCGCATCCACAAAGCCAAGGACACGAAGAAACCAGCCTCCCAGCAAGCCCGGCAGGCCAGGAGGCAGGACAGCAGACACCCCGACCGCACAGCCAGGCAACCGGACGGGGAGAACCAAGTAAGAGAAGCCCAGCAGGAGCAGCACCAGCAACCACAGCAAACTTCTGTCGACCCACAGAAAAAAAGAACAGATGGAATGCTGGGTAACTACTGCTTATGTACTCCTGGTGGGAGGTGCAGTATTAGGGTCCCAGCATGCCTCTGCTCGTTTTTTCTGTCGGTAGATGGTTATCTCCAATTAGTTAATGAATGGGACGAGGACATAAGGGACCTGGGTGTAATCAGTCTGTAGTACTGGCTATGACTGGCTGCCTTTGAAAAATAAAATGAACATAAAATGGATTGCATAAGCAATAAAGCTATCTTCGCTGGACTCCAATCAAATCTAAGGGATAAACTTCACATCACAGAAGGCCCGAGATCTAGGAGAAACACCTAGATGGTGAAACAACATAGTAGAACATATCGAACTGACCCCAGACCTTCTCACGCCCAGAAGGAACATAACACTCACCTCTTCACTCTCTACCTTTCAGCCTAACTATCATTCTTCCTGTTACTGAATGTATCAGTTGCTGGAATCAATCCACCTTTAGAGTAGCTCATCGCATGCACTTTGCTGCCCTTGCGGTAAGCTCCATAATAACCACATAAAGTAAATAAATAAATAGAAGGCGTACTTTGGAGACTGGTGTGTGGTAGAATGTCTAGTTTCATTTAACACATGGTCCACTAACAATACATATATGTTCAAGACAGTGCTCTTTCTGTATAATAAACGAACAGACTTTATTGTAATTTAAGAAAAAATAGTAATGCAGTAGCTTGTGGAGTTCAGTTGAACTCCTGTAGTCTGAGTGAAATCCTGCAGATAATCTATGGAGAATTATTTGCAAGGATGCCGCCTTGCAAAGGGTTCTAACCAGTCACACAATCTAGCTTGCGCAGTAGCATCAGTCTCAGATGTTCAGTGTCGCTCAGTGTCATAGCGGCGGGAGAATACCCACATGTCTACCAGATGGGAGCAGAAGTGGGGCAGTCTGCTCGGGCACTGGGTATTCTATTCAGCTGTCTCAGGGGCTGTTCACAACCTAGAGGGGGGATTCTAGGCTCTAGAACTTGTGGTCTCTCCTGAGAGGTGGCACCAGGCATGAGCTTTCAGTCCCACAGGGCTCTCCTAGCTCAGGCAGATGTGGGACGCAGGAGGCTAGGGGCAGGCACTCTACCCAGGAGGGGCGCCCCATGGATAGGCTCATTGGTTGTCATGTTATGATTGTCACAGTAGTGGGTGAATTACAAATACTTTGGCAAGTGGCCAACAAGCAGCAACGGTGACTAACTTCCATTCTCAATCTTGGCGTATATGTAGAACGAAAATGCCTCTTATTAGTCTTTCAACCCCAAGATGTAGAAATAAATGAAGCACTGTGTAGCATGAATGCAAAAGCTAAGGGCAGTAAAAAAACAGCTGCAAAGTTTAGGATAGTAAAACTGTGCTAAAAAATAAAAGGCACAGAAAGAGGCAGGTTGCCCACAGATAAAACACAACCAGCATGTATGTTTTGCATGCATGTGATTGCATGTGTTAGCATATAAAAGCCTAAAACATATTAAGGCATAATACATTGGTTTTGTCAATACTTGTTACCAAAGTATTTGAGGTCTCCTTGTTTAACCATTTCCAAATCTGATTAAGAAATAAAGAAATTCTGGACAATCCAGTTTCAGAGGATTAGTGGTTTGTATTGTCAGTTTATGAAAATCAGGTTCAGTACAGTACACACGCTTTATTGTGGATAGAAAAGTTGCAATTTTGTAGTATTTTTCAGCCAAGTACTAACCATCTTAAGAGGGTTGTGAGGATGTAATTTGTTTACAGATGGAGCCTGAAATCTTCTAGGAATACCTGATCGAAACAAGAGATTGATCAGTGCTATAGTGAAGTAAGCCATTGAAAATCTATTTTTCTCTCTTAAGAGGACGGTGTAGGATGTTCACACTCATCACTGTAAGTTTTATGTGTATAATTTCCACAGTGAGGCAGTTGGCTGAGCAGAATATTGAGTGAATACATTTGAGGGAAAACTTGTGGCTAAAGCATCATTTTCTCTACTGTATCGAGGTAGATGTTGCATTCACAGGACATCAACATTATCTCCTTATGCAGACAATATACAACTCATACTCTCCCTCTTGGATAACAACGCCAACGCAAGAAACAAGTTCACTACCTGCAAGATCATAGTCACTAACTGTATAGAAGGTAACTGTGTCAAGTTCAACACAGGCAAGACAGAAGTAGTGATTTTCAGCAAGAATACCTCACCATGGGACTCCAACTGGTGACCTGAAGAACTCCACATTCACACCCAGCACCCGCAACAGGAACCTCTGAATAATCATGAACAGCTAACTGGTCATGACTGCACAAGTCAATGCCATCACTGCATCCTGCTTCCTCACCGAAGATGCAGAGGAAGACTAGAAAAACTGTCAGTCACACCCTAGTACCAGTAAGTTGGACTACGGGAACAATCTCTATGCCGGGATCACCAACCACCTCACCAGAAGTCTATAAACCATCCAGAACTTGGCACCTAGACTCATCATCTCACACAGAACTCACAACAAACCACACCTTAGGGAGCTCCACTGGCTCCCGATACACAAAGGCACTGATTTCAAACTTCTCACACACACATTTAAGGCACTGCACAACTTAGGTCCACCTACCTGTACAGTATCATCTCCTTCCACCAACCAACCAGACACCTCCACTCTACAGGACTCCTACTCATACACATGCCACACATACACAGAGTCAGATAAGGAGGATGGCAATTCTCTTAAATTGATCCTAAAGCGAGGAACAGCCTCCCTCTCCACATTAGAGCCTCCTCTTCTCATCTTGAATTCCTCAAAAATGTGGAAGACCTGGCTTTTCAATTAACCAACCTACCACAGGCAGGGTTAGGCAGACCGGCTCAGTGCCAGGATACCCTTGTGGATGGACTTTACAAATAAACATAAGATAACATACCACAGCATAGGATAACATAACATAACATAGCATACCATAACATAACATAAAATCATGCACAAATATCTATGAATTGCAAAGTCATTTGTATTGTACCATGTGCATTTTGAAAACAGACTGGTCACAAATACTGGAAACCATTAATTTTGGAGATAAATGCATACATTTGCTCTTTAAAACTATAACTCGTATTTGTTAATCAGGTTTGTGGTTCTTAGTCCTAGGTTACTTATTTTTATCAACAAATACACAAGTATCATTACTTCTTTTTTATTTAACTATGTATCTCTTGCTCACATGCTCACCATGTAGTAGATTCTAAAACTATAGAAAAGGATGAAGGCTTTTCAAAATAATTGACATTTTACTGTTAACATACCAGGAGTATTGTTAAGGTCCAATGGCAGGTGTGTTGCAATTCAAGGAGTGCTGGTGCTTCTTATGTTACGACCAGGCAATCTGTTGGAATAATTTGCAGTACCTTTCGGGTCCTATCTTCACTTAGCAAGACAATGTTTCTTCTTGGCTCCTTCACAGTTGCTTGAATGCAGTAAGCAAGTGGTCTTCAAACTTCATAAGTCTGGAAGCTCCCCCCCCCCCCACCACCCCGTGAAAAGAAAACTTATCAGCCGCTTTAGGATTTTTCACAACTATTCTATTACATTGGCAATATTTAAATATATCTACACTCATTCAAACATTGCAGTTAAGTTTCATTACCGTTTTAAAAATGCAATCAAATACTTAATTGGCAGACATACTAGTCGGGTCAGACATGCCTTACTAGGGCATTCAACTATCCACAGTGTCATTATTAGAAGTGGGATTTTTGGTAATAATATTTGGAGTCCCTTCTCTTTTGACACATATTCCCAGCTAGGATATAAATGCCAAAAAATGTTAGTGATGGTTCATTGCAGCTATTTTTTTTCAGTTTGAAACAGAGCACTGTTATCAATAAAATGCTGTTTATGGCAAGAGAATGGCACTACACATGAGAATGGGATTATTTGTGGCCCCCTGGGGGGGGGCGCAGTTTGAAGACCCCTGCAGTATGATCATGCAGAGGTCTCTTGCTGTCACAGAATATGCATACCAAAAGTACCAAAATGAGATAAAATATGTCCTCAATAATATGGATAAGCTGTTTTGTGGTGGAAAAATATTGCTTTTTAACTAAACTTATTAAGACCTATAACTCTACTAAATAACTGTTTTGCATATAGAAGGAGAATTCAGAACTTTCCCATGCAGTCCAAATCCATCGCACAGTTTGGTTGCCAGAATAAAATGAATACATTAGGTATGACTTTCTCATGAACAATATATGGGCAACTATAACATCCAACACAAACAGCAGCCCCCCTATGTGCCGGACCTTCTTGGTTCATTATACATCTTTGCAGAAAACTGTAATCTTCATCCAGCATTTAAAAGCAACTGCTTATCCAAAGAGATGCCTGTCCTTCCAACATTATTGAAGAAGGACATGAGGAACATGCTCCATTTATAAAATAAGTAATTAATGGCCCCTTGCGGAAAGTCAAAATAATGCTTCGTCAGTAAAAGGTTCTGCCTTGATGAAAACCCCTCTCTGACTATGTTATCTGCCAAGAGCTGCAGATCCATCTCTAATATATAGATGCTACTGAAGATGCTCGAAGAGGCGGCTACCATTCAATTATAAGAGCACATGGTTGAGAATAAACGACGATGGGATAAACATTCATGCATCCCTGTGGGGGCTCCCAAACTCACCTTGGTCATATATACAACGACATCTATCACAAAACTGATATAGGGGACCCTTCTGATGGCCCTTGATCTTTCAGACACTTTTGACAGACTCGATCACCCCACACTCTTAATGTAATTGAGGGACAGGTAAAATAATTTGAAAATACATAAATGTGGACTGACACGACCTGCACAGTAATTATAGCCACGGAAAGGTGAGCCCCTCAAATATGAAGGTAGGGACCTCATTGCCACCAAATAGTTTGAACGCAACATCGACGGACAAAAAATTAAAAGGTAAGTAAGTCAATATTTTATATATTTAAATCCACATATATGTACCTTTACTGTAAATAAATTGTCAAGGTGCATATATGTGTAGTTAAGAAGAGTAATGCTATACTTGCTCTATCTGCACTTGCCTTTCAGTATTTTGGCCCTCAATAGTCTGTCTATGATATTAGTGCATCTCGATAGTCCCAGCCTTGATATACTATAGAACTGTTGCCATGAAAATGTAGAAACAGTGATTGTCAAGCATGGGCTTCCGCAGAGATCCTGCCTTCAGCCCTTTCCCGTCAATATGTATGTGTACCAACTCCATCGAGTCTTGCTAAAGCTTTAAGTCGAATTTTAAAACTATGCTTATTACATTATAGTGGTCTTCTATCTGTAATAGAACCTAACATGAGACAGTATGCAGGTTGACATGGTGTTTGATAAAACCCAAGAATAGGTGAAAATGAGCAGGATAAATTGTCTTTCAATACATGGAGGTTAAAACAAATATCACACACCACAAAGGCCAACTTCAATTGCTATGTCAATCGGTCCACAGTGGAGCCTTGGCGTATCAACCACTCTACCTTAAGGTATTGACAGTGTGTTACTGCATATGAAGCTTCAAATGGGGATTTGATGGATTGACTTGGGATAGTTGTTGAAGTTTCAGTCTCTAGTGGGAATAATCTCTTGGACCATCCTTGGGACTCTGTGTCCACATACTATAAATATGGACCCTTAGAATACACCTATATATATATATATATATATATATATATATATATATATATATATATATATATATATATATATATATATTCACTGAAAAAAACATAGGTTATACACCATATATAGTTAGGAATTAGCATTTAAAAAACCTTATTTTACTCACACAAAACCAATGAAATTCCATATATAGTTAGTTGTACTAACTATATATCGCGCACCCGCAATCCACTGCTGATCATGTCACATATTACATCATTCATGACATGGTCAGTGACATCACTGATGACATCACTGATGACATCTCAAATGACATCACTGATGACATCACTGATGACATCTCAAATGACATCACTGATGACATCACTGATGACAACATCCAGTGACTGTATTTTTCTGTAAAGTTAAAATATGTCTTACATATTGAAGAATGAGTGGATGTATAAGTGTCTTGATGAAGGATTTAGTAGGGGCATGACTGACTGTATGAGTGACTGATTAAATGTGTCTCACTGAGTGCATGGGTTAGTGACTAAACTGTCTTAATTTGTGCATCATTATGTCTGTTGTTCTGTAAACTGCTGCATGTGTTGATCAGTAGCTATATGATTAACTATATGGGTTATTGATTGGTTGCCCAAGCATTTGTATGGGAGACTGAGTGTGTGTGTGGGTGGCTGGGAGGTGTATGACTCTCTGCATAGATGTGTGAGCAGTTGATTCACTAGATGTATGGGTTCAAAAGTGCATGTGGAAACAGCTGTATGGGTGGTTGACTGTGTGCATGACTGTATTGGTGAGTGAATAGATATCTCAGTGCTACATGTCAAAGTAAGTACATATGTAAAATACAGTACATGTGAGAGTTGACATATATAAATAACTGTGCATAAGAGCCAGTGAATGTGTGAGTGGCTGTATGGATCATTGTGAACTTGTATCCAGGATTGTATAAGTGAGTAAATATGTTTTAGTATATGTTTGAATAAGTAAGGTGTGTATAACTGTATAGTTGTGAAAATGGAGGTGTGATTGATTCTTTGCATGACTGACTAGGCGTGTAAGTAACTCCATGGATCAGTGACAGTCTGTGAGTGTCTGTTTACACTGAGTGTATCTAAGGTTATATTAGAGTCTGAAGAGGTTCATCATAATATCACATGAATGATGTAATCAGTGATGTGATCAGTAATGCCAAATGAGATGTCATCAGTGATGTCATCAGTGATGTCATTTGAGATGTCTTCAGTGATGTCATCAGTGATGTCATTTGAGATGTCATCAGTGATGTCATCAGTGATGTCACTGACCATGTCATGAATGATGTAATATGTGACATGATCAGCAGTGGATTGCGGGTGCGCGATATATAGTTAGTACAACTAACTATATATGGAATTTCATTGGTTTTGTGTGAGTAAAATAAGGTTTTTTAAATGCTAATTCCTAACTATATATGGTGTATAACCTATGGTTTTTTCAGTGAATTTTCAAGGTTTTGTAAATGCTAATTCCTAACTATATATGGTCTATAACCTATGGTTTTTTCAGTGAATTTCATTGGTTTTTTAAAAGCTAATATCTATAGCTGTAAAATGTATTCTTCTTTAAATCCAAAAATATATTTTATATGTTTATTAATAATTTTTTTAAAATATTTTTTTTGTTTCGCTCCCGGTCCGCGAACCGGAAAGCTTTCCGTTAGCTCAAATTGATGCCGCGACCCGGTCCGCGAACCGGTAAGAAATCAACATCGTGACGGTATCGCGTTGCCGCGTAATGCGTCTTATGACGTACCGCGTTAGCGCACCCGGAAGTGCTCCGGGGCGCGGACCAAGGCGCGAAACGAAGCTCCCCGGAAGCGATCCGCGACGCGTCGCGAAAGCGCGACGTATCGCGTTGCCGCGTAATGCGTCTTGTGACGTACCGCGTTAGCGCACCCGGAAGTGCCCCGGGGCGCGGACCGAGGCGCGAAGCGCAGCGACCCGGAAGCTAACCGGGGCGTGTTCCGCAGCGCGTAACATGAGCGTGAGAGGTCATGTGACTTGTTAATAAAACTTTTCATTGGTTCATTTCACTTTTGGTTTCATAATGATGTAAGGCTAGGTCAGGTGACCTAAAAATAACACTTTTCATTGGTTGAGAACTATTGTTTTTCCCAAATGATGAAAACCCCTCCTTCTTTCCTCACTCTGACTTTCATCATTGTGAGAGGAAGACCTTTATTACTACTACTTCAGAAATGGCTTCAGTAGTTGCTTCAGCTGGTGCACCCCCACCACCACCTCCACCTCCTCATGGGAAGAGAGGACCACCTCCCCAGGTCATAACCAACACAGAGGAGGAAGAGGAAGAAATGGAGGAAGAGGAGGGAGAAGAACCACAGTTCTTGGAAGAGGTGCCCCGGGTTTCCCATAAGAAAGCCAGTTTCATCTGGCAGTTTTATTCAATCCCTCCTGGCCAAAAAAAAGTGAATGCGAGGTATGTCACCTGCCTCATCTGTAAAGAAAAATTATCCAGAGGGACGGATAAGAAATATAGTTATGGGAACTATACTATGCATAGGCATATGACCAGGAAGCATCCACTCAATTACAGCCGGGCGGAAATACGGGATTTGCAGGAAAATCCAACATCAACTCCTGTGGCCAGATCAAGATCAACAATTTCATTGACACCAGCAGAGGCACGGGAAACTGTGCCAAACATACAAGAGAATTTTGGCCACATGAAACACACTTGTATGCACTGTGGTGCGTTGATAGCATGTGGCAATATGAGTATAAATGCTATCAACCTGGCTTATGAACATCATAATTGCCCTAACCGCCCCAGTAATGTTTTTTTTGCTCCTGTTGAGCCCTTTTCAATGCCTGTTTTTTGTTGTTTCCCCCCCAAAAAAAACAAAAAATATATAAAATCGTTCAAAAAATACAAAAAAAAAAAAAAAAAAAAAAAAAAAATATATATAAAACAACAAAAATATAAAAAAAAAAAAGTTCTTTTCAGAACTACCTTCCCTTTCAAAAAAAATTGCTAGAATGTTTAGCACTCTGGCAAGCTCTATTTCTTTTGGTTCGCTTCCCGGTTAGCTTCCCGGTACGCGGACCGGGAGCTAACCAAAAAATAAAAAATAAATAAAAAGAGTAAGTATAAGGAAAGCAAACAGACAGTGATGTTAAAAGAAAGACAGCTATAGGGAGTAAAGAAGAGATACTGTTTAATAGATCTATTTACCGAAGAAAAGACGGAAGAGGGTATAATTGTGAAAAACAAAATAGATAACGAAGTGAAAGAAAAAAAAGAGAGTATAACATTAACAAAGAAGAGTTTCTTGGAGAATGTGAGTGAATGTTCAAAATAAGATTAAAACATGAGGAATAACAGAGAGAAAAAATAGAAAACAGAAAACAAAAAATAACAGAAAAAGATTAATTGAAACAGCAAAGAAATGTAAGTAACATAGAGCCATATCATCAACATAGGCAATAAAAGTTTTGCAGCTTTTATTGGCAGAAATGTGTCGCTAAAGCTGCTTTTGCGGCAGAAAACTGCCGCTAAAACCACTTTTGCACCAGTTTTCTGCCAATAAAAAGAGCAATAATTTTATTGGCTGTGTTCATAATATGCCCCTTAGTGTGCTTCAACTACACAGAGAAAGCATTATGAACAAATAGTGATACAGTGATCAGTCAAAGACACTAAGAGTAATAGAGACGGAGTGAGTGAACAAGAGTGAGGAACTATGAGAAGAGAGGGACTGAGAAAAAGAGTGGAAGGAGTTGAGTAAGTAGGTAATAGAGAAAGGAATGAGGGAAGTAGCAAAGGCAGGAAACTGAGGGTTAAAGAAATGAAGCAGTGGAACTAATAGAAGTTAAATGTGATAGAAATGTAACGAAAAGAGTACAAAACATTTAATTTATAATTGTCGTTAAATTACTCACTTTTTGTTTTTATACTTTCAATCTGTGAAAGAGAGAACAAACATTTGAAAAATATTAAAACATGTATTTAAAAATTACAAAAGACAAGAGAAAAAATTGAAGGACAAACAGTTTTTCAACAACTTTGACACTTACAGAAGCTTCTGCTTCTCCAGGCCCCCTACACAGTCCTAAAGATATACATTTTAAACTAACAGTATCTTGATGCAGATGAAGTGAGGCCTATCTTAAAACATGGTGCATCTTTTGCATTGCTGTTGTCTCAGAAAAGTGTGGCAAGACACTAAAAATTTAAATAATTGCTTCAGGATGCCAATAAGATGTGTCCTATCCAGAGGTTTGTTTGAGGTGAGGCCTACTCAGGGTTGCAGATGAAATTTCGAGTTGTTGAAGAGAATAGAGGAAATAATACATGTGAAGGTCTACCAATGAAGTGAGTCATGTCCACTGCACTCTTGAACAAAGTCCAAACCTCCTATGTTTCCCTGGACAGACCTAAACTTGATCTGCACAATGTGATTCGTAATGATAGGAAACACAGGTGATGTAAATGAAATACGTACAATTTATTTTGCTCATTTCAAAATCACATCACTTGTGTTTCCTTTGCTTAGGTATCTCATTGTGCAGATGTAGTCCAGCATATGAAAGAATACGCAGAAGTGCAGCACTGCATGCAACAACTTTGACACTTACAGAAGCCTCACCTTCTCCATGCCTCCTACACAGTTCTACATATACATCATAAATGCAAACAGTACAGAATTAATTATACATGTTAAATGGTTTATTTTTGCTGTTCTCAGAATGTATCAAATTTCACTAAAAACAGTGACTTGAAGGTATTCATCATATAACAGCGGGGAAAAAAAAACACAATCAAAATGATTGTGTTTAAAAAACCCATACAACATAACAAATCAGAATTCAGAACTCCTTAAAGTTAACTTACTTTCCATGACGTCAAAGGATGTCCTATGAAGAGCTTATACTCTGTTGTGCTGTTATTACTTTCAGCCCACCACTTTCTGAAAGAAAATCTCCATCGTTTTTAAAAACATGTTACTTGCAATAAATGACTTCTTGCTCTCTACCACAAGTTTCCACAAGGCCAAATCTTGTCAGAGCCATTTATAACTCTTGGATTTCTTGTAAGCCAATCCCGTCATTTGGCATTTCTGCAACTTTCAGAATTAAAATGTTGAAGATCATTTTCACAATCCTGGAATAGTAATATCTTCCCCTTCTTGCTCAGTCATGTTCTACATTTCCTATGACACTGATACTGCTTACTATGAAGCAGACTTACACCACCTCTATGAGTACTACAATTATTTAATTCTCTACATCACTTTTAATCACAAAGCAATGTAAAACAGTAGACAGCATTGCAGACTTACATTCCCTCTACTCTATGTTTTGATTGGCTGCTTCAATTAGCTTATAAAAAGAAATAGTTTTTCTGAACTCATTCAAAGTGCACTTATTTCTCCATGACGTCCAGTCTTATGGTTAGAAGTTATGTCTCTGAACTACACTTATCCTCAAGGCCAAATTGTGTAGGAGCCATTAGAACTTCTTGAAATTCCACAGAGCACATCCCGAGATTATTTCCCTAAAATTTTGGTTTTAAAAACACCAGGTAAGAGTTTTTAAGGTCATACGGCATTTTTTTTTTGAAAATTAAAACAGAATCATTGCAGAATGACCAGCCATTTCTAGACTTTAAATAAGCTGTGTAATGTCCTGATGTTATTGAAGGGCCGTCATGATATATAATTGCTGCAGTTACAAAAGTCCTTCCTGATATTGACAACTGCGAAGCTACAAAATTTTTAATTAAAGTTGTCAATTTTGTTCCATCAGGCCTACATCGTTGGAACATTAAAATGACATACTGGCCATATGTTCGTATAAATAATGTGGAAATCATTTCAGATTTACATTGGCTACACTCCATGTTGTGATCAGCTCCTTTTACTAGCTTATTAAAGGAGACTGATTTACTGTCTGGCAAAGTTAAATATATAAATCTTTCTGAGTCTACACTAGTAGTACTTGATACCATACAGTTCTCGCAGTCATGCTGCCATTGATAAGAAAGCCCAAACAGCTGATCTACATCTACACCTTCAGCATGCAATACATCAAGCATATACATTAAAAACTCCTGACAATCTTGCTGAATATTTTGAGAGAATTGTGTTTGGCCTGAACATCTGTCTAACAGATTTCGAATTTCAGACACACTTTCTATGTTTGTTCTATCAGTGCTACATTTCTCTAACACAGAATTTAACAAACTGCAAAATCTTTGATCAGAATTGACCACAATCTCTTCTTTTACATTTTCTAGAGAAAACAAAACATTAACCACTACATTAGCATAGCAGTTGACACCAGAACTGTTTTCAAATTGAAAACCAACAACATCTTCAACAGAATCCTTTTTGTTTCTGCTTGTAATTTTAGGTTCATCGACTTTTCGTCTTTTTGCTACAACCTCCCCAGTATTGGTCACATTTCTTCGTTTCCGGCCTACCACACGTTTCTCAAACAAAGGATACTGAGGCAAATGTGGCGCATACTCTCTTCTTAACCTATTGTATTCCTTAACACAATCTAGATCCGCACAAATGTTTGTGACATCACACTCAATCAAGTACAATCCCGATAAAGTTCTAACTCGTGACAATGCCACATATGCCATACCCTCCTTGAACACAGAACTGCCAATATTCACCAATGCACAGTCTACACTTAAACCTTGCGATTTATGGATTGTCACCGCATATGCCAAGCAAACAGGAAACTGCTTACGGCGAACATATAAGTCTTTTACAAGCAAAAATCTAGCAGAGCAACGACCAATTAGCTGTACTTCCTCAATGCCATCAAATTTAATTTTAAAAAATTCAATTCCATCTCTATTTCTGTATTTTACAAAATCAACAACATTACCCATTGATCCATTTACCAGACCTCTTTCAACATGTAAATTCCTTCTTAAAATTATACGGCAGTTCAAGCACACATTCAGAGTCTTTTCAAAACCTGCAGTTTTAGATATACTCTTCTCTAATGAATCCAATTTTGTTTTCAGATTCTCAGACAAAATAATTGTTGATCCCATATGCTCTACTCTGTCAATAGCTTCCAGTTTCACAATCTCTTGCTTTTCTAAATGCAACATTTTGTTGTTGAATTTGGCACATTCTGCAAGAGTTGGCATCAAACATATTCCAGATTTCTTATCAGTAATTTTCTGAAAAATATTCTCAGGCACAACATCTTGTTCTGGATATAAATTTGACAGTAATCGTGCATGTAAAGCTTCTTTCCCATGCTCGGTCACTTTTCCAATTCTAACATCTTGTAGAATAGTCTTGTAAACTTCATCCTTCGCCTGACGCATATTTTCATGCAGTTCAGCATAATTGAAGTTTAACCATATATTGACGTTGCTGCCTAGGCACTTCCTGGTATCTTCATGCGTGAGCATTTTGAACACAGGTTGCCCTTTCACTGGTGTCAGCTGCAAAAGATCTCCGAAAACAATGATGTGTTTGCCACCAAATAACACATCATACTCTGTTTTGAGAACTTCTTGCATTCTCAAATGCACAAAGGCAAGCATGACATTGGAAACCATGCTTACTTCGTCAATGATAAGAAGTTTCATTTTCCTCAAGATTCTTGAAACTTCAAAACAAGCATCTCCAGATAGCTTGTGATATTGTAATTTGTTGTCATGCTCCACTGGCAGCATCAGTAAACGATGTAAAGTAATCCCTTTATTGTTATGTGCTGCCAGTCCAGTTGGAGCGGTGACAACACAAGACAGCGATGACTCTGTCCTTTCCTGCAAATAGCATGAAATTGCTTTAATGAGGAAACTTTTTCCAGTTCCCGCTTCTCCACTCACGTACAGTCGGACAGGCTTCAACGACGTACATGAGCACTCTTTCTTGTCATGACTTAATCCATGATCAATTTGCATGGTAACTTCGTCATATATTTTCCTCTGCTCAACGTTGAGTTGTCTTTCCAACTCTTCTAAGTTAACCGCATCCTCCTGAGCATGTGCCATGGCTCTTTCCACTTCATTCATAGCAGTGGCAGCTTCATTTTCGATAACAGGTCCTCCTAGTGGATCCTGACTCAATGAAGCAGAACTCGGACTGTCCTGAGAACTGTCTCTGGCAATCTCGGCTGCAATCGTTGCTTCCTGCTCAATTTCCGCATTCAACATTTCTACATATTTGGGAAAAGCAGGACATTCTATGGTCTCCTTTGCAGCATTGAAAGAGTCTTCGTAACAGAGGAAATCTCCAAGCAGTTCCTCTTCTGCACGCCAAGGCTTGACAAGTTGCAAAAGTGCTAAATAGAAAAACTCCTTTTTTTCAGGAGATTCGCCACTCAATTTTCGATGGTTTACCAAGTGGCATTTTCTTTGCTTGACCAGACATCCCTCACTTCCTATTACAGCATACACTCCTTTCTCAGTATCTTCTTTGATGTTCCTCTTGAATATGTAATTTTGAAGAACCTCATACAGACAAACATTGTCGAGGTGACTGCTTCTATTTGGCCAAATACTCAATTTCCCGCACAGGTTTCAGAACTCGATTACGCGTTGCAGCAAGACCAAGACTCGCCCAAACGATACTCCTGGACTTGGCATAGAGACTTGCTGAAGACAACCGGTCAGAGCATTCGTAAGCTCCAATTTCTCGATGCGACAACATCTTCAGACTGAAACTGTACAACTTCTTGCTGAGGCTCTTTTCATGGGAAATGTCCTCCCACATATCCTTCAATTCTGTCTTCTCTTTTTTGGTGATGTAAGATGTCACATACCGAGCCACAGCCATACAGTTATCAGCCACAAACTGTATATCCATGTTAGCATTCCACATGGACAAAATCACCGGGTTGTAGTCCTTGATGTACTTGGACTCTTCGTTCCTCTTCAAATTGTATGTGTTTTTAGGTGATTTCTTCATCACATTATGTCGCAGCGAAGACATCAAACTGTTTACTCTTCCTTTAGAAATCACCGGTCGTGGAAAGCCGAAACGACATTTGGTGTAGAACTTGTCCTTGTTTCAGAATTTACGACGGCAGTACTTTCCACATCGATGGCTTTGGAAACGCAGAACTTTTTCTCTTAGGCTTTTCTTCTCCTTTGCGTTTGGAACAGCACACGTAGAATACTGTTGGATGAAACTCATCACTGAGTCTTCTGGATCCGTTCCAAATTTAGGTGCATCCTTGATCCACAGCAACATATGTATATGAGGAGCACCTCTTGCTTGGTACTCCTTTCTCCAGAAGAAATCCAACACCTCTCCAAGAGGTGGATTCTTCTTATTCATGATGAAAGACATCATAGCTTCAAATCTATGATTGAAGTACCTACATACATTGACTGGATCCAAAGAGCACAGTTCTCCGGGTGTCTTGAATTCGATGTTATCTACGTTAGCATTTGCCCCTCGTAGAAATTCAAGTAAGTCTTCCCAGCCATACTCGGCACAGCTCAGAGTGAGGAACCATGTGGGAGTACCTAAGTTCCTCAGCATACATTTTAAATCACCATGACGACGGTACCAGTACTCATTAGTACCACGCTGACACGCCATGAGATTAATCAGGTGAGAATCCAAAATACTGTCTTGGACATTGACTTTATCCATAAAGTCACTTGCCGAGATGTTTTGCATGTGTATACCACTTTTCAAGATGTGGTTCACTGCATATGACAGTCCAGACAGATCGCTTTCAAACAGGAGATGAAACAAATAAGGAATGCATTGTCGAAACCTAGCATCTCCTGCATACAATCGCAAAGTCCGGTATTCAGAAGCAGGAATTTGATGAGGTCGCTCATCATATCTTCCTCCCTGACCTGTTGGAAAAAGCTGTGGGAAACACCGAGCTTCCAAACTTTCCTCCCAAACACTAATGGGACTCCCTTTGGCTTGTTTCATTTGAAACAACTCAATAGCATTCCCCATGACTTCCTTGGAATGCAAAGGATGAACACTATAATGTTCATATATTTCTTCACTAGTAGAGGGTTCTACTTTCTCAATTTGACCAGCACACAAATCGCTATCCTCTTCCTCACTTACTTCCTCTTCTGCAACATATACATTCTTATAGAATTTATTATTTTTTTTCAAATACAATGTTGCCTTTTTAACTTTCCTAACATCTACTAAATCTTGCCATATTTTCTTATTCTTTGTCGGAACCCCATTAACTAAGATAACCAGAGGTTCCTCGTCCACTTTTTCTACTCCAATTGTGTTAATGTTTTTCTTCAAATCTAGAGGCAAATAAACAACTCTTCCCTTTAATCCTCTCTGTAAATCTGATGGAGGCAATTTCCCTGTCTTTGGCTCCATTCTTACAATAGCCTGAAAGGGATGGATACTTTGAATCAAAATAGATTCATAAGTATTTAAATCCTTCAATTCAGAAGGAATCTCAATCAATTCCAGATTATTATGAACTGCTCTAGCAGGCATCTGGTTTTGATTTAATTTGTTACAACAATAAGTACACACACGTTGATCCAATCCCAAATCAAAACAATTTTCTACCATCAAGTATGTTGTGAAATCCTTCCATTCACTATTATTTTCCCTTTCACTTTTTGCATATAAATCCACTAACTTAGTCTGATTCTTATAATAAGTGCGTCGACAACACACACAAGTGAAATTTGGCCTCTCACTTGATTTGACCTGAAACGTCGCAATTTCCCTCTGGAAATTATCTGTACTGGAAACCTGTACACTATCTTCCACATTACCCGCTTCTTCTTGGTCAATTTCAACATTCTCCTCTTTACTTCCAAAGTAACAAAACTCAATTTCTTCACATATATTCTTCACATCTATTTCAGAACCATGCAAAAGAGCAGCGCATAATTGTTTAAGCATAATTGCTGGACTCTTAGCATAATACAACATTCTAACTAATTTCCTCACTTTATTATGATGCACTGCTAGCATCCTGAAATGATGAAAAACACTCTGGCATACTCTCCTGGAAAGACAAGCCAGTGAATGACCATGCAAACCTGTCACTTCTCTCACTCTGCAAGGATCTAATTCTTGCAACAACCTTATTTTCTGCTTCAAACTTTTCTTATTAAATGACCGTACAAAATCACAAAGCAAATTGATGGAATCCTGTCGCACACTACAAATACTACTACACTTCCAGGTGTATACAGGACCCTTAGCACGTCTTCCTAAAACCTCATTACCTAACACCTCTTCTGCCTCTGTTGTCACAAGTTTTTCTTTTTCAACT
Source organism: Lissotriton helveticus (assembly GCF_964261635.1). NCBI lineage: Eukaryota > Metazoa > Chordata > Amphibia > Caudata > Salamandridae > Lissotriton > Lissotriton helveticus. The sequence continues at coordinate 2,133,732,076 of NC_136059.1, read as the reverse complement.
GGACAACCATCTTTCACTTCATAAGCACGACCACTGGTGTCAACTGCATGCACCAAATCATTATCCTGGAAATAACTCTCCTCATTAAAAAATGCCTCAGAGCTTGAACTATGCATCCATTCTCCAGAAAAAACTTCACAAAAATTACTACGATTAACTATTCTCTTCCATCTACTATTTCTTTTGAAATCATAAATTGCCTTGTTTAGCTTCCTAATTCTATTGATTATCAAAATAAATAACTTACGTTTAATTTCAAATGCCTGATCAATAACTTTCTCAACTTTTTTTTTTCTCTTATAAAAAACCACTTTCTGTTGACCTTTCTTAATATTTTTTAACAAATTGCCAATTATCCTGTTGCGGAACATTCGTTTACGAATGTCCCTAAACTGTTGTTTCCTTCTACTATCATGCACAGAGTTATCTCTTGCTCTAGCAGTAACATTTTTGATTGGCCTTTCCTTTCCATTTGAATTGCTTCTCTTTTTATGGACTGAAACATTTTCTGTAGTAATATTTTTTTTACTACACATATTTCTTATGAATGTTTTTGTACTCTTACCCGGTGCTTTCTTCGTGACTTGACAAATCTTTTTGTTAGAGGACTGCTGCTTCTTTTGATTGGCCTGCTGTCTTTGACGTTTTGCAGCCTTTCTCTCTCTTTCTTTCGTTGGCATGGTGAAATGTTGAAATGATCTGCAGTTGAATCTGTGGTAAAATATATTAAAAAATGTTATTAACCACTATTACCAAACAGTAAATCAATAACAGTGATCAAAAACTTAACATACTACTTGACATTTTAAATAGAAGATTTTTCAGTCCTTGGCAAATTTACAATACAGAAATAGCAGAAAAGAAATGGAATTTATATTCATGTTACCTGTGCTATTTTATATGTGAATCTGATCTAATTTTATGAGCATATTTTAATATTTTATTGAAGACACTACACATAACCTGTTTTTGAAGGTGTCTTTATTTTTAAATTAAACGGTTTACACTTTTACTTTTTATTTATTATAAATTTTAAAAATAAATGTTTATAGTTCCATAGGCTCAAGCAGGTCAGCTTCCCACCCTATGTCATATAATTCGGACAAATCTGCATCCTCATCACGCTCTTCTTCATCCTCAGGATTTAAATCATCCAAGGGATCAACATCCACGGATGTTTCAATTACAAGTTCAATGATGAGGTCAAAATCAACTGATTGCAGATTGTCGCTCATGTTGATGTTGTCTTTATCTTTAAAGAAAGATAACAACAATGAGATGTTGCAGAGTAAGAGACAAATCTCAGAGATTATAATAGTAAAATTGTTTAACAAGAGTAACATTTTGCAGCTATTATTTAGCCATGTCCAGCGATGCTGAGCAGGTGAAGCCTATGTCTAATTTTTCAGTGAACAGGACTCATCTCTTCTTAACCTTGGATAAGCCTCACCAACTCCGTGTCCCCTGCACATGCTTAAATGTAAAGGGGCAGATTTATGTTAAATGGCACATCCCCAGGCATGCACCAGTTAACGTGCACCGCTGCTCTGCCACCCATGTTGTGCCGTATTTACAATCAGATAGGAGAAAGCTGCGTCAAAACCCTGCGCCTGCTTTAAGCAGGCATAGGTCTTGACGCAACATTGTGGAGATGGGGCACCCCTGAGCCTTGCTTGAGCTGCATCGCACTTGCGATACAATTCCAGCAATGCGCCACCTTTACAGCACAGATACGTCACGCATCTGTGCCATTTTTGCCCCATGCTGCGCCGCATTGTAAATGCAGCACACCATGGGTGGCGGAACAGCGGCGCAAGATGACTGGCACATCCCTGGTGATGCGCCAGTCATCATAAATCTATCCCTAAGCTTCTTATCTTGTTACAGATGAACCGCCATATGTACCATCAAACTATTTTGCATTTCCTAAATAGCGAATTTTAAGGAATAAATAGCAATTCTTTACCATTCCTAATTTGCAATGAGCAAATTGCTAATTGCAAATTACCCATTCATTTCCATGGGCTAGGAGGCTCATAGGAATGAAGGTGCAATTTGCGATTAGCAATTAGCTCATCGCAAATTAGGAATTTTTCCAAGGGTGCATGGGTGTCTCAAGAACACCCTGCTGCACCCCTGAAAAAGAAATTTGGGGGCATATGGCACACATACATGCCCTAAGGGCATGTATTGGCGTCATGTGGCACCTTTTGTTTTTTTTAAAAAAAATTCTTTTTGAAAAGAATTCGCAAATTACCACCAACTAGAAGTTGGTGGTAGTTTCCAAATCCTTAATGTAATTTTTTACATATTTTTAGTTTGATACATTGCATTTAAGGAATCACAAAATTTGCAAATCCTTCAGTGCAATCGCAAAATAAGGAATAGCAAATTTTGCTATTCCTTATTTTGCATCAAACTTGTTTGATACATACCATTTGTCTAATTAGCATTCGCAAAGGCTGAAATTTGTAGAATTTTGATCTTTGCGAATGGTAATTAGCTTGATACATATGACCCCAAGTGAGGCCTGTCTTGCAACATGGTGCATCTTTTGCATCACTGCTGCATCGGTTTCATGTGGCACGTTTTTTTTACACCATGACACATCTGCCTAAATGCATCAATTTGTAATTTTCTCGCCTCATAGCAAATCTTTTGCACCGCCACTGCATCATAAAAGTGACGCACAGTGGCGCAAAAGAGACATACACCTATCATAAATCTGTCTCTACCATTTTAAATGATTAATCCAGGATGACAATAAGGTGTGGCCTATCCAGAGGTTTGTTTATGGTGAGGCCTACTCAGGATTGCAGATTAAAGTTACGCTTGATAAAGAATACAGAGGAGATAATACATGTAAAGGCCTACCAATGAAGTAAGTAATGTCCACTTTATTGCGCCAGTCATCATAAATGTATCCCTAACCTTCTTATCTTGTTACAGATGAACCGCCATATGTTCCATCAAACTATTTTGCATTTCCTAAATAGCGAATTTTAAGGAATAAATAGCAATTCTTTACCATTCCTAATTTGCAATGAGCAAATTGCTAATTGCAAATTACCCATTCATTTCCATGGGCTAGGAAGCTCATAGGAATGAAGGTGCAATTTGCGATTAGCAATTAGCTCATCACAAATTAGGAATTTTTTCAAGGGTGCAGGGGTATCTCAAGAACACACTGCTGCACCCCTGAAAAAGAAATTTGGGGGCATATGGCGCACATACATGCCCTAAGGACATGTATTGGCGTCATATGGCACCTTTTGTTTTTTGGAAAAAAATGTTTTTTGAAAAGAATTCGCAAATTACCACAAACTAGAAGTTGGTGGTAGTTTCCAAATCCTTAATGTCATTTTTTACATATTTTTTGTTTGATACATTGCATTTAAGAAATCGCAAAATTTGCAAATCCTTCAGTGCAATCGCAAAATAAGGAATACCAAATTTTGAATTAAGGACATTTTAAGTCATTTCCACATGTGCAGTGTTTTGAAATTATGATTTGAAAATCGTTTTTGGGGAAAAGGAATGGTTTGCAAATTTATGACAAGGACATAATGGTGTATGCTTCTCTATAAGGCATTTCACTGTCTCTGATGTCATTTTTCCCATATTACATTATAAGACCTTTCCCCATGGAGCACATTCCTTGTAAATATGCTCCCACCTGTGCATGGTGAATTTAGATTTTGACTGTTTGAGTCACATAGCCATGTTAAAAGTGACCCAAAAAAATTGCAAACGCTTTAAAAAAACACATTCATGTGTCTTAAGCACATTTTAAGTCATTTCCCCGTGGACAGTGTTTTGTAAGTGGCGCAAAAGAGGCATACACCTATCATAAATCTGTCCCTAGCATTTTAAATGATTAATTCATGATGACGATAAGGTGTGGCCTATCCAGAGGTTTGTTTAAGGTGAGGCCTACTCAGGATTGCAGATTAAAGTTACGCTTGATGAAGTATACAGAGGACATAATACATGTAAAGCTCTACCAATGAAGTAAGTAATGTCCACTTCATTGCGCCAGTCATCATAAATGTATCCCTAAGCTTCTTATCTTGTTAGACATCAACCGGCATATGTATCATATAACTATTTTGCATTTCCAAAATAGCAAATTTTAAGGAATAAATAGCAATTCTTTACCATTCCTAATTTGCAATGAGCAAATTGCTAATTGCAAATTACCCATTCATTTCCATGGGCTAGGAGGCTCATAGGAATGAAGGTGCAATTTGCGATTAGCAATTAGCTCATCGCAAATTAGGAATTTTTCCAAGGGTGCATGTGTGTCTCAAGAACACCCTGCTGCACCCCTGAAAAAGAAATTTGGGGGCATATGGCGCACATAAATTTTAACAACATTCCATTACCTCAAAAACGATTTTCAATTCATAATTTGAAAACACTGCCCACAGGGAAATTACTTAAAATGTTCTTAAGACACATGAAAGTGTTTTTTGAAAGCCTTTGCAATTTTTTTGGGTCACTTTTAACATGGTTATGTAACTCAAACAGTAAAAACCAAAATTAACATGCACAAGTGTGACCATATTTACAATGAATGTGGCCCACGGAGAAAGGTCTTTTAATATAATATGGGAAAAATGACATCAGAGACACAGAAATGCCTTATAAAGAAGCATACACCATTATATCCTTGTCATAAATTTACAAACCATTCCTTTTCCCCAAAAACGATTTTCAAATCATAATTTGAAAACACTGCACATGAGGAAATGACTTAAAATGTCCTTAAGACACATGAAAGTGTTTTTGATTGCCTTTCCAGCATGGTTGGGTCACTTTTAACATGGCTATTTAACACAAACATTCAAAATCTAAATTTGCCATGCACAGGTGGGAGCATATTTACAAGCAATTTGCGCCACAGAGAAAGGTCTTACATTAAAATGGGAAAAATAACATCAGAGACAGTCAATTGCCTTATAAAAAAGCATACACCATTATGTCCTTGTTATTAATTTTAAAAACAATTCCTTTTCCCCAAAAACGATTTTCAAATCATAATTTCAAAACACTGAACATGGGAAAATTACTTTAAATGTCCTTAAGACACATAAAAGCATTTTTTGATTGCCTTTGCAGCATGTTTGTATCACTTTTAACATGGCTATGTAACACAAACATTCAAAATCTAAATTTACCATGCACAGGTGGGAGCATATTTACAAGCAATTTGCGCCACAGAGAAAGGTCTTACATTAAAATGGGAAAAATAACATCAGAGACATTCAATTGCATTATAAAGAAGCATACACCATTATGTCCTTGTCAGAAATATTATAACCATTCATCTTCCTCAAAAACGATTCTCAAGTCATAATTTGAAAAGACTCCACAGCTCCTATGCAGAAAAACACCCTGTCAGTACTAATACTTCACATTTTCTCCAATTACATTTTCTCAAAGAAACAAAATCTATTTGTAAAACACTTGAGACAAAGCAACATTTGAAAAACACAACTTTCTTCATAATTTTCTCCTTAAAGCACACTATTCTCTATCTAAATTAAAGAAATATTTTCTCACCTTAGCAAATACTTTGAGTTTGAAAACAGTCTCAGAAACACACCAATTTGTCTTCAGCAGAGCAAAAGGTATGCACTCCAGAGTCTGCAGCTATCAAAAGCACAGAAATGCTGTAATTCTTCACACATATCTCTCATGTCACCCAATCAAAACTCTTCCCTCACTTTTTTTCAAATGAAAACCCTTCCCCCCTCTGCCATTTCATGCCTTTTCTGCATAGCAACCACCTCTTGCAAGACCTCTGGTGTTTGCAAGTTCACACAACAATGTTGCAATTGAACTCTGAACTCTCAGTGCACCTGCGTATCCACTGCAATCTTTCATTTAATGATTATTTATTGACCATTCAAAATACATCTTTCAAAGAACTCATCCATGCACCCTAACTTTCTGTTTTCAGCAATCAAAATCCACCAATCACTGTTACTGCTTCATTAACACAGAAACTCCACAGTTTTTTTCATTTTAAACTCTCATTTTTTCAACTGCCATTTCATTGCCACACTTCATCTGACTGCAGCAGAACCTTCTCTCACCATGTTTTCTGTCTGGATTGTTGGACATAGTTATATCCACTGGGCTCACAGGTATGCTGAGAACAGAAAATTACCTAACCTCAATTTACAAGATGTGGAAATTAAGTGGTTTGGCCACAGAGGATTAAAATGTCACCAATTGATACCATTGGTGAAAACCTTTATGCATTTGCCCAAACCTGACCTGTTAATTGTGCACTGTGGAGGTAATGATTTGGGCACTTTGACTGGGGTAGGTCTGGAAATGCTTTTAAAGGACACCTTTGAGCAATTGATGGCACTTTTTCCTCAGACTGCCTTGGTATATTCAAATATATGCCAAAGACAGAAATGGAGGTGGTCAAACCAATTTTGTCCACAAATTGAGAAGTCGAGGAAGCATGTAAACAAATCTGTTTCAGCTTACATGAGAGACCATGGAATGGGCTCCCTGTACAACAATAACTTGCGTTACTACATGCAAGATATCTACAGAGGAGATGGAGTTCACTTCTCAGATGAGGGCAACAGAGTTTTCATTCTGAATTTAAGACTGTGCATTGGTACCTACTTATAAGTACCTAAATGTACCATAAACCCAAAAGCTCTTCTCAGAGCTACCCTACATCTGATCACTCACAATTATTATTTTACTCTAACTTTTTTCACTAATTTTCAACAAATTACGCTCCCCGGGGCGCTACCCGGTACGCGAACCGGGAGCTAACCTCGCGAAATTTTTTAAAAAAATGTTTTTTTTCGCACATATAAGCCTCCTCAGCCATCCTCACAAAACCTAGGGGGTCAAGATAAGTCTACCGTGCCCCCTTCTACCCATTCTGAACATTATTTGCCCTCCATTTTGTATCTTAATTCGACCGAAACACAAAATGGTGGACTCCCGTAACGCTTAAGGTTCGCGAACCGGGGCGCTCAACAGTTCGCGTACCGGGTCGCTCCCCGGGAAGCGCACCATCAAAAAAGGTGGGAAAGTAGTTTACAGAAAAACCACTGGAGACAATTTCACCAAATATAGATTAGCTCATACTACATACCAATCCATACCATTTTCACAAATTTGATTGGAATTCCATTTAGCCATTTAGCCTGTAGACCTCTCTTAATACCCTGAGGTAAATTACTTCTCAAAACACATCTGAAGTGTTGGAATTGACAACCAATTAAAATGTTACTTTCATTTTCTACTTTTTTTACCTGACATTTGATTGGTTATGTACCTGAATATATATAAAAGAAGAAAATGAAACACAGCCATTTTGACTACTACTTCCTGGTGTACATTTCAATTGGATTTTCACTAATCACTTCAACTTCTTTCTAAAGGTAAGTTGTTATTTTAAAAACTGAACTATATTGTGCACTATCAGTTAATATGGTAAACTTTTTCTGATAGTTATATACTATCCCTCTGTAGTAGTTATAGATTTAGATAGACTTCTCTGTTATAGTTATGGATGGAGTTAGGCTTCTCTTTTATAATTATGAATTTACTTACGTTAAATCACATACACTTTTTTATATTCCTACTTCCACTCTGATACTATACACTGCCCAAAGATAAATTCACTGATAAAAAATGCCTATCTAAAATTAATCCCAACAGTGCCCTATCTCTACTAATATATATTTTTTTTATCCAAATTTCAGGCAACATGGAAGGCGAACAGAAAGTTTCATTTCAAATTGTCCTGCAAGAGAGCAGCCAAGAATTAATTGATCCAAATTATATAGAATTTATGGATGAAACTTGGGACCAAGAACTACTGCAATGTGTGCAAGCAGTGGATGACACCCTCATAGATTACAAGCTATAATCAATGAAAATGACGAAATTTCAGACAGTGAAATGTTAGAAATGTTATTAAATTTTGAAACACAATCACAATAATAAATAATTGCTTAAAAAATAAAAAAATTAAAAAATAATCAACAAAACCAACAATCAATTAACATACAGTATTTGAAAAAGTCTATCATTCATTTTTCATTGCAGTACGCTGCCCAGAATGCTTCCCGGTTCGCGGACCGGGCGCTACCCACGCAAAAAAAACAATTTTTTTTTTTATTTTTTTTGCCCCGCGGGGCCCTTTTAAAACCTCCACATTAAACCTAGGGGGTCAGGGAGGATCTACTATGCCCCCTTATGGTTATTTCCCCCTTTGTTTTGGCCTCCTCTTGTCTCTCAATCCTACCGAGAGACAAGATGACGGCCGCTCCGGACTGTTTAGAATGTTGACAGACACCGGAGAGCCAATCAGCTTCGCTACGCGAAGTTCCGGTACGCGTAAGGTCCGCGAACCGGGGCGCTGCCCGGTCCGCTGTTACAGATATATATCTTTTTTTAAACGTTAATTTCTCAAAATCCACTGGAGCACATATATTGAGACCTACAAAAGGCACATCGGGCTACCAGTCCCTACAATTTTGCCAAGTTTCGTGCAAATCCATTCAGCCGTTCGGGCTAAAAGTGAGGCCAACCGCCCTATGGAAAACTCAATGTTAAAAACACGTTTTGGGACCCCCCTTTTTTCTCGGCCCCCCCTTGACGAACCCCCCCAAAATTTTCAGGGGCTGCTCAGAAACAAAATGTTCCATTTTCCTGAAAATTTCAGCCAATTCCGTCCACAAACGCCAAAGTTATTAGACATAGAATTTTCAAAAATCCCATAGAGAAAAAATCCTAACTATATATACCTACTGGCGACCGCCAGTAGGTAATATATATTACCTACTGGCGGTCGCCAGTAGGTATATATAGTTAGGATTTACCTATATATAGTTAGGATATTACCTACTGGCGGTCGCCAGTAGGTATATATAGTTAGGATTTTTTCTCTATGGGTTTTTTGAAAATTCTATGCCTAATAACTTTGGCGTTTGTGGACGGAATTGGCTGAAATTTTCAGGAAAATGGCACATTTTGTTTCCTGAGCATCCCTTGAAAATTTGGGGGGGGTTCGTCAAGGGGGGGCCGAGAAAAAAGGGGGGTCCCAAAACGTGTTTTTAACATTGAGTTTTCCATAGGGCGGTTGGCCTCACTTTTAGCCCGAACGGCTGAATGGATTTGCACGAAACTTGGCAAAATTGTAGGGACTGGTAGCCCGATGTGCCTTTTGTAGGTCTCAATATATGTGCTCCAGTGGATTTTGAGAAATTAACGTTTAAAAAAAGATATATATCTGTAACAGCGGACCTGGCAGCGTCCCAGGACGCGTACTTTACGCGCAACGGAGCTTTGTGAAGCGAAGCTGATTGGTTCTCCGGCGTCTGTCAACATTCCAAACAGTCCGTAGCGGCCGCCATCTTGTCTCTCGGTAGGATCGAGAGACAAGAGGAGGCCAAAGCGAAGGGGCAAATGACCATAAGGGGGCATAGTACATTGTCGCTCACCCCCTAGGTTTGATGTGGAGGTTTTAAAAGGGCCCCGCGGGGCAAAAAAAAATAAAAATAATAATAATCGAACAGCTGAATGGATTTGCACGAAACTTGGCAAAATTGTAGGGACTGGTAGCCCGATGTGCCTTTGCTAGATCTCAATATATGTGCTCCAGTGGATTTTGAGAAATTAACGTTCAAAAAAAGATATATATCTGTAACAGCGCACCGCTTCGCGTACTTTTCGCGTTACGGAGCTTTGCGAAGCGAAGCTGATTGGCTCTCCGGTGTCTGTAAACATTCCAAACAGTCCGTAGCGGCCGCCATCTTGTCTCTCGGTAGGATCGAACAGCTGAATGGATTTGCACGAAACTTGGCAAAATTGTAGGGACTGGTAGCCTGATGTGCCTTTGCTAGGTCTCAATATATGTGCTTCAGTGCATTTTGAAAAATTAACGTTCAGAAACAAGATATATATCTGTAACAGCGCTCCGCTTCGCGGAGATAAAATTATATGTGTATTACCTAGCTGTTGCTAACACCAGTTAGCGACGGCTAGTAGAAGATAGCGACCATCTTGGGCCCCACTTTGCATGTGAGTGATATTTATCACTAATGACATGCAAAGTGGGCATGCCAAGATGTTAGCGACTGGAAACAGTCGCTAACATCGCTATCTCCTATTATCAACTTTTGGAAATATTCGAGATAAGCGCGATTATCTCCAAAAGCTACCACCTGCCCTGAGCAGTTCTTAGCCATGTTATCCAATGGGAGGTGGATAACATGGCTAAGAGCATTAGCTCGGTAATGCATGAATATCGCTGAGTTTTCAGCGATATTAATGCATTGCGGTCGTTTTTTATCGTATTTCCGATAAACCTTGATAATAGCAAGGTTTATCTGCGATAATTTCTGACGGTAAAAAAATCGTTGCTAAGCATCGTTAGGGATAAATATCGCTTAACTTTGGTAATATGCCCCAACGTCTGTTAACGTTCGATTCGAAGGAAATCAGGAAGTGTTGAAAAACATTGTCTGCGCCATCTTGTCTTTTTTCAAATGCCACACTTTTGTCGTGCACGGCAGCCATTTTAGATGCCTTGACCAGACCCACTCTGTGCACGCTGTCGATCCTTAGCATGGCTCCCCACCCTCGCAAGCATCTCCCCCAGGCAGTGGTCACCCCCGCTCTCTGTCTTATGCATGGGTAATAAACCTCCCCCCATCTGCGCTGCTCTTCCCTGAGAATCACACCCTGTGCCCGCCCGACACCTCCCTTTCGCCCTATTCACTACCGCACCCTCTGATACTCCTTTTCCTCTGTGTCCGATTGTCCAGGCTGGTCCTAGGGTATCAGCTAGCCCTGCAGATGTAGTTTATGGCCACAGCTGTAGAGAATCACCCCTCTTCAAAGGAGTTATAGTAGATCAAGGCCCACACTCGATGAGATCCGTCACAGCAGAAGCGTTGCTATTATCTGAAAACCATCCTGTATTGTGATTGGGGAGGGGACCGAGCCTGAAGCGGAAGATTCCAGGGATGACTCTTTGTACATCAAAGTTTTTACAATTATGTGTCACATTAAAAATATATAGCACTCCGACAAAGTAGTAAGATTATAAAACTTTAATAATTTATAAATATATACAAGAAAACAAAAATAGTAATAACATATAAACATTTTTAGGGAAAAACAACGAAGTAGCGGTCGGCTGTGCGAATAGTCCCAACGCAGCACAACGTCCAGATTTCCGGCGTGGGGCGTCGCGGGGGGTGGGTCATCAGTAGCAAACTGTTGTGCGAATAGTTCCAAGGCAGCAGAACGCGCTGAAATCTAGATGACACTAAAGTGATGTCTAGTAAGTTGCCACCCAGCAAATAACGGCATGGGGCGTCGCGGGGGGTGGGTCATCAGTAGCAAACTGTTGCGCGAATAGTTCCAAGGCAGCAGAACGATGGCACCAAGGTGATGTCCAGTAAGTTGCCGCACTGGTTTTGGTATCCTACAATGCTGCTCCGAATAACGGCGCGGGGCGCCCCGGGGGAGGCGGTGAACGGGCCTGTCCAGGTGGAGTGTCATCTGTTGTAGTGGGGCGCCCCTTTACCGTTTCAGTTGCCATTCCGTCCGTTTTTGGTCCACTGTGTCAAAAGCCGCAATTCAGCTGAGTTGCGCCCACTCTTGCGGTGCAGCGATAGGCGGCTGTCACAGGACTCTCAAAATGGCGGCAGGCTGTTTCCTTTTTGGGCCTGGTCCACTGAAATGGCCCTGGGACACCTTGAAAATCGGACGCTTGTCTGCTAGGTCTTGGACCCCATTCTCGAAAGCGTCCCCTCCGCCTTGAGAATTCATCAAAAGTTTTGGGGGCTCCGACTCCTGCAGGCTTCTGGTGGGGAGCGGCTGCCATGATTGCTCGCGGAATGACCACGACTGAGCTACGAGATGGTGGTGCTCTCATGCTGGCGCCAGCTTCAGTCTGAAACATCCAGAAACAAGGTGGGGCTTTCATCGTTTGGGAAAAAAAAAAAGTTTTCATCCAATGAAAAGTGTTGTTTTTAGGTCACATGATCAAGCCTTCCATCATTAGGAAACCAAAAGTAAAATGAACCAATGAAAAGTTTTATAAACAAGTCACATGACCTGTTATGCGGCATAGGGTGTAAAATGCGGAGAAAATACGTTGGCACGTGAGGCGGCGTCAGTAGCGGACCGATGTGCGAATAGGCCGAAGGCAACACAACGCGCCAAGATCCGGATGGCACCGAGGTGGTGTCCAGCAAGTTGCAGCACTGGTGTGGCCATCCTACAATGCTGAAAGTCGGCGTGGGGCGCCCCGTTGGCACGTGAGGCGGCGTCAGTAGCGGACCGATGTGCGAATAGGCCGAAGGCAACACAACGCGCCAAGATCCGGATGGCACCGAGGTGGTGTCCAGCAAGTTGCAGCACTGGTGTGGCCATCCTACAATGCTGAAAGTCGGCGTGGGGCGCCCCGTTGGCACGTGAGGCGGCGTCAGTAGCGGACCGATGTGCGAATAGGCCGAAGGCAACACAACGCGCCAAGATCCGGATGGCACCGAGGTGGTGTCCAGCAAGTTGCAGCACTGGTGTGGCCATCCTACAATGCTGAAAGTCGGCGTGGGGCGCCCCGTTGGCACGTGAGGCGGCGTCAGTAGCGGACCGATGTGCGAATAGGCCGAAGGCAACACAATGCGCCAAGATCCGGATGGCACCGAGGTGGTGTCCAGCAAGTTGCAGCACTGGTGTGGCCATCCTACAATGCTGAAAGTCGGCGTGGGGCGCCCCGTTGGCCTGTGAGTTTGCGTCAGTAGCGGACCGATGTGCGAATAGGCCGAAGGCAGCACAACGCGCCAAGATCCGGATGGCACCGAGGTGGTGTCTAGTAAGTTGCCGCACTGGTGTGGCCATCCAACAATGCTGAAAGTCGGCGTGGGGCGCCCCGTTGGCCTGTGAGTTTGCGTCAGTAGCGGACCGATGTGCGAATAGGCCGAAGGCAGCACAACGCGCCAAGATCCGGATGGCACCGAGGTGGTGTCTAGTAAGTTGCCGCACTGGTGTGGCCATCCAACAATGCTGAAAGTCGGCGTGGGGCGCCCCGTTGGCCTGTGAGTTTGCGTCAGTAGCGGACCGATGTGCGAATAGGCCGAAGGCAGCACAACGCGCCAAGATCCGGATGGCACCGAGGTGGTGTCTAGTAAGTTGCCGCACTGGTGTGGCCATCCTACAATGTTGAAAGTCGGCGTGGGGCGCCCCGTTGGCCTGTGAGATGGCGTCAGTAGCGGACCGATGTGCGAATGGGGCCAAAGGCAGCGCAACAATATTTTCTGAATAGAAGACACCACAAGGCGCTGAGATGCCAAGATCCGGATGGCACCGAGGTGGTGTCTAGTAAGTTGTCGCACTTCTGTGGCCATCCTACAATGTTGAAAGTCGGCGTGGGGCGCCCCGTTGGCCTGTGAGATGGCGTCAGTAGCGGACCGATGTGCGAATGGGGCCAAAGGCAGCGCAACAATATTTTCTGATTTGAAGACACCACAAGGCGCTGAGATGCCAAGATCCGGATGGCACCGAGGTGGTGTCTAGTAAGTTGTGGCACTGGTGTGGCCATCGTACAATGGTAAAAGTCGGCGTGGGGCGCCCTGTTGGCCTGTGAGATGGTGTCAGTAGCGGACTGATGTGTGAATGGGGCCAAAGGCAGCGCAACAATATTTTCTACAATATTTTCGGAGTAGAAGACACCACAAGGCGCTGAGATGCCAAGATCCGGATGGCACCGAGGTGATGTCTAAGTTGCGGACCGATGTGCGAATGGGGCCAAAGGTAGCGTAACAAGATTTTCTGTATGGAAGATACCACTAGGCGTTGAGATGCCAAGATTCGGATGGCACCGAGGTGATGTCTAGCAAGTTGTGCCACTGGTGTGGCCATCGTACAATGGTAAAAGTCGGCGTGGGGCACCCTATTGGCCTGTGAGATGGTGTCAGTAGCGGACTGATGTGCGAATGGGGCCAAAGGCAGCGCAACAATATTTTCTGACTGACACCACAAGGCGCTGAGATGCCAAGATCCGGATGGCACCGAGGTGATGTCTAAGTTGCGGACTGATGTGCGAATGGGGCCAAAGGCAGCGTAACAATATTTTCTGTATGGAAGATACCACTAGGCGTTGAGATGCCAAGATTCGGATGGCACCGAGGTGATGTCTAGCAAGTTGGTGTGGTCATCCTACAATGCTGAAACTCGGCGTGGGTCACCCCATTAGCCTGTGAGATGGCGTCAGTAGCGGACCGATGTGCGAATAGGCCGAAGGCAGCACAACGCGCCAAGATGCGGATGTCACCGTGGTGGTTTCATAGTTGAGAGGCTCTTCATCTGCAGTGGGGCGCCGAGATCCGGATGGCACCGAGGTGATGTCTAGCAAGTTGCTGTACTGGTGTGGTCATCCTACAATGCTGAAATGTAGTGGGGCGCCCATTTACCGTTTCAGTTGCCATTCAGCTGAGTTTCGGCTGCTCTTGATGCTACAGCGACAGGCGGCTGCAAGAGGACTCTCAAAATGGCGGCCTGTTCTTTGGATTTGGGCCTGGTCCACTAAAATGGCCCTGGGACACCTTAGAACTTGGATGCTCGATTTTTTTTTCCTTTCCTGTACATGCAAAAAAAGGTAAATGCCCGGTACGTTACACGCTTCATCTGCCACGATGAACTCTCCAGAGGAACCGAAAAAAATATAGTTGTGGTAACTATACCATGCATCGTCATATGGAGAGGTGGCACCAATTAATTATAGTGCTGCATAAAAGAGAGATTTGGAGGAGAACCCCTGACCTGCTAGTACATTCATCAAAGAAGTGGCACTGAGAGCTTCAGAGGCAAGGGAAACGGTCCCAAATATTTAGAAGAACTTTGGAAAGATTAAAATGACATGTTTAGATTGTGGTAAATTAGTTTCATGTGGACAGATGAGTGTTACTCTAATAAATACAGCATATGAACATCATCATAGTCGATGGTTGGTAGAGACATTTTGACTATATCCTGGACCTGCCCGTCCTCGCCCAAAATGGCGCCAGAATAAATGGGACTCGTAACTCCTTGTTGTGTACTGGTTGCAGAACCTTGAAATCACGAGATACGTATGCAGTTTTGAAGCACATGGCGGGCGGGGACGAGAATTGATTGAATATTTCGACATCCCTATTGATATTAAGTTCTGATGTGTTATTGATTACTGTACTGTTGAAAGTTCGAATTAACGTCACCTATGGTACTTGCCCGCAAATGTATATCTAGATAATTTTATTGTAACTGGCCCTGTCGTATTTTAATTATAAAATGTACGTCCACCGATTCCGTAACTGTTAGACACCTTAGTTCTTGCAACCTAATGGCCCGCCCGTTACGTTCCTCTACAGTGTAAATGTCTATTCATCATATACGATTACAGTTTGCTCCGTGGCAGGCCCACGTGGTTATAGGCTCGTATTTGTATAATGAAATTTTCACAATAAAGGTTTTTAAAAGAAAACATGGTAGTAGTATATACATTGGTAAAGTTTTTAATAATAGTCACTGTCTTAGAATCATTAAAAGGCAAGTGAAATAAAGCAGACCAATTACATGAAGGGTAAAAGGTATAATACGAAGGAACGCAGTAAAGATAAATGGTCAAGGGCTGTTGTGTTTTCTATTCCTGCAACATAAAGTGATCGATAAGAATCTCATATTCAGGCGTATCGGCGACTAAGACAGCAGGTCGACCCTCTTTTGCTCAACGGCTCCGTCATGGGACGAAGAAACGCTCTTTTTCTCGAAAAAAGAATATATTTTACTTGCAGGACAGTTGTAAAATTTCCGGGAAAGTACATTAGCCTGGAACATTATAACATATATTTAAGAAAAATAATGTTCGGAAGTAATTAAAAGCGTAATTTTTAGGTGATATGACCAAGGCTTTCATCATTAGAATAAGAAAAGTAAAATGAACCAATGAAAAGTTTTATTAACAAGTCACATGACTTGTTATGCTTACGTTACGCGCTGCGCGCCCCGGATGACTTCCGGATGCGCTAACGCGGCGCGTCATATGACGCATTACGCGACAACGCAGGTCCAGAATATAGTCAAAATGTCTCCACCAACCAGCGGTCGAAACACAACCCCTTTCAGCAGGCTAAATAGTTCTGTTAAATGACAACAGAAGGGACAGGCAACAAGAACCATCAGTCAAAGAGGGGAGGGCTAGTTCTTCTCTACCGGGTTACATTGGGGCGCTACCGGAACTGATCGAATTGGTAGTCTACAGTGTTTCTGGATGTTTCAGACTGAAGCTGGGGTTAGCATGAGAGCAGCACCATTTCGTAGCTCCGTCGTGGCCATTCCGCAACCAATCATGGCAGCCGCTCTTTATCGTTATTTTGGGCGGGGTGGGTGGCGGAGCCGAGCTGTTTTGCAGCCATCATTGTGTGGAGTTCAGTTCATCTCACTAGTTTTGTATTTGTCATGAGGGGTTGTTCCTAATGTTTCTATTTTAGCGAGGTCAAAAAGAGATCCCATTAGTGGCCTACTGATTTTGCTCGATTCCTTTTCTTTTTTTTTACACGATTTTTCGTTATCTGCAAAGACTAAACAGAGTATTGCAACTCTGTGTTTGTTTGTAAATAGAGAATGAACCAAAGAGAACTAATTCTAAAATAGTAAATACTTGGATAACAATCAATCAAATGGAGAGAGAAGCAGGCACGACGGATTACAACGGGGGCAAAGGCCTGCGTTAACTACCTTTCACTATCTGCAAAGAGAGAGTACTCCTAATAGAAATGAGGGGGGGGGGCACCATTCAAAGCAGATCAGTGTGCATAAACACGAAAATGTTTTCACTTACCACGTACTTGACATTCGACAGCTTATGATATTTGCAATTAAAAAACCATTGAAATTCACTGAAAAAACCATAGGTTATAGACCATATATAGTTAGGAATTAGCATTTACAAAACCTTGAAAATTCACTGAAAAAACCATAGGTTATAGACCATATATAGTTAGGAATTAGCATTTAAAAAACCTTATTTTACTCACACAAAACCATTGAAATTCCATATATAGTTAGTTGCACTAACTATATATTGCGCACCCGCAATCCACTGCTGATCATGTCACATATTACATCATTCATGACATGGTCAGTGACATCACTGATGACATCACTGATGACATCTCAAATGACATCACTGATGACATCACTGATGACATCTCAAATAACATCACTGATGACATCTCAAATGACATCACTGATGACATCACTGATGACATCTCAAATGACATCATTGATGACATCACTAATGACATCACTGATGACATCACTGATAACATCTCAAATGACATCTCAAATGACATCACTGATGACATCTCATTTGACATTACTGATCACATCACTGATGACATCATTCATGTGATAATACGATGAACCTCTTCAGACTCTAATATAACCTTAGATACACTCAGTGTAAACACAGACTCGCAGATTGTCACTCATCCATGAAGTTACACACACACCTAGTCAGTCATGCAAACAATCAATCACACCTCCATTTCCTTAACTATACAGTTAAACACACCTTACTTATTCAAACATATACTAAAACATATTTACTCACTTATACAATCCTGGATACAAGTTCACAATGATCCATACAGCCACTCACACATTCACTGGCTCTTATGCACAGTTATTTATATATGTCAACTCTCACATGTACTGTATTTTACATATGTACTTACTTTGACATGTAGCACTGAGATATCTATTCACTCACCAATACAGTCATGCACACAGTCAACCACCCATACAGCTGTTTCCACATGCACTTTTGAACCCATACATCTATGCAGAGAGTCATACACCTCCCAGCCACCCATACACACTCTCAGTCTCCCATACAAATACTTGGGCAACCAATCAATAACCCATATAGTTAATCATATAGCTACTGATCAACACATGCAGCAGTTTACAGAACAACAGACATAATGATGCACAAATTAAGACAGTTTTGTCACTAACCCATGCACTCAGTGAGACACATTTAATCACTCACTCATACAGTCAGTCATGCACCTACTAAATCCTTTGTTCAAACACTTCTACATCCACTCATTCTTCAATATGTAAAACATATTTTAACTTTTCAGAAACATACAGTCACTGGATGTTGTCATCAGTGATGTCATCAGTGATGTCATTTGAGATGTCATCAGTGATGTCATCAGTGATGTCACTGACCATGTCATGAATGATGTAATATGTGACATGATCAGCAGTGGATTGCGGGTGCGCGATATATAGTTAGTGCAACTAACTATATATGGAATTTCAATGGTTTTGTGTGAGTAAAATAAGGTTTTTTAAATGCTAATTCCTAACTATATATGGTCTATAACCTATGGTTTTTTCAGTGAATTTTCAAGGTTTTGTAAATGCTAATTCCTAACTATATATGGTCTATAACCTATGGTTTTTTCAGTGAATATATATATATATATATACATATAGATATATATATATATATATATTCATACGTCTCATGAGAATAGGGGAGGTGCTTCGTCAAGTAGGCAGAAGTTTACCCCAAGTGTGACAAAGCACATCTAACCAGGTGAAGCACAGCTAAGTCCAAGATATAAGTAAAAGAAGTGCGATAGAGCTTGTGTCACAATATGAGACAGTGAAATATCATGCAGATATCTAATATATCACTGAGCCTTTAACCTGTTATTGGCAATTATAGTTGTGGCAAATGTGTTGCTTGCAATACAACATGTAACATAAATTCCTGTTTAATTAATGGAAAGAATGGGAATTTTGAAAATTTTCGAATTGTACAACTAAGACAATTATTCATTGTGGTGTCCACTACATAGGCAGAATATTGCAAGAAGTACCACAACAACAGATTCTCTAATATCAAGCAAGTATATGATGTAATGTTCCAAATGCATAGTTAGTAGAATATTCTAAAACATTTAATCACTTTACTCGTGAAATTAAACGTGGGTCCTTGGAGTGGTGAAATGCACTACTCTTAAACATGATATGGACCATGTTTGTCCATTAGAGAAAACAGGTGGGTCTGGCAAGCCAATACGTATACCAAAGAGTAAAGTCTTGCAGTAGAATGCTACTTTTTGATGGCCATGTATTAGTTCCAATAGTTTGAGCTTTCAACTCTAGATGTAATTTTTCTTTGACCTCTGTAGCTACAGGCCACCCCCTCCAATCCAGTTTGGATATGTTTGTTATCCCATTTTGGATTTTCCCCCTCGCAGAAACACAGTAATATTCACAAGGATTATTTTCTATTCTGCTAGCTTATAAATTATATGATGCATTTAACTCAATAATTATAATTATTCTACTGGACACTATACATTTTTAGCTATATGCACAGGTTTGTTTAGATGGCATCTATGCTGCTTACATAAACGTAATGCCTGTTCACAAACAGTACATTGAAAAATGGTGACTATGTTTAGGTGATTATTTCCATTTACACGTGCCTCGCCATTTAATTCTTCTCAGCCAGGTTCTTTCCTTGAGTGATTGGACTGATGACTTAGTGATTGATGTAGCCTTTTATGGTGTGTGCTATTTGTTTTACCATCCATGTACTGAAAATACATTAATCTCTTAATTTCTGATGTGCAAATTTGTGGGGAGCCATTCATAATAACCTTCAACTTGGCTGGGTTCCACGAAAGTGACATCTTTGCTCCACGGTAATATGACAAAAGTCTGGTTTGGCGAAGAAAGACACCCCCTCAAAGCACTTCTGAGAATTTTACCGAGCTTGGTCTAAGATCAACTGTCTTAATAAAAAGTTCCCAAAGAACACCAGGAAGGCTTGAGGTTTTGAGGTTTCGTTAGTGTTGTCAGATTGCTTCTTTAGTGAAAAGGGAAAACGGTGGGCTTGTTGGGCTTTGTGTTCCCAATTCCACTCAGTCTGTCCTGGGAAGGCCCCCCTCAGGAGTTTTATAATATAGCACCCAGGGTATTCCCCCTCCACTCCTTCGGTAATCCCAAGAAGGCGGAGGTTGTTTTGGCGCTGATTAATCTCCTGCTCTTCCAACTTCCACATGACGTCCGTCATGCGATCACTCTGGGAAGTTCACTGGCTTTTGAGCAAGGAGACATCCGTTTCAAGGGTTTTAGTATGTCCTTCCACCATAGTCACTCTTTCACAGATGTCTGAGCATGTTTTGTTGAGTTTTCTGAGACCACCTTGCAATTTGTGGGCAGTACCTTTAGCATGTTGGCTGTCCACACAAACTTCTTTCTGAAATTGTTTGATTGAAGCCAATATAGCGGCCAGAGAAGGCTCTTCAGGTTGATCTTGTAAAGCACAGGCCGTCTTGCTGGGTTTGCCACTGGGGTGAAAAGAGAGGTGAGATCCTGAGTAGTCCCATTTAAGCTGATCTTTCTTTTCTGACCACTTCCCCCTACTTTTAGCCGCAATGGTCTTCTGTCTTTGAACTGTGCTTTCCCCTTTAGAGGCATTATTAAAATTGGAACTAGAATTTGCCGTCACTTGATGAGGAAGAGCTTTCCTCCACCAGGGAGTTCGATCCATCTGAGACCCATAAAAAGTGCTCCCCCACAGGATCTGGAGACACTGGATTTTGTGAACATTGTGTAATAGTACCTCTCGCATCAATATCAGAAGGGCCCTAGATTGCGTGCTCCTGAAGAACACTTAAAGCTGGAGTTTAGCTGGAGCCAACACAATTCAGCAGGCCTGTCTCCTTAGGGGGAGCTAAGTCTTCTGTATTAATATTAGAGCCAAATTTATTGGCTACTAGGGAACCTTGTCCTTGAGCTGTCATAGCTGTCTCTGAGCCGAGTATGCCAGGTAAAGATAGAACAGGCTGTAAATCTGGCTGCACATCATTGAGCTGGACCTGGCTGGCCAAGGTTGCATTTGTTACGCCACTTTCTCTATCGCCGTCAGGGCTACTTGCGGCTCTCGCCCCGCCGCCAAGTCCAGAGTTAGCCACCGACTCAGCTACTGAGAACAATTTGGCTACTGAAGTTGGGAGCTACCCTCATCCTTGTGGGGGCCCCCCTCCAGCAGATTTATGTATTACTTTTTGAAGGCCCCCAGTCTCTCGCCTATTTTTAGGAATTGATTCGACATCAAGAGGGGGGGGGTGCTGCATTAGAGGGGCCAGAGCCGGGATTAGGTGGTATTTTACCTTTTGTGCCCTGGAACCCACGGGACGCCATGCTCCACTCACCCGCGAAGGAAAAAGCCAGCAACCCAGTTGGATCCCCTAAGTTCCCCAAGGGAAGTCGCCGAGCCACCAAAAAGATCAGCCAAACAGCGAAAAGCCCAAGAAAGTAAACAGGCTTGCTCAAGAGTCCGGGGGGGAAAAAGCAATATAATCCGGGCTCTAGATTTAGAAGGGGAGCTCCGTACTTTGCAGCGCTTGCTTCTCGCGCAGTCTCCCGGAGCCATCAGATTTCTCAGCATTCTCAGAGCTCTTAGCGGAAGACGAGAGTATCTACAGCTGCACCTGTAGCAGTAATCTAGCACAGACTGATCCCACCACAGCAGCGTCTCCAAGTCAGGCCGCATAGCAGATGGCTGAGTGAACTCGTGGCACGGTTGGCGGTGAGGCAGGGAATCACACAGGCACCATCTTGCTCGACTCCATTCAAGAACATTAATCTCTGATTGAATTAGTATTGAAACAGCTTATTGTGCGGCAATACATTTCCTAATGTATTACATACACCTGAAAAAGGGCGCACCTTCATACATTTCAAAAATGTTTCTCACCTTATAAATGAATGGTGTGTGGATTGTAGTCAGCTGAGACCAAACCTTTGAATTACAGCTATATTGACTGAAATATTATTCCCTCAGGAGCCTCTTTGTACATTTTATGCCTACACATACCTAATCCCCTAGGGGAATATTGGGGTGTATCTAGTCAGGACTCACTGGAGGCTGTCCTTGGCCAGAGTAAGGCTGTGCACAAACTGCACACCCAGACCATGTGTTGTTGGATGCTGTGTACAATTTGTAGCTGGGCATCCTTGCGGTAAAGAGAACAGTTGGGCTGATAATTCTGTGGTTGCTAACCCCCGAAGGTATTCTGCAATCAGTTGGACATGGTGTGGAGCAGCAGAATCTGGACTCATACAAAAAATATAAAACGTAGGGCCTTATTTAGAGTTTGGCCGACAGGATACTTTGTTACCTCATGACAAATGCCCTGTCTGCCATATTACAAGTGAATTATTACCTATGGTATTTGTAATACAGCAGACAGGTTGTCCATCATATTTTGACACAGAATCTCATAAACCAAACTCTAAATACACCCCTTAATCATCTTCTTCGTGTGTTTAGACACGGCTATGATTTTGAAGACAGAGGCCTGTGAACTACCCTGCCCAAGAAGATGGGATTGCACATTGAACACTAGTGGAAGTTCCACATCCAAGATGCAGTAAAAGTCTTTCTGATGATGTCAGTTCCTGTGTAAATACTATATTGTAGAGACAATCACCAGAAGAAGATGCATTGCAATGGACTCGTTACCTATTTTCACTGTACTTATCATCTGACTACTCACAGCTGCATTATTGTAGGATTTCTTAGAAACTGGGTTTCTGGTTGGCAGAGGGATTGCGCCCTGTCCAAGCAGGAACCAAAATCCTAGTCAGGGTAAGACAGAAACACACCATAAATTAATCATGCTCAGCCTCTGGTAGCTTGCACAGAGCAGGCAGGCTTAAATTAAGAGGCAATGTGTAAAGTATTTGGGCAACACTTCAAACAGAAAAACAGTGAAAACACCATACATAAGATATCACACCTAGCTAGAAAAATAGGGCTTAATGTCCTGAACACAACAAGACCAAAACAACAAAAATCTAATAAGTATAACAGGAGTTCTGACTTTCTAAAGAATAAACTGAAATGTAGTGCCTAAAAGCATTAAGCACCCACCGGGACAATCTGGTCCTGCTAGAACAGGTGAAATCCAAAGGTTCAGGCCGAATGCGATGAAGCGCTAGTTTGCTATGGAGACCAGACCTGGCCCGCTGAAACAGTACCTTGGATTGCAGTTGTGCCAATGTCAAGGATGAAATGCTAGGAGCAAAGGAGGTTATACATTGATGTTGATTCTTAGGATGTAGGTGAAGAATCAGTTACAAGCCGTGTGAAGTCGGAGATGCGTCAGGAATCAAGGTGATGTTCCACGCCATCAGCAATGCGATGCCCTTGCATATGGCCCGGTCTAAACTAGGGTGGCATGGTGAGCAAAAGAAAGATGGATTTAACCCAGATCTCTTGACTTGGGGTGAATGCATTCCGTTCATCTTTTGCTTTCTCGCCCTAAGTGCCCCAGGTATGCCCAGACGTGGGTCCTGGGCTCACTGTGCCACTGGAATCAAGCTATCCTGGCTGAAGAGGGGTGAAACCCCGAAACCGGTCCTAGGATGCTTGTTTCCGATCCAGGGAGGATCTGTCTTGGCAGTTTGGGCTGGACTGTTCCCATGAGGCACATGGTCAAGACTGATTTGCATATGGCAAGGTCTAAACTGGGGTGGCATGGTGAGCAAAAGAATGATGGATTTAACCCAGATCTCTTGACTAGGGGAGAATGTGTTGATTTGTTCTGCATTCCGTCCATCAATTGTGTGTCTTTTGCTTTCTCGATCGCAACATCGCAATGCGTCAGCGTTGATGGGAATGTGACGTTCTCGATCCTCGCAGCAGCATCAAGATGACCTCAATCGAGATGCACCAGTTTTGAGCAGTGCAACAGCAGTGATGGATGGAGTTAGGCAGTTGCAGCAATTAATACCAACTTCCCAGGGCACAGGACTTGATTGGCACCACTTGGCAGGGCACGACTCTCAGAGTGTAGAGTCCAGATGCTGTACGCAGATCAGTTTGAAGTCCCTGAGACTTGAAGTCTCAGGGACTTCAAACTAAAGGCAATTCGGCAAGCCTGTGGAGTAACTTTGGTTCTGGGTTGAAGAGATGTAGATCCAGTCCTTATTGCTCCCAGGCAAGGAGGGCAGCAGGCAGCAGGTCAGCACAACAGATCAGGAGTCCAACAGAGCCAACCATAGTGAAAATCCTTTCAGAAGCACAGCAGTCCTCCTTCCTGGCATAGTATTCACAGGTCCAAAAGTGTACTTGGTTGATGGCATCAGTGGTCCTGTACTTATACACAGCTGTGCCTTTGAAGTCAAAGAGAGGCATTTAAAGTGCAGAGTCCCTGCCCTTCCTGCCCTGGCTCCAGATTCACCACAGGTGGGTATGGAGCCCTTTGTTTGCAGACAGAACACAGCATATTCAAGTGTGTCAACTGCTCCCTCCAATTTGCCCAGGATGGCCCATCTGAATATGATTGGCCCATCAGGCACTTCTAAACTCCCTTTGTGTGTGGTTTTAAAGAGGTAATGCAGAAAGCTTAGCTGTCACTTAATCCAGATGTGTATTAAGAGACCGACAGAAGGCACCAAATATGTAAAGGAAGAAATTACAAACTTTCTAAAAGTGGCATTTTCAGAATTACAATTTAAAATCTAACTTCACCATCAGTTGGCGTTTTACATTATGATTCCAGAGACACCAAACTTGGGAATCCCAGCTCTTCCCAGTTGGACATATTAAACGTATAAAATTTAATAAGTTAATCCCAATGTTAACCTATGAGAGACATAGGCCTTGCAGTAGTGAAAACAAAGTAAGAGTTTTTCACTACTAGGACCAGGTAAAACTTAAAAGTACATATCTTACTTTATTAATACACTGCAGAATACATTTGGGCTGTGCAGGGCCTACCTTAGTGGTGACATATGTATTAAAAAAGAAGTTTTGGGCCTGACAAGAGGGTTAATTTACCACGTAAACATGGCAGTGTAAACCTCCACACACAGGCTCTGCGGTGGCAGGCCTGAGACATGTTTAAAGGGCTGCTGAAGTGGATCAATCAGTACTGCAGCCTCACTGGTAGCATTTAATTTAAAGGCCCTGGGCACATGTAGTGCACTTTACTAGTAATGTATAAATAAATTAAATATGCCAAGTGTAAATAATTCAGTGTTACCACGTTTAAAGCAGAGAGCACATGCCCTTCAGCACTGGGTAGTAGTGGGAAAATGCCTAGAGTCCTAATGACAGCAAATACGAAGTCAGCAAAAACACTAGGTTTGAAAGCAAAAAGTCATGGGAACCATACTAAGGATGACAGGTCTAACAGGATAATTCTCCTAGATTATTTGGTTGGGCTCTTCTTTCTTCCTGAAGTCAGGAGGTGTTTGGTGTCTGGCTTACCTAGTGCAGCATATAGGTCCATTTCCAATCTAGCACTAACAGGTTGCCAAGGAGGTTTTTCAAAGTAATGCTTCTTTTTTGTCCTCACACAGACCTTGTTAAGAAGACGCTTGACTTAATTTATTTGGGATATATTGGTTAGGGTGACGTCGGGGCTCCTTGGAGGAGTTGTCCTTTCATCGTGCAATCAAGATGGAAATTGAACAGACCTTCCTTGCATCCAGTCATTGATAGCATTGTAAATATAGCTGGAGTGAAAGATTTTGCAAACATTGATTGTTCCATTTAGAACTCAGATATCCGACATATCGACCAACTTTTGTCTTTCAGCAAGGCCCTAAAAATGTTCCTCTATTAAATATTCCCTACCAGCCACTATCCCATAGCCATCAAAGTGCATTCAGTGTTTCGCATATTAATTGATTGAGTCATTCATTCATTGATGTAAAAAACATGAAATCGCTTTCCACATAGATTTTGTGACTTCATATCTGATGTTTGACTGAAGACAGTAGGCTCCTATCTAAGAATGTTAAGTATTTTAGAAAGTCTTTCAGTTTGTATTTGTATCTTAAAGGTGAAATTCAATCAACTTCAAGGCCCAGATTAACTACGGGCTTTCATTGCTCTTGTGGCATGCAAGGCGATGCAAGGCAACACAAGCCCTTAAGTCAGATGTACTAAGCTACACAAAGGCACCTTGTGTGGCTCTGTGTGGATTAGTAAACCTAGGGCAATTCAAGGCAACGCAAGCATCTGCCTTGCATTGCTCTGCATTGGGAGGGTATTCTATGGGTGTGGAGTGTGGGCATTTCCACGCATCCATCCATGGATTCTGGCGCATTACCTGATTTACTAAGAATAGTAATCCTGGGGAATGGTACACCATCCCAACAAAGGCGTAACAAGGAAAAATATGTATATTTCTCCTCGTTATTTCCTCTTTATATGTGTGCTGCATTGTTCAGCACACGTAGAAAGAGGAAAATGCCTTTGATGATTATTTTTATGCAGGAAGTTATCCCTTTCTGCTCCAAAAACAATCCTGTCTGCAACATAGGCACCATTGCTCCATGGCCCAAAAGTGCCTGAGTTGGCACTAGGCAGCACTCAGTGAGAGAGAGCAGGAATATGTCCTACCTTAGTAAATATGGTACATTCCTTTTCTTTTCATTTGACGCAGCATAGCAAGTTGTCATGCTGTTTTGTGATGTACCAAATATTAGTTAATGTGGGCCGAAGTGTGTACATTGACGCACAGTTTCATTGTAAGAATGACTCCAATTTAAAAGGGCTTTCACCTGTGAATGCTATTCCCAATCTATAAAAAACAATATCATTCATGGCAGTCTGCTAATGGCAGGGAGTATGTGAATCTGTGGCATTTTAATGTGAGATGACCATGAGCTACTTCTATTTACTGATCCTGTTCACAGTGTGATCCTTGGAGCTATTTAAGAACACATTTTGTCTGTAATTTCCTGTTGTGGTTGCAGTGAGAGTGGGTCACAGCTCTGTGTGAACGTGCAACCTTGATTCATGGTCAGTCACCATGTTGGGGTTTGATACAATCCACAATAAGAAGCTAAACGCAATATATTACTTTAGCTATTCAACCATTTTGTTTTGGTTTGCTTGATAATAAGATGTGTGGAACTTTTCACAGTCTACTGCTCACATGAATGCTGCTGATGTGTTCTGACTGCTTCCAAGCTCTCAACATTATCTGTTTCAACCAGGTCCTGTGGAACGTTGATGCTCAATACTTAATGAACTAATGGTGCCCTCAGTGTTGGTAGAGAAAGCTGTATTCACTAATTTCCACCTAGGTTTTCAAAGTGGTGTTCTTATTCTTTTGGACCAATGTGATGAATTAGATAATTTTCACGCAAGGTGTATCAGACAGATCTGTGGCCTTAATAATGAGTAGCTTTGCATTTGTCTTGAAAGAATTTTATAATTTTGGAGCCATTAAGAGGTTCTTAGTCCACCTGATGTGAGCCACCAACTCTCTATCCAATATGTTGATGTGGCTGAAGGCAAGATGTGCTTCAATTTGGCATGTTTATTGACTTTGTTTGGTGCTTTCAGATATAATGAGTGGATTACATCCTGCAAGCTAGATGAACTACTCTGACATTCAAGTATGTGACATGCAAAAGATAGGACATGCCTGGTCAGTTGCCGAAGAAATCACATGTTCTCTTATTCAAGAACCAAGGCCAACTGTGGTGCCCTTTAAAATATACAGCCTATTTCTCTATATTTAACATGGTGTCACCCTATCATAATTAGATTAAACACTGCACCCCACAACATTCCTGCAAGAAAGTGGGTTGTAGGTGGAGGGGGTTGTCAACCCTTCTCAAGGAACAGCCTCAATCCTTGTCAGGGACAGGGTGAACTACAAAATTCACTAAATTAACCTGTGATTAAACTCTCTGGTAGCTTAGCACAAAAGCAGTCAGGCTTAACTTAGACACAATGTGTGAAGTACGTATACAGCACACAAACAGCAATAAAGTGAAAGTACAATAAAAATCCCACGCCAATTTAGACAAACAAAGTAAAATGTAATACATTATTTGACACCAAAATGACAAAAATCTCATCCATAAAACTGGAGATGTGCACTTTCAAATGTTTAAAGTAAGTATACCGTCTAGAAGCAAAAAGCGCCACTAGCAGATATCTAGTTGTGCTTGACTGGGTGAAAGTCAAAAGATTAGGCCGATCACAATAAAACGTGGACTAGATCCAGGTCCTATTTACAACAAGGGGTGGTGATGGACAGAGTCTCTGAATTAAGCAGAGTACTCTCACCCAGTCAAAAGATCAGGGCTAGATCCAACACCGTTTTTTAGCTCATTGCACCATCCCAGTTTCAGAACCTGGCTGTATGCAAATTAGTCTGTCCCTGGCCCAGTGCATCATGGGAACAGGGCAGACCAGACTACAAAAGCCAATTCTTACACTGGGAAGGAAACAAGCTTCCGGGGACCGGTTTCTGGCATTCCAGCCGTCTTCGGCCCGGCTTGCTTGAATCCTGATGGTGCAATGAGCAAGGGACTCACATCTGAGTATACCCTTCCACGCTTAGGGTGGACAAAATTATTTACAACAAGGGGTGGTGATGGACAGAGTCTCTGAATTAAGCAGAGTACTCTCACCCAGTCAAAAGATCAGGGCTAGATCCAACACCGTTTTTTAGCTCATTGCACCATCCCAGTTTCAGAACCTGGCTGTATGCAAATTAGTCTGTCCCTGGCCCAGTGCATCATGGGAACAGGGCAGACCAGACTACAAAAGCCAATTCTTACACTGGGAAGGAAACAAGCTTCCGGGGACCGGTTTCTGGCATTCCAGCCGTCTTTGGCCCGGCTTGCTTGAATCCTGATGGTGCAATGAGCAAGGGACTCACATCTGAGTATACCCTTCCACGCTTAGGGTGGACAAAATTATTTACAACAAGGGGTGGTGATGGACAGAGTCTCTGAATTAAGCAGAGTACTCTCACCCAGTCAAAAGATCAGGGCTAGATCCAACACCGTTTTTTAGCTCATTGCACCATCCCAGTTTCAGAACCTGGCTGTATGCAAATTAGTCTGTCCCTGGCCCAGTGCATCATGGGAACAGGGCAGACCAGACTACAAAAGCCAATTCTTACACTGGGAAGGAAACAAGCTTCCGGGGACCGGTTTCTGGCATTCCAGCCGTCTTCGGCCCGGCTTGCTTGAATCCTGATGGTGCAATGAGCAAGGGACTCACATCTGAGTATACCCTTCCACGCTTAGGGTGGACAAAATTATTTACAACAAGGGGTGGTGATGGACAGAGTCTCTGAATTAAGCAGAGTACTCTCACCCAGTCAAAAGATCAGGGCTAGATCCAACACCGTTTTTTAGCTCATTGCACCATCCCAGTTTCAGAACCTGGCTGTATGCAAATTAGTCTGTCCCTGGCCCAGTGCATCATGGGAACAGGGCAGACCAGACTACAAAAGCCAATTCTTACACTGGGAAGGAAACAAGCTTCCGGGGACCGGTTTCTGGCATTCCAGCCGTCTTCGGCCCGGCTTGCTTGAATCCTGATGGTGCAATGAGCAAGGGACTCACATCTGAGTATACCCTTCCACGCTTAGGGTGGACAAAATTATTTACAACAAGGGGTGGTGATGGACAGAGTCTCTGAATTAAGCAGAGTACTCTCACCCAGTCAAAAGATCAGGGCTAGATCCAACACCGTTTTTTAGCTCATTGCACCATCCCAGTTTCAGAACCTGGCTGTATGCAAATTAGTCTGTCCCTGGCCCAGTGCATCATGGGAACAGGGCAGACCAGACTACAAAAGCCAATTCTTACACTGGGAAGGAAACAAGCTTCCGGGGACCGGTTTCTGGCATTCCAGCCGTCTTCGGCCCGGCTTGCTTGAATCCTGATGGTGCAATGAGCAAGGGACTCACATCTGAGTATACCCTTCCACGCTTAGGGTGGACAAAATTATTTACAACAAGGGGTGGTGATGGACAGAGTCTCTGAATTAAGCAGAGTACTCTCACCCAGTCAAAAGATCAGGGCTAGATCCAACACCGTTTTTTAGCTCATTGCACCATCCCAGTTTCAGAACCTGGCTGTATGCAAATTAGTCTGTCCCTGGCCCAGTGCATCATGGGAACAGGGCAGACCAGACTACAAAAGCCAATTCTTACACTGGGAAGGAAACAAGCTTCCGGGGACCGGTTTCTGGCATTCCAGCCGTCTTCGGCCCGGCTTGCTTGAATCCTGATGGTGCAATGAGCAAGGGACTCACATCTGAGTATACCCTTCCACGCTTAGGGTGGACAAAATTATTTACAACAAGGGGTGGTGATGGACAGAGTCTCTGAATTAAGCAGAGTACTCTCACCCAGTCAAAAGATCAGGGCTAGATCCAACACCGTTTTTTTAGATCCAGGTCCTAGGCAAGTCCCACTAAAAATGTTAACTTCTAGAGACCAGTGCAAAAAGGTTCTGTTCGAGAGAAGGAAGCAGTGAGCAGCCAGAAGAGGGCCACAATTGGTTGTCATTGTAACGCAAAGATCAGGCCAGGTGTCGTGGATGGTCATCACTGTTGCAAGAAGATCCTGTTGGGTGTTGTGGAGGGTCGTTGCTGGAGCTTTGCATTGGCTGTAACCCGAGCTGGCCATTCTATGGTGCGAAGTGCACATCTTTGCCAGTCGTCGCAGGGGTTCCTGTTGTATAAAGAGTCAAGTTCAGCAGAGTTTCATGTTGGCAATCAGTGTGGATGGCATGGTCTTGGCACAACAGGCTCATTCATGGTTGCAAAGAGTCAAACACTTCCGGATTTCTTCTTTTCCTTTAGGAGGAGCTCAACTGATGCCACACCAAAGGTCCAGGCCCTGTTGGGGATAAGGAACTCACTCCAGCAGAGGCCTGCAGGGTTCACATAGGTGGAGTTACAGGTCCAGTACAGTAGATTGGCTAAGCTGTTGCAGTGAGGCCTCTGGAGCATGCGGTATCACTGTAATTCACAACAGGAGGTGATCCTTTGAGTCATCCCATCCTAGGATGAAGGGTGCAGGTCTAGTCTTCCTTCTCAGACAGTAGGACAGACCTCAACCATACAGTATTCCTCTAGACCAGGGTATTCCTTCTTCTGTGGTATCCATAGGCCCAGGAGCATATTGAAGACCGGGTCTTAGAGTCCCCTTTCTACACCTGGTGCCCACTTTGAAGTGGAAGAAATGTCTGGAGTCCCCCTGCTGCAAAAGTGTCTAGAAATTTCCAGAAAAAGAATTTAAGAGTTTTTCCCGACCAGGATATTTAAAACTTGAAAGTACCTGTCCAACTTTTTAAATACAATGCACCCTGCTCTGTGGTATGTCTAGGGCCTGCCCCGACCCTAGGGGTGAGTTATAGGTATTAAAAACGAACCTTTAGATCTGGCAAAAATGTTTATTTTGCCTGGTTGAAATGGCAGTTTAAAACTGCACCCACAGGCTGCAATGACAGGGCTTAGAATGGTAAACCACCGTTACAACGAAACTTTTACAACTGACTACTTTTACAACGCAACTTTTACAACGCAGGAACCATTACAACGAACTACCATTACAACGCATTTTTTTACAACGCAATACTTTTACAATGCAATACCTTTACAACGTAAGTATTGGTAAGTATATTATTATAATAAAAATGTTATAAGTTTGGGTTTTTAGGTAAAGGGGTATTTTTAGGGTTCAGGGCCAGGTTTGGGTTTTTGGGTAAAGGGGTATTTTTAGGGTTCAGGGCCAGGTTTGGGTTTTTGGGTAAAGGGGTATTTTTAGGGTTCAGGGCTAGGTGTGGGTTTTTGGGTAAAGGGGTATTTTTAGGGTTCAGGGCTAGGTTTGGGTTTTTGGGTAAAGGGGTATTTTTAGGGTTCAAGGCCAGGTTTGGGTTTTTGGGTAAAGGGGTATTTTTAGGGTTCAGGGCTAGGTGTGGGTTTTTGGGTAAAAGGGTATTTTTAGGGTTCAGGGCCAGGTTTGGGTTTTTGGGTAAAGGGGTATTTTTAGGGTTCAGGGCAAGGTTTGGGTTTTTGGGTAAAGGGGTATTTTTAGGGTTCAGGGCAAGGTTTGGGTTTTTGGGTAAAGGGGTATTTTTAGGGTTCAGGGCTAGGTTTGGGTTTTTGGGTAAAGGGGTATTTTCAGGGTTCAGGGCTAGGTTTGGGATTTTGGGTAAAGGGGTATTTTTAGGGTTCAGAGCCAGGTTTGGGTTTTTGGGTAAAGGGGTATTTTTAGGGTTCAGGGCTAGGTTTGGGTTTTTGGGTAAAAGGGTATTTTTAGGGTTCAGGGCCAGGTTTGGGTTTTTGGGTAAAGGGGTATATTTAGGGTTCAGGGCAAGGTTTGGGTTTTTGGGTAAAGGGGTATTTTAGGGTTCAGGGCAAGGTTTGGGTTTTTGGGTAAAGGGGTATTTTTAGGGTTCAGGGCTAGGTTTGGGTTTTTGGGTAAAGGGGTATTTTTAGGGTTCAGGGCTAAGTTTGGGTTTTTGGGTAAAGGGGTATTTTTAGGGTTCAGGGCCAGGTTTGGGTTTTGGGGTACATGGATACAGGGTAAAAAATAAATTAAAAATAATATTAAATTAAAATAAATTATATTAATTTTAATTAATTACATTAAAAAAAATATTATATATTTACCAATACAAGGATACAGGGTAAAAATAAAATAAAAATAATATTAAATTAAAATAAATTATATTAAATTTAATTAATTACATTTAAAAAAATATTATATACTTACCAATAGTTACGTGGTAAAAGTATTGCGTCGTAAAAGTATTGCGTTGTAAAAAAATGCGTTGTAATGGTAATTCGTTGTAATGGTTCCTGTGTTGTAAAAATAGCGTTGTAAAGGTATGCGTTGTTAAAGTATGCGTTATAACGTCATACATCCCTTAGAATGGTTTTAAACAGCTACTTAAATGGGTGGCAATATCTGTGCTGCAGCACCACTAGTAGCATTTAATGTCCAATCCCTGGGTATATGATATACCACTTTACTAGAGACTTACAAGTAAATTAAATAAGCCAGTTGGGTGTAAGCCAATGTTCCCATGTATACAGGAGTGAGCATAATCACTTTAGCACTGGTTACTAGTGGTATAATGTGCAGAGCTAGAGAGCCAAGAAAAATGAATTCAGCAAAACAGAAAGAGTGAAAACAAACTGTTTCGGGGGAAAACACAATAAGGATGTCAGGTCTAACAATTGCGGGCATTGTGTTTTGCAACTTTAAAAGTGCTTAGCGTTTCTCCATAGGACTTTACTTTCCGTTCCTTTGTACACTAACTGTAGGATTTCCTTCTAAAGTAGAACAACTCAATTAAAACCTGATTGTTCTGAGCACTGTATTTTCCAAGACTGAGTGAACATCTCAATATTCAGGACAAAGTCTAAAAGCTCCCTAAAGCATATATCTAATGGACAGCTGATTTAGACCAGAAAAATCTATGCCTCCAAGATGGGAATTGGAAGACACCCTAATCCTTGGGTCAAGCTAACAACCACCATTACCGTGAACGTACTCATATGTAGGTAAAACAACAATAAAATACATAAATCAATAATAATGACAATTAATCAATACAGATAGACAGAACTCTAGATGTGCAAGTAGAAAAAAGGACGTCTTCGCAAAAGTGTTCAATTAAAAATGTATAAAACAATTTGTTTATTCTGCTACATGCAGTTAATCATATTCAATAAAAATTACGTGCATACATAACAATTAATACATCATAATAATCAGCAAAGAAATATTAATAAAAAAGTTTACACATTCAGGTTTAAAAGTTGTTCAAGAGAACAAGTGTCGACGCAGCGTTTCGGTGTTGATAATAAGCACCTTCTTCAGGACTGTTTCTCTATAAAGAGACACACAATTACAATACAGAAACACAATATTTGCAAAATTATACATTACATACCTAAACTAAAAAGTTCTGTCCAACTAATAATTCTTTAATGCAATCATTTGTAGATCCCTTGTTTTAGAAACAAACAATTAACTAGTTGCTTTACACAATTCAGATTTAGTTTATACCCCTATATTTTCAGTTCACGTTGTAGTTCTATGTGGTACCATATTATGACATTTCAGAAATTCTGGATTTAATTACTTGCAGAAACTGAGTAACATAATGTTGCTACTTTTCGTACCTTAAGTTTTAGGGCTCTGGATTCACTCAGAGTCACTATGCAGTGTCATGTCTTGATGTGGCGTTCAGACACTGCTCGAATTCCCACACAGATAATTCTGTGAGGTACTAAAATCAATTTCTGAATAGGTAATATTAAGGGCAAGCGGTAATACTGCTTGAAAAACTGATGTCTCGATTACAAAGTTGCTCATTATTTATGGAAGGTTAACCTCAATACCTGTATAGGTTCTCATATGCAATGTCCCCTGTACACATATTCTGCGGCAGCCGGTGGAGTGATACCAGTATGGGTTCCATCTATGCAACCAATCACATGTGGAAAATGTGCGATTTGATAAAAATCCAGTAGTCTCTTGTATGGCTTGTTGGGTGTTGGAGTGGTAGTTGTGATGTTGTAGCCTGTTCATCATTGCATCCAGAAAAACTTTAAAAAAGCGTGACAGGGCACTCTGAGACACCCCTCCAACCTCTGCAATGACCCTTTGAAAAGAACCAGAAGCCAAAAGGTGCAGTGAGCACAATACCTGCACATGCGTAGGAATTGATTGGGTCCTGGCTGTTTGATGTTCCAGAAAGTGTTTCAATTCATCAATGAGGTCCAAAATGGTGTGTGGGTCAAGTTTGTATTTTTCAAAGATGTCCTCTTCTGTCTGCTGGAACAGCGTAATGCGCAGTCTGAAGATTCTCTCCTGCCTCTGTCTCCTCTGTGCAAGGGCTTGGATACGCAGCCTCCTAGCTATCAGGTAAAGTCCCGCCATTCCGAAAGTTAAAATTGCATTGTGGGTTTCTTTTATACTTTCAAATTGGTTACCACCTGCACGTAGTTAGTGTTAATTGCGATTTCCTAATTTGCGAATTTCATGTTTTCGAAATTTGCGAATTTTTCATACATCTCTTTGTGATTTCTTATTTTGCAATTTCTTGTTTGCAAAATTCGCTAATGTTAAACCATGCAAAATAAGAAATCACAAAGAAATTCACAGAATTTGTACTTTTGCAAATTAAGTAATCGCAAAAATAGTGATTACTTATTTTGCGATGCGATTTCTTACATACATCTCATATTCCTATTTTTTTGTCGCAAGCACTGTTTTTTTGCGATTCGCAGCGTTTGCGACTAGAAAATAGCTTGATACATCTACCCCTAAATAACATACTTTCTATCCACATATTTCCACAGCATTACATACCATATAATTCCACTGCACACAATGTACATCCACTCCACTCCACAAAACATTAGTAAAAATGTTTACATTTACAACGCCAATAGCTCTAAATCTCGCAAATGCGAAACCTATTACATTGCAAAACCTTCTATAACTAGTAGTCTCATTTGCAGAGTAGTGGAGAAAGGGTGCTGGCTCTCCGATCACTGCTCAGGAACTCCGCTGCGTAGGATTTACAGGAGGCACCGGAAGGACTTCTTGGCCCCCAAAGTCCCTCAGGAGTAAAGTGGACTTCATTCCCCGTCCTGTAGTCTGCCAGGAGGCGCTTTGCAGACTGGTGGAGAAAGGGGGCACGCCCTCCAAAGACATCTTAGCAATCCTACTGTGTGGGACTTACTGGACGTAACATGAGGGGTACTTGGCCCCCAACAACATCCTTAGGGGCCAACTACCCCTCCTATTACCTCCAGTAAGTACCACACAGCAGAATTACTAAGTTCTCATAACAGACACCCGGGACACGCTGATTAATCTGCAAGGGTTCGCTCATGAAGGTAGGCTCACCTTTGCCGACACGGCCTCTCCACTGCTTGATTTCACACCTAAGGGTCTGCTCTTGGGAGGTCTTTTGAATGTTAGATCATTACCAAAGCATGCCAACGAAATCCATCTTCTTATAGAATCCCACCTCTTAGATGTCCTTTTTCTAACTGAGACATGGACTCACGCCGACTGCGACATTGACTTAGCATGGGCTTGCCCGCAAGATTTTAATATTCTGCACCTTCCCAGACCCAAGGGCCGAGGTGGCGGAGTAGGCATTATCTTCAGAGCCTCCTGGCAGATAAACATCATAGATATAGACCCAGTGGCCGGGATTGAGCTCTTCGGCCTTTCCATAAACTGCCACCTAGGAGATACCTTCACGGCGATCATTGGCTACCGACCTCCAGGGTCCTTTACCTTCCATCAACAGCAAGCACTACTCACTACCTTCACGAACATGGCAACCTCCCATAACAAACTTATCATTTTGGGGGATTTTAACCTCTGGCCAAACGGTAGCCTAGACACTGGTCTAGAAAACCTCCTGCTGTCTTGTGACAGCGTGGGACTTCACCAGCTGGTCAAACAACCTACCCACTCAGCAGGCAATCGACTTGACCTTATTTTTTCTAGTCCTGGCTTAACACATGTGAATGACATTCTGCCTATGAGCTGGACGGATCATGCTCTTATCACATTTTTTGTTACCTGCACAAAAACTAGAAAACCGAACAAACACATTTTACCAGATTTTACGTACACAGACTGGAAAGCTCTGGAAAAACTGAGTTCCTCCACCACTGTCTTCAATGTGGAAGATAGTTTCTCATCAACTAACTCGGTTGAAAACAACTACAGAGCCTTCAACATGAAGATAGTATCCACTACGGATTCTATTGCTCCACTAAAACGTTGTAAACCTAAAGGCAGAGCACCTGCGCCATGGTATAATGATGCCCTGAAGAACCTCAAGCTCGCCTGCAAACAGGCTGAGAGGAAGTGGAGACAAGGTTATTGCGACACTAATAAAATCATTTGGAAAAACAAGCTCCTAGAATATAAATCTGCCATCATAGAGAGCAAATCGACCTATTACTGCTCCACTATAGTTAACGCAGCTAATAGCTCGAAAAGTATATTCCAGATCCTTGATAACCTCATCCACCCTGACTGCGCTAAGAAAATCATCACCCCCTCACAGACTCTCTGTGATAATCTCGCCCAGTTCTTTACGGACAAAATTGAGACCATTATTAATAATTTGGCAATTCCCCCACCGCAAATCAATCTTAATTCCCCAGTAGTTGACACCACCAACTGTGATCCACCAACCCCCAGCTGCCTACCTAGGGAAGGTCTACCAGCTCTCCCCCCTATCCCCGAGGAGGACTTCAACAGACTGGCACACGGAATCACCTCTGGGTCCCCCCTTGACCCACTGCCCCCAAAAACCTGGAAGGCGTGCGGAACAGAACTATTCCACACCCTCCGAAAGATTTGCAACCAATCGCTGTGTTGCGGACTCGTCCCCACCCCCTGGAAGCGAGCACTCATCACCCCGTTGCTGAAAAAACCATCTTTGAGCCCAGAATGTCTTTCCAACTTTCGACCTATTTCGCTTCTACCCTTTCCAGCGAAAATGGTGGAACGCTGGGTTAGCGCCTGCCTATCAACCTATCTCGAGCAGAGTCACGTTCTGGACGACTTCCAATTTGGATTTCGACCAGCACATGGCACCGAAACAGCAGTGCTCACAGCCATGGAAGAACTTCGTATGCGTGCAGACAGGGGCCACGCAGTGGCCTTAATCCTATTGGACCTGTCTGCCGCATTCGATACGGTTAACCACGTGATTCTGCTAAAGAGACTGCGAGAGGCAGGGGTCGGCGGCACAGCTTTGCTCTGGTTCCATTCTTATCTCAGAGATAGGAAACAAGCTGTATCCCTTCCCCCTTTTCAATCCGCCTTCGTCCCAGTGCCTCACGGTGTACCTCAGGGTTCGTCTATTAGTCCGATCCTTTTTAATATTTATTTAAAACCATTGGTCACCTTAATCAGAAGTCACAGAATGAAAACAGTAAATTACGCGGACGATACCCAGCTTATTCTTTCTTGGGAGGGAGAAGACTCTACCCCCAAGGAAGTATTCCATGACTGCCTAAGAGACACAGCCGGCTGGCTGCATGTGAATTCCCTGCAATTCAATTCCTCGAAAACTGAGGTCTTGTTCTGTCCCAGGAGCCGAATCCCTCGTCCCTTTCCAGTGGAATTCTGGCCCCCGGAAAACTCTGATAAACCACAGCCGGTTACCAGTGTCCGCAATCTGGGCGTTATGCTCAACAATAACTTAAGCATGGAAATACAGGTAACCAAAACAGTTTCTACCTGCTCGGCTCTTATGCGTTCTTTACGCAAATTTCTGCCACTACTCCCCGCCCAGGCCAGAGCGCTGATAGTCAGGTGTACTATTCTTAGTCGCCTGGACTACTGTAATGCTCTCCTGCTCGAGTCCCCAGCTGTACTATTGGACAGACTCCAACGTGTCCAGTCGGCAGCAGCCAAACTGGCCCTCGGCTGGACAAGGAGATCTTCGGCGACAGCAGCCTTAGCCGAGCTACACTGGCTCCCTCTGAAACAACGGATAGCTTTTAAGGCTCTCTGCCTGGTCTTTAAGGCTGTACATGGATCAGGCCCCAGATCCCTTCAACAGATGTTTTCCTGGTACACCCCCACCAGAACTCTACGATCCGCTACAGCTTGCCTTGTGACGGTACCTAGATTCAACAAGGTAAGGACCGGGGGAAGATCCTTCAGAGTGGCTGCTGCTAAACTGTGGAACAGTCTGCCCACAGACATCCGTCAAATTCCACAGCTTCTACCCTTCAGAAAGCGAATCAAAACATGGCTCTTCCCCTAGTTTTTTTCCCACCACTTCATTCCCCTTTCCCAACAGTCCCCCATTGCTTCCAACTCAGGTGTAAAACTCTCAGCGCCAGGATACCTGCCAGGTGACAGTTGCGCTTTACAAATGCATTAAATAAAAATAAATAAGACCATGCCCCTTTGTCCACCACTCTGCAAACGCGCTCCCCGGCATGCTCTTCGATGGGGTTTGAAGTCTCCTTCACTGCTGAGGCTCTTTAGGAGCCAACTAGCCTACTTCTTACCTCCAGTAAGCCACACACAGTGGGAATGCTGAGAGGTAGATGTAGGCCATGCCCCCTTTCTCCACCACTCTGCAAACGCGCCTCCTGGTGCGTTCTAATTTGGGGGATTAAGTCCCCTTTCCTCCTGAGCTGGGGATTACTGGAGGTAACTAGCCCTCCTGTTACCTCCAGTAAGCCCCATACAGCTGGACTGCTGAGAGTGGTCCGAGGCCCACCCCCTTTTTTTACCACTCTGCAAATGCGCCTCCTGGTGCACTGCTGCTTGGGGGATGAAGTCCACTTGTGTCCTGAGGACCTCAGGACACAAGAGGACCTCATCACCCCACCAGCAGTGCGCCAAGAGGCGTATTTGCAGAGTGCTGTAAAAAGGGACATGGCCTTTGATTACCTCTCTGCAATCCAGCTGTGTGACTTAATTCCCCAGGGCCTGGCCAACCTTCTTTTTTTATATTTCTTTGGGAGCGGAGCCACATGGCACCCCTCCTCAGGCCAATTATGGCCCTGGGGACCCCACCCCCCCTGGGCCGGCCTTTCCATTTAAAAAATAATAATAATTAAAGGGGAGGTGGAGGAGCCATGTGACTTCCCTCCTGGGCCACTTCTGGACTATGGGACCCCATCCCCCAGGGCTGGCCCTTAGAGTTGGGGACTGCGGAGGGAGCCCCACAGTCCCAGCCAGCTCCCCGCCTCATGCCTGAACCGGCATTGCTTTTGCACAAGGGGAGCTGCTGACATGGTGCTCCCCTTGTGCAAAAGCAATACTGCCTTGCTTTTTGGAAGTGAGAGCAGGTTTCCTGCTCTCCCTTCCAAAAAGCAAAGCCCTACCATAGAAAACGGCAATGTCCGGGGCGTGGGCACCCCGGGACATTGCAGGAGACGGCCCTGGGGGTGGCGGTCCCCAGGGCCATAAAGGCAGCAGGTGGAGGTCCCCGGGGGTCTGCAACGGACACCTGTATTTACATATACGATGCCCCGGGGAGTTGGTGAACCCCGGGGTAGTGTGGGGGGCTCAAGCCCCCCAACACACTAATTATTAGTTATAGCCCCAGGAAGGTGGCGGTCACTGGGGGTTGGGGGGGCACCCTTCTTTAAATAAATCCCTGAGGAGGTGACGGTCCAGGGGGCTGTGGGGGTCCACATACCATAATTTACAATTGCCCCTGGGATTTGGCCCACCTGTGGGCTTTTTAACAGACGAAGCGTGAGAGTGCGCGCTTCGTTTTTTTTATAATTTTGGCTGGATTCATGCACCCAGCGCAAATTCGGACGAAATTCGGACGAAATTATTTTTAAAAAAATGCTTTTTGGGAGCCTGGGGGTCCTTGTGGGACCCCCTGAGCAGGCTTAGGGGGTCAGGATGTTTCTACCCTGCCCACGTTTCTTGTTTTTTACCTCAGTAACCGTGTCACAAGATGGCTGCCAACACTTCTGGTCCACTCAGAGTGAAGCTTGTGCCTGGGAGGGTGGCTAGTTTAAAAACAAAATGGCTTTAGAATAAAACCAAACCCAAGTATTTCTGGAGAATGTTCATTCCTTGAAAGTCACTTAAAAAAACATATATCAGTTTGATCTCGAAAACCTTTCAATGTATATGAAATTACTAACAAAATATTACTTATTGTAATTGTATAAATCTATGCATTTTGTCAAAGATATCTCCTGTATACTTGTATTATTAAGCCCTGAATGGGCAATCATATCCCTGGAGGTATTAAGCAGTTCAGATTCTAACACTGTCTTCAGTATTGATTAACAATTATAACTCATTGGTTTGGAAGGACTATAGACTGTTATGTTTAAA
Organism: Lissotriton helveticus; assembly: GCF_964261635.1. NCBI lineage: Eukaryota > Metazoa > Chordata > Amphibia > Caudata > Salamandridae > Lissotriton > Lissotriton helveticus. The sequence continues at coordinate 2,133,691,340 of NC_136059.1, read as the reverse complement.
ATGATGTTATAGGATGGCCACCATGAATTCATGCAACCAACTTTGATACAGCCCATCTTCACTTTACAAACTGAAGGTTGCGCATTGATTTACATGTTGGCACGGACATCGAGGAAGGCACAAGCCGAAACGTGTCTGTCAGTGCACGGGGGTCTACACATTAAAGCACTTTGTTTAAATTGAATTTCCGTGTGTGCTCTCCGTTCTTGGCATTTGGAAGAGTGTTGCCATTGTGTTCGTATATATATATATATATATATATATATATATGTGCGCTCGCTGCTCAAGGTTTCTACGCAATGAGTAGGAACCACGCACTCTCGGGTCGTCTTATCCAAAAAAGATTTTATTCAGTTGTTAGTAACAGACGCGTTTCGGCGTACCGCCTTCCTCAATGTTACAAACATTGTGGTTTGGCGCCATATTTTATAGTTCACCTCCTTCTCAGATCCTAATGGAAACAAACAAGGGACTTCCGTTTTAAACCCATGTCATTGGTTATATCTTCGTATATGTAAGTTGCAATTTTGATAAGCAATCTGGTTGCTGAGCGCAAACAATATTGTTGACAGGAACGAAGGAGCGCGAATATATATATATATATATATATATATATATATATATATATATATATATATATATATATATACATACATACATACATACATACATATATATATATATACATATACATATATATATATTCACAGAAAAAAACAAAGGTGACAGGGACGTTATAGTTAGGAAATAGAATTAAAAAATCCTTCGAAATTCACTGAAAAAAACCAAAGGTTACAGAGACATTATAGTTAGGCTCAGGTGTCACTCATACAAAACCAGAGGAATTCAGTTGTTAGAATTAGTGAACAAACTATAACTCACACCCCCGCTATGACCTCACATATTACATCACTCATGGCATGGTCAGCGACATCACTGATGATATCACTGATGACATTGCACCCCCCTCCTTTCTTCAAATTTGACTGCAACAAACCCCATTAATAATTGTATTTGTGCCCTGGGGAGGTGGCAGTCCCCGGGCCAGCGGGGGAGGTCATATGTCATCCCCCGCACTACTTGAAAAAATAAACACTGTTACTCGGGGAGGAGGCAGTCCCCAGGGCAACACGGGGGGTGCTGGAGCCCCATCCTAACTTTAATATTAAATCTAGTCCCGAGGAGGTGATGGTCCCCAGGGCTGCAGGGGTGTATGCCCCCCACACTTCAATATCTTGGCAGCACACACTTCGTTTTCAAAACAAATTTCAGCAGGAATCGCTGATCCAGCGTGACTCCTGCTGAAAATGTAAAACGTGCTTTTTTGGCCCTGGGACCCCCCGAAAAAGGCCTAGAGGGTCAGGGGGTCTCTACCCTGCCCCCTTTTCTTTTTCTAATGTTTTTTCCTGTGACTCAGTTCAACCGTGTCACAAGATGGCTGCCACCACTTCCTGGTTTGAAATGTTGCCAGCCAATCAGATCTCAGGCACAAGATCGGAAGGGTTTGTGGATCCTTCGTGTCTCTATATAGACAACTGGGAATTTCTTTACATTTTCCACTATATTGTGCATTTAATGCTGGCCTCTCCGCACTTTAGTGGTCAAAACCTCAACATTTCCAACTATATCTACCTGGACTGGGAATATTATCCACATCTTGATATCACAGAATTTATATGCTGTATCTTATAATTGGGGAAAAACTAATTATACAAAAGCACTGCCAGACAGGCTCTAATTGAATTGTTTGTATACACTGTATAGATTTTCACTTGAATTTCGTATTCTGTTCTTATCTACTCGCAATCACACTTATCTACACTAACTTTCAACCCACTGTGGAGCAACTGTATTATATGATTTAATATATTTACTTGATATTCAATATTGAAATCTTCTTGAATTTATTCATGAATGTGTTTTTGATTTGTGATATTGGGTACAACTTATTTCCTAATTTGAATAATTCCTGTTGGGACCATCTGTGTTTTGTACCATATCACCCAGGTCCTACGGTCTACTGTGTTTCCCAATTGTTTTGTAATGGTAATGTTCTGCTGCCTACAATCAGAATAAACAGATGCATCCAGCATGAGCGTTTTTGATCCAGGATTCTATGGACTAATACATGCCCAGAATGTGTTAGCGCTCCTCTTCTCTATCACAAACGTTTAAGCATGGGCTCTTATAATTTACATCTCAGATCCACATATTTAACAACTGTGATACCAGTTTTTTGTCACCATGAGGAATCCATCCTTTACTCTCTACTTTCTGAATCTTTGTCACTCTCTATTTGTCTCTTTCTCTTTATGCTTTTTTGCATGTATTTTAATACAAATACAGCCTTTTGCAAAGCTTTTCTAAAAGTAAAGATGGAGAAGAGGTAATATAGGGTAAAACGTTATGGATGCACCATCATATTCTAACACCAAATGATTTTAAATGCACTGTTAAACACTGACTGAAAAAACTGTAAATATATGTTAATCTTTTTATGCTTCGGTTAAGTTCCAAGGTGGAGTCATTCTTTGCAGATGTGGGAGTTGTGACCCAACATGAAAATGTGTAGAATGTAAAATCACTTAATGTAATTTGAAGTAGTCAAGTGGGGAACCCACATCTCCTGGTCCAAAACCCAAAATACACTCACAAGAAGTTAGTAGAATAGCACACACAAAGGTTTATGAGTAGGAATGAGGCATATATATATATATATATATATATATATATATATATATATAAAAATATATATATATATATATATAAAGGTACAAATAAAGATTGGAACTGTGCAAGCAGCAAAAATCAAAATTTGCTTGGGATACTGAGGCTTGGATGTGGGCACTTTTCAAAGGAGAGAGACTGTCCACCATAGGAAACACCCTGTAATTGGTCTTGACACTGTCAGATTGTAGCCTGATGCCTTTCCAAATGTAGTAAATCACCATTAAATGTATGATGATCTCGGATAAAAATCATTCAGAGGTTTCTGTTAGTCAACTTTCAGGGGTGGTCTTGGGGCAAGCAGGGACAATTAGGCCTCAACCGCTGGCTTGAGGTAATTTGCATCTGATGTCCTGAGGCCCTTCCTATTATACCTCTGCAATCCGGCCCAAGTACAACCCATTCAGCATGTGACTGTGGTAGGCAACAGTACCAGGATTCTTGGCAGTAATGTGGGGGTGCTCTGGCTAAGGAATCAACGATCACACAACAGCACAATAATTTATTGTCCAACCAAGTTCTTTACTGTAAAGAAAGAAAAGTTCTTAATGCCACTAGAAGCAAATGCAACACACACATAGTATATGTAAAGTACAATTTAGTGTCCTGGGCACGGACATCAGCCTGTGCTTTCATCTGCTATCCCTGCCCGGTTTCCCCAATCTTCATGCTATAGGTGGTTCTCCATGGGATTAAAGCAATAGCAAGATATGATTTAGATGCACATCTCTCACTCTATTGTAATTTCTCACAGTTCAGTTGCTCAGTTATAACTTAGTTCAGTTGCTCAAATATAACCATCTTTAGTGTATCAGTCCATTCGGACAGCTACCTAAGGTTGTCTAAGAGTGCCCGCTGCTTCTGCTTCTGGCAGGAAAAGTGCATGAACCAGCAGCTTCATCAAGGTCTCCTCATTGACTGCGGGCAACTGCAGACGTGTTCTTAGCGATGCGGCTGCTGCATCTCTCCAATTAATGTAGTGAGTGGTTTCGTATGCAGGGAGGGTGGTTCCCCAAAAAAATGTATCTCACAAGGAACAGGTTGATAAGTACTCCAATATCTGTGAAACCCCTCACAGGACAATTTCCTCCTCAGTGGGCAGCCTTGCTCAGGCTGATTTCTAAATAACAGTGCAGCCTCGTGCAGGCTGATCTCCGACTAGCCACACACAGGTCGATCACTGACAAGACATGCACCTATCTAACTTCTTCTGGCTAATACTGCTTAGTTCAGGCAACGCACAGGCAGCACCTCTCCTGAGCACTAAGGCTTAGTACAGGCTGCACAGGATTCATATCACAGCCCTAACTGGGCTTCAGTAATATTCAGGTTGCGTCATTATAGTTTCTGCCAGGAACCACTGTTGGGGAGACTGTAATTCACCAGCATCAAATTACACAACTCACTCTTTGCCTTCCTCCTCTCCTAGAAAGACTACCATCTCTGAGGCCATACTGCACCTCACAATTCCTGGACAGTCACTCATCCTTCAGGGGTAACAGGCTTCTTCTCTCTAACAGCAGGCAAGTTGCTTTGAGGATCTTCAGGTTCAGGCATACAGCAAGGGATAAACCAAAGGTATATCCCATCACATCTGGGATGGGTGTCAGGCAGATACAGTCTCTGGTTGCACAGCAGTCCCTCTGAGTACTCTGTGGATCCCTCCATTCCTTGGTCACAGAGAACTTGAAACTGGAACAACATGTTGGGTTGTGTGCCTCTCCTTTATACTGTAATAGCAGACAGGAAAGTGTATCCACTGCCAGCACATTTAGTGGAGTGGTTTTCTTTTTTAAGTGACCTCTTTAGTCTGCATTGACTTTGTGTAGAGTGATATTTTTCACAGCAGGGTTGCCTTCACACTGAAGCACCCATAACATAGGCACAAAGAGGTGTGAGCTTTCTGAACCTGGCTGTCATCCTCCACAACGCAAGAGTAATCAGAGAATGACAAAAGGCTGGAACTTGCTTCAGGGGTCCCTTTCAATTTGCACAACAGAATCTGCAGTCCCAACCTTACCAATAACATTCACTCAATGGCAATGAATCAGGAAGATTAATCAGTAATTTCTGGCTCAGCTAAGGCCTAATAAAACTTCAAAAGGAGCCTAGTCATCATTTCCTTCACTTCAATGTTTAAGACTCCTCCCTCCAGCTTCACAAATGTTAGCAACCCTTTCACCATCTGTAAAGCAACCCCACTTCCATTTTGTGAAAAAAGCAAGTATAGGGGACATATAAAAAGTTTATTGAACTTGTAAAAATTTAGCTAACATGTTTTTGTATGTTAAATGGTAATATAAATAAAATAAAAAATGCTACAGCACTTTTAACTTAATTTGGATTTAAATATTCATCTAGTTTAAATTCAACTATTTTTAAGTATGTATTTAAAAAATCAAAATGAGTTAATTTAGTTTAACATTATTTACTATAAAGTTCTATTTTTAGTCTCTGTCTCAGTATTTTCTATGGTAGGATGTTGCTGTATCAGTGGTTGGCCATGTGGTTAGCTGTAGTAACTTTACACTTATAAATGTGCCTCTACTCGCTGTTTCAGAAAATACAGACAAGTTAGTCTATCCTTTTGGTTAACTTTACACTTGGAAATGTTGAATAGCTCAAGTATTAAAGTTACTCAAAGGTGTAACTGTAAACTTACATGTCTAGATTTACTCACGTAAAAGTTTATCTTTGTGAATAGTCCCCAAAGATTGTACACTTGGTGCACAATTAACCTGAGCATATAACGGCATTTAACTTTTTATCTCCATTGGGAATGATGATTACCTACAGAGAACCCCTTTTCCTGAGAAAAACCCCTAGTGCCGGATCACTATGAAATATGGGGTTGTTCTCATTCCACTCTGACAAAATCGTTACTCAGACCATTTTGGAAGGGACATTTAAAGTGTTTCCAGAGTGGGAAAATTGTTAAAATCTACAAAAGTATGAGGTTGTGTGTATTTCATACGTTTCCCCTGACTATCCACATATGCCCCTGCTTTTGCACTCTTACCCCCAAACATCCAGTGTCAGAATGTCCAACATAGTGACAGATTTTTTGTTATTGTAAATGCACTACCCCTTCTTATGATTCCATGAGTCTGGCTTTATAATTAGGAACTGTACATGTTTGTACATTTTATGTTATGTTATGTTATGTTATGGATTCTTATATAGCGCATGACTCACCCGGGGGCATCTCAGCGCTTACCGATGGGAATTCAGAGGAGGGGAAACAGAAAAAGGCTATTTTATTAAACTGTTTTACAACAAGAATGTTTTTAATTGTTTCCTGAAAGACATATAGGTGCTGGATTTACGCAGGGCTACTGGTAATGAATTCCAGTATTTGGGGGCTATAAACGAGAAAGCTCTGCCACCTGTGCGGGTTAGCCGAATGCGGGGGATCTTCAGGAGAACTAAGGCATTCGATCTCAGATTGAATTCATTTGATTGTTTGGAAAGTTTGTTTTGGAGATAGGATGGTCCCTCCACTCTAAGAGCTTTAAAGGAGAGACAGCATATTTTGAACAAGGAACTTTTTTGCACCGGCAGCCAGTGCAGTTGTCTAAGCAGGGGGAGGGATGGGGTTCCAGGGGAACAGTTTAGAACCATTCTGGCGGCGGTATTCTGTATTACCTGCAATTTTACCAGAGTGGTTACACCTACTTCAGCCAACAGGGCGTTTCTGTAATCCAACCTGCTCACTATCATTGCCTGTACTACGGTTCTACGGTGTTCCAATGGTAGATAGGGAATGATTCTGCGTAGTAGACGCAGGTTATAGTAACATGATCCTGCGATGTTTTTCACATTGTCCTTCATGTTAAGCTTAGAATCCAGCTGGATTCCCAGGCTTTTCACTGATGAGGACGGCGTTTGTGCATCACCCAGTTGGGGGGCCACCCGTCAGGAGTCCAAATGTGGGCATCCTTTCCTAAGAGCATCAGTTCTGTTTTTTCCGGGTTGAGCTGCAGATACCGCTCGTTCACCCTATTCGCGATTGCCAGCATACCGCCCGAAAAGCGTAATTTCTCGTCAGTAATATTTTTGCCTATTGGGAATAGTAGCTGCGTGTCATCGGCGTACGAGACTATCTCGAATCCGAAAGACTGAACTATCTTGGCCAGGGGGGCCAGGTATATATTAAAAAGGGTGGGGCTAAGACAAGAGCCCTGTGGCACCCCCTTCTCCAGCAGGAATTAATTTTTTGACACGAATGGTCCAAGTGTAGTGGTTTGCCATCTGTCTGTTAAAAAATTCCTCAGCCACTGTAAGGCTATACCCCCGATGCCACACTCACTCAGTTTCTCCGCTAGCCTCCGATGTGATATCGTATCAAAGGCTGCGGAGAGATCTACGAGGATCAGGATCGAGGATCCTCTGGCATCGAGGGTACGTCTCAGCGAATCAGTAACAGCCAACGTGGCTGTTTCCGTGCTGAAACCGGTGCGAAAACCCGACTGGGAGGGGTCCAGTATGTCATCGGATTCCAGATATTGACTGAGTTGGGTATTTATTGTGGACTCTAGCAGTTTCCCCAGTAGGGGTAGCAGGGATATTGGCCTATAATTACATAACCCCCGGGGATCTGCAGATGGCTTTTTTAAGATGGGCCTCACAGAGGCCTCTTTCCATGCGCTCGGAATGAGGCCGGTAGAAATAGAGGCATTGAAGATGTTTTGGACAATGGGAGCGCAGGTTGGAGATAAAAGAGCCATCACACTGGGTGGACATAGGTCCGTTGGTGAACCAGATTTTGCTATTTGCAATAGTTTGTTCGTGTCGGCAAGTGAAATGGGATTGTACTGGTTAAGAGCACCTATAGTAGGAATGGAGGACTCTTCCAAATTAGTGTTTGTACAGGCGTTGTTGATGTCGGTGACAGGAAAGTTGACATAAATTTTGGCAATTATGTCATAAAAAAATGTGCGATAGAGTCACATAGTATTTGGGATTCGGGCGGAGATTGTTTACAAGCTAAGGGCGAGGAAAAATCTTTGACGATGTCAAATAGAGCTTTAGTGGAATTTCTGGATTTTTCAATTTGAGTATGTAAATATGAGCATCGGGCAATTTTTATTGAATGATGATAATGGGATAGAGATGCTTTATAAACTTTCCTATCCTCAGATGATTTTTCCTTTCTCCATTTTCTCTCATGTGCTTTGCACGTGGCTTTTAGGGATTTTAATTCATCCGAGTACCAGGGAGCTGAAGGTCTCCTTAATGAGAGGTCAGCTCTTTTTAGGGGAATCACTATGTCGAATGTTTCCATTAAGGCTGAATTAAAGCTAGATAGCATAACTGAAGGATCTTGGTCAGTTAGCTCAATATTGGGGAAAAATTGGATAAATGTGTCGTTAAAATTGTCCAAAGTTAGGTTGTGCCATGGCCTTTTGTATTTCCCTTTTTTATATGTGGGATTAGTCCTATATTTTGGTTCTGATTGAAGCCGAAGGGAGAATTGAATCATATAGTGGTCTGACCAGACAAGGGGAGGCAGCATGTGCCCTAGGTGTGCAAAGCAGTTTGCCAATGAGGCCACTTCTATCTTGTGGGGCAATATAACTAGGTAATTAATACCTACTGCTAGGCGATGGGGCACGGAGGTGAATGGAAGAGCTGTGAATGAATCCTTGTGAAATACACTGACACTTTTACAATGATTTGCAAGACTGTGCATCAAAGTGTAACCCCTGATACATGACCCCCAGTGAGGTGCATGTTTCTGGATGGAAGAGAGTACAGTGTGGTTATACTAACACTTGGCCTGGTATCCCCAGACCCCCCCAATCAGATGAGCTAAATAATTATTCAATGGATGCAGCTCACCCTAATATAACAAATGTGCAATAAGAAAACAGTGAATCCACAGGTATGAAAGCAAAACATACTTCTCTTTGGATGCACAGTGCAGGTGACACTGAATAGTCTCTATGAAACCTTTTACCTAGGAATTTTAAAGTGCCTTGCTCACAGAAGTATACTGTAAAAAGAACAATGTGATTGAAGGAATGCTTGAGTTAATGATTCTCTCAGGGCCACATTCCAGACCATAATTTTATACCTGCGGTGTCATTCTAGACAGTGACCCATCTTATGTAAAGCAATCTTGGTCCTGCTCTAAGAGGAGCAGTTCAGCTCAAACAGCCAGGCCAGGTCCCCTCCAGATGGAAATACAAACAACCCCAGACCAGTTTTGACCTATTTAGGTCTCATCAGTGAGGTATAGCTAGAGTCCTATGGCACAGTGAGCATAGGACCCACATCTAGGCAGTTCCAGTGTGGTGGTGAGCCTCAGCAAGGCCTACCAGTGCAAGGGGGCCTCCCTTCTCTGCACAGAGTCCTCAGACCAATATGAAGAAGTTGGCACAGAAACTGGAATAGAAAATAGAAGATTTATTAAACCTCATGAGGTTGAACTACATTCACACAACACCATTCAGTAATGTATGAAGTAGCACAATTAATGGAAGGAGCTTGGTCCTGTTATACCCACACAGGGGCTCTAAAGAAGGCGGAACAAGTACAAGAGAAGGGTTTAGGTACATATAAGGTCATACAGAAAATGCACAGTCAACAAGTGGGAGGAGCTAACAGTGCTAATTCTAGTGAACACATCCTGACAGTTACAGACTAACAGCAGCTGCATGGACAGCTGCAAGCTCAACTGAGCAAGAAGCCTATCCCTATAGAAAAGGATAATGTAGAGTCTGCATTATCCAAATTTAACAACTCTCTCACAGAGGCAATTGATAAACTAGCCCCTCTGAAGCTACATAAACAATACCCATCCTCCAAGCAGGAAGTATGGTATACCGAAGCACTCAGACTAGAGAAGCAGGGGTGTAGGAAGATAGAAAAGAAATGGAGGAAAACGCGAACAGAGGAAACTAAGAAAGCACATCATGAAGCCCAGTCTAATTACTATAAAAATATCAAACTGGCACGGAAGAACAGCCTCACTCAGCAACTTGCAGAGGCGGGCAATTCCTCCAAGGAACTATATAAAATACTACAGGCGTTTGTAAAACCAGTAGCATGTGAAAGCCCAGATGATTTTTCCCAATCCCTATGTGATGAAATTTCTTTGTTTTTTGAGAAAATAAAATCAATCTGATTTATGATAAAATCATGAGGGCTCCCAGCCAAAAGAGTAACATCTCTATCCCCTCTACTCTGCCCATACATGGAGATATTTCACTTATGACATTTCCAGCAGTCAGTGACTTAGATCTTCCTTCCCTTATTAGTCACATAAAATCGGGGTCTCCCGATGATTTCTTGCCCGCCAAAATGGTTGCCTCCCTGAGCACTCTGCTTGGACCTCACATCCAAGCAGTAATAAACCATTCTCTCAGGGAAGGACATGTGCCCACGGAGTGGAAAAAAGCGGTGGTGAACCCTATCCGAAAGAACGCAGCACTTCCATGGACAGACCTCTCAAACCTCCGACCCATCTCCCTCCTGCCTTACCTTAGCAAAATGACCGAGAGACATGTGAACAACCATCTGTTTAAGTACATTGAGGCAGCGGAGGTTCTAGACTTTTCTCAATCCGGGTTTAGACCCAATCACAGCACCGAGTCTGCCCTCCTCTCAGTTATGTTATGTTAATTTATTTCTTCTATAGCGCTCGGCTACTCCAAAGGAGCATCCCGGCGCTTTGGCGAAGAATATCCGCAGGCAAGACAACAACATAACAACTAAAAAGCAGACAGAAGAGAAGCAACAAGTTTATTTAGTAAAAAGCCACGTTTTAAGCTCCTTTCTAAAAGCAAGGAGACTGGGAGCCTGTCTGAGAGAAAGTGGTAGTTCATTCCACTCCTTCTGGGCTAAGTAGCGGAAAGATCGACCTCCCATCCTTGCACGCCTGATAGCCGGGACTGTCATTTTGAATAAACAGGATGATCTCAGAGACCTGCTGGGTACATATCGGAGAGGCGTTTCCTTATGTACTTGGGGCCAGAACCATGTAAAGCTTTGAAGGCAAAAGTCAAGCACTTGAAAAGAATTCTTTTTGCGATCGGTAGCCAGTGTAAGGTATTCAGTAGGACCGTGGCACCTGCTCGTCTCGGGAGTCCGTAAATAGCGCGGGCTGCCGAATTCTGGACTACTTGCAAACGGGTCAAAAGATATTTTGGTAGACCCAGAAAAGAGCGTTTGCATAGTCCAGTCGAGATCCGATCAAGGCCTGAACAATAGTCTTCCTATGCTGGAAAGACACTAGAGGAAGAAATTTCCTCAGTATCCGTAAAATGCCAAAGCATTTACCTGAAAGGCATGAAATGTGTGGCCCAAAGGACAGTTCACTGTCTACAATCACTCCCAGGTTTTTAGCCTTGAGAGATACATTGTCAGGAGGAAACAAGTTTTGTGGCCACCAAGCTTTCCAGTCTGGTTCACAGGTGCAACCAAAGAAGAGCAGCTCCGACTTATCGGAATTGCACTTTAATCCATTACACCTGAACCACTCAAAAACCGCACCAAGGCAATCCCTGATCTGTACGCCGTTGAATGACCCGCCTCTATCACAAGTGAATAGAAGCTGGGTGTCATCGGCGTAAGATACGATCTGGGCGCCAAAAGACTCCGCGACTACCGCCAGAGGGGCCATAAAGATGTTAAATAGCATGGGGCTAAGAATGGAACCTTGCGGAACCCCTACCTCTAGTGGAGCCATGTCAGCGGAGAAAGGGGGCGCCCAGATCGTTTGCCGGCGGTCGGCCAGAAAAGATTTAAGCCAATTCCACACTGTTCCCCGGATGTCGCTCTCCCAGAGTCTTACAAGGAGGCGATCGTGAGGAACGGTGTCGAAAGCCGCCGACAAATCTAGCATTACCAACATGGCTCTTCCCCCAGAGTCGAGCACTTCCCTGATGGCATCCGTGACCTCGAGAAGAGCCGACTCCGTGCTAAAATTTGCACAGAACCCAGATTGCGTGTCATGCAGCAGATCGTTTCCTTCGATGAAATTGGAAATCGTCCGATGTGCAAATCTTTCGGCCACTTTCGCCAAGGCAGGGAGAAGGGAAATAGGCCTATAGTTGGCATGGATAAGGGGGTCCAAGGTAGGCTTCTTGATCAATGGCAGGATCAACGCATGTTTCCAAGCCTGCGGGACCACTCCAGTAGACAGTGAAGAATTCAAAAGGGGGTTAAGCAAGGCATTTAAGGCAGGTGCCACCTTCCCCAGATGTTTAGCCGGGCACGGATCAAGTGGAGAGCCTGATTTCAGACTTGACAAAAGCTCAAGAGAAGTGTCAAGGCACAGATGTGGAAATTGTGAGAGAGAAGGGCCTGGACCCTCCCTAAATAAAGGGGGTGATGAAGGACCCACAACCGGCCGAGAGCTAAAGTTGAAAAGAGAGGCTTGAATGGTTGTGATTTTACTAACGAAGAACGTTGCAAGCTGTTTTATCCATACTTCTGAGTGAGTATGAGATGGAGTACAGATAGCTGGAGAAGTAAATTCCAGGACAACTTTAAAAATTTCTTTACAACCATTTTCAGCCTCATCAATTCGACGCTCAAAATAAGCCTTTTTTTCATTCCAGATTAACTGGTGATAGGCTTTAGTTGTCGCTCGAAATTTCAATTTCTCAGTCGGATCATAGGCCCGCCTCCAAACTCTCTCAGCCCTTTTACAACCCTGCCGCTGCTCCCTTAACTGGGGAGTGAACCATGGGGCCGACGCTCTGCGTTCACCTGATTTAAGCTTTTTTTCGGGGATTAAGGTCTCAAATCTGGCTATCAGCCATTTGTGGAAGAGACCAAGATTCTCTTCCAAATTGCCCGAAAGAGGACATGGAAAGGTGGTAAGGGCCTCAGATAACATATCCACCGAAAGCAGATGAAAAGGACGCGAAGTTCGCGTCGTCGCTATTGATTCTCTCACCCGAGTAAGAGCAGTGGCAGGCACGGAAAAGGAGATCAAAAAATGATCAGACCACAATACGGGTTGTATAGACGTTATAGTAATAGATTTTGTCGAAAAAATCTGGTCCAGGGTATGACCTTTATTATGCGTCGGTTTCTGCAGAAACTGAGACAATCCTAATGGAGCTGTAATGTCACTGAGTTTCATTGCATCAATGTCCAGTATATTATCCATATGAACATTGAGATCCCCAAGAAGAATATAATGCTCAGATCTAAGACAGGGGACTGAGAGAGCTACTTGTAGTTCATCAAAGAACGGCCCTGCAGGCCCCGGGGTTCTATACAGGAGAATCCCGGTGCAAGCCTGGAGGGGGGAGACCTGAAGGGTGAAACCCAAGGCTTCACATCCCTGAATATTCTCTACCGGGAAGGTTGAGCAGGGAATGTTTTTATTTACCACAAGAGCTACACCTCCTCCTCTGCCCGATGTTCTATCCCTCCTAAAGATGTTGTATTCCGGAGGGATGGCATTGGCCATCGGTCAGTGACCGATAACATCAGGATGTCACTGGATGGAGGGGGTTCCATGATTCTGGTGCTGTTAGATTTATCCGCTGCCTTTGACACGGTGTCACATGAGATAGTTCTCGGTCGTCTGAGGGAGGTGGGCATAGGAGGTGTGGCTCTGTCCTTGCTGGAGAGCTTTCTCTCGGGCCGCCTACAAGGAGTCAGATTGGGCTCCCATCATTCCATCTCAAGGGAGCTCACCAAGGGAGTGCCACAAGGCTCATGTCTAAGCCCCACACTTTTCAATGTGTATGTGGCCCCCTTGGCAGACATTGTAAGAGCACATGGGTTCACCCCGGTGTCGTATGCTGACGACACTCAGCTTCTATTCCCCTTTCAAACCCTCACGCCCGCAATACAAAAATTCTTTGCGGACGGAATGAGGGCAATATCGGACTGGATGGCCTTAAACTGCCTACAGTGCAACGTAGGCAAGACAGAGGTCATGCTGTTTGGGAGGCCACGCTTCTGTGATCTCCAGAATGATGGCCCCTGGATTTGGGACCAGCACCAAGCCCCAAACAGACCGTAAAAAATCTCGGTGTGCGGCTCGATAAGGCACTTTTGTTTAAAGAACATACAAATCAAGTAGCAGGATCTTGTTTCCGTGTCATCGGACTGCTACGACGTGTCTTTCCATTCCTACCTGATAACTATAGGAAAACACTTGTCCAGACGCTGGTAATCAGTAGGCTGGACTACTGTAACGGCCTGTTCATCTTGGCCAATGAGGAACAACTACAAAGATTACAAGTGGTCCAGAATACTGCAGCAAGACTTGCTCTCAATGCCCAGCCAAGGACTGCATCACGTCCCCTCCTGGACAAACTCCACTGGTTGCCGGTTAGGCAACGTGTAAAATTCAAAATCTGCTGCACAATACATAAATGTCTGTTTGGCACTGGACCTAAGTATTTGAATGAAAAATTCAACCCGTACAGTCCCGGACGCACTTTGCGTTCTAGTAGTCAGAAATTGCTCCAGGTTCCAAGGATTAGGAAAGCTAGGCAGGGTGGTCGAGCTCTCTCTTACAAAGGCCCCATCCTATGGAACTCACTCCCCCTACTTTGAAACAAATCACCAACCTTCAGTCTTTTAGGAAGACCCTAAAAACATATCTATTTTCGGCCTCTTAAAATATTAATTACTGATTCCCTCACAGTCTATGATCATGGTTAGGCTCTTTGGTAAAAGCGCAAGCGCGGAGATACCCCTTAGGGGGTCGAGTCCTGCGCTATACAAGAACATAAATAAATAAATAAAAATGAGCATGTGCGAAGCAGAAGAGGCTAAATATACCGTGTCACTAGGCAGAATACAAGAGCAGGGAACAGAAAGGTAGGACAGAGCACATGGCGAGCACGTGGTAGCACATGGCAAACAAAATGGCTGACAGAAATACAAAATGGATTCCACAAAACGGACGAAATACAGGATGGCTTCTGCTAATGCTAACCTAATTGCTGCCAAATTACAACACCAGCTGGGCATTTAATATGTATTTGCCCTAAGCTGCTGCCCATACGGAGGACATATTTACGCCCCTTGTTAAACAAAGCTAAAATAAGAACAACAGCAAATGGCCGTTCGATACTGTTTCAGGTACAAAAAGGACTACAATGTTTTTAGATCATGCCTATAAAGTATTAATTGCTTAATCTGCATTTTATAATGGGCAATTATGTATTTTTTTTAAATTACAGAGCGCACCGAAAATGTTTAGGACTAAAAGGCATGTGCAAATCTTGAAGGTAAAGGACTATAAATTGTATTTACATCAGGGGAACTCATGTATAGAGTGCCTTAAGACAAATCAGATGGAAACATTTTACCAAATACCACATTAGCACTTAAACTTGGCAAATGAAAAACTTGATTTAAAGAATACAGTGATATAGTAGTAGACGGACAGCCAATGAATGGAAAACTTGATGTGATTTTGTGTAAATATTGTATTACGAAGTGTGTGTGACCTTTTTTTAGTAAGTTTCAATTATTGAGATAATCTGGGGCCAGATGTAGGTAACTCATTTTTACCGACTCTAAAATACCAATTTTTACCGAATCGGTATTTTAGAAAAGGGAAATGAGATGTAGGTCGAAAATCGGTAAAAAATACCGAATCAGTAAAATTCGGAAACCCCGACTCGGTATTTACCGATACGGCAAATACCGAATCGGTAATTCACATGCAATCCTATGGGCCCGGAGACCCATAGGAATGCATTGAATCTACCGAATGTGGGTCCCATCAATGCAGCCAATCACGTGTGGGAAATTTGCCATGAGGTAAAAGTCAGTCTTGGTCCTGAGCAAGTCCGCATCAGTGTCTGGGAAGTGGTTGTAATGCTCCATTCTTTGCATCATGGCATCCAGGAACTTTCTGAATAAACGCGACAGGCAGCTCTGGGACACCCCACCTACCACAGCAACAACACTCTGGTAACTCCCAGATGCAAGCAGGTGTATGCTACAGAGCACCTGCACATGGGGTGGGATGGTGTGGGCCCTTGGTCTTGGGTGGTCCAGGAGTGGGTGCAGGTCCCTGATCAGGTCCATGATGGTTTGGGGGTGCAGTCTGTATCTTTGCAGTATCTCTGGCTCTGTCAATTGGAAGAGTGTAATCCTCTGCCTGTAGACCTGCTCCTCCCTTCTCCATTCCCTCTCACCTGCTGCCTGTAGCCTTAGCCGTCTTGCTATGACGTAGAAAGCCGCCATTCTGGTTCCAGTGTTGCATTTTGGGGCCCTTTTTTATAGGCTGCACCTGATTACCACCTGCTTACAATCCATGTTATTCCCTTCGACGCGCATGACAAAGCCAGCTCGTCATGGGCGTTACCTGCGCTATGCGCATGACGAGCTGGCTTTGTCACGTAACGCACGATTTTCGAAATCTCAGCGTGCAGCGGGAAAACCCACTAGCGCGCATGCGGTTAAATACCGATACATAAATACCGAATTTTGGTGAAATTCGGTAAATTATGGCTCACCTACATCTCGATGTTGTTGTTTTTTCCATTTCTTACTTTCCGAATCGTTAATTTTACCGATTCGGAACATTTACCGACTCAGTATATTTTCCAAATCGGTAATTTTATCGAATCGAAACATTTACCGACTCTGTATATTTTCCGAATCGGTAATTTTACCAATTCGGTATTATTACCGATTCGGATTATTTACCGAGCCGGTAATCTACCGATTCGGAAATTTTTCCGATTCTGTAAAATTTGGGCGAGCTACATCTCAATGTCCAAATACCGGTCGGTAACGGCCGAAATTAACGATTTTCGGCCGTTACCGACCGGTATTTGGCTACCTACATCTGGCCCTTAGTCTTTTAAATGCTTACATTTGTTATTGCAATCATATGATTAGTGTAATGAAGTATTTTACTACTGAAAAACAAAAAACAAAAAAGTTCCACTGGGCGGTTCCAATTGGAGCAGGAATAAGACTGATTTGCATAAGGTGGGTCTTCTGTCTAGAATGGCACAGTGAGCAAAAACAATGGTTTGGAATGAGGCCATCACCAGTGGCTGAGTTTAATGAAAGCATTCCTTCCATCAATGTGCTGTTTTTCATACAAAAAAGCACAAAGAAACAAGAAAGCTCAATTCTACAAACATTGGATCAGATTAAGAAAGATTTGGCTGTGAGTAGGTGTCATTTACTTTTGTAACACTCTTAGAATCAGCAGCAAAAATTACTCCTGAGTACTACAAGAGTAAGACATGGTAAAACACCCAAATCTTTGTGAATTGGGCCCATAATATTCCATAAATTAAAAAGTTGCATTGATGGAGTTTCATAGAATACAAAATATATCAACATATTTATTTCTATAATATGATTTTAAAAATTGCTTTACAAAGCTCACCAATAGGCGATTTGATGTTTGTGGTAAATCTCTCCCTCTAGAGAATTCAAAGTACATTATTTTGCTGATTTGTCGATTAGCATGAAAACGATTCCCTTTCAATTAAAAACCTGTTACTTGGAAGAAAGATTTGACTGTTAAGGTAAATGATGCATTTTACCAAACACCCTTTACAATAAATACAAATCCAATTTAAATTTCAAGTTAAAATAAATTTGACAGTAACACAATACCAACCAATAAGATCAAGGAAATTACAGAATGACTAGGGCATGCTTAGAACGTCATACTGTGCTTGGGAACAATATAATCATTACTCATAAATGAAAAGGTTAGAAGAAAATGCATTAAAAATAAAGTCCTGTTTCAAGAGAGACAGGTTTTATTGACAACTTTATTCTTAAATAATTTCATCAACTTCTTTGAATGGCTTAAGTTTACTCTAACTGTTAAAACGCTAAGAGGCATTCCAAGATAACCAGTTCCCAGTCTGGCGCAATTTGCGCTTCACTACATTGCTTCGCTGCACATTGACAAACATGTGCGGGTCTGTCATGATTGGGCACTGGTATTTTACGACTTGAACATGATTTGAGTACTCCTTTTGGTTTAAAAAACATATTGAGAATAAACATTATCCAATAAAAAAACTCTTGTTAACCCCTAAAATCCACAGAAAGAGGAATGGCGATCAAACTTTATAGCTCGTTCATTTTGCCGTGCTCTTCAAGATCATATGTGAATCATTGAGTAACTCTTAACATTTAGAAAGGATTTATAAAACCTACCCTTACGTTGTGCAGATCGTCGAGAAATGCAGAGCTGGGTTGCGTGTTTCAGGTTTTACGTTCTTTAAAAATAAAGATCAGGATTTGGATTGAGGTGAAAGGTTCTAGAACTTTGGGACATCATATACATGAAGTAAAATTATAAAAGTAAAACGCAAAGACACTCCTTTTGCTTAAAGCAGTAAAAGGAATGTGAGAGACAGAAATATTGAGACTGTGGGCCTCCATTAAGAGCTTGATGAAGAGGAAGTCCCTCTATGAACCATCAACAATAGTGCCGATATCGGCAACTCCTCCACTTAGCAATAATAGTCGCGCTGTGCAAAATAATAAGTCCATGCACGTTTTTGTTGGGAAAACAGATTGCTGCAGGTTTATTACATACAAGGAGTATGCCAACTTGGTGGGTTAACTTACGGGTGATCCAAGGGCAGGCAGCGGTGACTCACCTAAGCTGCCCTGCCGTCTGATGAGCCAAACTGCACAGTGGCCAACCAATCGGTGCTACCATTTATGTGGGGTTTAGCCCCCTTACATACCATGGACCCCTAGTACATCACTTTTACTCACGCATTTTTAGGGCGGAGCATATCCAGGCAAGCCCACGGTTGCTCAGGCTTACAACCGCTCGAAGGACTTGTGGGCGCTGTTGTTTTCCACCAGGGTCCTGACATAAAGACTCCTGGGATTTTTGCATAATGTACCCCTATTGTGCTCCTGAAAGGGTACCCCTCATACCAATCAGCCTCCAGATTGCCCTGTAACTCTGCCAAAGACCTGGATGTGGCCGCCATCATATCCGAGGCCCCTACCATGGCTTTCTCCATAACCTCCTGCAAAATGCGGTTGCCAGTCCTTCTAGCTGGGCAAATCCCTTCTACCTCTGACAGGTGTTCCCCATCCCTATCGGGGGAACCATGTGATGAATACACTAAAGAGACCATGCCTTATTTACCAAGCCCTTCTTATTTTATTTGATTTTGAGTTAGAGTTGAACCCAGCTCTCCTGCTTGGTGGGCTTGTGCATGGTTATATACCCTTTCGGAGGCCCATTCGATAGACTTCACTTAAATTGGGAACTACTGTTCTCTGTATAAACCACAGCTTTATTTACCCTTCCGTAAACATGTTCAAAGACCTCCCCGGAATTGAGAACAAATGTTCTCTACTTTAACCATGGTTCAGGGTGAAATCCCTATGATGACCTCTGTGCCAATAAAGGCCTACTTGTTAGGTGTTGCCAGGTCATGAGTTTACCCATCACCGCCCAGCCCTTGATTTCAGGATATGCTGGAAAACATGTTGGAGCTCGCATCCCAGGCCAACAATGTATTTGTTAAGAAGTTATTGTGTGTGGCCAACACCATTACCTTCCCTCTGCCAGCTGACCTCCTCCTGTATAGGAGTACCACGTCCGCAAGAATTCTTACCCAATAGGGAATGCAAAACAACTGCTCTTCGTAATCATAGTTATGTCTGATTTCATCCATTGTGCATTGCGTGCAATATGTGCCTTACACTTTGGGTTGACCAAGCCCTTGTTTACCGACCGTACATGATTATTTCCAAATATGGGGGTTCAACTGATAACCGTGTGCAGTGGGAAATTTACCAGCCTCTTCCAAATTTGATTGAACACTATTCCAATATTTAGCTGCTGGGTAGCCAAGCTGATGTCCCCTCCCTAGCGTTAGTTGTCCACTTCCCAACTTCTGCTAATGTGCACCAGGGAGCAGACAAGTGAGTGGGAACAGGAGGGGAACAATATGTACATACACCTGCACTTTTCTGGAAAATGGAAATGAGAAAATGTTCTTCAATACATTGTAGCCTTTTTGTGCTCTGACCCATTGTTTCGTCAACTTTTGGTACCTCAGCACCCTTGTTAGATGACAACTTCCACAACCCACCTAGCTACTATGGCTATAGGGCGGGTAATTTTTAGCTTAACTCAAGCAACCTGTAGCATGCCCTTGGTTACAGAGTGCACATAATTTGCTGAATTTGACTAGCCATTTGCAGACATTTTTATTGCTAAACCCTGGTGAACACATTAATGGTCTCAAATCTGGTTTCAGGGAATTTTTGAATTGTGCACACTATTGGAGTCACAGCACACTTCTTGGAGTGACAATATTATGCAGCCCACCAGTCTTGCTTAACTGCAGGATCCCATTACCCCTCCTCTCACGTTTACATAATGCACATCTTTTATAGACCTGACCAAATGGGATACCTATTGAAAACCCACTCTATTGATAAGGCTAGTGAGAATTTGCTTAACTGAAGCAACCACTAACACACTGGTTTAAGGAGTGCACCTTTTCTGCTGAAATGACCAGTCATCTCCACAGATAGTTTTATAGTTAAAGTGAATGTCAAATCTGGTTCCAGGGATTTTTTGTCTATTGTGCATCTGCCATCTAATGGAGTTTTTGGCCTGGTTGAACGCTGGTGATTTGAACCTTAAGTTCACCTCTCATATCAATGCCAGTAAGATTGAATTTTTGGATATCACGATATTCGCTGACGACGACAAGCTGAAAGTGGACCTATTTATTAAGCCTACAGCTAGGAACACCTTATTACATTTCCATAGCTTCCACCCCCGTAGCCAAAGACAAAGTATCCCTTTTTCCCAGTTCTTACGGGTCAGAAGAAACTGTACCGATCTCAAAGATTTTGATAGACAAGCAATAGAAATGAAACGGAAATCCCTTGAAAGGGGTTACCCTCATAGGCTTGTCCGAGATTCCTATAAAAGGGCCCGTTATTATGACAGAGACCAATTGCTAAGATCCAAACCTGAGAAAGACCTGAAACAACTGGTTTGTATAACAAGGCATTCAACCTTGGATGCTAAAGTTAAACAAGTGATTAATTCCTCGTGGCACATCCTGAACAGTAACAGTATTGGTAATCTCAAACTTGAAAAGCCCTTGTTCGCTCATAAGCGAAACAAGAATATAAAAGACCATATAGTACACTCTAGATTTCAGGGTCAGTCCAATCCTTACTGTTTATTTCAGAGATCGATGCACATAAATCAGGTTTTGAAGGGCACATTTAAGTGCTCTAACTGCAAATCATGCTCCCACATTATAGAAGGAGAATCATTCACTCACAATGGCTACACGGCCATGGCTAAAAACATGTGGAACTGTAAAACTGCTAATGTAGTTTACTTCCTTTTATGCCCCTGTTCCCTGGGCTATGTGGGAGAGACTGCACGACCCATTCAGGTACGTCTGACCGAGCACCGATCTGCAATTAGAACTGGCAAAATTTCAGCACCAATGGTGAAACACTTTATGGAACTCGGACACGGTCCTGATGATTTTAAATGGCGCATTCTAGAAAAGGTCAATGTACCAGATAGCAAAGGTGGAGAAAGGATCCGCAAAAAGCGGGAAGTGTTTTGAATATTTTCCTTGGACACCTTCCGCTCAGGCCTGAACAGTGAGATCCCATGGGAGAACGCAATTATTTAAATGGAGTTACCATGGGATACCTACCTGTCTCACTATATTTATGCGGTCTTTTTCTCCCCCCTGTACCTTGTGCCTTGGTAGGAGTCTAATTTCACTCGTTATTTGATCTTGGACACCCATCTGAGACTCTGACCCAATTGGTACTGTCCTTTGAATTTTAGATTACAACTGAATACTATGCTATGTCATAGATGCATATCACAAGATAGTCTGCCCCCATTATAACATCGTGATACACCAATACTATATCAGGCTATATGTGTATTAAATGCACACACTTCCTTATTGAGAACGTTTATCTTACTGTGTTATAGTTACAAAATATCTTATTCAGCGACTTCTTCGAATAAGAAAAAAAAATGTGTTCTAATTTTCTGTATATTTTTGGACCATCTAATTAAATAGATTGCCTCATTATTTGGGTACATCTTCTACATCTATTTACTTGGTTATTATACAGTGAAAATCAGCGCACATTCATTGCAAAAGGGAGTCCTACCTTTAGTTTCATGAGTTTTCAACCGGAAACATGTGACCTTGATTTTGATTGTTTTTTTTTTAATGTAAATTCTCAGACTGTGTCATACCCTGTATATATTTTACTGTATAACGTTTAATGTATAATGTCTATCTATTGCTACTTTATGTACCTACCTCTTAACATTGAGAAAATCTACAAATTCTTGTCTATAACTACCTCATGTAATGTAAAGCGCTCTGATACCTAAGGGTCTTGTTCGCGCTATAGAAAACTCTTAAAATAAATAAATAAATAAAAGATTGATTAGGATACACCTATTTAAAGGCGGGTTCAGGCTCAATTTGGTGTTTCCAGTATATTCCGCCGTCGATCGTGACCCGGATAGGACTACCGAATTAGCAAGCCTCCACACGCTGATCCGCCGCCCATTAGCAGGTATGTGCATTTGCCCCCTTGCGCCATCTGTTATATATCTCTCATTGAGTGATTTGTATTGCTTGTACAATCCTCCTTTAGCGTTCCAGTTCTGGCGCGTTTATCCTCGCTAGCCAGTAACGTAGGAAACTGCAGAAAAACATCCCTCAGAAGAAGTGCATAGACTTGGAGGTATGTCGCGATTAATTAACCAGCACCGTCTCGGTTCATATATACAGCGTTGATGGTCTATTCAGCATTATTAGCATGATTATTTATATTACTCTGTTTGTCCTCTACCATTTAGTAACGGACAACGTGAATCAGAGCTCACCTACTAATTATGCTGGTTCGGAATAGTGGAGGCGAAGCATACTAGCTTTATAGTTACGGTATGTTTTTTGACTCAGTGAACAGTTTATTACTTTTTCAACAAGCCGTATTAAGGCTTGTTTAATATGGGCTTTTGTTTTAAATTCACAGTATTTCTACTCTCAAAAAAGCAAAACAGGAGAGCGTGTTTTTTATTTACCCAACATCTTTTTCTCTTAAGGTAGGTAATTCGTCCCCTGTATTATTACCCATTAGAAATGAAATTGTAATTGAAGTTCTTAATTTTATTTTCGTCATCTGTTTATTCTTGCCCCTTAGAGACCTTAGAATCCGTAAAGAATATCCTGTTCGCATTTATGAACCACCGACGCTTAATTATTAATAAGCACCAACCGGAAACGCTGTGTAAGTCTGTTATTCCTGTTTGTTCAAACATGCCTTTGACTAGCAATGTGCTCTCTGATACCATTGTAGGAAATGCGGAGTATTGCAAGTTTTACTAAACATGTCTATCGAACAAATTAGTCTGAAAATATAAGCTAGGAGACATTATTTTCTACCCTACTGCCGCAGTGTATAAATTACCGACCTCTGCGTTTCCCTCTCATGTTATTTTAACTTAATAGCGTTTTTTCATTTTTTAGAGTTTTTCTCTTATCGTGAGAAGTCGTGCCTACAATATACACTGTGCGCATGTACCAGTTTGCATGTGAGTATATTTGTACTTGTCCGTTATTATTTGAAATTAGAGATAGGTCATTAAATTAATATACTGTATATAGCAGTTAGTTCAGTTCAGCTAAGAAGCTATCATGATTACAAACATGAATTTGTGCCCAATATACATTAGCACAAATAATCAACTGAAAACTATTAGCTAGAATATACTAAGAGACAAGTGAATAGTGACTGTTGCACATTCCCTGTATATTTTTCTAACCTTAACAAACCTACTTGCATCCATTTTGACCTGACTATCATCAAATGTTTACTTCCAGCTTAGTACTAACCTACTTGCATCCATTTTGACCTGACTATCATCAAATGTTTACTTCCAGCTTAGTACTAATGTCTTATCTTGACATTTATACTTCGTGATATATTCTTTCCAAAATGAGCACCGAAGTCTGCATTAATCACACTTCTGCCACCTTGGCCTTCACTTGCTTATCCCTCAGGGCCGCACAAACCTCTCTCCCACTTCTGTGTGTGCTGTTTTGACAGTTGATATGAGATGTTATATTATGGTGTTTGTTTTGATCATTATACTGACTGACAATATGAGTTGTTGTCTATTTTTGAGATAAATGAATGTATTTTTGGATTAGTAATTATGTTTTTATATTTAGGAACCTGAGAGTTTTGTTTGTCTTGAAGAAGGCGCTGGTCACCGAAATGCGCGTCGACAACATATCTATTTATGTCTGACTCAGGTATTAACATTATGCTTTTATGAAATTGTGATTTTTGTGGATTATTTTTTTGTATTGCATTTTATATAATTGTCTATATGTAATGCATGTCCTCACATGCTTTCTTTTAAAAAAAATTGTTATTGTGGTTCTTTATGAATTTTGTTTTAATAAAAAAACTGTCCTTTGCTACGGAAGTGGGTTGTTGTGTCCTATCACTATTATGTGGGCAAGTCCTGTTTATTACCGCGTGGGTTGATACCTACACAGTGCATCTGCCAGTATATAAAGGAAGCAAAATTTAGGTAGCAGGAGCAACCTGTAGCAAACACTGGTTTACGGAGTGCACATTTTCCACTAAGTGACCAGACATTTATGTAGTTGGATTTCTTGATAAACTCTGGCGGACACTTGATAGTGTTAAATCTGGTTCCAGTTGTCCGCTGTGCACCTGCCAGTGAGAGCTTAGATATGTTTTGGCTGGGGTAAAATTATTGCTTCCTTCCCACTTCAGGATTGTAGCAATGACCTGCTCTTTCCCTTTATTTACTGCTGAGTGAGCCGAGTCTGATCACAGGTACACACTCTGTGCTAACCAGCTGTGACCCTTGTTGCTTAATCCAGCAATAGACCTCGTTCACTTTGTTATCCCCGGAATTGATGCCCTCCACCAGAATCAGAGCCATGCCTCAGCTTACCTTCAAGTAACTTTGTAATTCATGTTCACACATTTTTACCCAGTTCTCTGGGCCTCACCATTCCATGTACCCAACCGTCCCGTGATACACCCACTGTGATAACATATGCTCCCTATCCATGGTACCTTACAATAATTTAATAATGACAACAGCAGGGTCCTACTGGGCTGCAAACATGGTTGCTTGATCCAGGCATTGGACTCAGACAAAGGTTTGTCCCAGGAATTAATTGCCCTCCATCAGAATCAAATGGCCTGCCTATCTACTGGTGTGCCAACTAGGAACCTTCCGTTTGATTATACGAGTTGATCAACTCAGCATGGGCTGACAGTCTTGAGGTTGCCATTGCCATCACCCATCCTATGCCCTTTGTACTTGCATTCCATTCCATGAGCAGTGGTCATTTGGCAGAAGCAATGTAGACTCTGAAATGCTCTTTAATCCTCATATCCACTGCACTAATGTAATTCACTGTTTCCTATCTGTGGGCTCCCATTAGGGGCAAGGTTGTGAAAATTTCTTGCTAGAGTGGCCACAACAGGCTATTGCACGTCTCCGCAAACTACATGCCTGCCCAGCTTCTGGTGCTTATAAAAACGAATGGTCTTGTGAAATGCATGTCTGTATATTTCAATCTGTCAATTTATTCCCTAAAGGGATTTTACTTGTGAAGTTGAAACCTGTGCTGTTCAGCTGGCCATCCTCTAAAGCTGTTTCACTGTTAATAATGTGAGTGTGTGGAAACATTATGGCGGAATCTATCAGATGCAGTTTCCTGTTTTGGTGGAATCCCTGTTTGTGTAGATCCTACTGGAAACCCTCTGCCTAATGTGCATAACTTAAGTACATAGTCCACCTCACTTGACCCACTTGCCTGTGACTCAATACAAACTAGCCCCACTGGACGTACTGCTGCTGGCTGAGTCTTGTTGCTAAGTGTGGCAGCAGCATGTCCTACCATCAATGCTCCCATTGATGTAAGGTGTGTTTACATGCTCTGCCAAGACTGATATTTTGGGTGCCTGTCCCGCTTATTATACCTGGTGGAACAACTTCAGATGGGATGGCCTTATGCAGTGGATGCCCCTATATCCCGCTTGACTTAATTTTATGGTCCTAGATATGTACTGCATAAAGCTTTCTCTTGTGTTTGAACTATTGAGCTAAATATTGTTCATCTCTCATACGCCAACTCATGTGACATAAGCTCCTGATGGAGCTGAAAAAACTGGGGCCTGGAGACAGGGGTTGTTGTCCCAGCACTATAATTTCACTCAAGTAATTTTTTCCCCAAGTCCAAACATGGGGCCATGGCTCTCAATGGACCAAGAATGAGAATCAGTTGCTTGAAAATCTTGGTGTCAAACTCTAAACCACGGTTCGAGATGGCACAGTATTCAGTCCGCTTTTATGCATGTGGTGTGTCTATTACAATAATGGGGCCAAACAAACTTGCTAGTGCACAACCTGTGTCTGAGACATAAACATCACTTCAAGAGAAAACTTACCAGGAGTTCAGCATTTCGTCCCGCCTAAATGAACATGCGGGGCATGACTGCATATCCGGCTCAAAGGATGTTACAAGGGGGCGTGTCAGCTGTGACAACTGACCCCTGTATATGCACATGATATTCATCCCGAACAGCAAGCCAAGTGACTCAACCAAGGCCCCCATCAATAATCCAAACCTCGCTCTCTCATGGAGCATGAAGTGACCAGCCCAACAAACCTCACACCAAATCCGGCTCCAATCCACCGCTGCACCACAATGTACTCTAAACCAACTTAGCACAATGGGTTATGGCAACCTCAAGATTCGAGGCCATCACAGACTCGAGAAATACCCCACACTGACTGAAGCACCCTATACATTAGAAAAGGCCCTTTGAATCATCAGCCTTCTTCGCACCTGACAGCCCGCGTTCTAGGAGCAGCAACTGTTACGCATATGGAAGGACTCTCGCCCACAACCTTGGACTGATGCCTGGAGCTGGAAGAGCTAAACTACCGCAGCCACTGCCCCAATTAAGGCCCGGGCACAACCCTAGCGGGCCACTGTCATCCCTCTGTCCTCACTACGCAGCAGCTGGAGCCACAAGGCGGCGCAACAGTCACTCAGGGCCAGGGCACCCAACACCAGACACAGTGGAGGATGCCTCCACCCCCACACCCACACCAGACTCCCCTTCACTGTATGCAAGGGGTTTGTGGGACCTATTTTACTTCCTTTCATTGAGCACGGAGAGTGTAGCTGGCCTGGAAGCTGCACAATTGTATTCCTGTTTAAATGAAACAATGTTTGAGGCAACTTGCTTTTCGATACAATCACACAATGCCCAGATTCGTCACAGGAAACATCCGACATATCCTTGGAAAAATGTAGTGAAAGCTACCCTGGAAAACAATGGAAACCACCAGAATTTCCCTGCTAAACCTATTGCAGGAGTCAGTGACGTCACATGAGTAGTCCTGCCCACTCCTTCACCTGGCCTGGCTCATATGCTTGACCCACATCCTCTCCTTAAAATACAAGTTAGTACCTTGGCCCCCTGACCGAGCTGCAAGCCACCCAACAAACGTTCACATTCTCCCCAGCTCCCAGTTGATTGTGCAAGCTCTAATGTACTCTCCGGCCCCCAGTGTGCCCCCCACACATGAAAGAAACATGCAGAGGCGAACCAAAAGCACAAGGGGCATGAGCATTCAGGCCAACAGGGCACCGCCACGGGCAAAAACATGATGCCCCCTAGGGCACAGGCACAGAGCAGTCGACCTCGCTAATCGAAATCACTTAATTAAAAACGTGGACAAAGAGAACGCCATTCAAAGTACCTCACCTGAGCAAAATTGTACCCGACGAACCTCTGCTCTGCACAATGCCTGCGGTACCTCCGCACCCAGAAACGCGACATGGCTTGACAGCGTTTCCAGGGGGGGGGGGGAAGAGGGTGGCCAGTGGGTGGGAGCAGGTATAACTACCTGTCTCCAGTCCACTTAGCACCGGAAAGGATGCTGCAGAGGTGTCAGACGTAGGAGGGACTCCCAGATTAGGTGTTCCATGCAACAGCGTGAGCCGCGGGCAGCTGCATGGCATCGACCCTTACCAAACCCAGTGTTACCCACCTTTAAAAGTTGGGGAGAGGCACGTTGTGCGTGCTGTACATAGTGCTAATATCGGCAACACTCATCAGTTCTAATAACGCAACATACATAAATAAACCACAAGACACTTTGTTAGTGGAGAATATTGCTGCAGGTTTATTTTGCATAACAAAATATGCCAACATGGTGAGTTATCTTACGGGTGATCCAAGGGCAGGCCAGCCCCTCTGCTACCTGCCCGCCTGATGAGCCAACTTACACCGTGGCCGTCGCCAATCGGTGATTAGCAATTTCGGGAGGGGCCACCCCTCCCATCAGTGGACCACCAGTCCACGCCTTTTCTCGCACCCCCCAGAAGGGTGCGGAGCGTTCCAGGCAGCCCCCGGTTGCTCAGGCACACAACCGCCGTAGGACTAACGGGGCGCCGTAGTTCTTCCAGGGATCCTTGGCTTAGTACCCTTGTGCCGCTGCATATCATACCCATCTGTACTTTGCAGACCCTGGATCGCCCTGTAACTCCTCCTGGACCTGGGAGCCTAGTCTGCTGCCTCCTGTGCCTTCCTGTGGCACTAAGGCAGCCGCCCTGTTGGAGGGTCCCTTTTGTGGCCCCCCGGGCAGCCTTGGCAAAATGGCCGCGGGCGTTAGAGCTCCAGGTCGGCTCTGACATGCATCGATAGCACTATACTATTTCTCCATTCAATGTTTCTTCAGCCTGGAGATTGACGTCTTTCCAACTATTTCCTCCTCACTACTACTCAACATAAGTGTTTTCCCACATGATGCACGGAGCGCATCGGAGGTTGCTGCCATTTCGATTTCATGTGAGGAAATGTTTTTGAAATGTCATGCTGGATGCAGTCACCTTTTTCATTTACTATGGTGAGCACCATGCTGTCATCTTTCTCACAATAAGCTGCTCGTGTTGGGATGCATTGTTCTTTGATGCTTCATGTGTTCTTGGTGTGAGTTGACTCTCACAACTCATAAAGGCTATTAATACTCTCCTCTGTGCCTCTATTACACCAGCATCCTAGTTAGGCTGTCATCCTTCAAAGAGACAGCAACTTTCCAGCACCTGTTTTAGTGGATTCTCCTTCTAAGTCACCTCCTCCCTTCACTTTGGATGATATAATGGAGGAAATACGAGCATTAAAACCCTTTCTTGTTGAAACTAATGCTTCCCTGTTATGCATTGAAGCAAAATGGTCCTCTTACGAACAACACATCTCTGCTGTGGAGCAGAGGATTAATGATGTGGAAGACTCTCCCAATGATCTCTCAGTTAACAACGGAGAGAGAGCTCCATAAATGGACTACCGAGAACCTGGAAAATCGGAAAGCAGAGACATCATCAACACCTTTAATGTATTCCAGAGCACTCAGTGGGAAACAACATGATTTTTTTTTGCAATGGATCATTCCTAGTATAGCTCATACCTGACCACTGCCAGTTTAATATCCAACAAGCTCATTGACTTGGTCCAAAGACTTCTGGCATAACCAATCATCAAAGACCTAGAAGCATTATTATTCTTTTCTTGCAACACACCAATGAGATGCTCATCTTCTCAGCGGCTAAATGGTCCACTCCTGTGATCTGGCCATAGGATCTTTTTCTCACAAGATGTCTCCTGCGCAACGGCAAATACAACAGTTGATAGACAGAATGCAGAACAATGTCATACATTCACCCCAGTACAGAGATCTGGGCCTAAATCCATCGTTTTTTTGCTCACCATGCCATTCCAGTTTGAACCCAGACATAGCAAATCAGTCTTGACCCTGTGCCCCATGGGAACAGTCCAGCCCGAACTGCCAAACCAGGTCCTCCCTGGACTGAAACAAGCATCCAAGGACCGGTTTCGGGCTTTCAGCCCTCATCAGCCTGGAAAGCTTGATTCCAGTGGCATGTAGAGCACGGGACTCACGTCTGAGCATACCCGTCCCACTAGGGGTGACAAATGCAAAAACAACAGTTGATGGACAGAATGCAGAACAATGTCATACATTCACCCCAGTACAGAGATCTGGGCCTGAATCCATCGTTTTTTTGCTCACCATGCCATTCCAGTTTGAACCCAGACATAGCAAATCAGTCTTGACCCTGTGCCCCATGGGAACAGTCCAGCCCGAACTGCCAAGCCAGGTCCTCCCTGGACTGGAAACAAGCATCCAAGGACCGGTTTCGGGCTTTCGGCCCCATCAGCCTGGATAGCTTGATTCCAGTGGCATGGAGAGCACGGGACTCACGTCTGAGCATACCCGTCCCACTCGGGGTGGCAAAAACAACAGCCACTGAAGTCAAGCTATCCTGGCTGAAGACGGCTAATAGCCAGAAACCGCTCCTGTAATGCTTGATTCCGGTCCAGGAAAGACATGGCTTGGCAGTTCGGGCTGGACTGTTCCCATTAGGCACAGGGTCAAGCCCGATTTGCATATGACCATGTCTGAACTGGGGTGGCTTGGTGAGCAAAATAACAATGGATTAAACCCAGATCTGTGACTGGTGGTGAATGTTTTGCCATTGTGCAACATTCCGTCCATCATCTTGTATGTTTTGCTTTTCACTCTATGTGGGAAGGGTATGCCCAGACGTGGGTCCCTTGCTCACTAAGCCACTGGAGTCAAGCTCTCCTGGCTGAAGACTGCTGATAGCCAGAAACCGGTCCTAGGATGCTTGATTCCGGTCCAGGAAAGACATGGCTTGGCAGTTCAGGCTGGACTGTTCCCATGAGGCACAGGGTCAAGACTGATTTGCATATGGCCATGTCTGAACTGGGGTGGCTTGGTGAGCAAAATAACGATGGATTAAACCCAGATCTGTGACTGGGGGTGAATGTTTTGCCATTGTGCAACATTCCGTCCATCATCTTGTGTGTTTTGCTGTTCACCCTATGTGGGAAGGGTATACCCAGACGTGGGTCCCTTGCTCACTAACCACTGGAGTCAAGCTATCCTGGCTGAAGACGGCTGATAGCCAAAAACCGGTCCTAGGATGCTTGATTCTGGTCAAGGAAAGACATGGCTTGGCAGTTCGGGCTGGACTATTACCATGAGGCACAGGGTCAAGACTGATTTGCATATGGCCATGTCTGAACTGGGGTGGATTGGTGAGCAAAATAACGATGGATTAAACCCAGATATGTGACTGGGGGTGAAAGTTTTGCCATTCTACAACATTCTGTCCATCGGCGGCAAGGAGGAAACATTTTCTTGAACTTCATCCTCAACTAAAATCTTTGAATATTAGATATGGTCTTGTTCATCCTTGGTTTTATTTAAAATCACTTACAAGGAAAACTCTTACACCATTGGTGACCCGGCCAAACTGCAGAAGCTTCTTAGACAACATTACCTTGGGGATATGGAAATGGTGCAAAAGCAAAAACTTGACTGTTAACTTTACCTTGTTGTTATCTCTTCTCGATTATTTATTTATTTAATTTTGCCAGTGTTTTGTATAGCACAAACATGACCCCGTAGGGTATCAGAGCGCTTCACAGTTCAGGACATGATAACTTTTACACTGCAACGTTCTGTATAGCATTTAATATATTAAAGTCCAGTTCAAAGTTGTCACAGCTATTTCTATTGATAATTACTTTAGCACATTCGCAGAAGGTAAGACTAGAGCAACCATATCATCATAGGAAGCAAGAACCTGTAATGAACAAATGACATTAGTTCTTGGCAAAAAGTATATGTGCCTTTAAGCCAGTGTATTTGGGCGAGTCATGTGTGGATGCTCTGTAATGTTTACGGTAGGAATTTGCTCTTTAGGAATATCTTGGTTTCTTTCTTGAATCTTGCGTGGTTGGGTAACCTTCTGATGTCTGAAGGTAGCGAGTTCCATATTCTCGGTGAAGCACCTAGGGGGAATTAGGTTGTGCCCGCCACAGTGGCGGGCGCATTCTGCATTTTTAACATTGTGGCGGCCGTGCTCTAAGCACCACCCCCGCAAAGCTAAAAATGCACGTTGTGCTTTTCAATGCACAACATGACAGGCACCGCACGATGCCTGTCATGCTGTACATTGAAATGCAGGGGGTACCATAGGTACCCCCCATGTGCACACCCCGGAGTCCCTGGGGGCCCTCAACGGGCCCCCGCAGGGAGACTCCGCATGCTTTTCTGTGGCAGCATTGCCGCCGCGGAAAGGCATTGTTTACAGCCCATTGTAATGTGGCTGGCGGTGTCTGATAGACACCGCCACCATATACAACCCTTTTCCGCCCCGGTCGCAAGGCGACAAGGGCGGAAAAGCGGCGGACGGTCTTTCCGTCCGCCGCGGAACCCTCAGCCATCTTAATATGGCAGGGGATCTTTGCAGCAAGTATGGCGGGCAGATCGCCCCCGCCAGGCCGGTGGTGGCTACCGCCAGCCTGGCTGGGGCGATCCACCCGCCATCCTAATGGGCCCCTAGGTCTCTGGCGCTCCCTGATTGTCTGCTTCCCCCGAAACCACCATTGTCTGTGCTAGATATCTTGGTGACTTGAAGTGTAGAGCTTTGTGTGTTATACACGCCAGTTTGAGCCGAATTCTGGCTTCATAAGGTAGCCAAGTCAGCACTTTCAGGTGAGGAGAGAAGTGGTTGAATGTTTTTGACCCTGTTATGAGCCTTGTTGCTGCATTGGCGCAGGCTTTTAGAGGTGCTGTTGCAATTTTGGGGAGGCCGACAGTGTTGTGCATCCATATTTGACCCTCGAGATTACTAATGCCTGACCTGCCATTTTGAGGTCTGTCGTTTCGATGAAAGGTTTCAATTTCTTAATGTAGCTCAGCTGAAATCTTGCACTTTTAGCCAGCGTGTTGATGTGTGACTGCATGTTTAGGCTTTGGTCTAGAGTGATTCCTAGAGATTTGGTTGAATCTACGATGATCGGGGTGCAATTGAGTGCAGTGATCAAATTGGTCCATTCTTTTATAATGGGCAGGCTTTTGGTGGAGGAAATTTGGAGGAATTCTGTTTTTTTTTGCATTTAGTTTAAGCTGAGTGCTTGTTAGCCATTGCATCATCACCCTTAGAGCCTTGTTCATTGTTCCGATCTCCTCCAAGGAGGAAATCCTAATGTAAATCTGAGTTTCATCGGCATACCTGTGGAAGAGGATGTTGGCACGGTGGAGTATATCCGTTAGTGTTTCCACATATAAGTTGAATAGTGACGAGGAGAGGTCTGATCCTTGTGGAACCCCTACCTGAATGGGGAAGATGTTGACAGGTTCTTATTCACCAGAAATATTTGTGATCTGTTCCTCAAGTAGGACTTGAACCATTCTAGAACCTTCCCTGAAAAGCCCATCCTGTTCTCCAGTCGTTCTAGCAACATTTCATGGTTAACTGTGTCGAACACGGATGATAAATCAAGAAGGATTAACAGACATGCTTTGTTTTGGTCCAGAGCGAGTAATGCGTTGTCTACTATGTGCAGAATTGCCATTTCCTTACTATGGTTTGGTCTAAATCCTGATTGGCAATCGTCTAGTAGTTGGAATTTAGGTATGTGCTGACTTAATTGTTGCTGAACACATTGTTCTATCACTTAAGCTAATAGGGGAATGTTGGATACTGGCCGAAAGTTGCTAGGTTCAGGGGAATCCTCTGTTGGGATTTTTATGATGGGAATGACCTGTCCCATTTTTAGAGAGTCTGGGAAGGATACTTGACACAGGGAATCATTGACTAACGATGTCCAGCTGCAGGAAGTGTACCGTTGTAGTGATTGTTAGGTTAATGGCCGATAAGGTTTCAGGATGCCGTTCTGGTCATATAGTTTAAAAGTGAAATTGAGCTTCGTTTGTGGGTAATGAATCATTGGGCATTGATGAATTACTTGGTTGTGAGGTGTCCCATGAAGATGCTGCTGACTAAAGCTCACATTCCAAGGATGAGGCCTTGGATGTAAAGAAATTTGCGAATTCCTCACAGCTAATTTGAGATTTTTTTTATTCTAGTGCGGATTTGTACATTTTGTTGATTGATGTTTAACCAATTCAAAGAGTTTCTGAGGTCAGTTTTTCACATTCTCCAATTCCGTTCTGAACAATTCTTTTTTTGATTTCAGAATATTTTTATTGTAGGCGCTTCTGGTTTTTCTTAGCAGTTTTAGTTGTGGGGATGATGGTAGCTGTCTGTATTTCTTTTCTGCTAGTCTTAGTTTACATCTTGATTCATTCATTTAATGTTCCACTGAATCAGGGATTTTTATCTTTGTCCTACGTTCATTTTAGTTTTAACAGTGCAATAGCGTCCATTATCTCTCACATCATTGCATTGTAGTGCTCCGTGAGTTCGCAGGCGTTTGCCATATTTCTGGAAGATCCCTCCTGCACAACTACGCAAACTTCTCATTCTTTGTGGTCCTTCCCCATTGTTTGGGTTTGATTGGTTGAGTGTTTTTTTCTTTAGTACGCTGGGAATTTGGAAGGTTATTATATGATGATCTGACCAGTCACAAGGCATGATTGAGGTTAAGATCACATCTTTATCTTTGGATATGATCCAGTCTAACGTGGAGCTTTTCACATGCGTTGGAGGCTTGCAAGCTTGCATTAGGTTTGGATCTGCTAGGAAGTCTTTGATGATGTTCACCTGGCTGTCATTTGGATTGTTCCAGTGTAAATTGAAGTCTCCTATGAATATGTCATTGGAGTGTGGGGAGGCGTTTGCTGTAATGATCTCCATTAAGTGGTCAATAAATGGTTCATTCTTGCCTGGTGGGTGATAGAATGTATGAACCTTGCATAGCTGTTTCTCGGTGTTAACTATGGAGAGTGCGAGGTATTCGCATGAGTTAAGAGGGTCCGCAGGCAGTGGAGTAACCAAGAGATCAGAGCGATGAATAGCCACAATACCCCCTCCTATTCTCTTTACCCTGTCTTGTCTCACAATGAAATAGTTAGGGGGCACCAATAGATCCAAGCATGGCGAGGAACATTTAATGAGCCATGTTTCCGTTGGGATCGCAACGTCAATCTCCTGACTCAGGACAAGGTCAGCGATGTCTGACGCGTGTTTTACTGCTGAGCGGCAGTTGATTAGTAGCCCTGTGATCTGTTTCTGGGAGTCCCAAATGGGGTCTTGATTCGAGGTGTTTTTTTTTTTAACTTTATTTATTTGCATTTTCAAAATATTTTTTTTTACAAAAAGAGAACAATTTGTCAAAATTATGACATACACAATCTGCAGTTAGCAAAAGGGTCGAATGGCTAACGACTGGGATATCCCTGAGAGCTAATACACAAATAACAGAGGTCAATGATATACATCCACACATACAATATTTACTTTGTAGTTATAACAGATGTCATGGGCATTTTAGCAGCTACAGCCATATTTAGAATTGCTTGTGAAACATAACAGCGATTGGGATACTGCACGGGTTGTGCCCCTTGGTCCTACAGTGTCTGTGGTGTCCGCATAGGCGTAGCATTAGGCTCTTGCAAATGCTGTAGGTACGCCAAGAAGAGTTGCCAGATATCTACCGGTCTAGAGGCAGTCGGCTGTAGTGGGCATACGTATCACTGGTGGTGTTGCACTATGACATGCTGTGCAACCATGTGTGGATTGTAGGGCTAGTTTTACATGCCCACTTAATGGCCACTTCGCGTTTAGCAAGCAGGAGCGCCATCACTACGAAACGATGCCGGGATCATGAGAGTTCATGGACATACCCCAGTAGAGCAAGGAGAGGTGATGGTGTTATTTCCACCTCAAGCATCTTAGATATCTCTCGAAAAAATGATTTCCAATAGCCCTCTATCTTGAGGCACGTCCACGTCAAGTCCACATTTGGGGCACTATATCTCGGGCAGGCGTCAGACTGCGTGGGGTCAATTGCTAGGGGTGATATATACACGCCGCAGGAATTTAAAATGCAATAGTTTATGGCGGTGG
This sequence comes from Lissotriton helveticus, assembly GCF_964261635.1. Lineage (NCBI taxonomy): Eukaryota > Metazoa > Chordata > Amphibia > Caudata > Salamandridae > Lissotriton > Lissotriton helveticus. Next base: position 2,133,655,662 of record NC_136059.1, on the reverse strand, counting down.
GTCAGCAACACTTTCCGTGTTTGTTCACAGCAACGATACCATTGGAGGTCAATTAGGGGGTGTCCAGATCGCCCTCCCATGCAGCCCTCAGCGCCGCATCTCTACGCAGGAGCTGCGCTATCGCCCCCTTGTACAGTCTGGCAACAAGGTGGTTCCCATCCCCTCCACTAATGACCCTGTCAGGAGAGGAAATTCAGTGGGCGCCAAGGGATAGCTCTCCATGCATGCACGGAGCGCCTGCTGTACACGCATGAGCACAAAATGGTCCAAAGTTGTGGCCTCCAGGAGACGAGGATCCTCAGTGCACGAGAATATGTGCCCCCCAGGGAAAAAGTACCCAAAGGTAATCAGCCGAAATTTAGATGTCGTTTGTTAGACTGGCATCTCCTGCAGGGTGGATATCCAAATGTTACCGGCATGGGGCAGTGCATGGGAGTACAGTGCACTCATACCAGTCACCTTCGCCGGCTTATGCCAGGCCCTGCTCGTGGTGGACAGCGCTTGAATGTCACACGGGTCTCTGGGAAAGCCACGCAGCAGTAGTGTATGGAGTGGGGCCGGAAGTGCCAAGTCCACCTCAGGCCGATAGTATGGGATCCGAATATCTGTGTTATACCAGTGTCGAGCAAAGCTTGCCTGGGCAACCAGATAATAAATTTGCAGGTTTGAAACTCCAAATCCACCTCTTTCGTATGGCAACACCAAGGTGTCCCATCAAACCCGGGCTGCCTCCCACCCCACACCAGCCTCGCAAGCAAGGTGCGCAATCTGGAAAAAAACTATTAGAGAGGGATTGGAATTTTCGTGAAAAAGTACAAAAATTGTGGCAATACCACCATTTTTATTATGGCTATTCAGCCTGCCATTGACAAAGGGAGACGCAGCCATCGTTATACGTTATTTTCAAGCCTCCCGACTGCCGGGCCATAGTTCAGCTGCAGGACACCGTCCCGCTCCCTGTGAATATGGGTACCCAGGTATTTGACTGAGTCGTCGCACCAAGTTAATGGATAGTCCCCTATTCTAGCAAGAACCACCTCGGTCAATGAAAGACTTCTGATTTGTCCCAATTTATGATTAAACCTGACAGGGTGCCATATCTAGTAACCTCACTAAGCAGCAGTGGTAAGTTGTCATCAGGGCGCCGCACAAAAAGTATTATGTCGTCGGCATAGATTGTGAGCAGCAATGGTCCAGTCTTGAATTGTAAGCCGCAGTGGCTGTGCTTGCTCTGTAAATGGCGCACCAACAGGTCTAGTGCCAGTATGAAAAGGAGGGGGGACAGGGGGCATCTCTGTCACATGTAGCGACTGACGAGTGAGAGGGAATGCCCTAGTCCTTGTGCCATTGAGGCGGATACAGGCCATTGGTTGGGTGTACAACAGTCTGATCACCGCCAAAACCTGTTCAGGCAACCCCAGATTGTGCATGGTGGCATAGAGGAATGGCCATTTCAGTGAATCAAATGCCTTTTCGGCATCTAAAAGCACCGCTGCAGCCGGTAGAGTCGGTTCAAGCCTGTTCAGTGTGGTGAATAATGTGCTTGCATTCAAAGCCGTGGATTTGTGTGGAATTAAGCCTGATTGCGTTGGAGAAATGTAAGCCTGATGGCTATCACTTTAGCAAAGGTTTTGTTGTCAAAGTTCAGCAATGACAAGGGCCTGTATGAGGAGCATTTCAAGTGGTCTTTACCGGGTTTAGTTATTAGTATTATAACTGCTTCTCTTAGAGTGGGTGGGAATATTCCCTTATCCACTGCCTCCTGAAATACATCAATAAGATGGGGGTTGGAGATCTTTGTACTTTTTATAGAAGCAGCCTGTAAACCCGTCCAGACAAGGCGCTTTAGAGCCATCAAGCGCTTCGATGGCGTCCGATATTTCCTCCTCATTAAAGGGTTCGGCCTGGAACTCCTGATGATCCTTGTCCATCCAGGACAGGAAAATCTCGTCAATGTACTATGACAATCCTCCAGGGATGAATCAGTCTTAGAGGTGTACAGTTCTATATAGTATTTAAGTACCTCTTGTAGTATTCCTACATTTCCTGTTATCCACTCCCCTGAATCCCCAGTCAGTTCAGCTATATATGTTGGTTTAAGAGTATGTTGCATCAGCCTTGCCTGCGTCCTGCCGGGTCTTTCTCCCTCTATGTACCGTAGAGCTATGGCGTATTTGCCCAGAAATTTGGCTTCTCTGTCTGCGGCCTCACTGAACTCACCTAGCAGGGCAGCGCGCTTAAGCATGTCAGGGGGGTCTACATCATGTGCGCTACTGTCAGGTCCCTAAGTTTTGTCTCTACCTGCGCAATCATGTGGCGAAGTGATCGGAGCACTCCAACATGTTTGGAAATGCCTTTATCCCTTGCATATGCCTTAAACGCCTCCCAGTGGGTGGCCTTGGAGTCTACGGAACCAACGTTCAACTGAAAGTAGTCCACAGTAGCTTCTCCTAGTTCAGTTGCAAAAGCTGAGTCTGGTAGGGCCATCTCTGGAAACCGCCAAGTGCGCTCCACCCCAAAGCCCTCGGAATCTGTAAGTGTGCCAGTACTAGGGAGTGGTCAGACAACGTTCGCCGCAAATGTGTGACATCTTTTAGCCAAAGTATGGCAACCGCCGAGAGGCACCAGTAGTTAAGGCGTGTCCAGGTGTTGTGGGGTGCAGAGTAGCGTGAATTCCCTAAGACGCGGCCAGAGTGGTGGCGCCATGCATCTACCAAATCTAATTGTTCCATGACATCCCGCAGGGCGCGCCTCGCATGTGGTTTGTGGCTACTGTACGTGAAGTGCTATCCAACTCCGGGTTAAGTGTCAGATTAAAATCTCCTCCCAAATATATATAGTCTGACCCCATGCGGATAATATGTAAATAAATGTCATAAAAAAACTCGGGGTCATCTACGTTCGGGGCACAGATGTTGACAAAAAGTTCAGAGCGTTCCAACATATAGCCTTTAACCAAACACATATCTCCCGCCCACATCCCTGTATACCTCCTCCTCATGAAAGGACAGTCTCCTGTGGATGAGCACTGCCACTCCTCGGGTATAGGAACTGTAACCAGCAAAATATCTGTGTGCCCCCCAGGCAGCCGCCACTGATAAGTTAGCATTCATAGTCAGATGAGTTTCCTGCAGGAAGACAACATCCACTTGGTGGCGCTGTAAGTTATTTGTCACGTGTTTACATTTGCGGGCATTGTTAAGACCCCGAACATTCCAAGAAATCAGAGGCAAATTGGCCTCTGCCAGAACCTTACTAGCCATATTCCACCACAATTAGATCATTTGACATTCTTATTCTAAAAATAGACTTGCTAAACCACAAAGAAAGTACGAAGAAACCGACATATCGTGAATTTGACCAACTGTCCCAATACCCGCCCTCCCACCACCCATTTGCCCCACCAACTGTGGGGGGAAAGACCCCGTCCCTCATTACAATGCCAAAATGTAGATACAAACTAAAAACCAAAACAAGAGAACCCCAAAGGAACAGATAGATGTACATCCACACTTGAGAGGTGACAACACCCTGCCATGTCCCCCATACTATGTCATACCATAACAATATATCCTCACATCCGTGGCGATACATTCTGTGGTGCAAGCAGTTCGTTACTGTGAGGAGCTACGACAAAACTGTAACACAGAGTGCAATTGCTAAAATTTAAGAATAAGATCACAGTACTAGGAGCTAACCGGTACCAAACAGTTCCGCACTCGCTCCTGAGTCCAGAATGTCCTGTGAGTGCGATGGAGATGTGACAGTGTTCATCTTCGCGGCATTGGAGTATTGATGGCAGAACTCCTGAGCTTCATGGAGAGTATCAAAGACCCAAGACCGTCTGTCCACATCAACCTTTAGGCACGCAGGGTACAGCATTCCATAGCACAGGCCAAGCTTTCGCAGAGCAGCCTTGACCCCTGCATATTTCCAGTGTGCCTCCTGCACCATTGCTGTAAAATCAGGGAATAGGAAGATGTTGGAACCCTGCCAATTCAGTTGACCCTTCTCTCAGGTCAAACGCAGAGCAGTGTCCCTATCCCTGAAATTCAAGCGGCATGCTATGATCGGGTGGGGAGGACACCCCGGATTCGGGCGCGGACCCTGAATGCGATGTGCTCGTTCTACGACAAAGGCGTCAGTGAATGAGTCCCTTCCAAATAGTTCTGTGAGGAGTTTTTCGATAAAGAGGTCCAACCTGCCTGTGTTTGTTGTCTTGGCCACTCCCGTAATGCAGATGTTATTCCTGCACCCCCGGGCCCCCAAATCCTCATTCTTCATCGCTACAGTTTTGAGTAGCCTCTGAGTTCTCTTGTACTTTTTAGCAGTTTGGGCCGTGCCATCCTCCAGATCCGAGATTCTACTCTCTGCCACTGTCAAACGCCCCTCGTGTTTGTCCAACCGGGCCTCCATCGTGTCTAGGCACTGATCGAGGGCATCAAATCTGGTGTCCGGGGCTTTGAAGCTTGCCCGTAGCTCAGCCAAGAGACCCTCTGATCCGCTGCTATCATCATGGGAACCTCGCCGCCCTCCACCATGGTGGACTGTTGTGCCGCCGTTACAGGCCCTGAAGCTTTGAAAGGAAGTGTGCCTTGTCGCGGATCCTTGCGCCCCATACCTCCCTATCGTGCTGCGCGACATGGGTAGTGGTGGCTATGAGCAGGTCCCTTGGCCAAGCGCAGAGAATCAGCCGCAACAGGTGCCCTGGAGCCACAACAGCAGTGCCAATACCAGCCGCCTCAGAGCCTCATTCAAAGCGCAAAACAAGGGCCAAACAGAATTGCGACACTAGGGGCAGTTAGAACATGGCCAGGCACCCCAGCAGAATCCCGAATAGCAACAGGTGGGTGAGAGTGGATAACTGACGCGCATGGCACCAACAGGCAGTCAACAAATGGTAGGCAGCGGGCCCTAGCAATCACAGTCACTCACAGGTTAACAGTGATGCAGTCCTGCATAGGTGCGTGCAAGGTAGCCTTGCAGGCCGGTCGCAGGGCACAGTACCGTCGGTATCACCTCAGGGCAAGCAGTGGAAGAGGACATCAGTGGAGGGCCGCACCCAGCCACGATGTAGGGGGAGCCTCAAACCCCACTGCAGCCGCTTACCTCCCCAGCCACCAGCATCCAATCCAGTCCTCCAGTGCGCCACCGTCGAGCACCAAGCTATGGCTCACTGCATTACGCGAGGCCCCAGCTTCAGGTCTAGCCTCAGGCCTCAACATGTCACAGCACTCTCCTCGGTGCCAATCCAAACCACGAGCAACAGTCGGTCCGGAGTTGCAGCCGCCGCTACCCCCTGGCTTCACACGTCTCCAGGAGTCATTCTCGTGGAGATGTCGACATCTGCGCCACCACAGTATGGGCTTAGAAGTAGGATTATGGCGGAGCTACCAACCTACACGGCCATCTCGGTCGGCAGCTAGGCCACACCCCTCTGATTCGAGGTGTTTAGAGTTATTTGCTTCAGGCTGTTTGTATTTAATTTTCTGTCACTAGGCCTGACTTCTCTGAAGGAGTTGATGGGGACTGAGCTGATTACATTTACCTTGTTCTTGTTACAAGGGTTAGTTGTGGTCGGAGACGGCTCGTAGGATTGCAGTAGTGCTTGCGTTTCCTCACCTGATAGGTAGTTAGGGAGTTTTTGAGGTTAATGATGTCTGTTTGATAGAGACATTGATGCTGTTTTTATGTTGTTATGTAGTGAGAGTACTGTCTCTTGCATATTTTTAATTTGGAGAGTGCATTTTCTGTGAGGTGCGCAATATTCTTTAGATCCAGTATAGCTTTGTAAATGGTTTGTAGAGGGTTGCTGGAGTTTAGCTTCTGAGTATCTGGGATCCTTGTAGGAGCAGGGGGGGATGAAGGATGAGATCAGGAGACTTAATGATTGATTGTTTAGTAATTCACTCTCTAATGACTCATTGGCCTTTATTTTAGGTACAGCATTGATTATGCTTCTCATTTTTTGTCGACCTCGGGAGGAGATATGCAGGCTTTTTAATAGATTAGGAGGTTGGCTCCTGCTGGCTGGTGAGTTAAATGTATGCGGAGCGATTGAAGGTGGTTGGGTGGATGTTGTAGAATAATCCCCTATGTTTGGTGACATAGCAGGCTTACTCGACTTTCTTCCCACTATTTCTTGGTGAATGGGGCGATTGTCTCCCGGCATGGACACTGACTTGTTTGTTCATGCAGGACTGTGCCTTTCATTGAGGGATGTTGTTGAAGGATCCATCGGAACGTAAGTGAAATGCCCATTAACTCTGAAGAGCACCTGTTCGGCTCTGTTGCGTTTGTTGGGGAAGGGTTTGACCTCTGTGGAACAGTTGTCTTCTCATGTTCCAATCTCGGTGTTGATATTTTGTGGTGTGTAATTGAACTTGCGCAGGCTCTTTGTTGGTTCCTCATACGAGTAGAATAATAGACTTTTTCTTTAAGCGTGGAGAAGCATTTATCAAATTTGTTTAGATCCTTGTCATTTGCTTGAAAGAGTACCGTACCATTTTTATAGATTGTTATATTCAGAGCAGCTCCTAGTCTATGCGAGGGAACGATCAGAAGCTTAACGCCGTTAGGTATGTTTTTTGTATCTTGTGAGTTCAATAGTTCAGTTATGGTCAAGCGCCATTTCCCCAGCTTTCTTGTGAAGAATATAAGGTCATTGACCAATATGCCCTTTTTTATGTTGAAGTATGGGTCTGAGATCAGTGTCTCGGTATTTGTTTTCCTTAAGTTATGTTTAAAAGCCTTAGCTGCATTTTGGAGATGTTGGAAGGGTAAATTCTATTGTAAGACTTCTTTCCTGCTGATTGTAGGTCTTTTGCCATTTATTTTTCTTTCTTTACTTCCTTCTTCTTGTTCCTATTCTTTTTCTTCTTCTCTCTCCTATTTGTATCTCTTGTTATACTTCCTTCTTATTTTTCTTATTATGTTTCTTCATCTCTCACTCTCACTCACCAATAGGCTTGATTGGTCAGACCACTTGCCTGTTCAAATATGGCTGCCTATTTGCTTACTGAGGATACCCTACTATGAGAAGTCCTATTTTAGTTTCTAAGCACAGTTGTATTAGGTCTTCTTTCCTTTTCTATAGTTTAGTTATATGTTGTGCCTTGTTTATCCTCGACAAAATAGCTTGTCATCAGGGTGTCAGGGTTTGTCAACATTTTCACTTTCTGCGAATCCCTAAATCCTTAATTTCCGGTTGTATAATCACCACTAGGTTCTTCACACAAAGTGTCTTGATCAGGTGAGAATCATGCACTTCAATCACCACATATGTATTACAGGGTACCATGGAAAAAGAAATGGGACTACAGTCTCTATTAACACATGTATCGTAAATCCAAAGTCATATTGCCAGCAAAAACAAATCTGATACAAATAACACAGTAATAAGTGTCCAAAACATGAATGCATGCAAAGCAACAAGTAGAGCAATCGCTGGCTGCATTAGCATTTGTCATTGTTAAATACATTGTGTGTAGCAAATAATTATTTCAATTGATTGTAATCATTGCCGTGTGCCCATGATCTAGATAGTATTGATTATAAATGTCACTGACCATGTATTTGAAACAATGCGAGCCAAAAGAATAAGTCATGCAGGATATACAGCTCAAATCACACCCCTAGGCGCGCATCATACTAGGGCCCGCCCAGGTCACCGCATCCCCAAATAGGATCTGCCGCATCCAGCGTGAGTGTCAGCGGCGGTACTCTCAATAAAGTTCAATTACTTCAAATGCACAAGTCATCGTCAACCGGGGGGGGGGGAGGGAGTTGTGGGGAGTTGATTTTCACATGCTGTGCCTACGCCTGGAGAAAGCTCGTGACTAACATCACCCGGGTGTCTGTGGTTGGCGAGTGCCAAGATACACTGTGGACTCTCTAACCAGGCAAGACAGCAGCCGATCACTGAGGTGTTCCAACACAGGTAACACACACACACTAGTTGCAAAGACAACACCCTACTATACCCAATGGCAGGTGCCAGGCTGTCATGGAAAACCATTCATGTAGAATACAAGGGAATACTTGTTCCGTAGGTCAGAAACCCTGCCTAAAGATACTCAGCAGGAAAAGGGGGACACGGCAATAAAGTCCAAGAATGTGTACGTTACCCATCATAATGGAGTGGTAAGAGGTGAGTGCAAAACAAACATCCTGGTGCCCGTGATTGATAGAAGAGAGAGAAGGGAGAGAACCGCCCGTGAAAGGTGAGTGCAGGTGACTTGGGCCCCATTCTTCCCTCCTGTAAAGAAAACATATAACAAAGAATAAACATTTAAAAATTGATAAGGGGCTGAGAGGAACAATACAGCCATTACAAAATACATGTCAAAAATGAAAAAAATATACATATCAAAATGGAAAAAACAGGGCACACAATAATAAAACCATGTGACGTTGTACTAGCATATCGAGGAGCATGAGCAGAAATCAATGTATGACCCAACCATTATTCTTTGAGATGGACCGATAATTCTTCCGCTTGGTCGAGCCCCCCCGGTGCCTTAGTCTGAATATCAATGATCATCTTAGACTCCCCTTTTCTCAGTGTGAGGAGTGTGAGGACCCTATTCCCTCCCCTGGGTTTTTGATGATTTGTTCAAGAATGATGTAGCTCAATCACACGTATTGGAGAAATGGTGCTCGCTAAAATGGCGCACCACGGGGTATTTGGGGTCAAAGTTGGTAATAGCTTGTGAATGTTCCCGAATGCCTTTTTTGGCCATACATGTGGGCTGCCAATGTACCACTTGTTACAGGTACATACAATGGCGTAGACCACAAAAGTGGAACTGCACATCAAAAATTGGGTAATGGTTTTGGTAATCCCATTGTAACAGACCTGTTTGTAACTCTTGCTATGGGCGCAGGCTTTACAGTGTCCACATAGAAAAAAAACCTTCAAGGCCCTGTATGTTGGATGGGGTGTAAGGTGTGATGTCACTATGTACCAGCATATCTCTGATGTTACTACTCCGCCAGTAACTGATACTCGGTCTCTCCGGGAGACTGTTCCCAATCACATTGTCCGACCTCAGCACCTCCCAGTGTTTGACAATGATTTTCTTGATGGCCTGGGCATCAGAACTGAAAGTGGAGTGGAGTAGTGTGGCTCACTGGTTAGAGGCGGCAGACCCGAGAGCAGAGGACGGCCCGGGACCAGGGTTCGATTCCCGACGCGGCAGGTTTCTGGACCAGGGTCAGCGGACTCGATAATTCTCTCGCCTCAGTGCCCACTCTGATCAGCGATCACACTCGGCAACTCTGGGCACTAGCTTGCCTCATCTTCACTAACAGCCCCACCAGACCGCCGGGGATGCCTGGTCTCACCCTGGAGATACCCATTAAGGGACCATCTCTCAGGGAAGCCAGGAAGGGTTTCGCAGCGGTCGAAGCGCGGAGGTACCCCTTCGGGAGTGATTCCAGCGCTATATAAGCACATAATTAATTAATTAATTAATGAAAGTGAGTACCAGTCTTGTGGTGTCTTTCTCTTTATCGATCTCAGTAGACTTCTCAGCCAGGGTCTGTGGCCTCTCTACCTTGTTGGCTCTTTCCAGGGCTTTTTTCAACACCTAATTGGGTAGCCTCTTTCCCTGAACCTCTTTAGGATCTCCTCTCTCTCCACATGGTATGCCTGCTTGGTATTACAGTTGCATTTTGCTCTCAGCAGTTCCCCATACGGAATTGACCATTTGAGATTGTCTGGGTGACTACTGAGGGCATGTAAAATGCTGTTGCCAGCAGCCGTTTTGCGATGAAGAGAGGTGTGTACTTTATTGTTCTTGATTTACACCTTAACATCCAGATATACCATTTCTGTCCTGCTCATGGTACTACTGAGAACTATGTTGCGATCGTTGGTATTCAACTTACTGATGAACCTGTGAGCTCAATTGGTAGACCCTTTCCATATAATGAAAAGGTTGTCGATGTAGCGAAGCCACATTGACACATTCTTGAAATCCTCATGAAAAATGGGATCCTCCCAGTTCCCCATAAAGAGATTGGCGATACTGGGAGAAAAACATGACCTCATGGCTGACCCGTTGAGCTGACGATACAGGTTGCCATTGAATAGAAAAATATTGTTGTCCAAACAGTATTCCATCATTTTGAGTAACATAGATGTATGTTCATGAAACCTGATATGTCTGTTGGCCAAATACTGTCTGCACGCTTCCAGTCCCTGCTGGTGGTCAATGATGGTGTAAAGGCTTTGTACGTCAAGCGTTATGAGCATAGAGTCATTGTCCCATTTCAAAGTGTCAATTTTGTTTAAGAAATCTTTAGTGTCCCTGACATAGCTGTCTAAAGTGATGACATACTCCCTAAGGAAATGATCTATATACTTGGACACCCCTTCTGAAGCACTTCCCCATGACGACACTATGGGTTTGCCTGGTGGTCCAGTGGCATGTTTGTGTACCTTGGGTAAGAGATATAGTACTGGAAGTACCGGATAGTCACATTTCAAATAACAAAACTCTTCCCAGGTGAGGATGCCCTTGTCCCTCCATTCAAGTAAGAGGTCCCAAATGATGGTAATTCTAAGGTTGTATCTCTCTGAATTCACAGGCTCGTAGAATGACAAATCAGCCAATTGTCTATTGGCCTCATCTAGATATTGTTCACGATCAAGGATAACAATATTACCCCCCTTATCTGCAGGGCGGACAACGATACTATTGTCCTCCATGAGGGATTTAAGGTCCTTTCTTTGTGGCAATATTTATTTATTTATATTTAATATTTGCATGTAAACAATGTGAGTTAAATATCGGAATTGCGTTTCAGGATATATTTATATCTGCATGTTTAAAGATGGCGCCAGCATGAAATGCACAAAAGTGGTTAATCCTATGTTAGTTACTAACTTTTGATGTACCATGTGACTTGAAGTGATTGGTGGGTTTAAAAATGCCTTCAGGCGCGAAAGATTTGTAACAACATCAGACGAAGGCAGTCGCCGTAACGCGTCATGTTTAAGACTGGCTAAATAAAAATATTCGTGTAACGAGTGAGGACCCCTGTGAGTGCTTCTTTTTACCCGGCTGGGAAGAAGAATGAGCGTGGATGGATATACGTGGTTTGCACTTCCGCGTTAAAGCACCCATCCGAGAGTGCGTTGGAGCCAAGTGCAAGAGCGAGAAATATATATATATATTATTTTTTTTTTTTTGTCCTTTATTTATTACTCTTCCTCATGAGCCCACCGAGTGCGTTGCCTTAAAATATTAAAATAATAATATTTTTCTTTTTTATTTAGTTATTGTATCTACTTAATTTTGTATAATCAGCTTCTGTCTCATTGCCTTTCAGCCTTGAGTATTTCATGGCATTTGTTTCCTTTCATAGTGCGTCATATCCCATTTTTGTCTGTGCAGTTCCCACATAATTCTTTCTCTCGTACTCCATGGTATGTTTATTGGTACATTTTTATCCCCTTGTATCTACCTACTTAAAAATGGTTGTATGTTAGGCAGACCTCACTTGCTTGTACACCTCTTACCAATGGATGTTCGTTTATCTCGTCTTCTTTTTGTTTTCTGTGCTCCCTCCGTGTATGTTGGAGCCGCATCTGATTCTATCTTTCCGTAGGTAGTCTGTATCCTCCTGTTGCCTATACGTTTTCCCCATTTTTTAGGGGAATTTTATCCCCCTTCTGTTTCCTTTTCCTCCCTATCCTCTCACTCTGCTCTCCATTTCCCTCCCTGCTCTTACTGCTGCCACTTCTGTTATGAAACAGTACTAAGTATATGTACTACCTTGATGTTTATAAATGCCTTCTTCTTCTTCAATGCTGATTAGAATAATGACTTGGAATGTCAAAGGTCTGAAAAACCCTATCAAACGTCAACATGTGCTATCTCACCTCTCTAGATTGCATTGTCAACTAGCTTTACTTCAGGAAAAACACACCTAACCGACAGGGATATCAACAGTGTAAAAACCATAGCTGGACACAATATTTGTACCTTCCACAGTGGAACATAAGAAAGGGCTGGCTATCTTGTGCCATAAAAGTCTACATATTTCTCGTTACACAAGAATGTGATGAAGAAGGTAGATGGGTATTGGTACAACTTATGACCAATAGTATCCTTATTTTGATTATTAATATATATGGTCCAACTCACCATGACCCCACTTTTTGGAGGATTATTACTGAGAAAGTCACTCAATATTATACATAAAATGTTGTTCTGAGAGGGGACTGTAATGCAATCCTTGATCCCTTTCTGGATCGCCACTCTTCCTCAAGGTTTCTACCACATAAAGCTCACAAGGCATCCAAAAAGGCTATCAAGCATACTGCGCTACCTGATTCATGGTGATTAGCACATCCGTCTCTTCAAGAATTCTCTTTCTATTTGGCTCCCCACTCCCCAGACTAGAATTGATTACGTATTCCTTAGAAACAACCTAAGCCAACGTTCAATTAACTCAGAAATAGGTTCAATTTTTTTCTTGGTTCATGCCCCGGCCAGTAACAATTATGAGGTTCTCCCAGATAAGGTATCTAGGTCTCACTGTAGGTTCAATAATTATCTTCTTTCTGATAAAATGTTAATAACTTTGTATGAGGCATTCATTCATGAATTCTTTGAAATTAATGATGCAGAAGTGACCTCTTTTCATTTTGTTTGGGACACATTTAAAGTGGTGATGTTCCCAACAAACAGAAGACTCTGCAGAAAGAATCTTATTCCTTTCTAAATGAAATTAGATGAATAGAACACAAGTATTTTATGCCTAAGATCAATAAAGATGACTTAGATGCTTTGATGGCAGCCAAGATCGAATTCTAGAAAACCTCCACGGAGAAAGCATGTGGTACTCTTCTTAAGATTAAAGGCAGATATTATGGAGGCAGAAATAAAACTGGGTTTCTGTTAGCAAATTACCTAAAATGTAGCAAAGAAAAATTGTGCATCAAAACTGTTACCAATCCATCTGGTAGTACTCTCTTTCTAGACTCGGCTATAGCTGAATGTTTTGCCTCATATTATCAAACCCTTTATACTCCCAAATCTACACCTTCTGAGGAAACTATCAAGCCATATTTTGCTCATTCTCCAAAGCATAAGTCCTCACTAATCGGTCTTGCTTCTCTTAAGAACCCATTGAGCAAAGCATTTAAAATCTTCCACTAGGGAAAGCATTTGGACCGGACAGGTTTATTGTCAAATTTTAGCTCCAGTTCTCTAAATTGCTTTTTCACAAATTATTCAAATCAATTACTCATTTCTCTTACTCAATAAAACCTCAGGTTGTTTTACAGAAGCTATGATTTGCCTTATTCCGAATAAGGACCAGGATCTTTCTCAATGCAAAAATTAACATTCCATATCACTAATAAATAGTGATTGTAAAATCTTTACTAAAGTTTTGGCCCTTCGACAAAAACATTTATGCCTGATCTGGTTGATGTTGAACAATCAGGTTTGTGAAAAATTTGAATATTGTGGATAATTTGAGGGTCCTTTTGAACATTCTCAGTAAAACCCCTAAATTCAAATACTCTTTTGCCCCAGTAGCTTTGGATGCCGAGAAAGCTTTTGAATGAGTGGACTGGAATTTTCTTATGCATGGTCCCCACTGGCATGGGTTTGGTACACAAGTTCCTCCAACTAATTTCCCTATTATGTTCCTCTGTCTTGGTTAATGGACTCCAATCGCATACTTCCCCCTTAAAAGAGGCACAAGCAGGGATGCCCTTTATTCCCTTTATTATTTATTATAACCCTGGAGCCTTTCTTATATAGTTTGAAGCATTTTAACACCTTTTTACATTTCCAGCTATATAATGTACATATTAAATTTACAGCATATACAGATGACGTCCTTCTTTACATCTCCAAACCAGAATTTGCTTTCTCATTTCTTTGAAGAGTTGGGTGCATACTCCAGAGTGTCTGGTTACAAACTTGAAATAGGCAAGTCCAAAGTGATGCCTTAAATAAAGTTTTCTTAAATCCTCTTTTGCTGGAACGGGCATCTTATGGACCCAGCATAAAATGAAATGCTTAGGAATCTTATATCGCAGCAATCTTAGGGATACACTTCATTCTAATATGGATGTCCTCCTTGCAAAAATAAAAAAAATTAATGCAGGCTGCACACCTCTATTCTTGTCATGGTGGGGTTACCTTGATACAATTGGTATTAAACATGGTCATAGTTGTTTTCTCGACTCCTCTAACCCTCTTTCCAATCTGTGGCACTGGTTGTAGCTCGATCTTACCTATCTGTTCTCTCATAAGCACATACTACATATGACTCATCCCCCAGTACTGAATACCAGCAATCATCACATTCCGGCTCTCTTTTCAAGCCCTATTTAATAGCTCACCTTTCTCCATTTGAGCACTTTGTTAAGAGTCCTATTTGGTATAATAAAAGGATTGGGATAAATGGCAAATCTCCCTTGGTTAAATAAGGGTCTATTTACACTTTCTCAGTTACTTTTCTTTAATAACGTCATTATCCCTTTTGAGACTCTCTCTTCTTTTTTTAATCTTTCTCTGAAATACCTCAAACAGTATCAGCTATTGGAAACACTGCTGGCTCCAGCCCTAGCCTCTCTCCCTATTTATTCCATGCAGGAACAAAGTCAACAAATTGCTCTCACTTGTATTACTTCCCTCTCCAAAGCATCAGTGATTTATAAAACACTGACTACTCCCCCTTCTGAAAGACCAATAAACCAAGTTGGAGCTGATTTGGGAATTGGATAGGTTTCCAGTTAGCCCGTATCAATCTGGCAGCCAATCTAACTCAAACATTATATTATTTTTATATCAGACTTTATCATACACCAGCACATATGTTTAAGCTCAAATTACTCAAACAGGACACCTGTTGGTGTTGTAATAATAATCCTGCTACCTGCCTTCACTTGTTCTTTTTGTGTCCTAAGGTGTCTTACTTTTAGGTTCAGGGCTGGACAAGGAAAGGAGATGTCACTCAGGTTCACATCTCATTCTCCATTGTTGGATTGTTTTCTGGGGAAGTAAGTAATTCATGACCTCCATAAAGAATGCTTTGCATACAGGGAAAAAAAAATGGTCCGACGTGCAAAAACAGAAGGTACAATAAAGAACATTATTGCAGGTTATGGGAGTTAACATTCTAACATGGAATGTAAATGGTTTGAGGGTCAGAAGTAGAAGACATAGAATATTTGAACACCTAAAAAACATGAAGTGTGATATAATAATTCTTCAAGAAACACACCTCCTAAAAAAAGAGTGGGAAGAAATTTTAAAGAAGCAAAGGTAGGTGGATGCTTATACATGCACATATCAGGCCTGCCGTGTTAAGGGTGTGAGTATTCTTTTTAAAAGGTCAGCCAATGCAACAATAGAATCATCCAATTGTGATTCGAAGGGGAGATGGACCGTAGCAAAAGTATGCCTGAGCGGGGTTAGCTGCGTAATAGCTGGATACTATGGTCCAAATTTGGACAATCCTACCGCAATGCAGGCATTGTATATATATCTTCTGGATGCTTCAGCGCAAATTATAATTGGAGTAAATTTTAATTTGGTCATAGATCCTAGGAAAGATAGGCTACCAGTTAGGCACATCGTAATCCTGCCTAGAATGAAGAGTTGCTTAAAGCATTATCTAGAAGACTTAGGCTTGATAGATATCTGGTGAGAAAAGGGATTAAAGTCTCATAAGTTTACATTCAAGAATAAAAAACTGGGTTAATCGTTAAGAATTGATTACTTCCTAGTAGATAAGACCTTATGTAGCAAAGTGAAGAGGGTAGAACATCTCCTGGCACACCTTCTGACCACTCAGCAGTACAGCTGGAGGTGTGCCTGCAGAAGACACAAGATATTCCTAGATGGACATTAGACAGAACTCTGCTTCTAGACCCCGAGATAGTAGAACATTTGAGAGTTAAAATAAAGTCTTTTTTTACAATAAGTACAAATGAGACATCAAGGCAGGTGTGGTGGGATGCATATACGGCCACAATACGAGGGAGTTTAACCAGCATAGGAGCCTACAGGCATAAGAATTTTAAGAATGAGATTTGCTAGTTAGAAAGAGGAATTCTAGCCTTAGAAAGGAGAATGGATGAGAAGTATATTGCACATAAAAAAGAGACGCTAGAAGTGGAAAGGAACAAGCTAAAGGATGAGCTCACCAACAGCCTAGAAGCTAAAATTAAAGACAAGTGGGAGGCTAGTAAACTATCTCACTATCACTACGGTGAGGGTTGTGGAAAAATCTTGGCTTGGAAAACTAAGACAGAACAAAGCCGTAATAAAATTTTAAGTATACAGGAGGAAAATTAAGTGGATCCAAGTATGGAAGAAGCAGAGATTAGGACGGCATTTAGAAGCTTCTTCAAGAACTTGTATACTGAGGACATAAGGGTTGACGAACAGCAGATCGAGGACTACCTCAAGATTTGGATAAAGCAGGCATTACCAGATAATTATAGGGCCAGGCTCAAGGCTAAAGTAACAGAAGAAGAAGTCATGGGCGTAGTAAAAGAGTTAAAAAAAAGCATAAGTAGCAGGCCCAGATGCGTTGCCAAAGAGCTTTATAAGTCCTTAAAAGAAGAGCTTGTCCCCCAGCTGACTGAGTTATTTAACAAGTTATTTGAAGAGGGGCAGGATTTGTTGAAATCATGTGAAGTAGCGACAATATGCATCTTATTAAAACCAGGGAAGGACTCAAAACACTGTGAGTCTTGTAGACCACTGTCTTTGTTGAACAGCGACTACAAGATATACACCCAAATACTGGCAAGAAGATTGGGCCAGGTAGTCGGCACCCTGATACATGAGGATCAAAAAGGTTTCATAAGGGGTAGACAGATACATGAGTTAAAACACGAGCTGGTGGGAGCAATAGATGTGGCTACTAAGGAATGATCCCCCTTATCTATAATCACATTTTACGCTGCAAAAGAGTTCTATAGGGTCAGTTTGGTCTATCTGCACAAAGTACTAGCAGAATACAACCTGGGAAGTAGCTATATAACGGCAGTAAAGACTCTATACAAAACCCCACAGCACGTATATCAGTAAACAGAGCCCTCACAATCAACATAAATATCGGGAGGGGAACAAGGCAGGGATGCCTCCTCTCCCCACTACTGTTTGACCTTTACATAGAGCCTTTAGCAAATGCATTGAGGCATAATCAGAGGATAACCCCCTTTATGTATAAAGCATGGGTCAAGAAGTTTGCACTCTATGCAGATGACCTAATGATATTAACGGATGACCTAGCAGGCACACTTCCAAGAACAATAGACGTGCTCAAACTACTTGGGAAATTATCAGATAAATCAACAGAAAACCCGAAGTCATGCAGTGGAACACCCAGAGCAACATTCCAATAGTAAAACAACAGATAAGGTACCTTGGGTTCCAGGTAGTGAGGGAGATTGGGAAAATAGCACAAGCAAATTTTAATTAGAGTGGTTGCAGAATCCAAGAAACTCTTAAATGCATGGAAAAGCTTACCACTGTCCTTCTTGGGCAGTTCTAACTTGATGTTACTCCCCAAATTCACATACATTTTTAACACCATGCCCCTAGAATTTAGGAGAGAGTAGTTCAACAAGATACAGGCAGATATTAGCAGTTTAATATGGGCCTCAAGAGGAGTTAGAATAGCCTGGAAAAAGATCAGGAGGAGGAAGGAGCACAGAAGGATTGCTAGCCGGACATGTATAAGTAATATAGGGCTTTTCGCTTTAAGAACATCAGAGTGCTATTTAAAGAAAACAACTATACCCAGCCTACCTGCAAGCCATGACAACATCTAAAGGAAGTCATTTTCTATACAAATTTGATAATACAAAATTTAAAAAAAGTTAAACTGAAGATTCTAGAGTCAGCTGACAAATTATGGTTCCAAGCCAGGCGTTTATGGAATATCTAGTACTACAGTGATAATGCCCCAATCTGTGA
Source organism: Lissotriton helveticus (assembly GCF_964261635.1). Taxonomy (NCBI): domain Eukaryota; kingdom Metazoa; phylum Chordata; class Amphibia; order Caudata; family Salamandridae; genus Lissotriton; species Lissotriton helveticus. The sequence goes on along the minus strand of NC_136059.1, from coordinate 2,133,637,699 downwards.
CTCGCCAGGAATGCCAGAATGCTTAGGAGACATGTTATTAACTCCACTGAGAATAGGGGGAGTAGTAGAGTGGGGCCAGATAATAACAGAAAAATCACTAGTCGGATGAGACCAATTATCGCAGCTAACCAATGCGACAATTTCTAAATTTGAATTCTACCAGCTATCGAGTTGGATAAAGACTCTAGGGAAAGATGGCGCAGGAAACGTGGAGCTAGAGACTAAAATCCAAGGGGGAGTAATGAAGAAAGAAGTAGCACAGTGGTACTGGTATTTCATTATCAGCAGGAGAGGAGGAGTTCAGCTTGCCCACAGAGATCCGGGGGAAAGACCTGCCGACGCTTGACACCCTGAACCTATGGCAAGTATCAATGTCTACATGCTGGCACATAGTCAAATCTGCTCCCCTAAAAAGGAATCATTTATTCACAATACATTGGACACAAACGAAATAGTCCAAGCTGATGAGGGGTGGGTGGAAAAGTGTCCCAAATGTGGCGAGGAGAGAGCGGATGATGTCCATATAATAATAATCCACATTTGTAAAGCGCACAATCACCCATAAGGGTCTCTAGGCGCTGGGGGCCGTCGGGAAGATTAAGTAAACTATTGCCCAGAGTCACATGGTGCTGGGCTAATCTGCCTCCGGTGCCGGGGATCGAACCGTGATCCCCAGATTCCGGAGTCAGTCGCCCTAGCCACGGAGCCACACCTCTTCCTCTCCATATACTCTGGAGGTGCCCTAAACTAAAAGCCTTTTGGACAGATGTGGGTAAGATTCTCCCAAAAGTACTTCAGCAGAACATAGAGGTAAACTTGGGGTTAGTCATGTTTGGGGTGAGGAGCATTAATGGTAACGATAGCAGGGAAGGACTTAGCCTAAGCAAAAAACAGAATAGTTCACTATACCTTTTGATATTACTAGCAAGGCTGGAAATATGCATGAAATGGATTTAAATTAACCCGCCAACATTAGCGGAATGGATGGGATCAGTTATCAGGACAAATAAGCTTGAGCGAGCAGGCACACGAAGTAAAAGGCAAGAATTTTGGGATATGTGGAAAAGTTATAGCCATTGTCATAACCATAGATTGGATTGTTACAATTTGCATTCTACATTGCTAGCAGCTTATCGTGACACATTGTGGGAACCTTTGACTTGATATTTAACTTTACATGCTAGTAATACAGTTTACTACCTTTCTATTTTGTTATATAATGCTTGGCTTTAACACATTATTATTTTTATTTTTATTTTTTTGCTTTTAGCATTGTATAATGCATTTATATATTGTTTTTCAGGAAATTCTTTTTACTATAGTATATTAAAAGTGTAGTATCTTCTCATCTTCTTTCTCTCCCTTTTCTCTAACTTTATTTTCTCCTTCACTCCTTTCTTACAATTATTTTCTTTTTTTCTCTCCTCTGCTTACTTGTATACCTTCCAGCTTTTAATTTAAGGCTTTTGCTTATAGTCTTGTTGTTAGCATATCCTTCTTACTGTACTTTATTTACTAAATGGAATGTTTTGTTGGCATTCATATATTGCCATTTTGCCTGAATAAAAATACTAAACTATAAAAAAAGAAGTGGGGGAACAGCTAGGTTTCCTATGGAGAAGCTCCAGTTGGTTACACTGTCAAAACATGTTATGCAGCATCTGCACCACAGCACCTGCACCACAGGGCTGCTGGGTCAATGCATTGGAATACTGCCCTGTTTAGGGCAGGCTGTGTAGCACACTGTTTTTCTCTCTGCGGTTACCATGTGAGGCATGCAAATGTGGGCGAGAAAAAGTGATATTTGCCCCCCTTAAATGGGGAGGAACTCTATTTGTTAGTGCCATTATTTGGAATTTTACAAACAAGCAGTGTTCTCCACCTTTGGGATTTTTGCTGACATACAAGAATAACAGGACACCGTTGTTATCTGAAAGCATGCAAAGGTGTTGGTGAATGCTAGATTGGGTGTGAATCCTACCACCAGACAGGTAGAGACGAAGGCCACTCCCACATGAGAGTGCTAACAAGCCTCTTGCCAACATCACAGTGGCTCCCTATGACATGAAGACCCTTCTCTAAGATACCTTATAACTATACACAAACATGCAGTTTTTTCATATACAAAAGCCTTTCAATTACACTTATCTCTGGTGCTTATCTATCAAATGCCACATTATATTGCATCATTGCGCATGCTGTGACAGCCCGCTGTGATATGCTTTTGGAAATGAGGGCATCTTAAACAGTGATGATGTACTCTTGATGCATCTCGCCATGGGCTATTTGGGATCCACTCAGAACATAGCTGCTTGACCATGAATTGGAAATGGGTGATTGGGCCTCTGATGCTGAGGTGCGGGTGAAGGGGCTGCTGGCAGTGCCTTTGAGAAAGGGTGGCAGTGATGCTGCCTGTTGAATGAGGGTGATACCTGTGGTCCCACACTGAATTCGCTAGACTCCTGTCCTGTTATGAGTGGAAGATCGGATGAGAGAGAAAAGTTCAGTGCATAGGCGGATGGCAAGCATTGTCAAGAAGCAGTTCTATACCCCGTGATGGGTCGGCAGTTTGCTACATATGATCACGCTGAAAATGCTAGATGTGTCTACATGGGCTTACTACGGATTTCCTTCTCCTTGCTTCTCCCAAGACTTGAGTGCACAATGCACTTGTTGGAATGATGTAATATGCTAATCTTCAGGTTATGCTGTTCTGAGCACTGTGTTATTATTATGCTGTAATGTGCTTCTCTCTAAGTTTGTTAAATCTAATAAAGGGAGAAAAAACTGTGATGATGAACTTGAAATTCTGGTTGAACTACAGAGAAATGCTATCATAGTGTAAATATGGTTTTACTCAAGCCTTGCCTACAGGAGCATGCATTCTTCAATTCGCTTACCTTCATTTGCTAATTCAAATTCTTCCTAGTAGGGCAGGTAATAGGTAATGCAGATCGCAACACAACTTAATATGGAGAGAGACCAATCAGTATGAGTTGGCATGTCTGTGCATGTTGCTTTTTATGGCAAATATTATTAGAAGTAACTTTTTAAAAGGAATTCTTAGTTGCCAAATGGTTTAAAATCACATCCAAAGAAAATATTACAATATAAATTGAAAATAAGTTGCTCCATAATCACCGTATTGAACAGCTCCTTTAAATGATAACTGTCGCTTTAAAATGTAAAAAAAGTCCCTCCATGTACAATTCATACAATTCCCCTACAGCTGTTCATACTTCACTGACTCCTACCCAGCAGCAAACACATTTTCTCTAATGCTGCTTTATTCTAGATTTTGCAATTAGCATGGTGATATAGTAAAAAAAATTCTGATGACATGGGTCCATATGTATCAAGCTCCCCAGTTTGCGATTCTGAAATTGCGATTTTTTGCGAATCGCAATTTCAGAATCGCAAAATGGTATGTATGTAGGAAATCGCAATAAAATAGTGATTTCTTAAAAATCGCTATTTTCAATGCGATTCCCCCAATAACGATTTTTTAAGTAAAAAAAAATCGCACTTTTGCGATTCCTTAACGGAAAAAAACGCAAAATTGCGAATTTCGCGAATCTGCTAATCTGAAACTCAGGTGCAGCTTGATGACATCACAAACAGGAAGTGTGAGTACCCATGCTGCACCTGAGTTCCAGAATCAGAGTGAGAGGCTGGAAGGAGGGCTGAGGCAGCAGTGCAGTGCTACAGAGAGGGGAGAAATAGCTACGCAGGAGCAGTAGGGTGAAAGCCAGAGAAAGAGGAAACCGAAGTTTTCTGAAAGGGAACAGGAGGTGCTCATTCAGGAAATGGTGCACAGTCACGAGCTGTTGTTTGGCAACAATTCACTCAGAGTGCCAGAGACCAGGAAAAGAAGGATATGGGCGGAGATACAAGCAAAAGTGAATTCCATCGGTGTGACCCACCGCAGCGTCGAGGAATTGCGGAAACGCTGGTACGATATGCACCAGCATTCGAACGAAAGGGTTGCTGCCTGGCTGCAGGAGGCAAAAGAGACAGGAGGAGAGACATCCACTGCCCCAGCTTCAACACCAATGGTGGAACTGGTGGAGGCTACCTTACAACCGGAGAGTGTGAGCGGCGTGGCTGAGCTAGACAGCTCCAACCCCCCAGGACCAAGATAAGGTAAGAAGTATGCCATCACACCCCTGATACTGCCCTACCCCACCCACACACCCATGAGAGACCCAGGACACATCCCAAATGTCAATACAGTGCAGGCACACACACAACCACAGCAATGCATTATGGGAGATGTAGTCACATGAAGCAAACAGTGGAACAGTGAATCCCAGCTACTCTCAAGCAGTATGTGTGCATGAGTGAAGGCATTGTACAGATAGTCTGGACCCATGTAATGAAGCAAAAAGTGTAATTTATTGCATTACCAATGCAATACTGGACAGTAAGTTAATGTGTGCATTTACGTCCACAGCACTACAGGAAAGACAGGGCCAGAGGCGTGGAAGGGAGGAAGAGTCCCACAGCGTTGCAGAACGAGGGCAAGTGGAGGAGGAGGATGATGAGGGCAGCCAGTCATATCACCCAAACGCCCCCGGCGCATTGCAGTGGCTCCATTGCCACCTCTGGAAGACGAACTGGGTGGCACTGAGTCCCAGGGACAGTCTGTGCCAGAATCAGGACCACGAGCTGTTCCATGTCCCACACCTGTCATTCCATCTAGGCGCAGGGTCCGCCCATCCCCAGATACATCTGCGGTGGGAGATGAGTCCGTGTTCCGCGGCCTTGAGGGAAACATGCTTCAGGCACAGCTCCTGCAGGGGAGAGGTATACGTCAGATACAAAAACAGCTTAGGGTGGGCATCAGGGGCAATATGGGTGGCCTGGAGGCACTCTGTGGGGAAATGCATGCGGACCGTGCTGCTAGGCGCTGTGAAACTCAGCGCCTCCACACACGCCTTGAGCTCTTCACAAGTGCTGTAAACCGACTGGCCTCAGCCACCTCAATCCAGACCAGGCGCAGCATTAGCATGCAGCGGGAGGTAGCTCACAGCAGTAAGGACATGGCCAGGGGTTTACTACAGGTGACATGCGCTGTGGATCAGCTGCGTGCAGTTGCCACAGGTGGGACAGGTGTCCTCAGTTCCCTAGAGGAGGATGCACAGTCAAGCCGCAGTAGCCTCACTCCACCCCCCAACAGGGAAGGCGTCGTAGTGAGCGTCATGACAGGGTTGCAGGTGCCAATGATGAGGAGAATGTGCAGGCGGGGCGCAGGGCAATGAGACGTCAGCGCCGCCGGATGAGGTGCCAGGACTTACAAATACCAACGGGTAGATCAACCCAGTGCAAGGATGAGTGACTAATCTTTTTAAATGCACTGTGAATGGAACATGTGCGTGATAACACTATACACAATGTGTGCAACACAGGCTGTGTGATGTCATGATTCCTGATTTTAGGGAAATTAAACACAGTTAATCCTGAATACATAGCATTGTGTCACCATTTATCACCTGGAAATAGTTCTGTGTTATGTCATCTGGCCTCTGTCGCCCAGCTGCTGCTCCAATCACACCGGCTGGCTTGCGTCCTTGAGCTGGCCCCTCCTCATCTGATGTGTCAGATTCGCTGAGCTCCACTGGGGTGCCTTTCCTAGTGGCAATATTATGCAGCATGGCACACACAACCACCATCTTGCAGCAGGTCTCCCGGCTGTATTGCAGGGCTCCTCCACTCTTATGCAGGCATCTGAAATGGCTCTTGAGGATGCCAAAGGTCCGTTCAATGGTACTGCGGGTGGCAATGTGGGCACTGTTGTACCTCCGCTCCCTTGCGTTTGCAGGATTTAAGTATGGGGTCAATATGAAGTCCCGGACTGCATACGCAGTGTCACCTGTGAGGTAAGGGAAAATAGGTTACTCACTGTCCTGCCACTGCTGTGCTTTACTGTTGTGTCACTGTTTCCTATGCAATTACCTAGTAGTAAGCCCTCTCCAAACTCCCCATTAGTGAGTCGACGGTGGATCCCACTGTGGCGAAAGATGAAAGAGTTGTGTGTGCTGCCTGGGTATTTGGCTACAATGTCAGTGATGATGTGTTTGGCATCACACACCACTTGTATATTCAGAAAATGGTATGACTTGCGGTTCCTGAACACATACTCATTGTGGGAGGGGGGATATGGCAACATGTGTCCAATCTATGCATTCTATGATGTGGGGGAAATGTGCGAATTGATAGAACCCTTGCTTGGTCTAGTCTAGTGCCTATGGGGTGTTTGGGAAGTGAATGTGGTATTGCATCCTCTGTACCATGGCATCAAGGAATGCGTGGAAAAAACACGACAATGCACTCTGTGACACCCCTCCTACTGATGCTATCACCCCCTGGAAGCTGCCTGATGCCAAGAGGTGCAGTGAGCACAGGACCTGGATGTGGGTGGGGATGAACTGTGTCCTGCGGTACACACCCGTTACGACGCAACTTTTACTCCGCACTACCATTACAACGCGGGCATTACAACGCATGGCATTACAACGCATTGCGCTGGGGGGCGCTCTAGGATAAGAGGTAAGTTTAATTTACTATCCAACACCTTCCCTAGGGTCCACGGGGACTGGAGTTAGAATAGTAAATTATACTTACCACTATCCAGCACCCCAAAGCGCTATGCGTTGTAACGGTATTCGTTGTAAATACCGCGTTGTAATGGTACGCGGAGTAAAAGTATGCGTTGTAACGTCATACATCCGTGTCCTGCGTGTGGGGTGCACAAGAATGGGTTTGAGTTCCTCAATTAAATCAAGGATGCTCTCTTCATCCAGCCTGTAGTGTGTATGGATGTCCTCCTCAGTCCGATGGAACAGGGTAATCCGCGCATGGCATATCCTCTCCTGGCGTCTCCTCCTCTGTGCAGCAGCTCGGAGTCGCAGCCTCCTGGCTATCACGTACCGCCCAGCCATTGTGGTGAAAAGTCTGTTGCATTGTGGGACTCCTTAAATAGTTTGCACCTGGTTACCACCTGCTCCTCCTTGGTGTTAAATGCGATTCTCAAAATTGCGAATTTCGACAAATAGCTAATTGCAAATTTTTCATACATTACCCTGCAATTTCTTATTTTGCGATTACTCGTTTGCGATTTTCGCAAACTAAGAAATCGCAAAATTCGGATTCGCTAGAGAAATCGCAGATTTCTGGGGCTCCCAACGTAAGGAATCGCTAATTTTGCGATTTCTTATTTTGCAATGCGAATTTGCTTCATACATTCCAAATAGCGATTTATCATTCGCAAACAATGTTTTTTGCGATTCGTAGCATTTGCGAATGAAAAATATCTTGATACATATGGCCCTAAATGTGTTATGAACCATCAAACCACAGTCTAATAATGCAGTTTTTGTATATTGTGAAAAATTATTAAAATATTTGGACCCATTGAAAGCAAAAACCTCCTCCCAGAATTATACTTTTGGACAGGACTGTGCAGTCCGAACTTTCATAGAAGAGCAGCTAAACCACCAATATTGGTCTTGTGCAAAAAGCATGTGTCCATTAAATGAGATATTCTTCTGGTATGAACGCCCCAAAGTCTAATTACATTTAAAAAATAATATTTCCAATATATCTATTGTCAAAATAAGTCTACTTATTGTCCCATTTTTGTGCACTATTAGTAAAGCAATCAGTGTTAACTGCACTGTGAGGCTTTTTACATGTTCCTAAACTTCGGATTTCCCTATTTTCTCTAAAGTCATAAATCAAGTCTACAGAATAATAGATTAAGATGAGGGCTCGTAGTTAATATGAGAATTTTAGTCATTCCAATTTTGCTGCCAACCCAATGTTGCACAGACATTGAAAAAACCTTTCTCATGTATGTCTAAGTCTTGTAGTCTGGATTAATCAGTCGGATAGAAAAATTCGTGAAAAAATTTGTGTTTTCACATGAACAATTGTATATCCTCCAAGTTCCAGTTTAAGCAGGACATGGCAAGGCAGTTCTGACAATACTAGTCCTACTGTAGCAGGGTTAAAACTTTTTTTGCATATAAACTGAGGTAACATGGTGTGCAAAATAGCTATGGTTTGGGATGAGGCCTCAGTAATTACAAGTGGCTGAGATTAATTCAAGCATTCCATCCATCACTTTTTTTAATACTTCCGTGTGTCCCCCTAAGTGGGACAGGTATGCCCAGACGTGGTTCCCGTGCACACTGTTTAAATAGAACCAAGCTGTATTAAGCTGATGAGCCCATAACTAGTGGTTTGCTTAGCAGTTTGAGCTGGACTGATTGAAGCTGAGTCAAGACGGATTTGCATATAGCTGTGACTGTGACTGAGTGACTGAGATAAATGACCCCAGTCAGTGACTGAGATAAATGTGACTGAGATAAATGCATGCATTCCAGCCATCACTTTTTGGTATATTTTAGTATGTCAATTTGATGGCAGGCCTACACATGTTGGGCTCTTGCTCATTCCAGAAGACATCTGCAATTCTGGCTGGCATATTACAGGGTGCCTTTTCTGCATTCCTGCCATCCGTGTTGGATGCCATCATCAACCTTACACTGCAGCATCTCCAAAAACCAGCCAACAACAATTAGTCACCAAGCAAGGTTTTTATGACATTGCAGGATTCCCTCATGTGCTTGGTGCAACAGATTGAACACATGTGCAATTGGTACCACCTGCAGCTACTGCACATATTTTGAGAAATCAGAAGCACAATTATTCAATAAATGTGCAGGTGATTGTGGATCATCATGGACTTTTTTACCAATGTCCTAGCAAAGTACACTGGAAGTGCCCATGATGCCTATATATTCAGGTACAGTACAATCAGCAAGCGATTTGAGAGCGAAGGAGATGGATATGGACTACTGATTGGTAAGTAAAAAAACATATTCATATCTCTTAGTTTAAATACAATATATGATTCCCAAGGTTAGAGTAAATATGTAGTTGAATGTACACATAGTGGTTGCAGTGAAGCAAGTGTCTACTGCCGGATGTCTACTGTCACACACAATGCAGGACAACCAACAAAGTAATATTTTCAATGTGATGGCTCAGTGTGAGAGGACACACCCACAATACCAGCATAGCTATTGCCATTAACTCACATTCCATGTGGTGAATCCCCATGCGATGTCTACCAACAACACACTCACCCGTGTAACATTATGGGAGAGCATATGTGTAATGGGGTGGAAATACAGTATAGATAAGAAGATAAAAAAAATAAAGGTAGTCAGAATTCTGTGATCCTCTTAACATGTGTGCTGCAGATGGTAGTATATATATGTAGACAAAATTCCTAGGAGTACTAAATCCATGGCTCGATCTAATGTACATATCTGTGATGCACACCACATAAATCAGTAATTATCAATTATTCTCAAATATATTGATGCAATGCATGAGAATGACCATGATGCACCTATAGAAATACTAACATCAACAAATGTTATGTAACTCCACATAAGAATGATTGTTTGTGTAAAAGTGAAATAAACAAGACGTTCAAGTCACCTTAAAGATGTGCTTGTCTGGGGTGCAAGCGAATACATAACTATTGCCCACATATCCCTGGCACCTTGTGAGACACAAGGCAAAAGTAGAGGTTGAGTTCTCACATACTAAGGCCTCACAGTTTTTGCATGGTTACAATAAGTAACATATCCTTCTAACAATAAATCATAACCTGTGTGTTACGGAAAAACATGTACAACATGTACAGATAAGAACCATATACATGCAGACGAATAAACAAAGTGATGAGGACATGTGTGCAGATGACTGTCAGTTCTTCTAGCAACAACTTGTACCAACTACTTTACTAGATTGACTTAGCCATGTTGTCGGTATAAATATATCTATCAAATATATCGTATGTATAAACATAATGTTGCTGTATGAACAAAAAATATTGAATGAATATGATGCATGGATTAGAATGGTTAATGGTTCCAATAAGCAAAGGCTTTGAAATTACATGTGTATCTGATCTACAATAAAGAGTTTGGCTTTGATATATCAGTGTGTTTCTATACAAACCAAAGTAATGCTTGTGTGGCTGAGATTGTGGCAGTCTCTGATACCAATCAACATAACTTGCCTTATGTTATGAGCATCATGTTAACTACATCCAACATTAACGTGTACGTTTAAATTAACACATTTTGTGATGTTTTGGCTATACAAAACGTGATCAATTTCCTTAATTTTATTTACCTATGGATGTTGTTTACTATTATATTTTACACTGGTAGAAACACCCTTGCATAGTACAATATATGTAAAACATGTATTTTTAAAATACAGTTTAATATAAACTTCCTAAATGTTAACCTTCAAATGTATGCTTGATCCATAGTTGTTCAACATATATGTTGAACCCAACAAGCACATTTAAATTCACAACTATTTCTAATATGTAATTCAAATTCTTATTTCATCAGATCAAGGATATGGTCTCTAACCATGGATTATGACCCCCTTCACAAATGCACAGAATGATAGTCACAAGAGATACAATTCTGCATTGAGGAAAATCAGCACTGATGTTTGGGGTACTTAAATCTTGGTTTCCATGCCTGGATAAATCAGGCAAATAACAGCTATAATCACCACCAATGGTGTGCAAAATAATTATTGTATGTGCAATATTGCACAACACATGTGTAAAGAATGATGTCATATAGGACTATGAATGTACAATCACGTCAGAGGATAAGGAGGATGAAGAATCACATCATGAAATTGTGCACTCAATGGCAGGCCGTGCTATATGAGACAATATGGAGGCAATGTTTTTGCTTAGTCCTATAAAAGTTCATCTAAAGCCATTAGATTGTTGTGCAATGTTAATAAACATAACATGTATGTTTAAAAACAAGATTTACAAAGTCATGGTGCTGTGTTTGTGTGATTGTCAATCAATAGGCTGCTCAAAGTTTTTGTTGAAGGTGTGAGGTGTGAGGTGTGGTTACTTACAATGTCTGACATCACAACCATTAACAAGGCAAATGAGTGATATATTTTGGATGTAGGATGATACTTACGTACAGCAACTTAACGCACACCAACTTGTGTCTGGTGACAAATTTCTATAAATGTAATGCCATCACAGTAGTATACAAAAAGGGGGTGGGAGACCCAATATACCCTTGCGGGTTCGGGCAAATGTACAGCAGTGGTATAGCTGATATTGTGTCAATCTGTCACCATCAAAGTAGCTTATCCGTGATACTGGCCAACACCTAATGAATAATGCACATTGGCCATAACAGTTACAAAGGATGACAAGTGGCAGTTGGGAGTCTATATGGGGGGTATTCATAAAAAAACAATACAAAGATCATGTGTTACACAACATGTAATGCTGTCAATTATTCTACTTACTCACAAATCAGTGACAGTTTAATATAAGGTATGTATTGTCTGCTATTTGCTAACTGTGGCTTGTACTTAGGAAATTACATACATACTAGTTGAGGAACTGAAGTGTGTGAATACTTCACATAGATACAAATGGTATATATTGAGCAATGGTAAAGCATTCAGTGTAGCATGGTTTTTCATTTGCAGTCTGAAATAATGTGGTCCAAAGGAAGTAACTTCATTTTGGAAGCTTCCATAGAGACGGTGTCTTTCATAAAGAATATATGTGTACCAATGTCTATGCATAGATTACATTTCACATAGCAAAACATCCAGAGTTTTCAGAATTTGAAATTAGGAATGTTGTGGGTGAGGCACTGGTACTAAGCGCAACCTCAGTGTCACAAACAATGTAAGGTAACAGAGAATGTTCTGAAAAAATGGAAATATATCCGCAATTAAGTCAATGTGCTTAAGCTCCAGTTGCAATTGTTTTCAGGAACATTTTAAATGTTACTTTAACTTGAACACTTTCACTATCATTTGTGTGTATGCTTTATGCGGTTGTCTAATGCAGGTAAAGACTTGCAAGTCATTGTAAAATATCTGTAGGCATGACGCTTCTTGTGCCCACTTTACATTACATATGTATAAGCTGCAGCATGGATGTAAACATGCATGAACATTATAAATGCCATGTGAATCCAGATGTTGGAATACTTGCAGCACTGGGACTCTGCACAAATCCCAAAATTTAACAAATGGATAAGTAACATGCATAGATATTTGCATATCACTTCTCAATGTACACTTTCAACATGTAATGCATATGGCTACACACAGAAATGTTATTTTAAGGTGATGTAAATAATATTCAATGAGAACTAGCTCTGGTTTAAATTGTTTGTATGTCTGCGGGTGGAGGAAAACCATTAGGTTTTATGAAGGCCCTCACCCACCAACCTAGTTGGTGGCATGCTTCATCATCGGGCCCCACCCTAGATACCGAGTGTACCTCAGGTGTGCTTCAACGCCAGATTACTGCAGAGCGGATTTTTTGGTTTGTGAGGGTGCTGTGAGTGTGCTCTGAGTGAGGTTTAAAATACTGACCTGGGTGTCCCAAAGACTGTTTTAATGGTGGGCCCAGGCAGTCAATAAAAACAAAGGATTTCGGACGTGCACGGTAGGCTTATGGCCTTCGACGTCCTGTGCGGTCAACTAGTTTCAGCCAGGCCTTTTCTTCTACTGGCTTTCGTCAGGACCTTATATGTGTAGGGTGTTACAGGGGTTTGTATGAGTTTGTCAGTGCCCTGTGTGTAAAGCACACGCTACGGTGCTTATATGTGCAAGAGGTGTTTCCTCTCGAGTTGTACCTGTGGGGGGTAAAAAAGGACAGACATTACATTTAAGTCAAGGCTCCTTGTAGCGGGCTAAAAGCATTCAGTGAGGCCACGCTGGGTGCCTAGAGGTGACCACGGACAAGGCGATAGTGTTGACGTCAGTGGCGGGCAGTGAAAGTGTGGCCGGTCTCACAATATGCGTAATTATATGTGAATTTAGGCCTAAGTACCGTAACCGGAGTTGGCGTAAACAGTGGTGAAGGAATAAAAAACATTAAAATGGAGTTGCTTACACCTGATTTTAGCGAACAACTCAGCATGGAGCTCAGCCGGGGGCCAGGACCATGTGCACTCTAAATTGGGGGAAGAAAAGGAAAAAGGCTGTTGGGGGAGGGGGGTAGTCTGGACCCAACAAGGTAAAGGTAAAAGGATGCACAAACAGACACGGCCTGGGGCAGCATGAATGGTGGCTGTACCATTAACAAAGTCGACTTCAGGTACTTACTGCATGATGTCGCTGGGCCCGCAATTAACCTGTTGTCCGGGCAGAGGCTCCGTGAGAAGTGAGCTTCAGTGTAGAGAGCTCTTAAATACCAGTAGAAAGCGCCAGGTGATGCTTGTTAGCTGTGTCAGGTGTTCTGGCCTGAGCACGTGTAACGGGGTGTGTTCAGCTTCCTGTTGTCTCGAGGAGATGCCTGTAGTAGAGGAAATAGAAGAAAGACTCACATGCAGGTGTATGTTCAGCTTCCTGTTATCTCGAGGAGATGCCTGTAGTAGAGGAAATGGAATAAAGACTTGCATGCAGGTGTATGTAGCACACTCTCTATCTATTTTCATGGCGCAGTTGGATGTCTAGATCGCTTACATGCGCGTTCAAATGTGCGGTCATCTAGAAGAGTGCTAATCCATATAGGGGAGTCGCCCTCCATCTGTGCACTATAATGGAGGGGCGCCCTCTCTATTTGTGTAAAAAGCGGCAACTAGGCGGGGCTAAGGTGGTAACGTACGCTAATGTGCAGTGATATTGCTGTATATTGGCTCTGCCATGAGTGGAGGTGATGAACCCACTGTGTGGGGGGCTCATGAGAATGTGCAGGGGGATTACACATGGGGGTTCGCATGCTCTTCAGGGAAGGGACATCGCGGGGTCATAATGGTCTCGTGTGGGTGTATACCCTGGCACAGTGTAGTGGGTCCAGGCGGGCCATGGAGATTAAGTGCCCTGCCGGGTGGAGTAATGTTCAGGGTGGATCAGTGGGTGTCGTCCCACAGAGTGATGACCTGGGTGAATGCTGGGTGGTGCGCAATTCGTTACAGCCCATTGATACCAGAAATTTCTCACACAGAAACTTGAGAACAATTTGATGTTTTCAGTTACATTTGAGGTTTGCAGTGGAATCTGGGTAGAAAAACTTTGGGGGATTCACGCAAGCCATACCTCCCTGGACTCCACTAGGTGTCTACTTTTCAGAAATGGCTGGGTTTTGGAGGTTTCCCTAGATGGACTCCGAGCCCGGGCCCAAACACCCAGGTGCCCCTCCTTGCAAAACCATGCCGTTTTGTAATAGGTAATTTTGATATTTCCACAATAGGTTTGGGCCCTTGTCTGTCACAGGTACTTGGCCCACCCACACAAGTGAGGTACCATTTGTATCGGGAGACCTGGGTGAATGCTGGGTGGTGGGAAATTTGTGTCAGAACGATGATTGCAGAATTGTGCTTTTTTTCCAGCTAAATTTGAGGTTTGTAGGGGAATCTGAGTAGGAAAAGCTTGTGGGATCCACACAAGCCAAACCTCCATGAACTGCTCTGGGAATCTAGTTTTCAGAAATATCTGGGATTGGTAGGTTCCCCTAGATGGCCGCTGAACCTGGGGCCAAAAACCCAGGTACCCCCCCCCGTGCAAAACCAGGTTGTTTTGCAATGAGTAATTTTGATGTCTGCACAATACGTTTTGGGCTCTTTCCTGCCGTGGGTGTTTGGCCCACCCACACAAGTGAGGTACCATTTTTATCGGGCTACTTTGCGAAATGCAGGATGGGTGAAATTGTGTTACTCTCTGCAGATTCCAGAACTTTCATCATGGAAATGTGAGGAAAAAGTGTTTTTTGTTACAAAGTTTGAGGGTTTGCAAAGGATTCTGGGTAAAAGAACCTGGTGAAGTCCACAGTCGTCACCCTGTCATGCATTCCCCTGGATGACTAGTTTATAAAAATGTACAGGTTTGATAGGTTTCCCCATGTGCCGGCTGAGCTAGTATCCAAAATCCACAGTTAGAAACATTGTGAAAAAGGGTCAACTTCACTGGAAGTGTGATGAGCCCACCTTGCAGTTTGGGCCGTTTCAGGCACCAGGCCTACCCACACAAGTGAGGTACTATTTTTATCAAGAGATTTGGAGAAATGCTTGGGGGGTGGAAGTTTCTGTCTCCTCAGAAGATTCCAAAACTTTCCATCACAGAAATGTGAGGAAAATGTGTTTTTTTTTTTTACAAAGTTAGAAGTTGGCAAGGGATTATGGGTAACAGAACATGGTGAGAGCCACACAAGTCACCCACTCCTGGATTCCCCTGGAGCCGCCACCTTGGGGACCTAGCATACATGTCCCTTTTTTAAAAATAGACATCCAGGTACAAATGGTGACCTTTGTTAAAAGGTCCTCTACCAGGGAAATTACCGGGGCCAGCAGCAGAGCCATCTGTGCCTGAGGCCACTTACTGCAGCTCCTGGAAGGCTACTCCAGCTCCCGCACCCGCCTCACCACTGCGAGCAGACCCAGTCTTCTTGCCCAAGGATGATGTTAAATAAATATTAAATATTCGCTCTAAAATATATTTTTAGACAGGAAACGGTAATTGCAATAACATTGACCTATCCTAAAGCAGATTGACTAGTAGTAGACTAGTATCATAGTCCCGCACCATCCTATCTTTATTATTCCACAGTTCCATTCCGAGTCCTGTATCCTAAACATGCATACCAAGCCCGCCTATTCCAGCCTTTGGAATGAATTGCAAAAAATGTATGTTTGATTCTAAGTTCCGTTCTCCTTCCCAATCATCTCTCAGTCTCAACTCCAACCCCCTTTGATGGGCCAAATTACTAAGTCTGCATTTATTCTTCTTAATGCATAGATGGACGCATGCATATTGCATACACCAAAATGGTGGGTTGCTATTCACATATATACGAACAACAAAAGGTTCTACAAGGACTGAACTCATGTGAAAGGACGCCTCACGCAGGCCGCTAAATTTCCAAATAATACTAACTAGCTAACTACTACGACTATCTTGGTGACAGAACAGCCTGACAGGACAAAGGAAAGGACTGGATTATTTCCTATCTGCATTACCTAACTTAAATTCTCTAAACCTCTCTGTTGCATAACCCACCCAAGAGAGCGCAAAGTTGCAAATAAGTATGATTAGTTAGTAGGGCTGAGCACCTGTCTGGAAGAATAACAATCACAAAATATAAGATTTTTAAACATAAGTTACCTGCATGTAAGCAGCAGCAGCATGTCAGCTATTTAAACAAAAAATAATATTCGCAATAACTTAGAACAGAAGAACACTATAGTAATATAATTGGCTACTCCCCAAGCCCCGGGACCTCAACACCCAGCAGGTCCAGCAGGTCCTGCTCCCCGTCCAGGATGTCAGGCAACGGGTGTGTCAATTGGTTGTGGGTGTGCTAGACCCCAGAGCAGCGAAACACTGCCTGGCGCACCCTCTCCTACTGCCGGTGATGCTCCTAGAGCACATACCCGCACCCAGGCCTGCCGCCTGCTGCCAGTGTAAAGGGGAGGTGGCGCTGAACAAAAAAAAACAGTGCGGCCGCATCCACCTCAGAAAGCAAGGCTCGGGCCTGCTCCCCTTCCGGGTGATGCCTTCCCAGGGTTACTCGAAACCCTCCACAAATAAGTGCACACCCACCTCCCACGCAGACACTGGAACAAAGTCTCTGAAGAACTCCTCACCTCTGCCCTCAGCTGCACTACGACAGACACCAACACATCAGTGAGCAACCTCCACCAATGGATCACCGACTGCGCCAACACTCTTGCCCCCCTCCAGAACACCATGAGACGACACAACACGAAAGCCATCTGATTTACCAAAGACCTCAGAGAATCCAAGCACTCTTGCTGATGACTGGAGAAAATGTGGAGAAACAGCAAAACCCTGGAAGCATGCTCCACTTACAAGGCGGTCACCCCAGCTCACCACCAACTCATTAAATCAACTAATAGAACCTTCATCCAAGACAGAATACTCTCCAACTCCAAGGAACTCTTTGCCATCATACAAGAATTCTCTAGACCCAACAGTGAAACACTCTAGACCCAACAGTGAAACAATCGACATCCCTCCCTCCCAAGCTGAGTCGGCAACAGACTCAGCTCCTTCTTCCACCTCAAGATCAAGACGCTCTATGACATTTTCGACGACCAAGACCACAGCACCGCCTCAACACTCTTCCCCAGCGATGCCATCCAACAGACCCTCCTCACCTGGACCCATCTCTCCACAGAAGGCACTAGTGCTAAGACCATAATAAGCATCCACTCTGGCACTTCTACTGACCGATGCCCACCGCACATCTTCCACAGGGCCACCGCCACCATCGAACCCGAACTACGCCAAACTATGAGATTCTCCCTCGAGACCGCCACATTCCATGCAGACTGGAAATACTCCAAAGTCAAACCCCTTCTTAAGAAACCCTCCGCAGACCAGATGGAAAGTAAGAATTTCAGGCCCATCTCACTACTCCGTTTCACCACCAAAGTCACTGAGAAAGCCGTCAACACCTAGCTAGCACATTTCTTAGACACCAACATCATTTCGGTTTCCGCAGCAACCACAGCACAGAGACATCCCTGATAGCCACCACCGACTACATCAGCGCCCTCCTCAACCAAGGCCACACAACAGTGCTCATCCTCTTGGACCTTTCAGCAGCCTTCAACACCGTTTCCCACCGTACATTTGCATCCAGAGTACACAACACCAGCATCCAGGGAACAGCCTTGGTTTTGATCTTTCCTCTCAGGCAGAACACAAAGAATAAGACTCCCGCCCTTCCTCTCTGAATCAACAGAAATCAAATGCGGAGTACCCCAGGGATCCTCCCTCAGCCCCAGGCTCTTCAACAACTACATGCGCCCCCCACAACAATCGTCAGAAAACAGAGACTCAACATAGTCTAAAAAGGCAATGGCACCCAGCTCAGCCTCTCCCTCACAAAGGAACCTGACATCACCAGGTACAGTTTCCAAGAAGGGATAAAAGACGTCACAACCTGGATGAGCAGCAGCTGCCTGAAGCTCAACTTGAAAAGAATAGAAGTCCTCATCCTCGGCTCCACCCCCTCCGCATAAAACAAAGACTGGTGTTCCCATATCCTCGGAAACCCACCCAACCCAACGGACCACGCAAGCAACGTCAGCATCATACTTGACTCTTCAGTCACCAAGAACCGCCAGGTCAACGCTGTATGCTTCATTTGCTTCAACACCCCCTGCATTCTTCGCAAAACCTTCAAATGGATCCCCGGCACCAGTAAAGCCATCACCCACGCACTCATCACCAGCAGACTGGACTATGGAAACGCCTACAATGCCAGAATAAACAAAAAGCTCCTCTGAAAACTCAGTCCATCAAGAATGCCGCAGTCAGACTTATCCTCGATGTCCCACGACATGACCACATCACCCAACACCTCTGCGTCCTCCACTGACTCCCCGTCGAAAAAGGAATAACCTTCAAGTTGCTCACACACCTACAAAGCCCTCCACAACACCGGTCCCCAATACCTCAATGAACTAATCTCCTTCCAGCCCCCCCAAGAGACACCTCCGCTCTGCTGACCTCACCCTAGCCACGGTCCCCGCATCCACAGGGCCAGACCAGGTGGCAGATCCTTCTCCTACCTGATGGCCCAGACCTGGAACAAACTCTTCGTCCACATCCAACGAAGCCCGACACTGCACCAATTCATAAAGGACCGCAAAACCTGGCTCTTCAAATGATCTACGGAGCTAGGGAGCTGCTCACACCCCCCCTCACGAGTGAATAGTGCACTTCAAAAACCCCTGATGGATTGGTTGATCAGCTGTCTCCCTTGACGCCCTGGAAGCAAATGGCTTCCAGTGTATCCGACTACATCCAATTACGTAGGCATGTGGTGCGTCATGACATAATTAGATGACATGGATGAGTGTGCGGGGGGGTCAGCCAAAGGGCTTTCGCTGCCAACTTTGGTGGTGGCAATCAGAAGGGCGCTTCCCCGTGGGTGGGTGCTAGGACGGCCGGGAGCCGTCTGACACACATGCCCACTGTGACATCGGGCAGCTCCCAGCCCTCTGACACAGAAGAGGTTAAGGGGAGTTGAGGGCTTATGTTTATCATGTCAAGACTCTGCGAAATCATGTCCCCATTTTTGATCCCCTATTGGCTACTAGGTGCTCTTTTTCTGACTCCTATTGTGCCCAGAGAAGACCCCAGAGCCTGTGCTCTGATTAAAAGTACATGGTTAGGTATAATTATAATTGGCAATGACAAAACCCTGTAAGTGACTAGTATATAATTAGGCACAGAGAATTTAAGCTACCTATAAGTCCCTAGTATATCAATGATCAGGGAGGTTTAGAGGCCCACAAGAACTCTTGCACTAGAGTGTGCACTGCGATATTGCCTGCTATCATTTTAAAAGTCATCTCTGCCTTGCAGGCTGCTTTTAAATTGTAATTATATACAAATTCAACTTTTGGAATTAAAGGTACTTCCAAAGTAGTAATCTACCTTATTTTTACACATACATATAAGTCAACCCTCTGGTCTCCCCTCGGAGCCCCAGGGGTTGGGTGGCTTGTAACTATAAGCAGGGACATTATAAAAACATTTCTATAAGCCCTAGTGAGGGAAAAACTGTCAATTCTGTTTTTCCCCATTGTAGTCAATGGCGCCATAGACTAACATTGAGATATGTTACTTTAGTATAAATATTGATAGGAGCCACATACAATATACATCAAGGTATCAAATTGATATTTAAGATAAATCCAGCAACGTGCCACTGTTTATACAATAATAGTGACAGAAACTAAATTAATAAAATGTATTTTCTGTGAGCCAAAATCGAGCTAGATTGACCAACCTCTGCCTAGGCTGGCCACGCTGCCCTTATGAGGTGTGAAAAGCTCTGATAAAGACATTGGGTTTCCTGTGGGTAGAGAAGTACAAGCAGCAGATCAGGTGGCAGGAAGGGGTGACGGGTTGCCAAACTGGTCTTCAAAGGAAGGATGACATTTAAGGACAGCACAGGCTGACCCGCACATCCTGCCAAGCCACCCATGCAGGAGCCCTTGTATTAGATTAGGGAGAGGGTTGGAAGGGGAGTTCTTAGGAAAATTTGCCACACCACTAGGTTGGGTTAGCCTATACCCTCTCCTCAGGAGACATGTTCACCTTTTCGGATTTTGAGAGAATATTGCTTTCTGGTACAAGAATATGCTACACTTTGGAGGAAGTGGTCATACATCTGGGTGGCACTCTGCATCCCGTTGGCCAGGGGTGGCCCCCTGCTTGATGTCCAGGAACACTGGATACATAGGGAATAGCTGCATAGCTCCTGAGATCTGCTGCCTTAAACTTCAAGGAGAAGGAATGTCCTGATGGAATCTGGATCTGTAAGACTGCACTCTGAAGGACTGCACCTGCTGCACAATTTTTTACTACAGGCCCAAGGACTTTGGATTGCTTCAAGAAGGATTCAGGAGTGGACTCCCTGCAAGCTATAGGTTAGCAGAGCCCACCTTCATCATCTCTACCAGAGTCCCTGTCCTAGAGTGAGTCCAGTATACTTTTAAGAATTTGGCCAGGTGCATTGATGGACTTGTAGTCCAAATGTCCCAAGGACCATCTAAGAGATTCCAGACCCTTGGGTTTGTGCTTAGGACACTTTGAGACATTTGGAGCAACTTTTGAAAAAATCTCCTTAAGGTGACTAGCTCAATGTTGAAAGTCAAGCCAGCTACCTTCAACCGCGACCCAGCCTGGATTTCAGTGTCATACCTCTGAAAGCTGCAGAGCTCCAGGCTTTTAGGATTTGACCAAGGCCTCATAGAGAAGCAATCCACCGACGTTGCATCGAAATTGGCCTGCTGAAGGGGACCGCACGACGTCAAGAGAAAAATCCTCCAGAAAAGTTTCTAAGCCCGAAGGTGAAATTTTGACCGAGGCCTCCCGCTTAGTGTGTCTGACCAGGGAGCCATTGTGAATTGCCTCAAACTTTGAGTTTGTCCTGGTCAAGCCCAACCAGATGTCCAAAAGTGGTGCTATAGGTTTTTAGGCACTAGAACGTTTTTATTCTTTAAAAATTCATATCTCCAGTTCCCTAAATTGGATTTGGTCATTTTGGTGTCTATTTCTTCTGTTTTTATAAATTGGAGTTGGCTTTTTATTGTGTGCTGTGTCTTACTTATTTAATATATTGGTGTTTTTAGATGCTTTAAACACCTGTCTGCTAAGTTACTCCAGCCAGCTACTAATGGTTGAGTCAGGGAATGATTTATTGAGACCTTGACTGACCCTTTCATTGTGTTTGTGGTCTCTGTGGTAGTGGTAAGTCACTATTTCTCACTACTAATAATACACTTTCCAACATTTGGTGTTCAGCAGTGAGGATACGTACTTGTGTTTAAATTACACCATAAATTAATTATGTTAGGATCTTCGAAAATCCTCTAAATTAGCTTAGATCAAAACTTTTAATTTTAAAATTTTTGAAATTTGGACTAAACTGATTTTTAATCCACTTTTTTGATTTTTCTAAATGTGTTCTACTTCTGAATTGTAAAGTTTTGTGTGCCCAAAACTAGGGATACCATGGAGCTAGATCTGGCTAACCTGACTAAACTCACAGTGGATGATCTTCAGGTTGAGTGTAGGTCTAGGGGATACCTTCTACTAACAAGATTAGGAAGGCAGGCGTGTTTAGGTGCCTTAAGGCTTGACAAGAGCAGCTACAGAGAATGAAGGGGATGGGGTGTTGACCCCTCCAACATCATCCAGGAGGAGGATGATGATGATGATGATGATGACAGTTCTTCCTCTGCTTCCAGTACTATGTTTGTCATTCAAATGGTGGGATGAGGTGAGGATTCTCCACACCAGAACCCCAGCTGTCCCTTCCACGGAAACAACTAGCTCTATAAGAGAGAAAGTTGGACCTAGCTATAGAGCAATTAGAGGACAGGAAAACAAGAAAAAATGATGGCAGTGAAAATGCTAAAGATGATATGTCTCAGGGAGGTGGGTTTGACACTAAACTCCCAAAGGAATAGTTCACAAGTACCAGGAAGGGGATGACATTGACAAAGCACAGGACAGACTGGTATGTGTCACCACGTACACCCCTGCATCCAATGCCATACGAAAGAGTGTTCTGAAAAATTGGAAAGTCCTAAATGCAGGTGTCCTGAACATTGAACGGCCAATGTTTGCATTCAAACAAGCAAAAAAAATTAAAGACCATCTGGTAAGAGCTGTTCTCCCCACCAATGCCCCTAAAACCACTCTTAATGACCTATGGGGTCTTCCACGCCTCTAGGGTCATGCTGGATGTGGGGAATGTATTGCATGTGACACCACCCTGGAAGGTAAAGATTACACCTTCAACCACATAACATTTGAAAGGAGGTATTTTTCAAATTGTAATACTGCAAATGTTGTGTATGCCATTTTTTGTCCCTGTTCAAAAATATATGTGGGACAGACAACTCAAAAGATCAGACTATGGATTGGACAGCATCGCAGCAGAATCCACTGCAAGACTGCAAACACACCTCTTGTGGATCATTTAATGGAACTTGGACATAGCGACCTTGATTTCACATGGACAATCATCACTCTTAATCAAACCCCCGCCAAGAGGTGCGGACATCAACCAACTACTCAACAAGGAGGAACTTAAGTGGATACTAAGAACGGACAGTATACACAATGGCCTTAACCCCCTTGAGGACTGGACCTCACTACTGTAAAGATGTGTAAACATTGAACCATCACTGGAAATTGCCCTTTCTGTTTGTACCTTCTGCTTTTAACTATGTCACTTCATTATTTCACTGCCTTATTGCACTTTTATTGCCTTCGCAAACAATTATGCACCAATTTTCCATAATATCCGTATCCTCCGTTTTTACTAAAAGCACATTATACCTTGCTGTGATTGCAAACAATTTTATAAATATCCATATTTACAGTTTTTTCTAAAGCGCAATATACTATGCTACGAGTGACTTGACTGCATATAGCATGCTCTGAATACTTGGAATGCATACCCCTCCCTCACCTATTCACTGCACCATTTCTTGTTGTATTATTTTTATATTAACCGTCGCAACCTTTTTAATAAGCGCTAAATAGTACGCTTTGCTCATTGCACTGGAATACATATAGCTCCCTTTTAGGATGGCTGCCTCCATTCCCTCGTCCCGGGCCAGTCCCTTTCACCACATCACGTATTCAGTTTCATGGCCTCATCATCCGTTTGCCTTCCTTGTCACACTCACAGTCTCCAATTCGGCTAAAGCAGTCACCTATGGAAGTTGCTCGAGTATTCACTCGGTGAGTAATTAGACACCCCTACTGGCAGCCCTTAGGCCTTGAAATTGCGGCATTGCTTTTATTTTATGTAATGTATTCCTTATTATTGGTCCGCAGGTTTGCCGATAATTATCCTTAAAGGAAGCGGCAATCAACTCCTAAACGTGCCATCATCATTGTTAAGGGATTAACCACACCCCTTTAGATTCCCGGCCTTTTCTATTGCGGCTCCCCGGTAAGAGGTTCTACCGCCAACCGTAGGCTCTAATGTTTAGAATGCACCCACCCTCAACCCTAACTGTGCCCCGTTGTAATTTCAGGCTTCCGATTCAGGCCCGGGACGCTCCAATTTCAATTGTTCTCACATTGTACTCCGGACTATTACGGTAAATTTAAACTCGTTGACATCACAGTTGCCGTGCATGGCCCCTTTTCACTCTTCACATTCTCCCGCAATTTTTGTATTTTAAGCTATTGTCATGTCAATTCCATTACCACCACCGCTCCTCACTTCTAGGCTCAGTGACTTTCCGCATCACAACTACTACTAGCCCTAGCACTGAACGAATTGGAGCATGATTGCTCCACCAGAGTTGCTCACTGCTTGTTCTCTTGACTCAGTACGCCATTGAGACAAATGTGACATCACCTTCTGCAAATGTCGGTTTGTAAATGTCGTTTTTGTTATGCCTTAAATGACCGTGTCGCCCCTATATTGGGTTGTCAGTGTTCAATTACCATTATGTTTTCTATGAACTACTGATGGAATGATTAAGAGAAAGTATAATGTAAGGTTACAAACTGTTTCTTCCAAAAACCTTTGCAATAATGGTTAGCCTTCACGGCAAACATGGAATGTATAAATTGACTAAGTCACTTTTATTCTCAACACTCCTCCGTCTTTTTTCAATTTTTTCACCATGGTCACAGGAATTGTAAATAACATGCTTTAATGTAATATTTCTTTTCCCTCTCCCCCCCCCAATTTTTCCCTCTCTATAGCCTTGTATATGTTGTGACTCAGTATCTTGACAAACATGAATTACAATTTTTGCACAAAGGCATGTTTATTTTTACTGTCCTGAAGATGATCCAATAATTCTCTTGTAAGGGATCAAAACGTCGTCAACACCATATGTACCATATGTTTCCAACAGTTCTAGATTTCAAAATGCAATGGTACTCTTTTGTAAATTAAGTCTAAACTACTATTGTATACAGACTTTATGTTCTTGCCTGAAACTCCGCCCCTCCCCTCCCCCTTTATGTTTCCCATGTATGTTCTTGAGTTGGATGCAGGTCACGTCCCACTTGCATTTGTATTCTGATCCCCTTGCGTAAATA
Organism: Lissotriton helveticus; assembly: GCF_964261635.1. Taxonomy (NCBI): domain Eukaryota; kingdom Metazoa; phylum Chordata; class Amphibia; order Caudata; family Salamandridae; genus Lissotriton; species Lissotriton helveticus. Next base: position 2,133,613,036 of record NC_136059.1, on the reverse strand, counting down.
AGTATTAATGAATAAAAACTGTCCCGCTGGACAAAGAACATATTGTCTATTGAGCGTATGCTAACCGAGTTTTCTTCAATACTCCTTCCCGTCTAGGGACCATTGTCCTAAATAAAAATAGACAAATGGCTGGCAGCATTTGAAAGTGCTTTTAAGATGAGAAGGGTCCACTCTAAATACTGGGGTTCAATCCTATGGGATTTGCTTCCAGTAGCTGGGAGGGATAGGCTCCTGACCCTACAAGAAGATGTGGCAGAATCCTACTCACTTCTGACTCCAAAACAGTACAAGGTCAGGTTTAGGGACACCCAGAAGGTAAGCACACAGTCATGGGTTGACTTTGTGGACATCTCAGAAAAGGCACTAGGTGGCTGGATGGAAGCTAACAAAATGAGTACTTGTGAGGGACCGTAGAACTTAATCATTAAGGACCATATACTGACTCATTGTGTACAAGAGAAGTTACACCAGTATCTAGTGGACTTAAAGCTGTCTAGTCCCAGGGAATTAGGTGAGACCACTGATAAGTGGGTGTGAACCCGGATCTTCAATCAGCACCAGGGGGAGACTCCAAGAAGGGGGGAGGATAGGCCCACAAAACCCTAAGGAGGGAGACGGCAAGCCCATCACAGAGACTCCCTTAGTACCCCAGACCATTAACCAGGAGGAGAGGAAATCCCACACCAACTCTGATAAGCAGAGGCAGGGGAACCCACGGCTGAAAAAGTACTTGGACAACAGTATGTGCTTTGACCGTCAGCAGTCAGTTCACCTCAGGGGTGACACCACATGTTCAAAGAAGGAGGTTAGCACTGGGAAGTTCAGTGTAGCCATAGAGAAGGGCTCCTCAGATGAGGAGGTCCTGCTAGCATTTTGTTGGGAGACAGGTCCAGATGGTAAGCTGGTGATCCCTGAGGGTTGGAGTAGGCACTTCCACTCCATTCTGATGAATAGGAAACCGCATTTGGCCTGTGAGACACATGTGCCAATCATACTATAGTGAATGAACACTTGCGGTCCCCAGAAATGTATGTACCAGGAAAGACAAGAAGAGTAAGGGTAGCCACAGGTGAAGTCATAACCAAACCTTTAACCTTAGTTTCCCTAAAGTGGGTGGATACTCGTAGCTGGTATAAGGTGGTAGTCTGTGCTGACCCCCCCTTAGATTGTCTCCTGGACAATGATCTTCCAGAGGTTTCTCTGATTTCAAGTGGGGTGGTCAACCAGGGCGCCCCAACCCAAAGTTAGGAACTGGTGGGTCTTTAGATTAAAATATTTTATTGTATTGGTCCCTTGTCATTTCTGTCCTCCGCCTCTTTTTATTTTCATTTTTGAAAACATACTACAGCTCCAGAGACAGTGCTAAGGGGTCACTTAATTGCTGCTTATTTCATCTTCAGTGCATAGCATTGCAACAGCCACATTCTCTACACCAGGGGACCATCATGGAATGGTTTTACCCAAAGTATATCATGGTTTTATAATCTCAAGAAAGGTACACATGCAGGAACATGACACACTATACACAACACCAGATCGCCATCACCTCTATGTTTAATTGTATTTGCTATTGCAACTTTATGGTCACGATTTTTAAGCAGCAGCATGTTTTCTTTTTTTCTGGTTCAATTCTTTTAATTTATATTGCATACGTTGTTAAGGTTATATATGTTTTATTGTCATTGTGTAATTGAATGAATCCAACATAAGTTAGTTGGTGGATGAATGGATGCATAAGGGTAATGAAGAGTTATCCATGATAAATTAGTGAGTTCCTAAACACACCAGTGGCTAAAGAGGTGTTTCTATTCATAAAACAGACTTTTTTGGAATTGCTAGTGTTTGTTTTTCTAGCTATTGTTATTCATAAAGTGTTATGATGACCATGTGGCTATGATCACACTATTCAAAGATGTCTAATTAATAAATTAATAACACATACAGTGAGCTTTTCTTTTGGAACCCAATCTGAACTGACTATAGTGTAGATGCATAATGTAAGTTTGTTTACTTCTGAACCTTTAAACCATTTTGCAGTGCTGCCTTTTTATCCAATATTGCAGTTAGTGTTCTGCATAGCAACGAGTTGCTATCAACAGCACAACCACCTCCCTCCTCATGATATTTCTGGCACAGCAGTAGGTCGAAGCAGCCCCTCTGACATCTGAAGATCTGCTATTTCCTTGGTGCATACTTAAAAAGATGGTAGAAAGCATCCGAATATTGATCTACATTACACACACAAACGCACACACGCACACACACACACACACACACACACACACACACATACATACATATTTATATATATATATGTATATATTAATATAGATTAAAGGAGTAAGCTGTATGTGTACATATCTCTTGTTTAAGAAATATGTTTTGATTGTGTGCAAAGTACTTTCTGATGCTTTTTTATCTTTTTAACTACCTCAATGTAAGCCCTGTAAAACATTGAAACACCCCATCAGCCCCATAAGGAGATTCCAAGATTTCTTTTAATTTTCCATACAAATTCTAGCGCCATTAATTATTTTGCTGATAAAGGTAGGGAGCAGCGTTTACTTCACATGCGGTACAACCCATGCGATTACAACTATGTCTTTACAATAACTGCGTTGTTAGAACACTAATCATTATAACGCAAGTATTTTCTACGACTTGCTGTAGGGGACGCTCTACACTAAGGAATAGTATAATTTACTATTCCTACACCTTCCTACAGTTGCGCATGCTGGAGTTGGAATAGTAAATTGTAGGAGAGTAGGGTCTGCTATCCTATGGTCACCCCAAATTTTTGCTTTTTGCTTCACTGGTTTTCGACTACTGAGGCTGTGGGCCTGCTGATCAGACCCCCAGCCTGCTGTTCTCTCACTAAATTAATGACACATGTGCTATAGGCACATACCAATTGGAAATGGACTCCTTGTCAGCCCCTGTAGAATGCACTATAGGTGCACAGGGCACAGGAGCCACTAAGGCCTACCAGGGGCTGCAGCATATCTTTTGCCACCCCTGGCTGGTTCTTAAATTGACACAACTGGCTGATCACTCAGCTGGGGTAAGGTGGTGTACACACCCCTTGCTTAGATATAGTATACCTATGTCTAAACCTATATCTGGACACATGTAAACCTGTGAGCCACTCCTATAGACAGGCCTCACCAATCCTGGAGGCTGGGTGCATGGTTTTTATGTGAGATGGAGCTCTAGCATGAGCTGAGCCTGTCTGCAGCCGTCGGGAACAAATCCCTAAGCTGTTTCAGGATAATGCCATACCATATACTATTAAGTGCCTTATAATCCTCGCGGTTATTTAGCAACTCTGGTTTGGCTTTATCAAAACATGTCGTGTAAGGTGTCATACGCTTTGGAATACCATCCCCTCGCCAGTTCTGGCGACGGGGATGGCATTCCACCCCTCTAGAGGGGTAAGACATGTTACTTCACTTTAATGCGGTTGATTTCTCCAAAGGCCTTAAGATCCACAAAATGGATGCCTCTGCCACAGACAAATGTCTGGACCCCTGGAGCTGACCGAAACCCAGTCAAGGGGGTCCTGGACAAAGGGTTTCCTGTCACAGGAGGGTGTCACCGCCCTCCAGACAGGAGATAGTGTATTGTAGCAGGGAGGTTTGAAAGAAACCAGACACTGCCTGGGGCGCACAAGGCTGCCCCTTGCATAATCCGGCCAAACCGGTTCTGGGGCACTCCAGCCCTCGTGCCAGGGCGGCCTGGATCAAAGGAAGGGGGTGTATCCACCCACTTCCTGGGTCCCACCCATAGGAGGGGACCTAGCAGGTAATCACGCCCACCAGATTCGAATAAGAGTGGGAGCAGTGCCAATGCACATCAGATTTCCTGGAAGAAACATTTGAAACGATATTCTGGACCCTTCGCCCTCCATCTCAACGTGGAAGCCCGAAGAATCTCCCTTGTGGTCAAGGAGTGACCACCCTGCAGCAGCAGGCACCATCCAGCCCTCGACGTCTACTTGGTTGCAGTTCCCGCCGGAACTCGAGCGACTGAGATCGACGAGATCAAGCCTGCCCAGCTTCTAACAGCCCGATCCACAGTCCCTGCAAAGCTGAGACCCGTGGAGGCGACCGGAAGCGTGGGGCACGCCATCTTGAAGTGACCACGAGACGCTGACCGTGCAGCCCACGAGTGACCCTCGAAGCTGTACACCGGGGTTTGAGAAGCCCCCACCCTGAGCTACTCCTGAGCCGAAGTTCAGCCCTCCACACTCGACGAGTGCTGCGTGGGGCCCTTTGGCACGATTTGGCTCAACGCGTTGGCCCGGTCACTTGCCAGCTGGCTTGTGGTCCCTGTGCCGACGAACTACAAAAGAAGACTCGTGATTCTGGTTGCTCCAGATCCACACCAGCTCCCCTGAAAGGGAGCCCCGACTCTGACCTTCCTGGTCCGAGTAAGACGCCATCTTCCAATCCCGCGTGGATTGCTCTTACCAAGGCTTGTTTGCTCCAAACCGGAAGCCGACTGCACCGACGGTGAGAGCCTGCGTGGGACAGATCGTGACCTGCTCCTGGACGTCGCAGATGCCCCAGAGCCCACGTGACAGCGAAGAGAAGCGCCTCGACGACCACCTGATTGCGCCCGACATTGCCTGGTTCCGTCCTGGTTCCACCCTGGTCACTGCTGAGTGACCCAGACTCTGTCCCCTCTGCTTTCAGGTACTCTACAACTTGAGTCCACCCTTGGACTCCACCGGACACTTCGCCTTCACCCTGCCTGCAGCCCTTTCAGCTTCAAGCACCAAGAGCCTGCGTGTCAAAACCCGACGCCACTTCGACCCTGTGCACCCACTTCCTGTGGGTGAGGTAACTTTGCTCCGCCGGTGTCCCCACACTGGTGCACACCTCTAGGGTCTGTGTGTTAAGTTTTGTTCCTCTAGGTTCAGCGGAAGTGTCCTTAAACTTTAACTATTTGACTTTTACGCACCATTGGTTAACATTGGTGCATGCGTGCGCTTTCCGCACATCTCCCGAATCCCGAGGGCCATTCCCGACTTCAGCATTGCTTGTCCTGACTGCTCCCAGCGATTCCCTAGGCCCTAGGCCTAACCACTGTTCGAGTGGCCTCTCTTATACCACTTGTTTAGTATATGGTTTGAGTGGCCCCCCGCCCTCATCCATAATTGTGCAACTTTGTATGTTTAAACAGTGCTTTTGATTTAACGCTTGTGCCCCTTTATTCATAAAGAATACTGGGGATTGTTTTTAGTAATAAACACATATATTTTTATAATATATACTTGTGTGGTGTCCTTTCATTTGGTATTACAGGATTGTATGTGGTAAAACAGCTCGCTTAACACGACCTCTTAAGTTAAGCCTTTAGGCTGCTTAGTCCATGCTACCACTAGGATAGCTTGTCTAATAAGGTTGACTTACAACCAGACACCATAAGGGGATTGTTTGGTCAGGTAGTAGGTGGTTCCAGAATTGGAAACATCCCCTACCAGGCCAACTTCTCACATTGGTGAGCAGCGGTGCGGATTTGAGCTTGCTGTTGTTTTACCATTGCAATCTTTATATCAAATTGAAAGATCACATCAAGTACCTCTAGGTACATATAAAATCAAAAGCTTAGCATATTAAGTTCTACTGAACTTAGTAGTTGTAGGTTGAAGGGAGTAGCACACCCCTGACTACAACTCACTAGCAAGGTCCAGTAGGAAAACACTTAGTGTAGGTAAGTGCACCACTTACACCTCACTAGTAACCATGTCCGACACAGGAAAGGCCTCAGGGTCTAGTCCTGTGACAGTTGACCCTACCCAGGCAACTTCTGGATATGACAAACTAACCCGCAGAGACTTGATTGTCTTGTGCAAAGCAAGAGGGTTAAAAAGGGGCAGAAGCCCCACCTGCCTAATCCTGATAGAACTCCTAGAACAGGATGACTTAGAGAGGGCAAAAGCAGCTTCCCTAGATACAGGAACTGGAGGGAACCCCCCTGCAGTTGATCCCCCTGAAGAGGAGGATGATGATGACTTGGATGAGGACTCAGAGGTTGAGGACTTAGAAGTACAGGATCAGGGTAGCCAGGTTCCAGTTGGTAGGCTTAGCCAGGCCAACTTGGACCTACTGGGGAATGGAGAGGGCCAGCACCTCCCCAGAACCCAACATGTGATTCTCCCAGGCAACAGAAGAGTGAGATCTCCCTCAGGGGACTCTCATCTTTCTAGTGCCTCCAGAGAATCAGAGAGAGGCATGAGTGCTTCTCAGAAAGCTGAGCATAGGGCTAGAATGAGGGCTGTCAGACTCCAGATAGAGAGAGAGGAGGTAGCCCTGAGTCAAGCTAAGCTTACCTTAGCTCAAGCTAAACTTGCCTTGGCAAGAGAGCAGAAATTAAGTGGCTTAGATGTCACTGGTGGCAGCAATTTTCCAAGAGAAAAAGACAGGGCCTATGATAATAGAAACCTGACCAAAATTGTGCCCCCCTTTAAAGAAGAGGATGACATCCACAAATGGATGACTGCTCTTGAGAGAGCCTGCATGGTACAGCAGGTTCCTGAGAATCAGTGGGCTGCAATTTTGTGGTACTCCTTTTCTGAGAAAGGGAGGGACAGGCTCCTCACAGTTAGACCTGAGGATGCCAAAAACTACTCTGTTTTGAAGAGTGCTCTCATTGAAGGGTATGGCCTAACCACTGAGCAATACAGGTTGTTGTTCAGAGACACCCAGAAAGCACAGACTCAAGACTGGACTGATTTTGTGGAGTGTGCCACTAAGGCTTTGGAGGGTTGGTTACAGGGAAGTAAAGTTTCAGACTATACAGGATTGTACAATCTTATGATGAGAGAACAGATCCTTAATAACTGTACAAACCAGCTGTTGCATCAATACCTTATTGACTCTGATCTGACCTCTCCCCAAGAATTGGGAAAGAAGGCAGACAAATGGGTCAGAACAAGGATTAAGCAGAAACCCCAGAACCAAGGTGGTGACCAGAAGAAAACAGACCAGAAGGGTGGTAATCAGAATCAGAAAGATAAAGAAAAAGACCAGAAGTCTTCAGGCCCCCAAACTAATAGTAAGGAGGGTGGTTCCCAAAATGGTAACAAGAAGAAGAAGAACAAAGGTCCAAAGACACCTTGGTGCAATACCTGCAAATCAGTTTCACACTGGGGCAGTGAGTGCACCAAGGCAAATCCAGTTCCCACCACTACAGCTCCTAAAGCAACTGCAACCCCAAGTACAGTAAGCAGTGGTGGAACACAGTCCAAGGGTGTAGCTGGGTTGACCCTGGGTATTGAAGTAGGATCTGGCCTAGTCAGAGTCCCTACACAGGCAGTTCTCCTGTATGATGTGGACATTGAGTTGCCCACTGCAGTAAGCCCCACTAACCTGGGCAAATACAGGCAGACTCCCTTAATAAATGAGAAACTGGCTCAAGCTTACAGGGACACATGTGCTAGTGTCACCATGGTGACCCCTGGCTTTGTGGACCCTGGACAGATTGTACTAGGAGAGAGCTACCTAGTAACCAATGCAAGCAACTCCACTACCTCCCATAGTGTGGCAGTTGTGAACTTCTCCTGGGGAGGGGTTGATGGCCTAAAGAAAGTTGTGGTGAGTGCAGACCTACCAGTAGACTGTCTGTTAGGCAATGACCTTGAAAGCTCAGCATGGTCAGAAGTGGAGTACAGGACTCATGCAGAAATGCTAGGGATTTCAGAGCATGTCCTTGCCATGACAAGGGCTCAGGCTAAGAAGTGCCTTCCTGAACCAGTGGTGGATCTTGAGACAATAGACCAGCCACAACCCAAGAGAAGGAGCAAGAGAGGAAAGGCCTCGCCTTCCACCTTGCCCCAGGTTGAGGATCAGGTTTCAGAGGAAACTGATTCTGCAGTCCAAGAGGAGACTGTCTCTGAGGAGCTTGAACCTGACCAGGTTGAGTTTCTGGGGACAGGGGGACCCTCAAGGGCAGACCTGAGGCAGGCTCAATTAGATTGCCCTTCCCTTGAACCCCTCAGACAGCAGGCTGCTGCTGAGGCTGCTGGGGATGCCCAAGGTACCCATACTGTGTATTGGGATGAGGGACTCCTTTACTCAGAGGCTAGAACCCCCAAGCCTGGCATGACCAGGAGGTTGGTGATACCTCTGCAGTTTAGGGGATTCCTCCTTACCTTGGCCCATGATATTCCCCTTGCAGGACACTTAGGCCAGAACAAGACGTGGGACAGGCTTGTTCCACACTTTCACTGGCCTCACATGTCAGAGGATGTCAAGGAGTTTTGTCGCTCCTGTGTCACTTGCCAAGCCAGTGGTAAGTCAGGTGGCACAACAAAGGCCCCCCTAATACCACTACCTGTGGTGGGGGTCCCCTTTGAGAGAGTTGGAATTGATATTGTGGGTCCAATGGACCCCCAAACAGCATCTGGGAACAGATTCATACTGGTGGTAGTGGATCATGCCACCAGGTACCCAGAGGCTATTCCCCTAAGGACCACCACAGCACCTGTGGTGGCAAAAGCCCTCATTGCAGTTTTCTCAAGAGTGGGCTTTCCTAAGGAGGTACTATCAGATAGAGGGACAAATTTTATGTCCAGCTATCTAAAAGCAATGTGGAAGGAATGTGGGGTAAACTACAAGTTTACCACCCCATATCATCCACAATGCAATGGGCTTGTGGAGAGATTTAACAAGACCCTTAAAGGCATGATAAAAGGATTACCAGAGAAGCTCAGGCGGAAATGGGACATTCTTTTACCCTGCCTGCTCTTTGCTTACAGAGAGGTCCCACAGAAGGGGGTTGGCTACAGCCCTTTTGAACTTTTGTTTGGCCACCCTGTGAGAGGTCCATTGTGTTTGGTGAAGGAAGGATGGGAGTTACCTCTCAAAAAGCCCAAACTAGACATAGTGGACTATGTACTTGGTCTCCGCTCCAGGATGGCTGAGTACATGGAAAGAGCATCCAAAAACCTGGAGGCCAGCCAAGAATTGCAGAAAGCTTGGCATGACCAAAAGGCTGTACTGGTAGAGTTCCAACCAGGACAGAAGGTATGGGTACTGGAGCCAGTGGCTCCAGCAGCACTCCAAGACAAATGGAGTGGACCCTATCCTATTATTGAGAAGAAAGGGGAAGTCACCTACTTGGTAGACTTTGGAACACCCAGGAGCCCTCACAGGGTAATCCATGTGAATCGCTTGAAAGCATTTGTAGACAGGGAGGACATGAGCTTGCTCATGGCCACAGATGGGGAACAGGAGGAAGAGAGTGACCCTCTCCCAGACCTGCTTTCCCAGAACCCTGATGATGGTTCAGTTGATGGAGTAGCCTTGGCAGGCAGCCTCACTGACCAGCAACAGAGGGACTGCAGACAAGTTTTGCAGGCTCACAGGCAAATGTTTTCACTCACACCCAGCCAAACTGACTGGTGTACCCATGTTGTGGACACTGGTGACAGTCTGCCTGTCAAGAATAAGATCTACAGGCAACCTGATCATGTCAGGGATTGCATCAAGGCTGAGGTGCAAAAGATGTTGGAGCTTGGAGTGATTGAGCCATCAGAGAGCCCATGGGCCAGCCCAGTAGTCCTGGTGCCAAAACCTCATACCCAAGATGGTAAGAGAGAAATGAGGTTTTGCGTGGATTACAGGGGTCTCAATGCTGTCACTAGGACAGATGCTCACCCCATTCCAAGAGCAGATGAGCTCATTGACAGATTGGCTTCTGCCAAGTTTCTGAGCACATTTGATCTGACAGCTGGCTACTGGCAAATCAGACTAGCTGAGGAGTCAAAAGCCAAAACAGCATTCTCTACCCCTAGTGGACATTATCAGTTTGTGGTAATGCCCTTTGGTTTGAAGAATGCACCTGCCACTTTCCAAAGGTTGGTGAACCAAGTCCTTACTGGGTTGGATGACTTTTGTGCAGCTTATCTGGATGATATTGCTGTCTTTAGCTCCACCTGGGAGGATCACCTGATCCACCTGAAGAAAGTTTTGGAGGCCCTGCAAAAGGCAGGCCTAACTATCAAGGCCACAAAGTGCCAGATAGGGCAGAGTAAGGTTGTATACCTGGGCCACCTAGTAGGTGGAGGCCAGGTTCAGCCACTGGAAAGCAAAATCCAGGCCATACAGGACTGGGCTCCTCCAGTTACCCAGACACAAGTCAGAGCCTTCTTGGGCCTGACTGGGTATTACAGAAAGTTTGTGAAAAACTATGGGTCTATAGTGACACCGTTAAATGACTTGACATCCAAGAAGATGCCAAAAAAGGTTCAGTGGACAGTTAGCTGTCAGAAGGCATTTGAAGACCTGAAGAAGGCCATGTGCTCTGCACCTATCCTAAAGAGTCCTGACTACTCCAAACAGTTCATTGTTCAGACAGATGCTTCTGAGTTGGGGGTGGGAGCTGTACTCTCACAACTTAATCAAGATGGTCAAGACCAGCCAATTGCTTTCATTAGCAGGAGGCTAACCCCAAGAGAAAAACGTTGGTCAGCCATTGAGAGGGAGGCCTTTGCTGTGGTTTGGGCATTAAAGAAGTTGAGGTCCTACTTGTTTGGAACTCACTTCCTGGTGCAAACAGACCATAAGCCCCTCTTATGGCTTAATCAGATGAAGGGTGAAAATCCCAAACTGCTCAGGTGGTCCATTTCCCTACAGGGGATGGACTTTACAGTGGAGCACCGCCCAGGGACTGACCATGGTAATGCAGATGGTCTCTCCAGGTACTTCCACTTAGAACATGAAGACTTATCTGGTCAAGGTTAGTTTAATGTCCCTGCGTTTGGGGGGGGGTTGTGTAGGAGAGTAGGGTCTGCTATCCTATGGTCACCCCAAATTTTTGCTTTTTGCTTCACTGGTTTTCGACTACTGAGGCTGTGGGCCTGCTGATCAGACCCCCAGCCTGCTGTTCTCTCACTAAATTAATGACACATGTGCTATAGGCACATACCAATTGGAAATGGACTCCTTGTCAGCCCCTGTAGAATGCACTATAGGTGCACAGGGCACAGGAGCCACTAAGGCCTACCAGGGGCTGCAGCATATCTTTTGCCACCCCTGGCTGGTTCTTAAATTGACACAACTGGCTGATCACTCAGCTGGGGTAAGGTGGTGTACACACCCCTTGCTTAGATATAGTATACCTATGTCTAAACCTATATCTGGACACATGTAAACCTGTGAGCCACTCCTATAGACAGGCCTCACCAATCCTGGAGGCTGGGTGCATGGTTTTTATGTGAGATGGAGCTCTAGCATGAGCTGAGCCTGTCTGCAGCCGTCGGGAACAAATCCCTAAGCTGTTTCAGGATAATGCCATACCATATACTATTAAGTGCCTTATAATCCTCGCGGTTATTTAGCAACTCTGGTTTGGCTTTATCAAAACATGTCGTGTAAGGTGTCATACGCTTTGGAATACCATCCCCTCGCCAGTTCTGGCGACGGGGATGGCATTCCACCCCTCTAGAGGGGTAAGACATGTTACTTCACTTTAATGCGGTTGATTTCTCCAAAGGCCTTAAGATCCACAAAATGGATGCCTCTGCCACAGACAAATGTCTGGACCCCTGGAGCTGACCGAAACCCAGTCAAGGGGGTCCTGGACAAAGGGTTTCCTGTCACAGGAGGGTGTCACCGCCCTCCAGACAGGAGATAGTGTATTGTAGCAGGGAGGTTTGAAAGAAACCAGACACTGCCTGGGGCGCACAAGGCTGCCCCTTGCATAATCCGGCCAAACCGGTTCTGGGGCACTCCAGCCCTCGTGCCAGGGCGGCCTGGATCAAAGGAAGGGGGTGTATCCACCCACTTCCTGGGTCCCACCCATAGGAGGGGACCTAGCAGGTAATCACGCCCACCAGATTCGAATAAGAGTGGGAGCAGTGCCAATGCACATCAGATTTCCTGGAAGAAACATTTGAAACGATATTCTGGACCCTTCGCCCTCCATCTCAACGTGGAAGCCCGAAGAATCTCCCTTGTGGTCAAGGAGTGACCACCCTGCAGCAGCAGGCACCATCCAGCCCTCGACGTCTACTTGGTTGCAGTTCCCGCCGGAACTCGAGCGACTGAGATCGACGAGATCAAGCCTGCCCAGCTTCTAACAGCCCGATCCACAGTCCCTGCAAAGCTGAGACCCGTGGAGGCGACCGGAAGCGTGGGGCACGCCATCTTGAAGTGACCACGAGACGCTGACCGTGCAGCCCACGAGTGACCCTCGAAGCTGTACACCGGGGTTTGAGAAGCCCCCACCCTGAGCTACTCCTGAGCCGAAGTTCAGCCCTCCACACTCGACGAGTGCTGCGTGGGGCCCTTTGGCACGATTTGGCTCAACGCGTTGGCCCGGTCACTTGCCAGCTGGCTTGTGGTCCCTGTGCCGACGAACTACAAAAGAAGACTCGTGATTCTGGTTGCTCCAGATCCACACCAGCTCCCCTGAAAGGGAGCCCCGACTCTGACCTTCCTGGTCCGAGTAAGACGCCATCTTCCAATCCCGCGTGGATTGCTCTTACCAAGGCTTGTTTGCTCCAAACCGGAAGCCGACTGCACCGACGGTGAGAGCCTGCGTGGGACAGATCGTGACCTGCTCCTGGACGTCGCAGATGCCCCAGAGCCCACGTGACAGCGAAGAGAAGCGCCTCGACGACCACCTGATTGCGCCCGACATTGCCTGGTTCCGTCCTGGTTCCACCCTGGTCACTGCTGAGTGACCCAGACTCTGTCCCCTCTGCTTTCAGGTACTCTACAACTTGAGTCCACCCTTGGACTCCACCGGACACTTCGCCTTCACCCTGCCTGCAGCCCTTTCAGCTTCAAGCACCAAGAGCCTGCGTGTCAAAACCCGACGCCACTTCGACCCTGTGCACCCACTTCCTGTGGGTGAGGTAACTTTGCTCCGCCGGTGTCCCCACACTGGTGCACACCTCTAGGGTCTGTGTGTTAAGTTTTGTTCCTCTAGGTTCAGCGGAAGTGTCCTTAAACTTTAACTATTTGACTTTTACGCACCATTGGTTAACATTGGTGCATGCGTGCGCTTTCCGCACATCTCCCGAATCCCGAGGGCCATTCCCGACTTCAGCATTGCTTGTCCTGACTGCTCCCAGCGATTCCCTAGGCCCTAGGCCTAACCACTGTTCGAGTGGCCTCTCTTATACCACTTGTTTAGTATATGGTTTGAGTGGCCCCCCGCCCTCATCCATAATTGTGCAACTTTGTATGTTTAAACAGTGCTTTTGATTTAACGCTTGTGCCCCTTTATTCATAAAGAATACTGGGGATTGTTTTTAGTAATAAACACATATATTTTTATAATATATACTTGTGTGGTGTCCTTTCATTTGGTATTACAGGATTGTATGTGGTAAAACAGCTCGCTTAACACGACCTCTTAAGTTAAGCCTTTAGGCTGCTTAGTCCATGCTACCACTAGGATAGCTTGTCTAATAAGGTTGACTTACAACCAGACACCATAAGGGGATTGTTTGGTCAGGTAGTAGGTGGTTCCAGAATTGGAAACATCCCCTACCAGGCCAACTTCTCACATAAATTATACCTATGTCAGCGCACCCACTACAGCAAGTCATAGAAACGACTTGCGATGTAACTGTATGCATTGTATGCGTTGTAACAAAGCAGTCATTGTAACAACCGCATTGTAATCCCATGCGTTGTACCACATGAGATGTAACATCACATATTCATAACGGTAGGTCTTAAATTAAAACAGGCTTGGAGAATTTTACACATGATGGAGTTTGTCAACTCAACAATTAAAGACTTAACAAAATCAACTTGTAAAAACTATGTTTGAAGGAAAGTTATTGGAATTAGGATGTTTAGGCTTTTACAGTCCCTATGGTTTTTACAACATCCAGTCAGTGAACGTAAACCACATGTTCAATTTAAGCACTGTGTATAGCAAATTTAGTGGCCATTTTAATGGAAAAAGTTCTATTTGTAAATGACTGTGCCACCGCATCATGCTTTAGTAATATTTTGCTACAGTGTACTTCAAAATGAACCACCGGCAATATACCACAATGACACCCTTACCACTCTCCTGCTGAATGGGCATGGCTCATTTACTTCACGTGTTATTTGTGTGATGCTTGAATTTTTCACAATCCCTTTAAAATCAGTGACATCAGTGAAGGCTGATGATAGCACTCTCACTCTGAAAGTGTTCCAGCACCACTGGGTAGTCCCCTGGTTGCAGACATTTAAACAAACATCAGATGCATATCATTCTATTAAAAATGGAAAGCACAAATGAGAGCTGCATGTCACATCCCAAAGCACAAACAAACCTCTGCTATTAAGAATCTCAGTCAAAGTTCTCAGTGTTCTTGATATCTTCAGACTGTGCTGTTGGTTGGAGAACAACTCATCCCCTTTCCTACAGGCATCAAAAAATTACCCTTCATCAAGATTGATCCGAATCAGGATGGAGAAGGCAACTTGGGTTACCTTTTCTGCAGCTATCCTTAGAGGGTTATAATGACCTCCCAAGTTTTCACTAAATAAATAGGGGTATGTCGTTTATTTCTGTGTTAAATGGAGACATCCTCTAATTAAAAAAAGTATATTTCTTGGTGTATGTTATTTGAGACATACATATTTTGAAGTTGAAGCATGCTACAAGAGTAACTTCGTTGAAATTGAAAACTTAAATGAACTTAAGCAGTATATTGAATACAAAATTCATATGAGGGGTAGAAAATGCAAAGTTGGTGTGACTGAAATGTGACCAAAAATGTATTTGACTTCCCAGAGTAGGTCCCAGATGTACGGACTACCATTGTTGAGCATAAGGTCCCTGCTGCTATGCTTGATAATCGCAGCACTCTATACTTTACAAATACATATAACTACATAGTTTGTCATTACCTCATCCTATAACACTTCATTATGTTTACATACTGTTCTTGGTTACTAAGGCAGCTTATTTTTTAATGCTAAAAATACCATATGCTCATTATCTCTCTCCAGTTCCGAGGCAGCCACCACTGAAACAGGGAATAGACGAGACGGACACACCACAAAAAAAACAGCGGGGAAAGAGAGGATGCAGTAGAAGAGGAAAAGAACGGAAAGGAATGAAAACAAGATCTTAGGACAGGAGGAATTACATTCCACACATGGTAAGGAAGTGACAGTGCTTAATCTCTCTAGTAAAGTTCTAAATGCCGATATGACTTCATTTTTTACAGAGGGGATTAGGTTTTTGTCCAAGTAATGACGGAGACATTTGAACACTTAAGATTGATGTGTATAAGTGTAGTGTAGTTCCTATCTTCCCAATAGGCTCTGCGCATTGGAATAATACCTACAGCAGTAAAGGCCTAGGCCAGACGTTAACTAGGTCTACTACTGTCGATACTAGACTTAAAGTTTTGGGTTTGCCAGCTTAGCTCAGAGTTCACTAGAAACTTTCTCGAATGTTCAAGGAGGACTTAACTTCCCTGATTAGACAAGAAGGGATTTAGTTTCTGACAACCATAGAACATGACAACTTTGCTCTCCCCTAATCAAGAGTCAATCTCGAGAGTCGTGTGAACAAAAGGCAAATTATTTTACTCAGTCAGTACGTGCATTCTTAGTCTCATCAGATTGTAGAGAAAAGGAAGAGACGGGCGTGTTCAATAAAAAGGTGTTATTTATTGATCAGTCTCTTTTCTCATACAAGAGAAATGGATCGATATTATTGCAATACTTATAGTTAAGTAAAGTGCATACATTAAGAGCAGCAGTATAAAATAATACTGTAAAAACATTGATATGGTTTCTAAGCCATAAGATGTTTAAAATGAATAAAATATATTACATACACATATACATTTGACTAAACGTACTCAACTGGTGTTTCTAGATACGCCTACCCCGTGTACCTGACCTAAGTCTAATACGAGGGCGGGAATAGATAGTTACAGTTTAAGTTAAGTTTGTTTTTGCCAAGTGAATAACTAAAGAATTCTCTGTGAGGGGTTATTCAGTTCTGTACCTGGAAGTTAGGATGAATGAGGAATGGTATCTCTCTCTCTGGTCTCGATATTCCAGGCTGCCTGCGAGGGCTACCCGGAAACGCCGGTGCTGGATTCTCGGCAGGAGAAAGCAGCTTCTCTCAGCGCGTCAGGAAGGCGGGGCTGCTGCCAGCGGGGTCTGCTCTGCTCTTGGCTTCGGCAAGTATGGCTGCTCCGTCTCGTCACCACGCGTGTGTTTGCATATGGCAAGATTGGTAATATTTATACCTTTAAGGTGCCGAGATTGACGTAAGGATGGACATAGATACGTCAATAAAGATGTCATACGATTTGCTCGTTAGCACATTCTTTTACTAAAGTTCTCGGTGAAATCAAAACAATGGCCGCAGGGTTTTGCCCAGGTTGTCATAGGTTTGATTTGTTATGAGAACTCCGTATGCCTTATCAGGGGCTGGAGGAATATCGCTTGTCTAATTAGATCGCAAGCGTTATGACCTAATCAGATAACACGTTCCTGTGCCGTAGTGTGACTGCGTCAGATAACGGTATCTGCATCATGGGGGTTTTCTGCCTCATGGGCTGACTGCTAGTTAACTTGTTGGTTTGTTTAAGTAGAATAGGGTCAGGAATAGGGGGATCGATTCAGAACCTATAGGAATACATGACACCCACTCCACGCTAACTATGGACATATTTACTAATCTAGGCATAGTATAACATAGTACAACATACTATAGAGTAGTGTGTATACCTTACCACCCCAAAATACATAAATGCATTTTGAAATTCTTCAAATATACTGAAAAATTGCAGACATATATATTGTATGCACTCAAGCTGTAGAATAATGCCAAAGTAATCGCATTTGTATACATTATTGCTCGTTTGGTATATGAGAATTACACATGAAATGGTTTCTTAAATACAGAAAAAAGATTCGAGACCATTCCATCACAGAATAAAATATTTATGAACATACCAGCGGGCAGCTAAAGTCTATAAAGTATCTAAAAAATAGAAATCTTAGTTCTTTAGGAATAGTTTCTTACTTTAAGCAGAAGATAAGTGTCCCGAAAAACCGAAAAAATGAATTGGGGCTTCTGAAAGAGTTGCTGTCCGTGAACTGGAGTGAAAAATAGTTCATGTGACTTTATTATTTAAAGTTGAAGGCCGAATTCAGGGAACGCCGTGTGCGGGCTTGTTCAAAAGTCTCTATTTCTGTTCGGGTGAGAACATCATATCATTTAGGCTTTCGAAAAAACTGTCAACAGCTTCCTGGGAAAGTTCCACTAACTCGGAAATAGGTGTAATCATGCATTCTTGTGCATGATTCTCTCCATTGACATTCTGATTCGCATTGCTGACAGAAGGTCGTACCTGTTCGATGCTGCTTTCATCTTGAACTTCACTACCCATCAATCGTAGTGGTGAAGCTTCCACGAATGCCGTCATCAGGATTGGTAGCCTTTGAGGGCAGCACAAAGCATGAACCTTGATCGGGCTCAACAATGTTTCTGCATCCATCGGCGTATCCGATTGTAGCGTCAGACAGGTGTCTAACACGCATTCTTCTCCGCATAGCAGACACCTCAATACAGGTAAAACACATCTTTGCCACATTGGTCGAAATGATAGAAACCAAGTCATGTTCAGGTCTCTAAGCCGGGAGAGTCCCAGGATTTTTGATATCCGGTCCCGGTATCCAATGGCTAGGATTGTTTCTTCCCTTGTCGCAAGAGTTTTGTCTGTGACATGGGTTGCCATAACGAAAAATAAGGACTAAGAATAGGATTCCTGCAATTAGTCCCAAGATCAGGGGAAGTCCGCCAAAAATCGAATGGACGAAATCTGGAAAAATACCCAGTATGGCTTTGAATGGTGTTAATGCCATCGAAAATACTGTCTTAAATACCTTTGAGACCCCATTGGTATCAGAAATATTTAAGATTTCATTCAGGATTTCCGCGAAATGTACGGGGGAATTAGTTGATAATAATGTATGTATCTCTGCAGTCGTCCTTGCGACTTGTAGATCATACGTTTCTTTTGATGACGAGAGCCTGGTAGGCGTCTGAAGAAGCACTGTTTTCATTCTGCTTAAAGTATCTATTCGAATAGAAGTAATTTTCAAATCGGGCCATGCCCTTGCCTCCCTGTCTGGGAAGGAGCTGGGGAACAACGAGCGTCCACAGCACTTGACCTTCGCAGTCGTAGTTACTAGATAAGGAGTCCCGGGCATAAGACTACAACATCTGCGGTCTACAATAAGAATGTAACTCCCATTATAGAGTCTTTGAAAGAATGGTTCTATTTCTGTTGCAGGTGATCCTTGCTGGTGACATGAAAGGTTGTATGAATTCCCTTCACAGGCTCCATGCAAACTAATTCCGTTACACAGAAGTGTGCCACTTAGTGACATCGCACAATTGTTGCCACTAAGAAACACTTTCTGTCCTTTATTACTGACACATGCATGTGAATAGGGCAGGTTCCATGTTGTTTTAAGGTACCCCTTTCCCAATTTCTCGTACATGCCAGCCTGTATATATTTTTGGCAGTATTGAAACCTGAAGGTTGAGATTGGAATATTTATTTTCCCATGTATTATCCATTCACTGACAGGTCGTTCTGACATTGTCACTGGTAATCTTTCGAGTTTTTCAATGCTCAAGATTGTATAATCAGCACCCTTTTGTGCCATACTGATTTGTCTATCAGTAAGGTTAAAGATTTGGAATAGTGACGTTGTGTTGATTAAACGCCAAGGCACATAGCCTGAACGCAGATTTTGTAACGTCCAGCCAAGCTGTACAATAGAACGCAATTGTGACTGACCGTGTTGTAATAACAGTAAGTCTTGCGATAATATGTCGATTGCTGAAGACACAATGCTGTCCAAAGAAAAAATTCTGGAGGACAGAGTCATTAACCCATTGTCCACTACAGAAAGTGATTTTTCCAAATTAATACGGTCAATTTCCCGTATTCTCTCTGCTGTCTCAATTTGAGTAACCTTCCAGGCCTCATTGTATGCTGCATATACAGAGGCTGCTATGAAACGCTTTTGACGCTGTTTGCGTGGTCCCAAAGTGAAATCACGCAAGTCAGCACCATCAGTAAGTAAAGTTAGGTGTTGCTTAATTTCTGCCAGTGTGGAAGTTTGTAGCCATTGAAGGCATAATTTGCCCACACTGTAGGTTGTTATTATCCCTGGGTGATGTCTTTGAGGATATCTAGGGTCTGGCCTGGTCATTTTGAATCCCTGTGTTTTGTTCAGGAATCTGTCTTGACAGTTATTAGTATCTGTGGGCCAGATCAACCACTGTTTCCAATCAGGATGTGTTCTGTTTTGGTTTAATATATGGTTTACGTCTATCTCTTCATCTGTATCAGAGTTATTGCTAAACATTGTTGGCTTTGGAATAGACGGTTTATTTAAATCTTTGATTTTGGCTAGGCCAAGACAGGTGGTTTGTTGAACAGTGTCATTTAAAAATATCATTTGTTCTGGGATCATGCAGGCTCTAAACAAAGCTTCTATACCCTGTACTTGCCATTCTTTTGTACCCCAAACACTTTTCAATTCAACATTTTTGTCCCAATATTCAAAACCAAAAGTATTCATTTTTTCAAAGAATGAGTCTGAATATAACAATTTTGTGTTGGTTATCATGGTCTTGGTCCCTGTTTTGTTTGACAATTTAAAATAAAATGTTTCAGCATTACTTGTGTTAAAACCCGAAAAATATGAATATTTGTCGTAAACGGTTCTTGAGCTCCCTTTTGGAGGTGTTGCACAATGTTCCCATTGATTATAATTTAAAACATTTCTAGGTTGTGCAGATCTATGTAAAAACTGGTTACCATAGTGGTTATAGCAATACATACTATCATAATTTGTAGAACCCTGCAAATAATCATGTTTGGTAAATTTAGCAGACATTACTAAGTCAGACATCATATTATTAATGCTTTCGAAGTCCCAATCATCAGCAAATGAGTTTGGTTTTGCAAAGTCACTCAATGAGATCTTAATTTGGTGTGGATATTTCAGGATCTCGACGGACCATAAATTTCATAGTCAGTGTTGTCCCAGGCTACCCCACCCGGTATCGGATTGGCTGTGAAGTTGGCTGAAGAAAGTTCTCTTTTCTCGACGTGTGAGGATGTGTGTGGTTTGAGGATCAAGTTGATTTTCTGACTTGCTGTGTCCATTTTAGCATATTTTCCCTCAATGAAGCGTCCCAAAGTAAGTACCATGATGAGCCAAAGTATGAGGATAAATGCACCAAAACCCACCCAAAATTCAATCCATGGAGAAATCAGATATGTTTCTTTCAGTTGTTTCAAAAGTTCCTTAGCTTTATCTTTAAAGGTGTTTGATGATGGCTGTGTCTTTGATTCACTGAAGCCTTCAGAGGAATCATCGAAGTTTATGAAGTAGCCGGATGCAGTTCTGTCAATTGTTCCAATTGGTTCAGGATTTCTGTTTCTTGCATTTTCACTTGTTACTTCATTATAGATTGGTGTGTCTCTGCTAAATGTTTTTATTTGGGTTTTCAGAGGTCTGAGTTCTATTGCATTGCTGCATAGTCCTTGTTGTTCTTCTGTAGGCGTTTCGAATGTGATGAGCCTCTTTGTTAGGACCTCTGTACTGGTAGCAAACCTTGGTGTTCTGCTACTTATTGGGAGTCCACTTGGCCTACTGTTTGTTATCGGCCACATGTTGTGGTTTTACCAGGTCGATTGATACAACTCGGTTCTCCTTTTTTCCAGCAAGTGGCGGTAGTACAACTGATCTTGTCCCGTTGACAGACAAGACAGGAACTGCTTTTCTGTAAGAAGGCCCAAATTCCTTCTTTACCGCGATCTTTTCCCTGACTAGATCCCCGACTTTTGGAATCCAGACAGGTCTTGCTGGGACAGGTGGTGGTTCTTCAGTGGTTGTTGGCTGTTGTTTCAACTTTATGTTGCTCAGGTCTTTTCTTGTTTTGTTTAAGTCCTGCAAAATAGCCAAACGGTCTTTGATATCAAAGGTTTTTTCTTTCACCACTGAAGTCTGACTATAAATGTCAGAGATCATCATCCTAGTTCCAAATAATAATTCGTACGCACTGAATCCCTTCAGAGAATTTCTTGGCAAGTTATTGAGACTACGTTGGACACTTATTAGATGTTTGACCCACCCAGCTCCCGAACCTAATATCCTTTCCGTTATAGATTGCTTTATGCCTTGGTTTTTTCTTTACACCGTCCCGTACCCTCAGGAAGGAAGTGAGAAGATTCCCGCTGGACTATGCTCATTTGGTCATGTTACCCCCCAGGCTGGAGGGCTTGAGTGAAAACAATAGTCAAACGTAGCATGCGCTTAGCGTATATGCCATTTAGACCCGCAAATCTTTGTATAACAGTCCGGACGTCAGCCGAGTGCTGGTGATCTACATTATAAGTGGAACTAGCCTGTATATGTTAATCGCAACCCTTCCTTTTTACTCCTGATTTTTCCTGGAGTAGAACGAAGAGGTATTAAACTGTTTCTCTCCCCACTGCGATCTCTGTTGCAGTTTGGGCAGTTTTTTACAAACATGGTATGACGCAGGCTCATGCCTGGCCACCAGTACCGTGATTGTAATTCTTCCAGAGAATCTTTTAGTTTAAGGTGTCTGAGACCCTCGCCCATGTGTGCGTCTGCGATTAACAAGTTTCTCCTGTCCATGTTTGGAATCACTCTATCCCCCACTCCAGGGATTCGAGCAAAAGGGACGGAGTTTGCATCTATTATGTATGTATAATTGAGTGGATAGTTGATTGGTAACGCTGAGCAGTCGCCTTTTGATGACGTTTTCACCGCCAGCACTGTTTCACCGTCAATGTATTTTAATGTACGCTTTTTTCGAACTACGGGAGCCGATTTAGTGGCTGCCGCTGTGGCTGTCTCAGCCAATGAATTCCCTGCAACGTGAACGCCATCACGCTGATGACTCAGTGAGTGTGTCACGTGAGTCTTTGGTAGTTCTTTTTGTAAAAGAGCTATTTGTTCCCAGAGCAGTTCTGCTTTATTGGTGCATCTGTGTCATCTTTGTAACCGTTTTGAATCCATGTCTGCAAATCGCTGTTATATGATTTGACGCAGTAATATGAATCTGACACTATAAGTGTCGGGAATTCGCGATCCGCATTATCTAGCGCCATTTTCAATGCTATTATTTCAGTTTGTTGTTCTGAATTAGTTTCTACTGAGTGTGTTTTTGTTAATAGAGGTTTTAGTTTACCTCCGCGCCACACTTCTTTTGTAATCTCACATGTGGGGTTGTATGCTTGTTCTCCCCAAACGGACGGTTGAGCATGTCCGTCTGTATAGATTACACAGGCGTAATGTCGTAAAGGCAGAATGTCGATTGGCAGAGGATATGTTTCTTCATATACTAGATTTTTCAATTCTTCTAGTTCTGGATCAAAGTAGTAGTATACTTTGTCCGTTGTGATTGAATTCACCCATTGTAACCATTCTGGATCCAATGTTGTTGTTGCTAAATTACACGGTGTTGTTAATGCCTCAAAGGCTGATTCAGCTGTTCTGACTGTGATATGTCTACGTCTGCTTGATCTTTTTCTCTAGCTATTGCGGTTTGAACTGCATGAACAATTTTTTCTTTGTTGCTGAATTTCTGTTCAGCTTCTGTGTACAAGTGTGATTTGAATGCAATTGGTACCTTTTCTCCCTCATTAGAGGTCAGGTATGTGAATCCACATCTCCCTGGGATGACTCGAATCACAAGATTGCGTGTGTTATCACGTGTTTCTAATTTTGTTTTAATTAGCATGTCTGTTTGTAAGGATCTCAAAATTTCTGTGTGTATTTGAGTCCAATTGGATCTTTTAAAATCTGGTTTAATTAGATCATAAAGGGGTTTGACCCTTTCTGCGTAATTTGCAACGTATGTTCTTCCGAAATTTAGGAAGCCTAGAATCGACTGTAAGTTTTTTAGTGTTCTAGGTGCTTGGAGTACGGCACATTTCTCTAGGAAATTGTCAGCCAGGCTTTTGCCTTCACTTGATAACTCATATCCTAAGAATAGGACTGTCAGATGGGCAATTCTGGATTTTTTAAAGTTGAATTTGTAACCCTCTGCAGCGAACCCAAGTATTATGGTGTTCACTCTTTTCAAGTGAGTCTCCAAGTCATCATCTGTTAATTAAATGTCATCGACATAAGATAATGCTTCATCATCATATAGATGAAGTAATTCTGTTACTCTCGCTGAGAATACCCCCGGGCTGTTCTTGTACCCCTGGGCTAACCGACAGAATTGTTTTTGAGTGCCATTTACTGAGAATGCAGTTAAATATCTGCTCTCTGGTGCTATGTTTTGACAAAAGAATCCATTGGAGATGTCTAAGGTTGTTTTGTATTTTTTGCGCACTATGTTATTCATTAGTGCAGCACTGTGTGAGTTTTGCACTGCAAAGGTTTTGCAACATGTGTTAAGGTGTCGGTAATCCAAAACTAGACGATAAGAATTGTCTGGTTTGGAGACCGGAAACAAAGGGTTGTTCATTTGTGAGGTGCAAGTTTCAATCACCCCCTGGTATTCTAGCTGATCTAGTATTTCATTTACCTGTTTTTTAGCTTCTTGCTTAATTGGGTACTGCCTTTGTGCAGTAGGTTGTGATTTTAACTGGATTTTGTGAGGAGGGGAGTCGTCATCCCATCCCACGTGATTTTTATATAAAGCAGGAGCTAGAGCCACTGCCCACTTTCTAGCAAGTGTGTATTTTTTATGAATAGGAATTTGATTTGAGAAGGCAGGCATAATTACTTCTTCGCCATGAAGGCACTCCCTGACAAACTCTGGTGGCCAGTCTTTTTCAGCTAGAAGGATATCATAGCCCTTGGAGAGATTATCCCAAAATAGTCCCCTTATTTTCCTAGTCTTATCTCCCTCTATACGCAATGTTATTTCGTATATTTTGTGAGGTTTGCTAACTCTGGTGTCCGCAGTTTCCACTTGAAGATATTCATTCGTGTCCACTGTCTCCAGATGATTCATAAGGACTTTGCGAGCTATGCTCACTTCTGCTGCGCTGTCTAGCATTGTCTGAGCCCACTCTCCGTTTTTCAGTTGTGTCCTCAGTATTCTCGGCATTGTTAACTACCTTGATACTGGCTACCTTCTTTTTTGGAAATTGTAATTTCTTTTTTAGTTGAGCAGGTTCCTTGTCTTTGGACTTGGTGTGCTCTTCTCTTTGTTCTGATCGTCCTCTTCTTTCCGATTTCTGCGAGGAAGTCTGAAAAGATTGAGAGGGACGTGTATCAATGTCTTGATATCTATCAGGATTTTTTATATTATCCCTATTTCTAAGGTTATATCTTTTCCCAGAGGGGTCACTCTGGGGTGACCTGTGTCTTTGGTTCGGAGATTTCTCTCTTCGCCTAGGAGACCTTCCTCTGGACTGGAATTTCTTTTCTTTAGGATTGGATTGTTTGTTTCCATCCCAGTTCTTTTTTGGTGAATTATTATTAAAAAATATTTTTTCTGGACTTTCAGTCAGTTGCGGTTTTACTGGTATTCCACCTAAACTATCTCTACCTAGTTCCTCATAGGATTTTTCTATGATTCTGGCAATTTCAGCTGGTTGGTCTGCTATATCTGTCCCTTTTAACCTCTGGCGGATCGCCACGTTTGCTGCTTCACCTTTTATGTTGGCTAATAATATAGCCGAGACCTGCTTGAAGTCTTTCAGTAATTTCATACCAAGAGTTAAAGCAGGTTCTGGACCGTATTCGTCTTGAATTTGTTTTAGCACATCTGGTATCACCGAAATGGATGGAACACCGTGCGTTTTTGTGTAGATGGAAGCAAAGACTGTACCCCAAGTGTCACAGTCCTCTATGTGTGGTGCGATTCCCATTGGGAGACAGATAGTCAGAATCCTGTGTTTTTCTAGCGGGGTGGTGTCAGGAAACACCGCCTCTATTTGGGTAATTTTCTGTGCCAACCATAATGGTATTTGTTCCCGTTTAGCCGGTACTTTACCTAGGCAGGATTGGATGTTCTGTGGTGTAATTTTATTTGTGTTCCCCTGGTGAGGGGTCAGCTGTGGAAGTTTAATCGCTGGCTGAATTGTTGAAGTCCGCATCACATACTGAACTAATTGTCTATGAATTTTTATTAATTGTTTTAGCTGTGTTAAAAGGTTTGGTGCAGACATCCCATCGATGTCTGGATGTGGTGTGTATCCGGCTAGGACCGGCCACGTTGCTCCTGGTCTACCTAAAGGACCGAGCCTGGTGATGTGATTATTATGTTTTAGGGCGCCATCAAATAAGAGCAAATGCTCTTGGAATTTGAGTGGTACTCCCACCTCCTCGAAAGGAGTGTACTCATTAGGAGGTTCCTCTATTTTGTAATAGTGGAAGTACTTTGTTACAGCATTTGCTGCTGGAAAATGTATCCATGAATAGTATACCTCTGTCTGCCGATATTCGTGTGCCTCAATTACGAATATGACTGTACCACCTCTAGGTGTCAGTCCATTTTCTATAAGTTTTAAGGTTATAGATTTTCTTTTAATGACCGGGATGAGTATTATCTCCGGGTCTGCATTTTGTAGTGCAGTATCAGCTTCTGCTATGTCAGCTGCTAATCTAACTGCCTCTCTTTCTTCATCACTGTCTGCCATTTTACCGACAGGATGGTTATTTTGTTTGTTTGCAGATCAGGTTTCTTATGGAAACAAAGATTAGATGCACAATATTTTGGAACTGTTTATCCTTCAACGTTGACTATACCAAGAACCATACATAGGAGTTCCCTCCTGCGAGGTCTGGCGGATATAACCTTTCACCCACTCCAGACGTCTTTGGAGTATTTGGGAAAAGGGGTCTGAGTGAGAAAGCACGACTGAGTTACTCTAAATGTCTTACGTTTTGGGCGCCATGTAGTGTAGTTCCTATCTTCCCAATAGGCTCTGCGCATTGGAATAATACCTACAGCAGTAAAGGCCTAGGCCAGACGTTAACTAGGTCTACTACTGTCGATACTAGACTTAAAGTTTTGGGTTTGCCAGCTTAGCTCAGAGTTCACTAGAAACTTTCTCGAATGTTCAAGGAGGACTTAACTTCCCTGATTAGACAAGAAGGGATTTAGTTTCTGACAACCATAGAACATGACAACTTTGCTCTCCCCTAATCAAGAGTCAATCTCGAGAGTCGTGTGAACAAAAGGCAAATGATTTTACTCAGTCAGTACGTGCATTCTTAGTCTCATCAGATTGTAGAGAAAAGGAAGAGACGGGCGTGTTCAATAAAAAGGTGTTATTTATTGATCAGTCTCTTTTCTCATACAAGAGAAATGGATCGATATTATTGCAATACTTATAGTTAAGTAAAGTGCATACATTAAGAGCAGCAGTATAAAATAATACTGTTAAAACATTGATATGGTTTCTAAGCCATAAGATGTTTAAAATGAATAAAATATATTACATACACATATACATTTGACTAAACGTACTCAACTGGTGTTTCTAGATACGCCTACCCCGTGTACCTGACCTAAGTCTAATACGAGGGCGGGAATAGATAGTTACAGTTTAAGTTAAGTTTGTTTTTGCCAAGTGAATAACTAAAGAATTCTCTGTGAGGGGTTATTCAGTTCTGTACCTGGAAGTTAGGATGAATGAGGAATGGTATCTCTCTCTCTGGTCTCGATATTCCAGGCTGCCTGCGAGGGCTACCCGGAAACGCCGGTGCTGGATTCTCGGCAGGAGAAAGCAGCTTCTCTCAGCGCGTCAGGAAGGCGGGGCTGCTGCCAGCGGGGTCTGCTCTGCTCTTGGCTTCGGCAAGTATGGCTGCTCCGTCTCGTCACCACGCGTGTGTTTGCATATGGCAAGATCGGTAATATTTATACCTTTAAGGTGCCGAGATTGACGTAAGGATGGACATAGATACGTCAATAAAGATGTCATACGATTTGCTCGTTAGCACATTCTTTTACTAAAGTTCTCGGTGAAATCAAAACAATGGCCGCAGGGTTTTGCCCAGGTTGTCATAGGTTTGATTTGTTATGAGAACTCCGTATGCCTTATCAGGGGCTGGAGGAATATCGCTTGTCTAATTAGATCGCAAGCGTTATGACCTAATCAGATAACACGTTCCTGTGCCGTAGTGTGACTGCGTCAGATAACGGTATCTGCATCATGGGGGTTTTCTGCCTCATGGGCTGACTGCTAGTTAACTTGTTGGTTTGTTTAACTAGAATAGGGCAGCGGTAGAAGTGGGGGGGGATCGGTGGGCACGGCGTGCCCTTACTTCTAAAAAATTGTTCAGTCCGTTCCCCTACTTCTTGCTTTCAAAAAAGCGTCCCGGGAGGCAAGAATAGTCCAACTTTAAAACGATAACATTTTTCATTCCGCTTCCAGGGCAGGGGCTGCTCGCACTTCTGCAGCAGCCCCTCCCTGAGTTCGCACAGACCGAGGAGGGCCATTGTCATTCCGATTGAAGGTGATTAACCCCCTTTCGAATGACAATGCGCCGCCCGCTGGCTTTAGCATATCAAGTGCCCATGAGATCGGAGTTGGTGATAAGAGAGGAGCTTTCCCCAAGCAGAGTACTGTGGGGAACTTGACACCTTTGTCAATGTTGTACAAGGAGTGAAGTGAACTGGGCAGGAGCAGTGACCAGACAGAAGAGGCAACAGGAAAGGAGAGGTACTAGGGCAGGAGAGGTGACGGGGCAGGACAGGTGACGGGGCAGGAGAGGTGACGGGGCAGGAGAGGTGACGGGGCAGGAGAAGTGAAGGGGCAGGAGAGGTGACGGGGCAGGAGAAGTGACGGGGCAGGACAGGTGACGGGGCAGGAGAGGTGACGGGGCAGGAGAAGTGAAGGGGCAGGAGAGGTGACGGGGCATGAGCTAGAGCAGTAACAGGACAGGAGCGGTGAAAGGACAGGAGCGGTGAAAGGACAGGAGCGGTGGAAAGACAGGAGCGGTGAAAGGGCAGGAGCGGTGAAAGGGCAGGAGCGGTGAAAGGGCAGGAGCGGTGAAAGGGCAGGAGCGGTGAACGGGGCAGGAGCGGTGAACGGGGCAGGACCGGTGAATGGGGCAGGACCGGTGAATGGGGCAGGAGCGATGAACGGGGCAGGAGCGGTGAACGGGGCAGGAGCGGTGAACGGGACAGGAGCGGAGAACGGGACAGGAGCGGAGAACAGGACAGGAGCAGAGAACAGGACAGGAGCAGAGAACGGTGACGGGGCAGGAGCGGTGATGGGGCAGGAGCGGTGATGGGGCAGGAGCGGTGACGCGGCAGGAGAGGTGACGGGGCAGGGGAGGTGACGGGGCAGGGGAGGTGACGGGCCAGGAGAGGTGACGCGGCATGAGCTAGAGCAGTAACCGGGCGTGAGTAGTGAAAGGACAGGAGCAGTGAAAGGACATGAGCGGTGAACAGGGCAGGAGCAGTGAACGGGGCAGAAGCAGTGAACGGGGCAGAAGCAGTGAACGGGGCAGGAGCAGTGAACAGGGCAGGAGCAGTGAACGGGGCAGGAGCAGTGAACGGGGCAGGAGCAGTGAACGGGGCAGGAGCAGTGAACGGGGCAGGAGCAGTGAACGGGGCAGGAGCAGTGAACGGGGCAGGAGCAGTGAACGGGGCAAGAACAGTGAATGGGGCAGGAGCAGTGAACCGGGAAGGAGCAGTGAACAGGGCAGGAGCAGTGAACGGGGCAGAAGCTGTGATGGGGCAGGAGAGGAGACGTGGAAGGAGAGGCAACAGGGCAGGAGAGGTGACCAGGCACAAGAAGTGACTGGCAGGTGACGTGACAGGCAGGTGATGTGATGGGCAGGAGCAGTGACTGGGCAGGAGCAGTGACTGGGAGGGAGAAGTGATGGCGCAGGAGCGGTGGTGGGGCAGGAGAGGCGACAGGGAAGGAGAGGAGACGTGGAAGGAGAGGCAACAGGGCAGGAGAGGCGATTGGGCAGGGGAGGTGACTGGGCAGGGGAGTTGACAGGGCAGGAGAGGTGATGCGGCATGAGCTAGAGCAGTAACCGGGCGTGAGCGGTGAAAGGACAGGAGCAGTGAAAGGACAGGAGCAGTGAAAGGACAGGAGCGGTGAAAGGACAGGAGCAGTGAAAGGGAAGGAGCAATGGAAGGGCAGGAGCGGTGAAAGGGCAGGAGCGGTGAAAGGGGCAGGAGCAGTGACGGGGCAGGAGCAGTGACGGGGCAGGAGCAGTGACGGGGCAGGTGCAGTGACGGGGCAGGAGCAGTGACGGGGCAGGAGCAGTGACGGGGCAGGAGAGGCGACAGGGCATGATAGGCGACAGGGCATGATAGATGATGGGGCAGGAGATGTGACGGGGCAAGAGAGGTGATGGGGCAGGAGAGGTGATGGGGCAGGAGAGGTGACGGGGCAGGAGCGGTGAACAGGGCAGGAGCATTGAACAGGCTAGTAGAAGTGACGGGCCAGTAGAAGTGATGGGCCAGTAGAAGTGACGGGCCAGTAGAATTGACGGGCCAGTAGAAGTGACGGGCCAGTAGAAGTGACGGGCCAGTAGAAGTGACGGGCCAGTAGAAGTGACGGGCCAGTAGAAGTGACGGGCCAGTAGAAGTGACGGGCCAGTAGAAGTGACGGGCCAGTAGAAGTGACGGGCCAGTACAAGTGACAGTCTAGGAGAAGGGAGGGGACAGGGCAATTGACGAAGGAGGAGTGTTGATCGAGCAGGAGTACTGACTGGACAGGAGCAGTGAAAGGGCAGGAGCAGGCGTTTCCCAGGGCGACTGGAAGGGTAGGGGGACAGTTTAGTTTGGGGGGACCGGTTTTGTACAAGTGCAGGAGTTTTAAAAACACTGCAAAGTTCTTTGTATATTCAGCAGGTTTTGGTCAACAATACAAGTGTCAAGATAACTTTGGTGATCAATGTACCTGCTGGAGAGAGATGGGAGCATGTTTTGTCTAGTGGCTGTTTTACTCATCTAAGGTAGTGCAGAGGGGTAATATGCCTGCTGCAAAGAACATGTACCATGCATATCAAATAGCAATATGTTATGTGCATAGTTCAGTGGGTACTGCTTTGTGTTCACTTCCAGAATGAAAGGACACTTGAATACATATGGCCTGGCAGTTCGGACTGGACTGTTCACATTGGGCGCAGGATCAAGACTGATTTGCATATGCCTGGGTCCAAACTGGAATGGCATGGTGAGCAAAAAATGATGGATTTAAGCCCAGATCTCTGAACTGGGGTGAATGTATGACATTTTTCTGCATTCTGTCCATCAATTGTTCTTTTTGCATTTGTCACCCCGAGTGGTACAGGTATGCTCAAACATGAGTCCCGTGCTCTCCATGCCACTGGAATCAAGCTATCCTGGCTGATGAGGGCTGAAAGCCCAAAACTGGTCCTAGGATGCTTGTTTCCAGTCCAGGGAGGACCTGAGCTGTGCAGCCGCCGAGTTCTGCCGCGCTCTGACCGCCCGCAGGGCAGGAGCCCCCCTCAATGCCTCCAGCAATTATCTACCGGGCTTCCGCAGCTGGCGATTGATCTTGTCAGCGGCTCCCGGTATTAATGCCCTCTTCGCTTCCGCAATGGCAGGAGGCTCGATGCAGGACCCCCAGCCCTCCCAGACATCGGAGCTCAGGTCCGGAGGCCCGATGCAGGACCCCCAGCTCTCTCATACATCGACATAGGAGGCTCTCAGCTCCGGCTACGAACAGGGCAAAGCAGGACAGCAGTGGATGCAAGAGACAACTTCTCTCCTCCACCACCAACAGCTCAGCGCCCGGGTGGGCACCATTTTCTGCAGAGAAGCTCCGGGGCTCACCGGGTCGGTTCGCGGGCAGACTGCGGGTCTGTCGGAACACTGAGAGCCTGCTTTTGGCTGCCACTGAGCCCCCCACGCACAACGCCACACCCACAGCGTGTTTAACTGGGCTCTGGTGAGAGGCCCCCTCCTCCTTCCCTTTAAACTTTGTTTTAGACTTTGCTGCCTCCCGCTCTGCGATCAGCTGCCTTGGCGCCTGTGGTCTTTCTTCCCTGACCCCTGGTCTCCAGATTGAACTCCTCTTCCCCAGCTCCTCATGGACGATGAGGCTGTGACTTTGCTGCGGACTGCCCTTCTCCCCCCGGACGTGCTGGCTATGGCAGCCCTCTTCCTGGACTTTCGGACTTGGACCTTTATGCTCCCCGCCATTTTCCTTTCTTTTCATGACTCACTTCTTCTTCTAACTTTCTCCTCCGCCATTTTAGCGATCTCTGACCTCCCCCTCTGTCCCAGCGACCTTTCTTTTGTCTCTCCTGTTGCCTCTGACACACTCCTCACTGTCTTACTCATTACTATCTGCTTCCCTCTCTCGTTTGTCTCACTTTCCTGCCCTTCTCTGTCCCTCCCTTGGTGCTGTGACTGCATCCCCCCTCCGACCCCACTTAATGGAACTCTGCTTTTCTGTATATAGAGATAACTCTAATCACTAGTATATGCAGTAGACCTTTGTACTCTCTTCCATTCCTATCTGACTCTTAGAGTATATCCATTCGTATCCCTTCCCTTTGTATATAGAGATAACTCTAATCACTAGTATATGCGTAGACCTTTGTACTCTCTACCATTCCTATGTGACTCTTAGAGTATATCCAGTCGTATCCCTTCCCTATATATAGAGATAACTCTAATCACTAATATATGCAGTAGACCTTTGTACTCTCTAGCATTCCTATGTGACTCTTAGAGTATATCCATTCGTATCCCTTCCCTATGTATATAGAGATAACTCTAATTACTAGTATATGCGTAGACCTTTGTACTCTCTACCATTCCTATGTGACTCTTAGAGTGTATCCATTCGTATCCCTTCCATATGTATATAGCGATAACTCTAATCACTAGTATATGCGACCTTTGTACTCTCTACCATTCCTATGTGACTCTTAGAGTATATCCATCCGTATCCCTTCCCTATGTATATAGATATAACTCTAATCACTACTATATGCGTAGACCTTTGTACTCTCGACCATTCCTATGTGACTCTTAGAGTATATCCATCCGTATCCCTTCCCTATGTATATAGATATAACTCTAATCACTAGTATATGCGTAGAGCTTTGTACTCTCGGCCATTCCTATGTGACTCTTAGAGTATACCATCAAAAGGCAGAGCGTCCCAATTAAGAAATGGATATCTGGAAGTGTATCCGAGTTCAGTATTGCTACTGAGAGTATTTGACTCTAGACAGCATGCCCATAAATTAGGCGGGAAAGGCAAAGATGTCACATTTCATTTTCGGCAATCTAACCGGAGGTGACGGTAGTGACGGGCTGCCAGGAGAAAGGAGCAGGGAGGCCGACTGCAACCTAAAAGATAATTACATAGTCACGGGACCATTCTCAAGTCAAGTGATATGGTGCAACCAGGTCCTCAATCAGACTAAAGAGGATCAAGAGAACAGCGTTGTTTGAATCTCTATCGATTTATCTGGTAGAGAACCGTCGCATGTACAATCATTACGGTGGCTCCTCCTGGCAGCAATATCCAACACGAATAGCACAGACCAACAGGTCCAGACATACGGCCTGAAGCCCGCACATCAAAATAGATGGCGAAGTCATGAACATTGGTCCAATACCCAATTAAAAGAGATATATCACACCTGTTAATTGATGACGGCAGATGGTGATTCCTTCTTGCTTGGATAGTCAGTACCCCCCAGCAGAGCCACTTTTACTTTGTCTGGAATAAGAATCAGTCCTGAAGAAGGTGTTCAAAGAAAAAATACCGAAACGCCGCGTCGACCTTTGTGATTCTTTGTAATTTTTTATGTTGTATAGAAGCTAAAAATGTTTTTAACATGAGGAATAATTGCTTGAATTGAACATGTTTTTTTAAATTATTTCTTTTTTAAAAATTGTATACATGAATTATATTGATTGTGCGAATTGTCTTTTCATAAAAATAAAAATTTCATTTGATACAAGAGTTTTGCCACACATGTGTTACTGTATGCCCTATACATATGTATAGCCTGAAATATTCTGTGTTGTGATTTGCCCTAGCTATTGTTTTAGCTTGACACATATCCAAGGTACTTTTGTCCCCCATGTCCTGTGACATCTTTGCCTTTCCCGCCTAATTTATGGGCATGCTGTCTAGAGTCAAATACTCTCAGTAGCAATACTGAACTCGGATACACTTCCAGATATCCATTTCTTCATTGGGACGCTCTGCCTTTTGATGGTAATCTCTTCCCCCCAGTCCCTTACAAGTCTGTGTGGGGTCCTCCTATCTTTGTTTATATACTCTTAGAGTATATCCATCCGTATCCCTTCCCTATGTATATAGAGATAACTCTAATCACTAGTATATGCGTAGACCTTTGTACCCTCGACCATTCCTATGTGACTCTTAGAGTATATCCATCCGTATCCCTTCCCTATGTATATAGAGATAACTCTAATCACTAGTATATGCGTAGACCTTTGTACCATCTACCATTCCTATGTGACTCTTAGAGTATATCCAGCCATATCCCTTCCCTATGTATATAGAGATAACTCTATGCAGTAGTATATGCGTAGACCTTTGTACTCTCTTCCATGCCTATGTGACTCTTAGAGTATATCCATTCGTATCCCTTCCCTATGTATATAGATATAACTCTAATCACTAGTATATGCAGGAGACCTTTGTACTCTCTACCATTCCTATGTGACTCTTAGAGTATATCCATGTGTATCCCTTCCCTATGTATATAGAGATAACTCTAATCACTAGTATATGCAGTAGACCATTGTACTCTCTACCATTCCTATGTGACTCTTAGAGTAATCCATTCGTATCCCTTCCCTATGTATATAGAGATAACTCTAATCACTAGTATATGCAGTAGACCTTTGTACTCTCTTCCATGCCTATGTGACACTTAGAGTATATCCATTCATATCCCTTCCCTATGTATATAGAGATATTTATAATCACCAGTCTCTTCTTTGTGTGACTTTACATCTTGTACATTTGCAATTTTTTCTGTGTGTATCTTTTATGTAACACATGCAATCCTAAGTCCTTATGTTTTGCACTGGTTCTTATGTAAAGCGCTCTGACACCTTCGGGTAAAGTTTGCGCTATATAAAATCACATTAAATGATTAAATAAGGATCAAGACTGATTTGCATATGGCTCGGTCCAAACTGAAATGGCATGGTGTGCAAAGAAACAATGGATTTAGGCCCAGATCTCTGTACTGGGGTGAATGTATGATATTGTTCTGCATTCTGCCCACCAGTTGTTCTTTTTGCTATATTATGATTGAGCAGCTGGCTGGCTGACATGAATATGAAGGAGCCTTTGTGGGTTTCCTTGAGTCTAGATTCTCCTGACAGTCCCTTTCTCTTCTGAGCCCTGCTTAACACGTGTACATAAGGAGCCCTGCATTCATGACCTCAATGTTTGAGACAAAAAATAATCATGGATTTCTGAACAAGGAGAGTAAAAGCATTAAGGTAACATGTTGTTCCTGCTTATATTTCACATGCTTTACATAAACCTGTATTCCCTATGAGTGTTTGCTTTTCCCTGAATTAAACCTCAAATAAACATATCCATTATTTTAATTAAATAACGTTATAAGCTGCAACTGGTCAGTGAAATGCTAAACGTACTAAAAATTGGTATGTTTTGCTATTTCTAGCCACACCCCTGACTCCGCCCACTGATTCAATCTTCGGTTATTCCCGCCCCCTGATTCTCCACCCACAGTTCCCCTACTTTTATTTTCCCACTTCGACCACTGGAATAGGGTCAGGAATAGGGGGATCGATTCAGAACCTATAGGAATACATGACATAAGTGTTAGATCTGGCATCACTGGCGTGGGTTTCCCCAGCATTTTTGCCTTTGCCTTCTGCTATTTTGCTATGTGTTGGACTTCGTTTTTCTGGTCCAGGTGCAAGTGCTCCCTGTAAATTGTTGTTATGGATTTGTGATTGCATGATGGGCACATTTGATTTACAGGTCAGTCCCTAGTACAGTGCACTGTGTGTGCCCACGGCCTGTAAATCAAATGCTGCTAGTGGACCTGCCACCCACATAAGCAGCCTGTAAATATAACTCAGACCTGCTACTGCAGTGTCTGTGCGCAGTTTGGTACTGCCATGTGCACTTGCTAGGCCCTAACCTTCCCTTTTCTTACATGTTAGCCAACCCTAATGTAGACCCTGTGGGCAGGGTGCTGTGTATGTGAAAGGAAGGACATACCCTGATGTGTGTGGCATGTCCTGATAGTGAAATACTGCCAATTATGTTTCACTACTGAAAGGCCATCTGTCCCATAGAATAGAATGGGGAGTTTGCTTATAACAACTTATAAGCATAACTGCCCATAGGAACAAGATTGGAAAATAAAGTTTGATATGCCTGAACTCAGAGTGTTAAGATGCATCTTTTAGTGAGGGTGATTTTTACATTCTGGGTGTGAAAATACCACTTTCAGAAAGTAGGTATTTTCTTGCCTAACCATCCAGTGTGCTTTTGCTAGGTTGTGTATTGACTCTCTGGCTTAGGAGTGACAGAGGCTGGGGATGTGCATTCTGTTCAGACGGCCACTTAGGGGAGTTAGGTGTGTCCTGCCTTTCCATGGTGAGTCAGGGCTGGGCTGAATAGACGTTAGCTGCATCCAGAGTAGGGGGAGGAGATTTCTTTCACACCCGAATTGGCCTGGTCTGCCTTAGACAATGCTGTCTCCACCTCCTGCCAGGAAGCTGCACCAGAGCAGACAGAACTGGTTTTTGCTAGGCAAAGAGCTTCTCTGCCACAGAGAACGAAGGATTTTGTATTATAAGAAGAGGGGCCCAGGCCCCAGATTTTAGAACACTTTTGGACTTAAGGAAAAACCTCTGCCAAGGAGAAGAGCTGGAAAAAACTGGAGGAGGAGTGCTGCCCATTTGCTGGGTGCTGTCTGGGGTTGGCCTTCAGTGGCTGTTTCTGCCAAGGAGAGGAACTGTGTGTGTATCCTGCTTGAGAAAGTATCTCCAAGAGCTTAAAAGTGAAGCTGGCCCCCCTGTTCAAGAGGTCTCAGGAACAGCAAAGACCTCACCATCCACTGGTTTTAGTCACCGAAGAAGACGAGGGCAACCAACTCTGTCACCAAGTCCGTCGCAGGATTCTGTGTCCTGTAGGCCCCACAGAATTTACTGCCACACTTCGCACCGCGTCCTTGGTCTCACCGACGCTGTCTTGATGATCGTCACCAAGCCGTTGCTCGCACCGTGTCCTGTGGGCACCGCATTTGGCACCACCTCGCTTCACCCTGCCTGGACGTCACTAACACCTTCGCTGCAGGACTGGTACTTCGACCGGCTCCGTCGCCTGCACCGCAACCTAACAGCACTGCATCAAGAACCGCATCACTCTCCACCATAAGCCTTGGTCTCAACAATGTCGTCTGAATGACTGTCGCTGAGTCGCTGCCTGCACCGCATCGTGTGGAAACTTCACCCTGCACTGCTTCCATTTGTTTGCAATGCAACCGCGATGGTTGTCCTGACCAGCTCATACCATTGTGTCAGCCGCAATGAGAAATGTACTGTTTTTGAGTCTGTCTTCACTTTAGCAGACCTCGCATCGACGCGATCAGCTGGAATTGTTAGACTCTGTTGTCTTCAGCATCACGGTAGCCCCAGACGGAGCTACCAACTCAGAAGACTGTGTGTTCCATCTATTTCTACAATTTAAAGGTTATCTTGCAAAGTAACTATTTTTACAGTATTGTATTGTGGATTTTTGTTGCATTTGGTCTTGTTTGGTTTAGATGAAGATTACTTGTTTTTTGAAACTAGTGTGATGTCCATTTGTAGTGTACTCACTGTATTACTGTATGTGTGCACAAATGCTTTACACGCTGCCTCTGAGATGAGCCTGTCTGCTCGTGCCAAGCTACCAAGGGGGTGAGCAGGGGTTATCTTAGAAATGTATCCCCCCTTATCCTGACTAGGAAGAAGCGTCCCTACTTGGAAAAAGGTGCAAACCCTTGCCAACCAGAGACCCCCATTTCTAACAATAAGTACATAAGATGGTTGAAAATCAAGAAATGCTTTTAACTCAATCCCTTATTAAATAAAATACAGTCAACCACTCAGCTCAGTATGGTGTCCTATCACAACATCTCAGATATTGGACGATTTAAATAAACACACTGATCTAACAATTTCTTGTGGTCTCAAAAACAACTCTAGATGGACCCCGACTATCTCAAGTGTGAAAAAACATAGACATTTTTCACAAACTTGTAATTGGTGACTTGAACAAATTTTGTCATAAACAGATCACACACAAATCTAGAAATAGAGATAACCTAAATAAAGGTGAAATATTGGCTCAAAGACAGCTCAAAGAAGACACATATGTCTTGATTAGGGAAGCGACAAGGAGGGCAATATTGTTGTAATGAATCGCATAGATTATGAATAGGAGATTTTATCACAACTGAACAATCCCACCTGTTAAGAAAAACTAATTGGTAACTCAATTTGGAATTTATTGGCCCTACCACAATAGCATGACAAAAGTCTGAAAGAAGATGAGGAATATATGTACCTTAAGGTTGATCGTCTCAGTTACCCATGTCTATACACTCTCCCCAAAGTACATAAGGACTTACCGTTTCCACCAGGCAGACCTATAATTTCCAATATTTGGTTGTCCCACTGAGAATTGATCAAAATATGTGGACATTTTTCTACAACCCTTGGTATGTAACCTCAAATCATTTATTAGAGGTACCAAACATATTCTTAGTCTTTTCACAAATGTGACATAAGGCATGTTATTAGTGACATTGGATGTCATAGCTCTCTACAAAAGTATCAGATCAGACTTAGGGATAAGAGTGCTAAGACAGGACTTGAGCACTAAACCAATTACACAATGGGAACATACTGAAATGCTACTAGTAATGACCGAATTGATTTTGAATAGCGATGCGTTTCTCTTTAACAAAGGCTGGGTTTGGCAAATAAATATGTAGCCATGGGCTCCAGATTTTCTCCTTCCTATGCTAACCTCTACATGGGATGGCTGGAAGATGAATTGATATGGGGCCCTAGGGGAGCAGAATGGTGCAACTCCATTATATACTGGAGTTGCTATATAGATGACTGCATTATAATCTGGACTGGTACAACCGACAAACTCCAACAATTCTGTGACTACCTGAACACAAATGATCTAGATATTACATTCACACATCAATACAGCAGTGAGAGTATTATGTTTGTAGATGTGGAAATATTCATACAAGTCAATCAAATACATAGTACGTTATTTCACAAACCATCATCATGTAACTCCATCTTACATGCCTCTCGTGCACACTCCAAGTATCAAATCAGGACTATACCATATGGGGAAATGATATGGGCTAAACGCAACTGTAGCCGAGATTCGGCTTTTAACTTTCATTAAGTAGATGAACGCATGTTTTTCTGTAAGAGGATATGATGCACAAACTATACAAACAAGAAGACACTCTGAGGGAGAAAACACAGAAAAGAGACACATTGAGTAAAATACGCTTGGTTACAGACTACAATGGCCTATCTGAGGTTCTAATGGGTAGCATGTAAAAACATTAGCACATACTATGTGTTGACAAAAGCCTGGAAGAGTTTACATCAGAGAGGCCTGAGTTCATGTTATTCCGGGGTAGAACCTTACGGACACTACTAAGTCCCAGTTATCCAATCTAATAGAGACAAGAACTCTGGATGACTCAATACATATGGGGATTCCACAAATGTGAGCACTGCTGCATTTGTAGATGGGCACTTGACAAGAAAAAGAGCTTTAAAGGTGTGGATGGTAGATTGTTTGATATACGTTTAATTATCAATTGCAACATTAAATATGTAGTTTATGTTATTGAATGTAAATATAAATGCATATACGTGGGAAGTACAATCAGGGCACTTAAGGAGAGAATGAGGGATCACCTAAAAGCCCCAAACAGGCAGACCATAGATTCCCATGGTAGTACATGCTGCAGAATGTAAGGCACAAGGGCAACACAAAAGCTTCTGCTTTTATCGGTTACATCATATAGGCTTTGATCCTCGTGGGGGTAACAGAGGACGTACCTTGCGGGGCCAAGAAGCCATGTAAATAATGTGTCTAAAATGAGTTGAACAGGGCTTTAACACCTTTCTTGAACTACAGGACTTCTTAAGAAATTAAATGCAAAATACATAGATATGTACAGGGATGCTGCTGATTACTATTAGATATAAAAACATTAATGGGGGTCTGCATGTCATCTCTGAGGAATAAGAATTGTTTGAAATTAATCTAACCGGGGGGGTGTGGCCAGCAGCCAGCTGAGATGGCCGCGAGGTAAGTGCGCTGCGTTAGCCACACAGTGTTTGCCCTGCTAAATCCGTCATTAGCCAAAGTTTAATTTGCCCGTGGTGGAGGAAGGATGACCGTGAGCTAGTGGCGACCTCCTGGTACAGTCTCAATTGGTTCTGAAGCGTAGGAGACTGATAAACTGTGGGACCACTGTGGGAGCTGGCGCAGGCAAAATGGTGCCATCCCATTGGATGTGAGCTCTGGAAAAGCTACCGTTGCTGGGGTCTTCATAATCCGACCTCTGGGGCCTAGCAACGGTGCAATGTATCGCAAGTGAGGTGGCGCTCAGGTGACCCCCCGCAGATAATGGCGGAGCTGACATGACAAGGAGCCAGCTGCACTGTAACGTAGCAGTCCGAGGTGCGGTGTACCAGACAGGCTTGCATTGGCACTGTAGGCGGCTCGTGGGTGCCTGTGGTGTGCTGGTAAATTTGGTGTTTGAAGACTGCCGCGGCCCGGGAGCGGGGACCCTCATTGATTGTGCCTCTCCCTTTGCCTTCCGGTGGCTGCCCGGTGTTCAGTGCTCGCTGGCGCTGGGGAAGTTGTGCAGCGCCCATGTAGCACAGACTACAAAGATCTGACAGTGGGAGCCCTCCCCTGCTGTGCCTCCCCCTCTGCCTCCCACCGGCGATAAATCAAGAGCAACCGCAGGCACTGGGGAGGTGAAGAAGCGCCCGTGGAGTGAGATTGAGCCGGTCCTGGAAGACTAGATCGTGCGCTGTAATGAGGAGCCTGTGACCTGTTGGGTACAGGAGGTTGGAGTGGACAGAAACATATTTGAAAGTGGCAGACTGTGGATTGGGGAGGTCACATTTTGTTGGGCCTCAGTGTTGCAACAGGCTGCCCAATAGCCCTGGAGATTGAGGGTAACAGACACTAGCACGGGCATGGAACGGTGACTGGACCTGATTGGACCCTGGTGGTGCTCAGGAATGTTGATAGCCCTGCAGCCTGAGGGGTGATATCCTTACTGCCGCCAGAGGATTGGGCAGCACCCTATTGGAAAGGAGGGAGGCCCCCCCGGGAGGTGTAAGACCAAGCTCACCTGTGTGGGACTCAATATTAGGTGGACTTCGGGGCCCCAGTTTAGAGACAGTCATCCCTAGGCATCTTGAGGAGGACCACCAGGACGCCTGTGGCCTTGGGGCGACCAGTGGGACACGTGGCAGCCGGATCATGCCAGTGCGAGACGGACTGCAACGTACCGCACCAGTAAGCGTCTCCAGAGTTAGATACCATTAAAGAGTGGCCAGATGGGACATACTAAAGGAACAGGACCAGGCCAGTCAAATCATATCGATAAATACACAGTTGGCATGGCCCATAGAGAGGGAGCTACGGGGGGAGCGCCGGGACATGAGGAAGACGACCCAGCGCAGGACTCCTCATTGAAAGATATTCTTCAGACGTTAATGGAGCTTCGAGGCACTTTAGAGCAGATGCTAGACTTGGCCACTGAGGATTCAGATCCTGTTCCAGTCATTAACTACACCATTTCTACAAACTCCGATGTATCCTCTCCTTGTTTCTGGGGCCCATGACTCATCCTTAGCCTCTCCTGAAAGGCCTGAGTATCTCTTGGATCTCCTGAAATCTTCCAGGCAAGAAGGTTCATGTTGCCTTCTAGGAGGAGAGGATGTTCTTCTCCATCCTGTCCCTGAAGAAGACTACTCTTCCCGGAGATAGAACATGGAACATCTCTTACTAGTTCCATCGCTCCGGGGAACGAAACTTGTGTATTTCAAAAGGGAGTAAATTGGACTATCGTGCACTGTTCTGTTCTGACTTTTAGGAGAACTCTCTGATTTAGGGCAAAGGGGGAAAGGCATATCATAAGTAAGTAAGGAGAGCTTGTTATAAATAATCCTATAACGAGTGACAAGGTGGAGGTCTTATTGATTTGAAAGTCTTTTGGAAGGCCCTTAGCTGCTCGTGCTGTGTGTTGCTATGGGGAACACAGCGCAAGCATATTCGCATTTCTCTCCTCGTCGTGAATATTTATCTCCCCTTTCCGTCTTTATTTGATGGGAAATTGCTGTATAGATACTGGGAGGAGGAGTCACAAACGTAACATGACCTCTGCCGTGCACATCAAGGGCCCGGGGAGAGTCTGGTGGATGGACCGCTCTCCTCGAAAGAGTAAAGCCCCTCTTAGGTCTCACAGCACAGGTGAGGAAAAATGAATCCTAGCGCAGATCAGCTCAGGGCATCTGAGGCATGGCAGCACACGGAGAAAGCTCCCAGCGTGGCTCGGTTCAGCGCACGGAGAGAGGTTCCAGCATCTTAGAGCATACAACCGGAGCAAGGTAAACGGTCATGTTAAGAGTATTCTGCGAGTTTTTTCTGTTAAAGGTGGACAATGAAAAGAAAGGAGGGGATAAGATAGCCCAACCATAAATTGGAGGGATGATGAATCGAACAAAGTTAGGGAATAACTTACCTGAGAAAGGGTCATAAGAAAATACCACAAATATGAAAAAATAACTGACTGTAACCTGTTAAATTCGGTAGGGCTACTTACCTTGGTAGCGAGTTAAGTTAAGAGAACAATGAATAGGAATATAAAGAAGGTTCATAATGACATTAAGTAGGAGAGTAAAGAAAAATATACTTAACTGTCCAGGGGCAGCGAAAAAAAGAGAATGTTGACTTGTTGCCATGGTGCTATATTCTATTGTTTGGAATTTTATTATTCATGATGTAATGCATTCATGATGTAATGTGTTCTTTAAAGGGCTGCATGTTGGGGAAGTAATAAAAGTATATTGCACAATGGTAGCCTCTGGTCTGTAATGAAATCAAACGGACATCCTGACCTGTACAGATGATCAGGAAGGTAGAGCCTGGTGCAACAGTATCCGCGTGGTAGGAGTGCCGGTGGGCATGGAGGGACGATCGGTGGATCTCTTTTTGGAGGACTTGATCTTGAACAAACTAAAGCCGAAGCGCCTCTCTAAATTCTTCTCTATTGAGAGGTCTCACCGGGCCTTGGGGCCGAGGCCTAGACCTAGAGCTCCCACCGCATGATAATAGCCCAGCTGCTCAATTACAGGGACAGGGATGCCATGTTAAAACGGTGCGTCAGCAAGGCGACCTACAACACAAAAATGCCACAATCTGACTTTTTCCGGACTTCACGATCCAAGTACAGCAACAATGATGGACCTTATATGCAGGACCAGAACATTAAATACATGATGCTATTTCCAGCTAAGTTAAAAATCATTGCCGAGGGCAAGACCTTTTTCTTCAACGTGCCGGAGGAGGCGAGCAAGTGGCTTGAGGGCTGGAGAACGGTTGGGCGCAAGCGGGGCAGGACCCAACAACACAGCCCCAGGAAGCGAGATGGTGAACAGAGAGGTGAGGACCAGGAAGCTGACCACCAGCCTCAGTGGCAATGACCAGATAAGTGACCACCTCTGGGGTGCTAGGTCCGGAACTTTGAGAGCATATATGTAAAGACTGGGGTGGGAATGCCATAAGTCTTGTTGGGGATCTAGGGGCCTGAAGAACAGCTACAGAGACAATGATGCTATATAGCCGACAGCTCTTGGACTAGAGACATATGTGCAACAGGTGTACCCAAAAAGAGAACTGGGGCACGGTTTATCCGAATGCTATATGAGGTCTCATGTGGCTGTATACTGGCCGTTACCCACAGTACTAGTTACCACTGTACAGTTTGGACGACAGGCACTCTGCATGTTGGGGAGGTGAAAGGTTTTTTACTCACCGAGCAGGGTTGCAGGGAGGGGGGTTGGGAAATTGATTTAATTCTATGGTTTGTATTATTGTATGCTGCGATGTTTTTTGCTCAGGACTAAGTGATAATGCAATGTGCATGCACGGAGGGGAGTGATGGAGTGTGGTGGGGTGGAAAACAGATTATCCCTGTGTCACCATGGCTAGGTTGAGGGAAAGCCC
Source organism: Lissotriton helveticus (assembly GCF_964261635.1). Lineage (NCBI taxonomy): Eukaryota > Metazoa > Chordata > Amphibia > Caudata > Salamandridae > Lissotriton > Lissotriton helveticus. Next base: position 2,133,569,766 of record NC_136059.1, on the reverse strand, counting down.
TGTGCAGCTCACGGCCTGGACCTGGAATGTCAATGGTCTGGGTAATAAGATCAAGCGCATCCTAGTTCTACAACATCTTAAAAGACACGCCCCTGATGTTGTAATGATACAGGAGACAAATACAGGCTCCTGGACCGTTTTGGATATACACTGGTGGCCCTTTCGGGGTACACAGCGGACACCGGGGAGGTGGGGCTCCTGGTGCGGTCCGCCTGCTTGCTGATTTTGGAGAGAGTCTGGACTGACACTGCTGGCTGATGCCTGGCCATGGCAGGGAGGTGGGAGGGATGGAGTATAAACTTCTGCTCATTTTATGCTCTCCTCCAGGAGGTTGTCTTTTCCATGATTAGTAAAATTCTGATAGGGTTCCCGACGGACGTGGTGCTGGCTGGGGGCGATGCTAATGCAGTTTTGAATCTGGAGCTGGATCTCTCGTGCAATTTGGCGGGACAAAGGGGTGAGAGGCTTCTCTTCGGATTCCTGTCTGCCTTGGGATTAGTAGATGTGTGGTGGGGGCAGCACCCGCAACATCAACAGTATACATGCTACTCTGCGCGCCACAGCTCGTTCTCCAGACTCGATTATTTAATCACTCAATTTCAGCCACGCAGCATTTGGCTCGTGGTATCTCGGATCACTTCCCGGTCAGAGTAACGATTCAGGGACCGCCTGTTAACAAGGGGGCCATTCCTGAGAATAGATACGTGGAGATTGAGGGACCAAGGGCTGAGGGATGAGTTACGGGAGGGCACAGACTGGTATTTTCAGGAGAATGGTGGCACTGTACACTCTGGGAGGCATACAATGCAGTGATCAGGGGCCAAGTGCAGGCACTTTTTGGGGGCGAGAAAAAGGAGGAAATAAGATGTGTAGCATCCCTAGAACTAGAAGTGCTTCGGGCAGAGCAAAGAGCGACAGATAGGGGAGATGCTGACTCACGTCATGCTTTAGCCATGCATCAATATGAACTGAGAGCAGCAGCGGAGGGTGCAGCATGGGCACATGCGCTGGCAGTACAACACCACCTTTATGACATTGGTGATAACACTTCTACGATGTTGGCATGGCCCGAGAAACGCGATAGAGAAAGGTCATGGAAGTCATCGGTCCTAGATGGGACAGGCTATAGCAAATCAGACAGTACAGGAGTGGCGGAAGTATTTGCTTCATATTATGAAGGTGTCTATTTGCCAATTAGCACGAGATCTGAAAGTGACTGTTCTGAATTCTTAAGGGACTTTGCATTGCCGGTGGTCTTGAGGGATGACAGGACAGCTCTAGAGGATGAGATTACGGCAGACGAGTTATCAGCGGCGCTGGATTCCTTAAAGGTGGGAAAAGCAGTTGGCCCCAATGGACTTTCTGTTGAGTTCTTCAAGGGCTTTGCCTCCAAAATAGTGACACCCCTACGCAATATATTACAAGAGGTGCAAGAAGAGGGACACCTGCCAATTGATCAGTGGGTGGCTACTATTGTAGTAATTCACAAATGTGAAGGCCATTTTCTCTTCTTAATGTCGAGGTCAAGGTACTGGCCAAGACCCTTGCCAATAGAAAAATACCGATTGTCACAGGGTTGGTCCACAGAGATCAATTGGGCTTCAGGCGTCATAGAAGTACCCGTCACAGCCTATATGGAATGTTACACACGATGCAAGATCCTTATGGCCCGAACACTGGGCTGATGGCATTAGACGCATCAATGGCCTTCAACAGCATTGAATGGCCATACCTGTTTGCCGTGCTAACAAAGCGGGGTTTGGCCCTAATTTTTGTAAGTGGGTGAGACTCCTCTATCAGAATCCAATGGCTCAAGTGGCCTCTGTCTCCCTCTTTACGTGTGTTTGCATTGGAGCTCCTGGCTCATTGGATCAGGAGGGACCCCATGATATATTAAGGCGCCGGGAGGGTGGGAAGAGCGTCTATCGTTGTATGCGGATGATCTTTTATTATATCTCTCGAGGCCCTACCACTCAATTGCCAGGGTGCTTCATCTCTTTGACTTATTTGGGAGCTACTCATGTTACACTATCAACTGGGAAAAGTCCTTGGTGTTTTCGCTGGCAGACACCCCTGAAACTACCAGTGCGGTGTACGGCTCCGGTGGCTACAGAGGGTTTTTAATATTTTTAATATTTGGGGATTCAATTGGTGCGGAACCAGTAGTTGTTTTTGGAAAAGAACCTTGGCCCCCAGTTGGAGCGTCTTCATAGTATTATATTACATTGGTGGACCCTGCCGTTTTCTTTGGCGGGCAGGGCAGCCCTCTTTATGATGATGGCCCTGCCACGCTTGCTGTATGTCCTGTGGAATACCCCCTATCCTGTCCCACCGACGGTTTTTAAGAAGATTGCCCATGCTACTCATGAATTGATGTGGCAGGCAGGTATGCCTACAATAGCATTGCATAAGCTGCACAGAGGAGTATATGATTGAGGCCAGGCGGTACCAGACATACGTCTCTACTATTGGGCATCGCAGTTACTGGTAATAAATGATTGATTATACTCGGACAGAGATGAGCCAGCAGAGTAGTCCGAGATGCAATGCCTGCGGGGAACTGTGAGCCTTTGTTGTACTTCTGAAAGAATGGTCCTAGCAAGCCCCCACATACAGCAGTTGTTGTGACGTGCTGGGGGGAGGCAAATCGGGCCCTGGCCTGGCAAAATAGACTGACCAACAGAACGCCACTGTGGGCTAGTCCAGAGTTGACAGAACTAGTCTTGCTCCAGGGGTTTGCGGGCTGGAGGAGGATTGGAATAGACAGACTTGGGGACGTTTGGAGGGAGGGAGCCCCATTTTCATAGAGGACCTACAACGGGAGTTTGACTAGGCTGAGAGACAGAGGTTCAATTACTTGAGGTTGAGGCATGCATTGCTGACTCAGCTGAAGGGTGACACCTTCCTTTCTGACTACTCTCCCCTAGAAGAGCGATTATTAATAGATCCTATCCCAGAGAAAGCAACTTTAACAATATACCGGAAGCTCATCAATAGTCTGCTGGACCAGTTGACGGCCTTGCGGGCCACCTGGATAGACGACCTTGGTAGTATAGAGAATGAGAAGTGGCAGGAGGCACTCCAGGGCCCAAGGAAGATAGCAATATGAATGTGTTTCTGATTAATTCAGCTACGAATTCTGCATTGCTCCTACTACCCTTCAACACTCCTGCTTAAGATTGGCAGGGCTCCATCAGCACAGTCTAGCCGAGGCTGCCAGGGCGAGGATACTTTTCTCCACATTCTATGGAAGTGTCCTAAAATCGCGCAGTTCTGGTGGAGGGTCACAGCAATATGGCCAGGGTGGTGGGTACTGAGGTGCCACTTGAACCAAAGTGGTGCTTACTTATTATCAAGGGAGAGACAGTTTGGCAATGCATGTCACCATTTGGCTCATCCTGGCGGCCGTGGTCGTGAAACGCAATATTGCTAGGGGTTGGGGTGGCACTCCCCTCTTCGTTAACTGGCTGGGAAAAAGACATGGATTGGTGCCAAAGAGCAGACGAAACAGTTCATAAAAGTAGAGGGTGCATGAAGAAATGGGAGAAAGTGTAGGCACCATTGAGGGCGTACAAGGGGCTATTGAGGACTCTGTAGAAGCAAGAAATGATCTGATTGCCTAGGGAGTGCGGTTAGTTTTATTTGGATACCTCCTTGTTTATATGATTATTCCTGCTTCACCCTGTCATTTGCGCTTCTAATCAATTTAAATGTCTACCCGATGTGCATGCAATGGCAAATGTTATTATACTTTCTATTGAGCTGTTCAATAAAAAGAGTGTAAAAAAAAAGAATTAATGTACCCATCCGACATCGGAAATAAAATGTAATAAGCCCAAAGAAGGCAAGAATTGTAATTACATGCCTCATGCATATATATATATATATATATATATATTCCTCGCAAACCACCTCAGCTTTTAGGAGTCACGCTACAGTGTGCTTGTGTAAATCTACTAAAGAGACAATAACAAACTCCCTAGGACTATAAGTCCCAACATGCAGTGGAGATCGAGCGTACGATACGCCATACATCACGTGCACCAATGGAAATGAAGCCAGCCCCTGATGAGAGATAAATGATCTCGAAACGCGTAGGGCGTCTTTTAATTAACTCTGAATACTGAGTCCATGGACACACTGTAGCGTGACTCCTAAAAGCTGAGGTGGTTTGCGAGGAATATATAAGTATATGTATATATATATATATATATATATATATATATATATATATATATATATATATATATATATTACCTACTGGCGGTCGCCAGTAGGTATATATAGTTAGGACCTAGTTACCATAGGAATTTGCAAACAATCTATTGGGAATAACTTTGGCGCCGATTGAGGGATCTGCCTGTAATTTTCCTTAAATTTGCCTCGCTGCGCTCCGCTCCTTCCCTGAAAGTTTTGGGGGGATTAGTCTAGCGGGGGCCGAGAAAAACGGGGGTCCCAAAACGTGTTTTCCCTATGCTAATTTCCATAGGGACATTCTGACAAGGCTACAGCTCGAACGGCTGAACGGAATTACACCAGATTTGGCAAAATGGTAGGGACTGGTATGCAGCAGTGCCTTTTGTATGTTTGGTGTAAATCCCTCCAGTAGTTTATGAGAAAATTGAATGTGAAATTGAGTCCAATGCAATTTTCCATAGGACCTTTAGACACAGCTACAGCCCGAACGGCTGAATGGAATTACTGCAAACTTGGCAAAATGGTAGAGCCTAGTATGCAGAAGTGCCTTTTGTATATTTGGTGAAAATCCCTTCAGTACTTGTTGAGAAAATCGACTTTTTTCAAATCATATATCTAGAGGCGGGACACCGTGCGCTCACGGGCTTGCACTGTCCTTGCACTGTCCTTGCACGTGCGCGGACCTTAGCGTGCGCGCGCGGAATTCTGATTCGCTGTTGGACGTCTGTCAACATTCCATTCAGTCGAAATGAGGAAGTGTTGTCCGCCATCTTGTTTTTGTGACAGATGATAGTGGTTGTAAACAGAAGTGTAATAGTTGACAAGGATGGCAGGGTAGACATTCCTAGGTTTTGTCATGGTGTCTGTAAAGGACCCCGAAGGTTGAAAAAAAATAATAATAATAAATCGCGGGGTCCACGCACCGTGCGCGGACCGCGGCTCAAAAAGACAAAAAAGAAATACATTAAAATAACAAGTTTCAGTGTTTAGATGTTGGTTGAGCGCAACATTGAGTGATGATGACTCTTTCACCTTTGGGTTTAGGTAGGTGTTTTGTGGAGAGTTAGTGTGGTAATTGGTAGAGAGTATTGGGGGTAGGTTGAAGATTATGTGAGTTTGAATGTGTTGATAATTTGAACCAATTAAAATGTTACTTTGGTTTTGATTTTGTGTGTGATGAAATGTGATTGGCTGGGTATTTGAATATGTATGAAAAATGAGAGGGAAACACAGCCATTTTGAGATTTTAGTGTTTGAGGTATACTTCTGAGGTGTGAGATTGAGACAGAATTTACTGTACAACAGTTTTCTAGAAGGTGAGTTGTTAATTTGTTAGGAGAACTCTGTTGTTCACTTTAAGTTAATAGGAAAAATGTTTTCTGTTAGTTATTTAATGTTTTTCTGTTATACTTATGGATTGAGTAGGGCAACATCAGATGCAGTGCTTTATATTTCTAATTCTTGCTTGATACTATACATTGTCCAGGGAAACACGGCCATTTTGTGACTATAGTGTCTGAGGTACTTTTGTGTGGACATTTTGGTGTTCAATTTCTGGTGTGAGATTTACACAGTAGTAACTCTTCTTATAGAATTTAATAGTTTTCTCTGCCCTATCTAACTCTTACCCTGCAACATCTCACTGTCTTTCTCTTTCTTTTAATAGTACACTTACATCAATAATGGTTGAAAATGAAGAGTCAATTGACATCGTTATAGACATGTTTGTGACTGTTATTGAGGATGTTCCTGTTGATGAGAGTAATCCTGAAGGAGAGCTTTATGATGGAGGAGATGGCATGGACGATTTCTATGATGAATCCTTGGATTCAGATTTAATGGAAGCTTTGGAGTTCACTGAGTTTGAGGATTCTTTTTGGGAGATTTTCAATATTGACATTGCTGATGATGCAATCTTAGACGATCATTTAAATTTTGGAAATTCCCAACAATAAATTTAAATTTAGTAAATAAATATTGTATGAGAATTTATACTTAACTAAATGTAATTTATGAGGTAGTAGCAAACTGATAATTTTTTGTGTTACATAGTAAGTTTACTGATAAATACTTCCGTTCTCCCCCAAAATTTTCTTAAATGTGTATTTGACATCTCTTCTTCATGTCCTGCATCCTTTCTCTCACTGTCTGTCTCTGATGCAGAAGATTGCAACATAAGTAAGTTTAAAGAACAGCAAGTGTGTCTCACCAGAGCAGGAAATCATGCAGTAAGCGCTGTTTTCTTTCTTTTAATAGTACACTAACATAAAATGATGAATGAAAATGAGGAGCCTACCAACATCTTCTTTGAAATAACAGCAACGTTTATTGAGGCAACTTATTCTGAGGTGTGTATTGATCCTATAGATGAAACAAATCATGAAGAACATGAAGGAGATACCATGGCAGATTTTTTTGATGAAACACTAGATATGGAATTAATGGAATGTGTAGACGTTGGTGAGTTTTACGAATCATTTTCAGACACTTTGATGGATGAAATTTCTGATGAAGAAATGCTACAAGTTCTTTTAGATTTTGAAAATTCTGAAAAATACATTTTAATTTAGTAAAGAAAAATTGTTTTAAAAATTATACTTATTTAAATGTAATTTATGAGGTAGTAGCAAAGTGATACAATGTTGTGTTCTTCATGTCCTGTATCCTTTCTGTCACTGACTGTCTCTGATGCACTAGTTTACAACATAAGTAAGTATACAGAACAGCAAGTGTGTTTCACCAGAGTAGGAACTCATGACCCCCTACGCCAATTCTGACCACACATTGAGAAAGGAAGGAATCATGTGAACAAATCTGTTTCTGCTTTCCTGAAAGACTACAGTATGGATTCAATATACCACAATAACTTGCATTACAACATACAAGGTATCTACAGAGGAGACGATGTCCATTTCCATTTAGTTTTTTTTTTTTTATTCCAATAGGTCCGCGCACCGTGAGTGCTTGGTAAATGCACGGTGCGCGACCCCTATCGCCGCCATTTTGTGGTTTCAGAAGAGAGTGAAAAATATAACTTAAAAACGTGGGAAGGGGGTAGGGTAGAGTGTCCCTGACCCCTTATGCCTTCTCAGGGGGTCGTTCAAGGACTCCTAAGGTTAAAAATAATGGTTTTTTTTTTAAATAACAGAAAACACGATAGGTCCGCGCACGGGGGTGCTCGGTGAGTGCTCGGTGCGCGGACCTCGGTAAAAATTAATACAAAAAATAAAGTTAAAAATTATATTTGAGTGTTTACATGTTAGTTGGCTGTAAAAAGAGCCGTTGTGTTCATTGTGTTTTTTTGGGTACCTACAAGTAAGTACCAATGCAGAGTCTGATGTTACAGAGATAGACTCTGTTCCCTTCATCAGTGAAATGTACACCATCTGTCCTATAGATGCCTTGCATGTCATAACGCAAGTTGTTGTGGTATATACAACCCATTCCATAGTCTCTCATGTATGCAGAAACAGATTTATTTACATGTTTCCTTGCTTTCTCAATCTGTGGACGAAATTGATTGGACCAATTCCATTTTTGCCTTTGGCATATATTGGAATAGACAAGGGCAGTTTGAGGAAAAAGTGACATTAATTGTCCAAAGATGTCCTTCAATAGCATTTCCAGACCAACCCCAGTCAAAGTGCATAAGTAATTTCCACCACAGTGCACAATTATGAGGTCAGGATGTGGGAGATGCATGAAGGATTTCACCAATGGTATCAATTGGTGACATCTCAATCCTCTCTGGCCAATCCATAAAATATCCACATTTGGTAAATCAAGGTTTAAAATTCCTCTGTTTGTTGCATACCTTTTAGACCAGAATACAAAACTGTGTCCTACAAACCATACTGAAGGCATCTTCAAGGTAGGTCTGGTTGTACTCAGATGAGGGCTGTAAATGAAATGGCAGTTGGAAAGCTTGCAGTTTAGAAAAAAAAGAGGAGGACATTCACTGCACTTGAAGCTTAAGAAATGATTGGTGCTTTCTGAAAATGTAAAAGAGCATATTAGGGTGCATAGTTTTGTTTTTTAAAAGAAGCAATTCTATTGGTTCAGAAAAGGTCATTGAAAGGAACATTGCACATGATTAGCTGTTATTTTGAAAGCTCTAACAACCTTGGTGGATTCATTTGCAACATAGTATAATGAACTTTTAAACTCTATTCTTCCTTAGGTGGGAGTTACCATGGTGACAGGTTGAATGAGCACTAGGGGGATGGGTGAATATTATGTGAGTTTGAAATTGTGGGAATGTAGAACCAATTGAAATGTTAGTTTAGTTTTGAAATAGTGTGGGAAGGGATTTCATTGGTTAAGACCTAAAATATGTGTGAAGAATGAGTGGGAAAGTGTGCCATTTCTGGTTTCAGTGTCTGAGGTGCATTTCAGAGATTCTGCTTAAGAAAATCTGCTGTGTGTTTGACACTGTTCTATATTTTCAAAAGCGATTTTAAAGGTGAGTAATATAGAGAGAGTGCAGTTTGCAGTAAAGGGAAGCATAACAAGCATATTGGGCTTCATTCCTGTTGTATTTTGAAAATGAGTCAGGTTTCTGCTTGTAGTGTAGTGTTCATTTAAATGGGTTGTGCTCTGTGTGTAAAATGATTTACCATGCTAAATGTTTTTTGATAACATGCGTGGCTTAAAGATTTTTGACAAGGATCACAGTGAGTGTCTGTGTGAATTAAGGAATTATATTTTTACCTTTTTCCATAATGTTAGCTGTGTGTGCTTACAGTTTGTATTTTTTAGTTTATAAGGTAGACTTTTTTTTAAATAGTTTTTTATGCTTGGATTCAATGCTGGTATAGAGATAGTGTAATGGTTTCATTGGACTTGTAAATATGCTCCTTTTTTAGAAGCGCCTTGTGCAATCTTTACCATGGGTGGAAGCAGTGAATGTATGGAGAGGGATAGGAATAGCAGATAGAAAACCATATGAAATGGTGTGCGAGATGCATAAAGGATTTCACTAATGGCATCAATTGAGATGGAATATAAGATAAAGAGGGGCATATTTACAAGCCCCTTGCGCAATGTTTGACATGGGTGCCAGCAGAAAATGCATGCAGAGTAATAAAATTGGCACACAGACAAGAATATGAAATGCCGTGAGAGATGCTTAAAGGGTTTTTCTAATGGCATAAATTGAGATAGAATATACAAAAAAAGAGAGGCATATTTACAAGCCCCTTGCGCAATGTTTGACATTAATGCTGGTATAGAGATAGTGTAATGGTTTCATTGGCATATTTACAAGCCCCTTGCGCAATGTTTGACATTAATGCTGGTATAGAGATAGTGTAATGGTTTCATTGGCATATTTACAAGCCCCTTGCGCAATGTTTGACATTAATGCTGGTATAGAGATAGTGTAATGGTTTCATTGGCATATTTACAAGCCCCGTGGACAATGTTTGACGTTAATGCTGGTATAGAGATAGTGTAATGGTTTCATTGGCATATTTACAAGCCCCGTGCGCAATGTTTGACGTTAATGCTGGTATAGAGATAGTGTAATGGTTTCATTGGTATATTTACAAGCCCCGTGCGCAATGTTTGACGTTAATGTTGGTATAGAGATAGTGTAATGGTTTCATTGGCATATTTACAAGCCCCTTGCGCAATGTTTGACGTTAATACTGGTATAGAGATAGTGTAATGGTTTCATTGGCATATTTACAAGCCCCTTGCGCAATGTTTGACGTTAATGCTGGTATAGAGATAGTGTAATGGTTTCATTGGCGTATTTACAAGCCCCTTGCGCAATGTTTGACGTTAATGCTGGTATAGAGATAGTGTATTGGTTTCATTGGCGTATTTACAAGCCCCTTGCGCAATGTTTTAACATTAATGCTGGTATAGAGATAGTGTAATGGTTTCATTGGCGTATTTAGAAGCCCCTTGCGCAATGTTTAACATTAATGCTGGTATAGAGATAGTGTATTGTTTCATTGGCGTATTTACAAGCCTCTTGCGCAATGTTTGACATTAATGCTGGTATAGAGATAGTGTAATGGTTTCATTGGCGTATTTACAAGCCCCTTGCGCAATGTTTGACATTAATGCTGGTATAGAGATAGTGTAATGGTTTCATTGGCGTATTTACAAGCCCCTTGCTCAATGCTTAACATTAATGCTGGTATAGAGATAGTATAATGGTTTCATTGGCATATTTACAAGCCCCTTGCGCAATGTTTGACATTAATGCTGGTATAGAGATAGTGTAATGGTTTCATTGGCATATTTACAAGGCCCTTGCGCAATGTTTGACAATAATGCTGGTATAGAGATATCGTAATGGTTTCCTTGGCATATTTACAAGCCCCCTGCGCAATGTTTGACATGGGTGCAAGCAGAAAATACATGCAGAGTAATAAAATTGGCACACAGACAAGAATATGAAATGCTTTGAGAGATCCGTAAAGGATTTTACTAATGGCATAAATTGAGATAGAATATACAAAAAAGAGAGGCATATTTAGAAGCCCCTTGCGCAATGTTTCACATGGGTGCAAGCAGAAAATGTATGCAGAGTAATAAAATTGGCACACCGACAAGAATATGAAATGCCGTGAGAGATGCGTAAAGGGTTTTACTAATGGCATAAATTGAGATAGAATATACAAAAAAGAGAGGCATATTTACAAGCCCCTTGCGCAATGTTTGACATGGGTGCAAGCAGAAAATGCATGCAGAGTAATAAAATTGGCACACAGACAAGAATATGAAATGCTGTGAGAGATGCGTAAAGGATTTTACTGATGGCATAAATTGAGATAGAATATACAAAAAAGAGAGGCATATTTACAAGCCCCTTGTGCAATGTTTGACATGGGTGCAAGCAGAAAATGCATGCAGAGTAATAAAATTGGCACACTGATAAGAATATGAAATGCTGTGAGAGATGCGTAAAGTATTTTACTAATGGCATAAATTGAGATAGAATATACAAAAAAGAGAGGCATATTTACAAGCCCCTTGTGCAATGTTTAACATTAATGCTGGTATAGAGATAGTGAAATGGTTTCATTGGCATATTTACAAACCCCTTGCGTAATGCATATTCTTGTCTGTGTGCCAATTTTATTACTCTGCATGCATTTTCCTGCTTGCACCCATGTCAAACATTGCGCAAGGGGCTTGTAAATATGCCTCTCTTTTTTTTGGGATATTCTATCTCAATTTATGCCATTAGTAAAATCCTTTACGCATCTCTCAAGGCATTTCATATTCTTGTCTGGGTGCCAATTTTATCACTCTGCATGCATTTACTGCTTGTACCCATGTTAAACATTTTGCAAGGGGCTTGTAAATATGCCCCTCTTTATCTTATATTCCATCTCAATTGATGCCATTAGTGAAATCCTTTATGCATCTTCCACACCATTTCAAATTGTTTTCTATCTGCTATTCCTATCCCTCTCCATATATTCACTGCTTGCACCCATGTTAAAGAATCGAACAAGACACTTGTAAAAAAGGAGTATTTTTAAAAGCCAAATTAAACTATTAGCACTATCTCTGTACCAGTATTGAATTCAAGCATGAGAAACACTTTAAAAAGCAGTCTACCCTGTAAGCTAAAAGATACAAATTGTGAGCGCACACACAGCTAACATTATGGAAAAAGATGAAAATATAATTCCTTAATTCACATACACACTCAGTAGGTTCCTTGTAAAAAAACTTAAAGCCAGACATTTCAACAAAAACATTTAGTATGGTAAATCGTTTTAGACACAGAAAGTGAGATGAGACACACACACAAACAGACAGATGGTATAGGCAGAGATTGAGATGACACACACATACAAACAGAGAGATGGTGGAAGGAGAGAGTGAGATGAGGCATGCAAAGAGGGAGATGGTGCAGGCAGAGAGTGATATGAGACACACAAAGAGAGATGTGAACTAGTGTTTATATTGTTTAGTTAATGTAATTCCTATGTGCTATGTTGGTAGTGGTCTATAATATGTCATATTTTTCTTTTCAACAGATTGTAAATATCTACAGAGTCATAATAGATTATGCCTACCAAGAACCACAAACAAAGACTCTATAAGCAAGCTTTATCAATCAAGAGGACTCAATTAGAAGATTCTTCCAGAAGACAATCTTCAGAGAAAATAAAAAATGCTCCTGGTAATGCACCTGTGCTTCCTGTTGCTTCAGAAGAAGTGCTGGGAGTAGAGCCCTGCTCCTCTGATGATCTTTTAATTACAGCTTTACTCCAATTGTTTGGGTGTATATTCCGGGCATGGCATTCCATGCTATAAGTTCCAAAGCTGTACTGTTTCTGTGGATTCCCTCTTGAAAGTACTGTGTGACAGATTTTACATGTGACAAAAGGCACATTTACCTTTTTCTCTCTTTCTGGGTTTTTTAAAAATGTTCGTACTATGGACTCTCTCTGTGTTCTGGGGATTTTAGGAACAAACTCTTTTGAAGATGAAGTAGAAGAATCCTCAAGTTCCTTGTGTTCAGAATGCTCTTGTCCAAAGGCTATTAGTTTCTGGCAACGAATGCATTGCATCATCAAATTGTTAAGTTCAGGTTGAATATTTGCAACCATTGATGCTTGCATTGGTGGTGCTGTTGCTTCAGAAGAAGTGCTGGGAGCAGAGCCCTGCTCCTCTGATCTTTTCATTACAGTTTTACTCCAATCGTTTGGTTGTATATTCCAGACATGGTGTTCCATGCTATAAGTTCCAAAGCTGTACTTCTTCTGTGGATCCCCTCTTGAAAGTACTGTGTCACAGATTTTACATGTGACAAAAGGCACATTTACCTTTTTATATTTTTCTGGGTATTTAAAAAATGTCCGTACTATGGACTCTCTTTCTGTTCTAGGGGTTTCTCAGGTTCCTGCTGTTCAGCCATTTCAGTAGATTTTTCAAGAGCAAAGTGCTGATGAAAAAAGGTGTTGCTTCCTCGAAAGCCAAAGAAGAATGATGAAGATAGGAGGGGTCTTTCAAGAATTAGAGTAGGAAGTATTATAAACCAATAAAATCTTTTGTTATAAGCTCACATGGTTGGACATAAGCTTACGGAGTGTTTACGGAGCGTTTACGGAGTGCTCACGTAAGCTTATGTTGCATTTACGTTTTATTTACGGAACGCTTACGTCATCTTATGATGTGCTTACGTGGTACGCACCCTTGTGACATTTATAATTGTTTAAATAAAGTTATATATGTTGTTTAAAAGTTTAAAATAAACATGTTCTTTATTATCTCAGTTAATATGTTCCTTTATATTGTATAATGAATATGTAGATATAATGATTTAGCACCCTAGTGATATTTATAATTGTTTAAATAAAGTTCTATATGTTGTTTAAAAGTTTAAAATAAACATGTTCTTTATTATCCCAGGTAATGTGTTCCTTTATATTGTTCAATGAATACGTAGATATAACGATTTAAAGTTTATAAAATTTTCGGAGGTAAAAAATGAATTCCTGTGTACATGCATATCTGTGCATGTACATTTGTGCCATGTGGTACACATACATGTCGTAAGACCATGTATGTGTGTGACATGGCACACAAGTCAGAATCAGGGGTGCAGGCGCTTATTGGATCTCGCCTTGACTACGTTAACATTCTGTATTTGGGTTTGCCAGAATACCTTCTCCAGTGCCTGCAAATAGTTCAGAGCTCTGCTGCGCGTGCCATCTTTGGACTCCATCGGCGCACCAAAGTTTCCGATCTTTTGCAGACTCCGCACTGGCTGCCCATCCGGAAACGTATCGTTTTCAAGGCTCTCACCTTGGCCTTTAAAGCTCTTCATGTGACCGGAGCTAAATACATCCAAAGGCGGCTGGCTTTTTACCAGCCTGCCAGACCACTGAGGTCAGAGTCGTTGGCCCTGGCCTCGGTCCCGGTCATAAGAAGAGTGCGGGTTGGCGGTCGATCTTTCAGGCGCTTAGCGCCTCAGCTCTGGAACACTCTGCGGGGCACTCTCCGAAGGAACCCTAACCTGTTGGCCTTTAGGAAGGACTTGAAGTCCTGGTTGTTTGTTCAGTAGGTTCCTCCCCTCCTTGTCTCTGTCCCCTGTTCGTTTTGGGTTAAAAGCGCCGGGACACTCCGCGGAGTAGCCGAGCGCTATATAAAACACACCATAACATAACATAACAGGGGTGCAACAGGCTGTCAAAGTGACAACCTGTCCCCCTTGTCAATTCGGTAATTTGACCGATTCGGTATTTACTGATTCGGTAATTGCCATTGATTCCTATTGGCCTCAAGAATTATAGGAATCAATGGCAATTACCAAATCGGTAAATACCGATTCAGTAAAATTACTGGATTATACAGATTCGGTAATTACAAAAGAGAAATTACCTACATCCAAATTACCTACTCTTAAATATTGAAGAGGTATGATTTGGTATTTATGAGTAGGTAAATCGAGATTGCGTACATCTGGCCCATTGAGTTGTAACATATTTATATACATATGTTCCATTTCAGTGCTTTGGAAGTAGTACAGTATACTATAGGTAACCACCTTATAGGTTTATGCTGTACCACATCCTTGTAGTTTTCCACTTTGACATTCAGTATGACAAACTTTTACATACAAACATAGAAATTTAGTTCTTTTTTTAACCAGTAGAGGTAGTTGTAAAAAGAACTGTTTGGTACGCACCCTTACAAGATTTGTAATTGCTTAAATAAAGTTATATATTTTTTTTAAAAGTTACTTAAATAAGGTTTATATGTTGTTTAAAAGTTGCTTAACTAAAGTTATATATGTTGTTTAAAAATTAAAATAAACATGTTCTTTAATATCCCAGATAATGTGTACTTTTATATTGTACAATGAATATGTAGATATAACGATAACACTTTCAGGGGTAAATAATGAATTGCTGTGTACATGCACATCTGTGCATGTACATTTGTGCCATGTGGCACACATACATGTCGTAAGACCATGTATGTGTGTGACATGGCACACAAGTCAGAATCAGGGGTGCAACAGGCTGTCAAAGTGACAACCTGTCCCCCTTGACAATTCGGTAATTTTACCGAATCGGTATTTACTGATTCAGTAATTGCCATTGATTCCTATTGGCCTCAAGGCCCATAGGAATCAATGGCAATTACCGAATCGGTAAATACCGATTCGGTAAAATGACTGAATTAAACAGATTCAGTAATTTCAAAAGAGAAATTACCTACATCCCGTTTACCTACTCTTAAATATTGAAGTGGTATGATTTGGGACGCGATGTAAGTAGGCATTTACTGGTCGGGAACGGCTGAATTTGGCCGTTGCTGACTGGTAAATGCCTTTTCCTATGTAGGAGGCATTTATTTACAGATTTGGTATTTTTACCTATTCTGTATTTACCGAATCGGTGAAATTACCGAATCGGTAAATACAGACTCGGTAAAAATACAAAATCTGTAAATTCTAATGTAGGTAGCACTGTTGATCGTGCTAGAGGCGTCTAAGAATTCTTTATTTAAAACTCAGTACAATTGGGTGGTAAATAAGGAATTCCTGTGTACATGCACATCTGTGCATGTACACCTGTGCCATGTGGCACACATACATTCCTTAAGGGCATGTATGTGTGTCACATTGCACACAAGCCAAAAACAGGGGTGCTACAGGGTGTCAAAGTGACACCCTGTTCCCCCTGGCAGGATTCTGTATTTACCGATTCGGTAATTACCGAATCGGTATTTGCCATTAATTCCCATGGGCTTCAAGGCCCATAGGAATCAATGGTAAATACAGATTCGATAATTATCGAATCAGTAATTACCGAATTTCACCGAATTGGTAATTAATTCGGTAAAAATACCTACATCCCCATTGCCAGTTCTTAAATACCGAATTGGTACGATTCGGTATTTAAGAAGTGGTATTCTGGGATTACCTACATCGGGCCCTTGGTATTTATGAGTAGGTAAATCGAGATTACGTACATCTGGCCCATTGAGTTGTAACATATTTATATACATATGTTACATTTCAGTGCTTTGGAAGTAGTACAGTATACTATAGGTAAACACCTTATAGGTTTATGCTGTACCACATTCTTATAGTTTTGCACTTTGACATTCACTATGACAAACTTTTACATACAAACATAGAAATTTAGTTCTTTCTTTAACCAGTAGAGGTAGTTCTAAAAAGAACTGGTTTTTGTTTGGTTTTTTTTGCTTAAAAAACGATGTAAAGAAATAAACTTTTTAAGGCAGATAATTGTTCAACCGGAACAAACTATGAAAAAGAAAGAAAAAAATTATGGGATGCACCTGTGCCTCCCGTTTTTTTGCAGGATAACTTGAATGGACTCTTGTCCAAAGGCTATTAGTTTCTGGCAACGAATGCATTGCATCATCAAATTCTTAAGTTCTGGTTGGATAATTGCAATCGTTGATACTTGCATTGGTGGTGCTGTTGATTGAGAAGAAGTGCTGGGAGCAGAGCCCTGCTCCTCTAATGATCTTTTCATTACAGCTTTACACCAATTGTTTGGGTGTATATTCTTGACATGGCGTTCCATGCTATAAGTTCCAAAGCTGTACTTCTTCTGTGGATCCCCTCTGGAAAGTACCGTGCCACAGATTTTACATGTGACAAAAGGCGCATTCACCTTTTTCTGTCCATCTGGGAATTGAAAAAAATTCCAAACTATGGACTCTTTCGGTGATCTAGGGATTTCAGGAACAAACTCATCTGAAGATGAACTGGAAGAATTCTCAAGTTCCTGGTGTTCAGAATGCTCAGGTTCCTCATGTTCTGAATGCTCAGGTTGCTGCTGTTCAGACATTTCAATAGATTCTTCAGGAGCAAAGTGCTGATGAAAAAAGGTGTTTATTCCTTGAAAGCCAAAGAAGAATGATGAAGATGGGAGGGGTCTTTCCAGAATTGGAGTAGGAAGTATTATAAACCAATAGAATCTTTTGTTCTGAGGTCACATGGTTGGACGTAAAATTACGAAGCGTTTACGGAGCGCTTACGTAAGCTTACGTTGCGTTTACGTAAGCTTACGTTCCCTTTACGGAGCACTTACGTCTTCTTACGATGCGCTTACGTAGTACCCACCCTCGCGAGATTTATAATTGCTTTAATAAAGTTATATATGGTCTGTAAAAGTTTAAATTAACATGTTCTTTATTATCCCAGATAATGTGTACCTTTACATTGTACAATGAATACGTAGATATAACGATTTAAAGTTTATAAAACTTTCAGGGGTAAGAGCTCGAAGCCTTTACGTTGCGCAGACGGATCTCTTACGTTGCGTGCACGTGCGACGTACCCACGCGAGATTTATTACTACTTCAAAAAATAATATACTGTTGTTAAAAGTGTAAAAAAACATTTTCTACATTAAAGCAGGTATTGTCTACCTTTAAAATTTACGTTAAAAACGTAGCTATTATGTTTTAGAAATTTAAAAAATTTGTCAGGGTAAGAGCTCGGAGCGTTTTAGGTGTGCTTACGGAGCGCTCACAGAGCGCAGACCCTGTAATCATATAAAAAAAAACTTGAAAATTAAAAATTATATATATATTATATTAAATATATATATTGACTGAAAAAACCATAGGTTTCAAGCCTTACATAGTTAGGTATTAGCAATTAAAAAACCTTGCAAATTCACTGAAAAAAACATAGGTTTCAGGTCATATATAGTTAGGTATTAGCATTTAAAAAACCTTGCAAATTCACTTAAAAAAACATAGGTTTCAGGTCATATATAGTTAGGAATTAGCATTTAAAAAACCTTGCAAATTCACTGAAAAAACCATAGGTTTCAGGTCATATATAGTTAGGTATTAGCATTTAAAAAACGGTGCAAATTCACTGAAAAAACCATATAGTTAGTTGTACTAACTATATTTCGCGCACCCGCAATCCACTGCTGATGATGTCACATATTACATCATTCATGACATGGTCAGTGACATCACTGATGACATCACTGATGACATCTCAAATGACATCACTGATAACATCAGTGATGACATCTCAATTGACATCACTGCTCACATCACTGATGATATCATTCATGTGATAATACGATGCACTTCTTCACACTCTAATATAACCTTTGATACACCCAGTGTTAAACACAGACTACCATTCTTGAAACCATTGACACACCAAAACCAGTTACTACATACGCACACACTGATTGCTAGGTCTATACACACATCCAATCATTTACCCATACAATCACTCATACATACAGTCACTCATCAATACAACACTATCATCTGCACTCAAACACCTATACAGACACTCACACTCTGCCACTCATCCATGGAGTTACTCACACATCTAGTCAGTCATGCAAAGAATCAATCACACTTTCATTTCCTCAACTATACAGTTATACACACAACACCTTACTTATTCAAACATATACTAACACATACTTACTTTGTTATACAATTACTGATACAAGTACACAATGATCCATACAGCCACTTGCACAATCAGTGGCTCTTATGTATAGTCATTTATATATGCCAGCTACCCACACACACACTCAGTCTCCCATACAAATACTTGGGCAACCAATCAATAACACATATAGCCACTCATATAGCTACTGATCAACACATGCAGTTGCTTACACAACAACAAACATACTGATGCACACATTCTGACAGTTTAGTCACTAACCCATGCATTCAGTAAGACACATTTAATCACTCACTCATACATTCAGTCATGTACCTACTAAATCTTTCATCCAGACACTTATACATCCAGCCATTCTTCAATATGTAAAAGATATTTAAACTTTACAGAAACACACAGTCACTGGATGATGTCATCAGTGATGTCATTTGAGATGTCATCAGTGATGTCATCAGTGATGTCACTGACCATGTCATGAATGATGTAATATGTGACATAATTAATCATAATATGTGTAAATAATGAAAGCAGGTATGAAGAAGGAAATAATTAAATAAGAAAAAAAGAACAAAGCATGTATATTCGAAAGTGAGTTGTCTATGTCAATGACATCATGTGACAGGCTGTTTGCATTAACATAAAAGAAATTGCAGTATGTCAGCTCGCTATGTGAACAAGGCAGAGGATCCTGCCGAAACATGTTACAACCCTGAAAACTTAACAATTAAGCTTACTTGAATACTGGAATGGCAGTGTCGGAGACTGGCTTGATGATCTCGTGTGCTGGAAGTATTTGGAGGTATATGTATATGGATATATAGATAGATAAATAGCTAGATAGATATAATTGTACTGTGATTCAGAGAACAGTGAGATATACCATATTTCAATAATATTGAAACTTCATGTGACAAATGCTAGGCTTGAAGTAAAGAACGAAATACGTGTCAATTTGCAAGGCATGCTACTACCAGGACCAGGATATAAACTTTGTCCATCATTTAAACACTATAGATCTTATCTTTTGCCCTTCTATATTATGAAATATGGATGCAGTTCATGGCACCTACACATGAACCAATAAGTACTCATTAGAGTTTTGAGACATATTCATGCAATCTAATTTTTGGTGACAAGAAAATTGGAATTGGAAGAGTGTTATTATGAAATATTCCATGACGATATGAATGATCTCATCAACACACACCTTAACCTCAATATCAGGTAAATGCTGCATCACGGGGTATAGATGTCAAAATACATTGATGATAAAAATGATAAAAAATAGAATGAGAAGAGACATACTCATATTTCCCTTCCTTGTTTTAAACTTTACACAGCTATTGCCAATACTGCAAAAGTGAAGACGGTTGTTAGAAATGGGGGTCTCTAGTTGGCAGAGGTAGGAACTTTTGTCAAAATAGGGACCCTTGTTTCTAGTCAGGGTAAGGGGAATACCCCTGCTCACCCACATGGTAGCTCGGCACAACCAGACAAGCTTATCTTATAGGCAGTGTGTAAGCATTTGTGAACACAAACAGTAATACAGTGAAAACACTACAAAGGGACACCACACCAGTTTAGAAAAATAAATAATCTTTAGCTAAACCAAAACAAGACTAAACAACAAATATCCACAATACCGTATTAAAAATAAGGCTTTCAAATGTTAGAAACAGTTCAGTTGAATACAAGTTGTAAATGCGACACTTTTCTCACAAAATGCCTGGAATGCGTCACGCAAAACAAACAAAATGGCTGCAGGGAAGGTGATGCGTCGGTTCCTTACACGCAGGTAAGGTGATGCTTTGGTTCCTTGCTTTGGGGAGGTGATGCGTCATTTCCTTACTGCAGCGCAGGGGAGGTGATGCGTCAGTTCCTTAGCGGAGAGGAGGTGATGCGTCGTTTCCTTACTGCATGGGGAGTTGATGCGTCTATTAATTACTGTGTCCCCCAATTATGCAACAGTCTTGGCACCTCGATGCGATGCGTTGATCTGGTACAATGCGTGGCTTCATGCAGCCGCACAGCATGCTTGCGTCGGGATCGGTGCTGGGATCTCGGATTTATGGAGATCATTGCACCTGATGCGTTGTGCAGTGATTTCTTGAGCCGCTCCCATCGCAGCGCTTCAATGGTTTCTTCGGCGATGCGTCAGAAACAGGTGCAGATGCGACACGCTTCTTCGATGTTGCCTCAATTTTCCAGCTCCCAGCAACAAACAGTCTCTAGAGGTCCTCATTATTAATATTATTAAATGAAATTTATAAAGCGCGCTGACACCATGGGTTTCCTGGCGCAGCAGGCACCTCTGTGCCGGTTGGAATTCCCAGCAAGGAAATTCAGGGGAGCTGGTGGTGAAGTTTTTGTGGCCCGAAGACTTCAGAACAGGAGGCAAGCTCAGTTTCAAGCCCATGGAGATCTTTTCTTCAAGCAGGTGACAAAGCAAACAGCAAAGTCCTTTTCCTCCTTTCCTTGGCAGCAAGCAGCCACTGCAGGCAACCCCAGACAGCAAACAGTACAGGGGCAGTATTCCACCTCAGCTTATTCAGCTCTTTTCCTTGGCAAAGGTTCCTCTTGATTTCCCAGAAGTGATCTAAAAGTCTGGGGTCTGGGCCCCAATTGTTATACACCAAAATCCTTTGTTCTCTGAAGGCAGACAGTGTCTGTACCCAGCCAAAACCAGTCATGTGGAGCACTTTGTAAGAGCACAACAGCCTCCTTTGTCAGTGTGAGCCCTGGCTCTAGACACACCACAGGGGGGTGGAGCAGTCATTGTGGAAGGCAAGCACAGCCCTATTCAGGTGAAAGTGCTACTCCTCCTACCACTCCAAATGCAGACCAGGCCTATTCAGCCAAGCCCTGATTCATCAGACTTCTGGAGCCGCTGCTCGTCTACAACCCCTGTCATCCAAAAGGTAGACATGCAATACACAAACCTGGCAGAGGCACACTGGATAGTTAGGCAAGAAAATACCTACTTTCTAAAAGTGGTATTTTCAAACACAGAATGTAAAGGTAAGCTCACTAAAAGATGCATCTTAACATTCTGAGTTCAGGCATACTAAACTTTATTTTACTATCTAGTTTCCAGGGTCAGTTATGTTTATAAGATGTTATAAACAAACTTCCTATTCTGGCCTATGGGAACAGATGGGCTTGCAATAGTGAAAAATGCAATTGGCAGTATTTCACTATCAGGACATGCCACACACATCAGGGCATGTCATACATTTCACATTCAATGCACCCTGCTCACAGGGGTACCCTGGGTCTACCTTAGGGGTGACTAATGTGTAGAAAAGGAAAGGTTTAGGGACTGGCAAGTGTGAGCACTTGCCAAGTCGACATGGCAGTCCCAGACTGCACACAGGCTCTGCAATGGCAGGCCTGGGTCACATTTTACAAGCTGCTTCTGTGGGTGGCACAATCAGTGCTGCAAGTCCACCAGCAGCATTTGATTTACAGGCCCTGGGCACACAGTGCACTGTGCTAGGGTATGACAAGTAAATCAAATAAGCCAATCATGGAATCACAAATCCATAACAATACTGCACTTGCACTTGCACTTTGGAACTGAATAGAAGTGGCAAAGTGCCCATAGCATATAGACTAGCAAAACTGGAGTCCAATACACAGAAAAACACCGGAGGAAAGGGCAAAAAATTAAGGGAGACCCACGCCAATGGTGCCAGGTCTAACAACGGTATTCACAATTGTGTGAAGAGGGGTTGCAATTATCGGCATGCCCTAGAACTTTAAACATCACATTTTGAGGATCAAGAATCAGGATCAGACTAATGTTTAACATTGGTAATATGTGTTATAAGTATAGAAAAATTACACAATATATGGGATTCTGCCCAGTCAAGGTTGAATATGATATTGTTGTTTTATACAGCTATGCCACAGAAGGATTCTTTACTTCTGATATCCGGGACATAATTAGGACCGGTATTAAGGTAGGATTACCAAGATATAGTGATTTTATGTAAGTCTCAGTTGTAACTCATTATTGATGTTTATTGACACATATAATTACGCTTGACTATAGGATTGATCCTACAAACCATATTACAGGAAAGACAGGTAATGAAAGGGTGCTTGGGGCATGCTTTAAATTACCCGCATGATACACGATAAACTAGTTTTCTTGGTATGGTGGAATGGCTCATTAATTTTAACTTGATATTCACAAGAGTGACATCACCAATACTGGCTACTGTTTGTTTAAAATAACAGAAAATGAAGAATAGTAAATGAGGAATTTACCAATGTACATATGAGCATAGGTTTCCACAAATGATCATCGCTTGTGACAATGCAAATGCGCACTACATCACAGGTATGGTTCAATATGTGTAATTTATACACTCCAACTAAGATGCTATGTTGTTTATTATATTTATAGCCCTAAGGAAGTCGTGGGGTACACCCCGTCAAGACGAAACATGTGTTGGTGTCTAAAAAAAGCAGAAAAATAAAGAAATGAACAAAAGCTCTTTCTCTAAAATTGTGTTCATAATATGATTAATAACTGAGCATGCGTTTGGGCAATTGATACACTCTACTGTAAATAGTTAGGTGAATCCTCAATGTGTAGAGCATTGCCAGATGAATATAGTCAGTAATCACCATGATTCAGTAGACACGTCTAAAGCCTACAGTTTGTTGATTACTTTTTGCTTCAGCTGTAGTATCTCCCCCTCTGTGTTCCCATCTACACTATTGTGATATCCCATGCTGTATCAAGAGACTGAATTTTCTATCTTTTTAGAATCCTAATGACATTAATTTTATGTGACTTTGGAGTCTTGCATGTGGACCAATTGTTTATTGCATTTTTCTTGATATGTAATTAGTGTAATAGGTAGTTATTTTTTTTGAAACAATGCAAGTGTCTCTTGATATTGTAGGAAAACAATATCACAGAAATGCAAATAGTAATTATGAAAAACATAAAATATCTTTGTATAGAATTGAAGATTTGTACAATAAAAAAGGAGAGTATTCTAATTACAATAGTAAAAAGGATACACATCAAGATTTGTTAGAGTCAACTAATGATCAGTAACCACACATTATTATTTTTAAGGTAGTGATAGTAATAGTTTTAATATTAGTAGTATTGGCAGCAGGTTGTATCTCGGAACAACGAGATCCTCAACAACCCCTACCTTTACAATGCAGTCTCCACAATGACTGCGTCTAAACCACAAATTACTTTATCATGTATTCCTTTGCCAACAAATTTTTTCGTGGCAAGGTATGCATGGTAAACGGCTATCCATGGCTAATGTTAGCACTCCTCTCCCTCTCCCCCTAAATACACCCCCAACCTTCTACAAACTACCCTGAACCCATCTACCCACTAAAAATTCCCTGCTCCCCTCCCACCCCCTAAAAACTACTCTGAACCCC
Source organism: Lissotriton helveticus (assembly GCF_964261635.1). Lineage (NCBI taxonomy): Eukaryota > Metazoa > Chordata > Amphibia > Caudata > Salamandridae > Lissotriton > Lissotriton helveticus. Next base: position 2,133,545,738 of record NC_136059.1, on the reverse strand, counting down.
CCACCCCCAAAAAACTACATTGAACACGGGGGCGGAGCTAGCTCGCAACCAAGATGGCTGCTTGAGCCGAGAGCTCCCCTGACCCATGTACTATCCGGAATTTATCCTGCGTGTTGCATCGGTCTGAACAGCCCAGCACCGATGTCCTGAACCCCTTGACGGTTGTGGCCCACGAACAGGGAAGCAGCAGATATCTGGCCTCCCCCCCTTGCGTGGATTGCGATGTTTGGGCCTGGCTCGCTGGTGGAGGTGAGAGCCTGGTGTCCCCCAAATCTACATGTGCCTCTGAGGGAAGAAGCTTGGTATATCTGCAGGTTGACTGCCGCTTGAAGAAATCGCTACCCCTCTGTGGAGAGACCGACCACGCTGCAGGATTCACCGCGACCCCCTGGTATTGGACACTGTCATCTTGAACACATCTACTATGGTTGGGGACGTACAGCGACAAAACAATGGGCCAGACAGACAGGAACCAGCCTAAGCTCTTGTTTGACCCAAAGAGACCCAGGCCTGGCGGACCCGCACCAGGGGGAGGACCCAGAGAGTCGGAGCCAACCAATAAACACCCGCAGCAAGATATTCGCAGCCTTTTACTCACCATGGAGAAGAACCTGCAGGGAGGGATCGCCTCTTTGGGGTCCAAGATGGACGCGCTCTCCTACCGAATGGACCGCATGGCAGAGAGGTTCGATAAGCAGGCGGAACGAATCGACACGTCCGAATGCCGCCTAACGGAGGTAGAAGAGGCACATACAACCCCGGACTCAGAGCACAAACAGTTAGGCATTGCGATGCAGATATTACAGGACAAAACCGAGGATTTGGAGGCCCGCTCCCGAAGATGCAACCTTCGCAAACAGGGAATATGGAGCTGTTTATAGAAAATCTACTAAAGAAGTTGCTAGGGGACACAGCTTTCTCCGGAATGTTCGTGGTCAAGAGGGCCCACCGATCCCTGGGCCCGAGGCGGAAACCTGGGGCGCCTCCGCGGCCTATATTAGCGAAGTTGCTTAACTACAGGGACAGAGACATGGCACTCAAATTTGGCCAGAGAGAAACAGCCGCTAAACTACGAGGGGTCGGAGATCTCATTATTTCCAGATTTTACGGCTAAAGTTCAGGAAGCAAGGCGGCAATTCATGCCAATGAAGCAACAGCTTCGCGAAATGGGAACTGACTACGTGATGCTGTACCCTGCGAAACTACGGGTCAACAGGCAAGGGAAGTCTATGATTTTCACTGACCCTAAGGCGCTGCAGAAGGCCCTTAGGGAATGGCGCAAGAACTCACGATCATTCCCAAACAGAGCTCTACTGGATGAAGCGGCGGGAGGCGCCTGGATGAACAGGACTGACCACAGCGCATGGCTACGGACGGCTGAGTATATATTTTGACTGTCGGGTGGTGCGGGCGGTTATGCCACAGACTAATTTTGTGCACGGGCACTGGTAGCGCTGCCCTTGCGGCTGTCCATGATAGACTGAGTTCTTTGGAGCGGGAGGGGGCGAGAGGGAGGGAAGAGGTGGAGTTTACTTGGATTTGATGCTCAGTGACCTATGGAACTGTTGTGCATGTTGTTTAGAAGTTATGATATACCACCAACCGTGAGATGCCACTATATACGATTGTATCACTTGCTGCCCATGGGGCGGTAGGGGACCACTGGTTGAAGGGGTTATAGCTACCGCGGAATCGAAGGCCGAGCTGGAGTGTGCATAATGCAGCTTTAGGTTTAAGGTACACACAGGTACGGAAAGGCTGTACACGATCTATACCCGCTGTGGAACGGGGGGGGTGGGCAACCACGAGGCATGGAAACGAATTGTATTTTCTCTGTCAGCTACCTCCGCCTCCGTGTGAATTACACTTCTTTAGCATCTTTGTTTGATGTTTATGGGGAATATGGAGGGGAGAGTTCTGGGTGTTGCGGGGAGGGGGCATTTCCTTAGCCAAGTTGAGGTTGGGCAGGCGTGGGAGGGAGCTGGGAGGGGGGGTTGTGACCATTTCAAGGGGCAATTGAGGAGGAGCGGGAAATTGTGTTGTTTTTTCTACAGGGGGGGAGGAGGGAGGGAGCTCCTGTTGGTTTTTTGGCACAGATGTGACAGGACATGACACGAATGCAGAGGTACAAGATATAATGTCGCAGCCCATATACAGACTGCTAACACAATGACGACACCAACCGGGGAGTCCCGGGATACACTGACGCTAATGACCTGGAATGTCAGAGGCCCTAACGACCACCAAAAGGTCAGAAATATCTTACAATACCTCTCCAGACATAGAGTTGATGTTGCGCTCTTACAGGAAACACACCTCCATTCAGATAGCCCTATATTACGTACCAGGGGTTTTTTGGGTAATATACATGCGGCGGGATTCACATCGCATGCTAGAGGTGTGCTGACATGGGTTAACCCTAAATCCTCTCTGACGTTGACGCCGATGGCGACTGACAGGGAAGGACGATACGCTGTATCAAAGTGTTGTGGAAAAGGAATGGGGATCTGTATAGTGACGGCCTATGGGGAGGTGATTTTAATATGGTACGACAACCCAATATAGACAGGTCGGACGGCCCTGACAGACGCCCCTCGGCTTCGGCAAGGGCAATAGAGACATCAATGACACGACTGGATCTGCGAGACGTATGGAGACACAGACACCCAACCCAGGGAGGCTATACTCATTATTCAGCACCACACAATATACACACTAGGATTGACTATTGGCTGGCCCCTACTCACTTAACTCACAATGTGCAATCTTGCACGATATTACCGCGCACCTACTCGGACCATTCACCGCTGCTGTTGACGATTGCCACACCTAGGAAGCGGATCCCACCGTTTACTTGGCGCTTCCCACCCTATTCTTTATTGGACGACTCCTTTAAGGAATAGCTTGCTACATCTATCGAGTTGTTTTTTTACACGAATGTGGGTACAGTTGACTCATTTCAGACGGTCTGGGAGGCCTTTAAGGCGTACATCAGGGGGATCGACATCTCAAAACATGCGGGGGTGGTAAACAGACATAATATCGATGCAAAAATATCGACTGGACATAATATCGAGGTAAAAATATAGACTAGACAAAATATCGACCAGACATAATATAGACTACAAAAATATCGATTACTATCGATATTAATAGCCAAAAAATCGAATCAAAAATATAGACTAGACATAATATCGACTAGATAGAATATAGAAAACAAAAATATCGAAAATAAGGTAAGTTTTTAATAATTTGTAATAATTGTGTAATATAAATCTGTAGCGGGTTGTGGGTTTATAGGGGAATAGGGTGGGAAGTAATTTAAATATAATTAATTAAATCTGTAATATAATAGTAATTGTTAATTAATTAATAATTGTTAATTAATTAAAATATAATTGGTAATTAATAATGATTGATTAATTGATAAATAATTAATTGTCATACAATATTTTCTGTAGCGGGTTGTGGGTTTATAGGGGAATAGGGTGGGAAGTAATTTAAATATAATTAATTAAATATGTAAAATAATTATAATTGTTAAATAATTATAAATTGGTAAATAATTAAAATTTAATTGGTAAATAATTATAATTGAATAATTGATAAATCATTATTTTCTACTAAATTATTTTTTGTAGCGGGTTGTGGGTTTATAGGGGAATAGGGTGGGAAGTAATTTAATTTTAATTAATTAATTGTGTAAATTAATAATAATTGTTAATTAATTATTAATTGGTAATTAATTAAAATATAATTGGTAATTAATAATAAATATTTAATTGATTAATAATTAATATTTAGTAAATTAATTTCTGTAGTGGGTTGTGAGTTTATAGGGGGATAGGGTGGTAAGTAATGTAATAATAATTAATTAATTATGTTAATTAATTAAAATTGTTAATTAATTAATAATTGTCCATTAAATAAAATGTAATTGGTAAATAAAAGTAATTGGTATTGGAAATTAAATTTAATTGGTAATAATATTTCTATTAATTATATTTATTTATGATTTTTTTCCTTTTGCTACTGTTGCACTTACTGGAGTGGGAATAGTAATTTATACCCCTATGCTATCCGTCGTTTTCCTACTGTTGCAACCACTGGAGTGGGAATAGTACATTTAATCCCTACGCTATCCAGCGCTTTCCCTACTGTTGCACCCATTGGAGTGGGAATAGTAATTTTAACCCCTACGCTATCCAGCGCTTTCCCTACTGTTGCACCCACTGGAGTGGGGATAGTAATTTTAACCCCTACGCTATCCAGCGCTTTCCCTTCTGTTGCACCCACTGGAGTGGGAATAGTAATCTTTACCCCTACGCTATCCAGCGCTTTCCCTACTGTTGCACCCACGGGAGTGGGAATAGTGTTTTTAACCCCTACGCTATCCAGCGCTTTCCCTACTGTTGCACCCACTGGAGTGGGAATAGTAATTTTAACCCCTACGCTATTCTGTGCTTTCCCTACTGTTGCACCCACTGGAGTGGGAATAGTAATTTTAACCCCTACGCTATCCAGCGCTTTCCCTACTGTTGCACCCACTGGAGTGGGAATAGTAATTTTAATCCCTACGCTATCCAGCGCTTTCCCTACTGTTGCACCCACTGGAGTGGGAATAGTAATCTTTACCCCTACGCTATCCAACGCTTTCCCTACTGTTGCACCCACTGGAGTGGGAATAGTAATTTTAACCCCTACGCTATCCAACGCTTTCCCTCCTGTTGCACCCACTGGAGTGGGAATAGTAATTTTAACCCCTACGCTATCCAGCGCTTTCCGTACTGTTGCACCCACTGGAGTGGGAATAGTAATTTTAATCCCTACGCTATCCAACACTTTCCCTACTGTTGCACCCACTGGAGTGGGAATAGTAATTTTAATCCCTACGCTATCCAGCGCTTTCCCTACTGTTGCACCCACTGGAGTGGGAATAGTAATTTTAAACCCTACGCTATCCAGCACTTTCCCTACTGTTGCACCCACTGGAGTGGGAATAGTAATTTTTAGCCCTACGCTATCCAGCACTTTCCCTACTGTTGCACCCACTGGAATGGGAATAGTAATAAAAACCCCTACGCTATACAACACTTTCCCTACTGTTGCACCCACTGGAGTGGGAATAGTAATTTTAACCCCTACGCTATCCAGCACTTTCGCTACTGTTGCACCCACTGGACTGGGAATAGTAATTAAAACCCCTACGCTATCCAACACTTTCCCTACTTTTGCACCCACTGGAGTGGGAATAGTAATTTTAACCCCTACGCTATCCAGCACTTTCCCTACTGTTGCACTCACTGGAGTGGGAATAGTAATTTTTACCCCTACGCTATCCAGCACTTTCCCTACTGTTGCACCCACTGGAGTGGGAATAGTAATTTTAACCTCTACGCTATCCAGCGCTTTCCCTACTGTTGCACCCACTGGAGTGGAAATAGTAATTGTTACCCCTACGCTATCCAACGCTTTCCCTACTGTTGCTCACACTGGAGTGGGAATAGTAATTCTTACCCCTACGCTATCCAACGCTTTCCCTACTGTTGCACCCACTTGAGTGGGAATAGTAATTTTAACCCCTACGCTATCCAGCACTTTCCGTACTGTTGCACCCACTGGAGTGGGAATAGTAATAAAAACCCCTACGCTATCCAACACTTTCCCTACTGTTGCACCCACTGGAGTGGGAATAGTAATTTTAACCCTTACGCTATCCAGCACTTTCCCTAATTTTGCACCCACTGGAGTGGGAATAGTACATTTTACCCCTACATTATCCAACGCTTTTGCTGCAGTTGAACTCACTAGAGTTGTAACAATACATTTTAACCATTTTGCTATGCTACGGTAAAAATATTATATATGTTTATTTAATATTATGTTTATATATATATATATATATATGTATTATTTTTGTGATATAGTTTTTTTTATTTATATTAATTATTTATTAATATTACATTTATTTAATAATTTTTACTAAGTTTATATTAAATATATTTATTATTATATTAGTTTTAACGTAATTTAAAGACATTTAAAAAAATCGATATTTTGACAGTCTATATTTTTGTAACTCGATATTTTGGAGTCGATATTTTAGTACTTACCTGTTTGAAGATAGGCAGTCGATATTTTGTCCCTCGATATTTTCTCCTCGATATTTTTGTATTTCGATATTTTTGTGGTCGATATAATGTCAGTGATCCGCTCAAATCGATTCAGGGTCGACTGGAGACCCTAGAGAAAAAGCTTAAAGAGCTAGAGGCTAGACGCTTGACAGACTGTGGTGACGCCCTAATGCAAGAACTCGCCCGAACGCTGCGTGAATACCAGGAAGAGGCGGATTCCGAAGTTAAACACCTGGGAAAGTACGCCACTGCTGGAGTCTTCAGTGAGGGAAAGTGCCCTGGAGCGGGTCTCGCGCAGTTGGCTAAGCAGCGTAGGAACAAAGTAGTGATACCGGACATGAGGGCCTCGCCGTCGGACGGCCCAATCCCTGAGGATCAGGTAGCAGAAAAGTTATGTGAGTATTACGCAGCTCTGTATGCCTCCCATGGGCCTGCCCCAGAGGAACGCATAATTGATTATCTTTCCCACATCAAATTGCCCTGGTTGTCTAACCTCCATCAGGAATTTTTGGTACGGTTGATCGAACGGGAGAAAGTCGTCTGGGCGGTGTCAGCTATGCGGGCGGGGAGTGCGCCAGGAAGTGATGGCCTAACAGTAGCCTTTTCTAAGGCCTTTTTAGATCTTCTGATCCCACAACTACTTACGCTGTTTGAGGACATTGCAGACTCCGGAGCAATGCCACCCACTATGCGCGAGGCGATACTGGTTGGCATACTTAAACCAGGGAAACCCCCAGGAGAGTGTGCCTCGTACAGACCTCTATCGTTACTAAATGTCGATGCGAAGATCTTCGCCAAGCGGATAGCTAACCGGCTCAGCCTCATGGTCACTACGATGGTTGCTCCCGAGCAGACTGGCTTTGTGCCAAGTCGTAATCTCACCTATAATCTCAGGATGGTGTTCGCAGCTCTACAACATACGTGCCCGGAGGTCCCAGCAGTTGCAGTCTTTTTAGATATGGAAAAGGCCTTCGACTCTGTTGAGTGGCCATTCATGAGATAGGTCTTAAGCCGAATGGGGGTGGGGGCGCTCTTCCTGTAGCTCTTGGCAACCCTGTACACTGCACCCACAGCCCACATCCGGATTGGCACTTTGATCACCGACCCTATTCAAATTAGCAGGGGCACGAGACAAGGCTGCCCCCTATCTCCTATACTCTATGCACTTATGGCCGAGCCTCTCGCATGCGCTCTGCGGGAATACCACGGGCATAGGAGCATACGGTTCCCCACATACAACCTGATTGTGTCCACGTATGCGGACGATACCCTTTTATACATCCGCGACCCGGAGGCTCACCTTTCCGCGGTACTACAGGAAGTGGTCTTGTTCAGCTCCCTCTTGGGTATCCATGTAAACTGGAATAAATCTATTATGTTTCCACTAACACCAGCCACGAAGGAGGTGGTTCCAGAATACCCACTTCAGTGGACCACTGAGGCGGTACAGTACCTGGGGGTCCGTCTGCATACGGACTCGGAGATCGTACTGAGGGAGAACTATGGTGTTGCCATCTCCAAACTGGAAGATGACATCGACAGGTGGATTACTTTGCTATTGTCGCTGTTGGGGCGTGTCTCCCTCATGAAAATGATGGTGTTGCCCCGCTTCCTGTTCCTGTTCAGTAATATACCCATGGTGCTGTCCAAATCATTCTTTCAACAGCTACAATCGCTAATGATTCGTCTGGCCTGGGCCGAGAAACAGCCGAGGGGGTGTGGAAAATTCTTACTCGCCCGTACCAGGAGGGTGGCCTGGGCGCCCCCGACCTGGAACATTATTATCAGGCAGCCCAAAGCTTGCATGCCTACCACTGGATCCATGGTCCGTCGGATATCCGCATATACGTATAGAATCTATTGTCGCGGCTCCTGTCCCTCTCCCTGCGTTACCTCTAACCCTTGAGATCGCCTTACCGTGAAGTCTATGATTTTCACTGACCCTAAGGCGCTGCAGAAGGCCCTTAGGGAATGGCGCAAGGACTCACGATCATTCCCAAACAGAGCTCTACTGGATGAAGCGGCGGGAGACGCCCTGAATGAACAGGACTGACCATGGCGCATGGCTACGGACGGCTGAGTATATATTTTGACTGTCGGGTGGTGCGGGGCGGTTATGCCACCGACTAATTTTGTGCACGGGCACTAGTAACGCTGCCCTTGCGGCTGTCTATGATAGACTGAGTTCTTTGGAGGGGGCGGGAGGGAGGGGAGATGTGGCGTTTACTTGGATTTGATGCTCTGTGACCTATGGAACTGTTGTGCATGTTGTTTAGAAGTTATGATATATGACCAACAGCAAGATGCCACTATATACGATTGTATCACTTGCGGCCCATGGGGCGGTAGGGGACCACCGGTTGAAGGGGTTACAGCTACGGCGGAATCGGAGGCCGAGCTGGAGTGTGCATAATGCAGCTTTAGGTTTAAGGTACACATAGGTACGGAAAGGCTGCACACGATCTATATCCGCTGTGGAACGGGGGGGGTGGGCAACCACGAGGCATAGGAACGAATTGTTTTTTCTCTGTCAGCTACCTCCGCTTCCGTGTGAATTACACTTCTTTAGCATCTTTGTTTGATGTTTATGGGGAATATGGAGGGGAGAGTTCTGGGTGTTGCGGGGGAGGGGGGATTTCCTTGGCCAAGTTGAGGTTGGGCAGGCGTCGGAGGGAGCTGGGAGGGGGGGTTGTGACCATTTCAAGGGGTAATTGAGGAGGAGCTTCCTGTTCCTGATCAGTAATATACCCATGGTGCTGTCCAAATCATTCTTTCAACAGCTACAATCGCTGCTGATTCGTCTGGCCTGGACCGGGAAACAGCCGAGGGAGGTGTGGAAAATTCTTACTCGCCCGTACCAGGAGGGTGGCCTGGGCACCCCCGACCTGGAATTTTATTATCAGGCAGCCCAAAGCTCGCATGCCTACCACTGGATCCATGGTCCGCCGGATATCCGCATATACGTATAGAATCTATTGTCGCGGCTCCTGTCCCTCTCCCTGCGTTACTGTCTAACCCTTAAGATCGCCATACCGGCATCCTCGACTCACTAAGCACGGTCACACACTCGTGGCATTATATGAAGGACGTACAGGCCTGCAGTTTGTTGTATGCCCCGACTGCCCCCCTTGCTTGGTGTTCCTGGCTATCACCATGTAGGGACAAAGGGGTGCTGGCGGCCTTGGATTCACTGGATATACACAAAATGGGGGATCTTTTTTCGGACAGCGCTGTACGCACCTGGGAGGAGATCGAGACGGAGGAAGCTCGCTATCCGTTATTGTCGCGTTTTCAGTACCACAGGGTGCGGCATACGCTCAGGGACCTCCTAGGAGAGGACATGATGGAACCCCCGGAGGTTATGGCTTTCTCCTACATCATCAACGCTAAGTCCCCCGCCAAGTTGATACCCAATCTGTATCGCATAGCCCTCTCAGAAAGGAAGGCGGAATATGCTAAACCTCACCTGGAATGGCAAAGGGACCTGGCTGTAGATCTTACCGACGAAAAGTGGCACTAATGCTGCACAAGCACGAAGCACATATCACTCAACGGGCGACACCGGCTGATACATTTTAAATTCCTGGACAGGGTATATTATACCCCGGAGAGACTCCACAGATATGGACTCCAAGAGAGCCCCCACTGTGATAGATGGAGAGCGCAAGTGGCTGATTTCCTTCATGTGGCCTGGTCCTGCCCGGGGATGGCGTCCTTTTGGAACAAGGTATTTGAGGAAGTGAATAGGGTCACTGACTTGACACTGTTTCCGGTCCCTCTGTTGGCTATTCTGGGTTACTCGAAACCTCTCCGGAAGGACCTTAGAAGGCTGGTCGACATGGCCTTCCTCCTAGCTAGATGGTGCGTTGCGCTCTCTTGAATGTGCGGCCCTGTGCCGACGATGACGCAGGGGACTAACAAAATGCTATATTGCAGCACACAGACTAAATTATACAGTGAACTGTTGCCCCCAGGTAACAGACCTAAGAACTTTTGGTCACTATTCCTAGACAAGAGGCCCACATAGGACACACCGGATGCGGAGAGCACGGATACACATACACGGGAGGATAGTTTAACTGTGAACACTAGCTTCCTTCGTGGAGGGTCTACATCATAGAGTGGGAACGGTTCTTGGACGGATTGTATACATGGAGATGGGTGGTGCTGACCCCGGATGGGGTTACTCGACACGGTTCGGGGGGAGGGGTACGCTGGGAGTGTAAATCGAGATACTCAGACCTCTGTAGGTCGATCGCTGTCAGGCTGGGATGATCTACACTTTTACTGTGTTTATGGACTGTGGTGCATCTGTAGCAGCTTAGTTCTGATACTCAAACGATGTATGTATTCTTCAATGTCACAATTTGATGCCTTTGTACTCTGTGTCTGTCTTTTTCTGAAATGCCAATAAATACATTAATAAAAAATGTTTAAAAACTACATTGAACACAATTGGCTGCCATGCGCCAGTGCGAGCATCATTGTATCATGTTGCAAGGGTGCCTGCGTCTGTGGATAATTGTTTTTGTGCAGGAAGAGACACCTTCCTGCACAAAAACAATCATTGATGTCATTTTTTTTCTTTCTAAGCATGCTGCAGAATCCAGCTCGTATAGAAAGAGGAACACGTGAGGAGAAACAAAACGTTTTCTCCTTGTTGCACCACTCCTAAGCCTCCCCAGGGGAGACGTAAGATTTTGACGCATTCCCAGCTTTACAAAACTTTGTAAAACTGGGAATGGGTCAGGTTCCATGGATGTTGCGTGGGAACACCCACAGCAACACCCATGGAATACCCTTGCACGTAGTGTAATACGTGAAAGGGGCTCTTATTTACAAGTCCATAAAAACTCACGCAGGGTGACTTTACAAAGCCTTGTAAATATGGGCCGGCACACAGAGCCGTTGGTGCGTCAAAATAAAGTGACGCACCGGTGGCGCAGTGGCCTTGTAAATGAGGACCTGAATTTTTTAAAATTGGAAGTCAGGTTTAATTACGGTTTACCCTGGGGAAAGTCATGCAAAGCAGAGCAGAATATAGCAAGGGTATTTACTTTCCAGTGCAAACATTATCTTGCTTTGGAAAGGTGACCTGTGCAAATAGTGCTTTGCACTGTTTTGGGCCACTTTGCATTAATGCAAAAACAACAAGTGCATTAATGGGCATTACTTGGGTGAAACTTTGGATCTATCAGCAAGAGCACTCATAGTTTTGAACACAAAGCTGGATCTACTAAGATACTCAAATCGGGCTTTTTATAACAGCAAAAACCCCAAACCAGGCATCAACAAAGAGAAATGTTTTAATTTCTCAAAAAAGACACCACATCGCATGTGCCCTACACTGTACAACACAAGTACAATGTGTTGAATGTTCAAGAATTTGTCTAGCCGTAGGATTTTTACTAAAAGGGCAACCGGAACAATGGAGCAAATGATGTTTGTACCATTAGGCAGCCTTTATACTGCAGTAGCTCTGGGGATGACAGCATCAGCAGGTAATTGTTCATGAATACAACTCTCTGCTGCCTTCTCCCCATTGTGTAACGCTGCCTTAAAAAATTATAAAATTGCCCCGGCGTGTCACAGAGAGGTAATGTCCTAGTGCCTATATTGTTAATAAATAAATTATAAAATGCACATTTTGTTCAACATATTTCCATGCAATGAAAGCACACAAGTTCGCATCATTAATCACAGTAATTTAAAGATGAATACATTCATATACGTTATGAAAGAAAAACAAAACATGCACTCTTCTGCAAGAAGGAAACCATTTAATCTTTGAATGTATTAATGCATTTCATAATAAATTGATTTAAATATAATTTAATTACTACTAGAAACATCAAGGTCAAATATTCCATTCTTATATTTTCTATCAACCAAAGTTTACTAATGTACTTTGGATTCCCCTTCCAAAATGCTGTCTGCTCTACTCAACAATAAAAGGTGTGCTTAAATAATAAATGGGTCACACAAAATTCAGGTTCAAGGCCTCATTACAATAGTTCTCCAAAAAGAAATCACAGAAGCACAGAGGAATGAAGTGGTACAGTAAAAATGTCCTGGCAAAAGGCATAAAATGTGCTATCTGTGACCCGGTTACACAGCTAGAGCTGTGGCATATCATAATCAGGTCCAGATGAAGTTGCTCATATAAGCAGCCCTGAAGAACAGCAACACGCAAATGGAGCAAACAACTTGGACAACATTAAATGGAGTGTTAATTCCCACTCAGAGCTGGAAGGCTCTTTTTCTCAGCATCAGTCATAATAATAATGCAGTGGCGGCTGCCTCGGAACAGGGGTAGTGGGGCGGGAGGATAAAAATAAATTAAATTACCTTCTGCTTTGCCGCCGCACACCTCTCCTCCGTCCTCTTCATGGAAGCACCAGAAGCACCCATTCTCTCGTGCTCTCACAGCCAATCACATCGCGATTAGTCTGAGCAGCCTGTTTGACCACTTAGGCAGTTCCTGGGCCTGTTCTCCATGGGCTGTGCATCTCAGCCCCGCAGAGAACTTGCTAAGTGCGCATGACAGTTTGACCAGCCCAAGGCAGCCGGCCAAACCGTCATGCGCACTTAGAGGAGTGCAAACCACTCCTCACTCTGCTCTGGTGTCACAGAACCCAGCCTTGCCTCTAAAATGATAATAACGTCCTGTTATTATCATTTTATTTTTATTTTCGGCACTGCGGAAATAGCAGTGGGGCGACGCTCCTCCGGCTTAGTGGAGGACCTGCCACTGTAATAATGTCTTCTTGAATGCCTAACTACTGACAGTTCACACAATCAACACCCTAAATCGATTGCTCATCTGGATCTGTTAAACCTTTGGAGCAGGTAGCAACATGGGCAATACAGCTCTTTCAGCTACTGCATAAAAACGCAAAAATACAGATCAACGTCCAGCTTTGGACTCATACCTATTTGTTTTTAAATTAAATTGCAAATGTAAAAAATGTACTTCACATGTAACTCATGGTTGGGTAAGGGTAAGGGATAGTAAGAGGTTTTTAATGTTCAGGCATGGGTAGTGGTAGGAGTAAGGAATAGTAAGGAGTTTTAGAATACCAGGATGGGTAGGGTAATGGGTAGTAAGGGGTTTTTGAACTCAGGTATGGGTTGGAGTGGGAAGTGGTTTTTAGGGTACATAGAAAGGAATGTGTAAGGGTTTTTTAGGGTTCAGGGATTTGTAAAGGCAAGGGGTTGTAGGGGTCTTAAGTGTTCAGGGATGGGCTGGGATACCTGGAAGTAAGGGATATTTAGGGGTCACAGATGGGTAGTGGTAATTTGCAGTACAGATGTATCTACAATCCAGTGATTGGCAAGGGAAATGGGTAGTAAGAGGCTTCTAGAGTTCATGGTTGGGTAAGTGTAAGGTTTATGTTTATGGTTTAGGGAAGGGGTTTCCCCATTTTAAAATAGAGATATTATAAATATATATTATTTGCATTATGGAGGCCCCTCCACGATTAAGCAGGTGGAAAAATGTATATATACATTCACTGGATCTTCGCTTTAGCAGTCATCCCAGGTGGCAGGATCTCAGTGAGCCAAAGGTTCAGGACCTGGGGTGACACCTGTTGGGGATCAGGAACTCACTCCAGCAGAGGGCATCATGGCTCGGGCACGTCCAGTTGCAGGTATAGGCGGGTCCGTTGAAGCAGGTCAGCTGGTCAGTTGCAGGGAGGCCTCTCGAGTTGTTGTGTCAGTGTGGCTCAAATCGGTAGGGTTGCCACCTGACACTTAGAATCAGTCTGGTAGTCCTGGGATCAATCCGCAAGGCAGGACTCAAGCGGCAGAGCAGTCTTCGAAGGGTGCACAGCAGGATTCAAGCAGAAGGGCAATAACCTGGCAGCAGCAGGGCAGTTCCCTGAAGTATAAAGGAGGAATCAAGCAGCAGTGCAGTCCTCTGAAGTACAAGTCAGTCCTTCTGGGGGATCTCTGGAGATCCCGAAGTGAACTGAAGAGTTGGTCTGAGGGTCCAATATTTATACTTGATGCCAGCCTTTGAAGTGGGAGAAAGTTCTAGACTTCCCCTTACATCTGGTTCTGGAATTTCCTTCCTCCCCTGTCTAGGCTCTAAAGGGTATAGGGTGACAATGGACTGGTAACAAGTCCTTTGTGAGTGTGTTATGGCAGACCCTTAAAAATGCAGACAGGGCAGGGAACAGCTCCTCCCCCCATCCTGGTATTACCCCCCATCCAGCCAACACCTAATTCCCCTTTGTCTCACTGTCTAGCAGGGTCAGACTCCCCGTAGCGGGTCCCTGGCATTTCCCCGGTGAGCCTCCAGGGTGGGGGCGGGATTTGGGCCCCTGGGGGGCCGTTTTTGTTACACAGCCGTTTTTGCAGCATAGCTGCAATATCGGCCCCTGTAACAAAAACTGTGAAATCAGCAGCTGAGCACTTTGTAGGGCCAGATTTGGTTGCCAGTCCGGCCCTGCTGTCTGGGAGTAATACTCAAAGGGAAAGTGCCAACTGCACCCGGTCATGTGATCCAAGACACAGGCTACAGGCACTAAATGTAATAACATAACTCAAAAAGTCTGACTCTAAAGGGATAAATGTCTATTATTTTGTGTCTACAATAATTTCTGAATTATTATTGGAATTTACACATTTTTTAATGACACATATTCTAGTCTATCGATTGATCAAAACCCTTCTCGAATGTAGCTATAGATCAATTCTTGAATTCATTTTTTTAATCAAACTCCATGTTTTTAACAAATACGAATACAAAACACAAAACACACTGTCCTCATATATATAATTTTATCGTACACAAATTGCCCAAAAATATGATTCTGTATTGGGTCTCTCTTAAGTTGGTCCACTGGTATATTCCACAAACCAATTGCCTAATGTCCATATATTGCACATGGAATGTGATTAGGCTGGTGATCCATTCCCTTTGGTATGGACTCCTCTTTTGAAATAGTCGATGCGTTTCAGCCAGCCAACTTCCAGCCTCCTCAGGGCTGTATAAGCAGTGTGAATCCTTTGAATTTGCAATTCTTTTAAGTTATTGATGAGTGGCCTCAAGGATCTGCCCTAGGGGTGAGTAAATCACCGCTCCTGACTCTTACACATGGCTCTGGTTGTTTATGTTGTTCACAAAGTGATCTTGGAAATTGCTGTCTCACCCAGGCTTGCAGTATCACTGACACACAACCTGACTTATTCTTCAAAACTGAATCATTGTTGGGAGATGGCATGGCTCCGGCGTTGTATGAAGCCATTCCCCCATTTCATACAAAATCATATAGGCAAAAAAGGAGGTAGAGTAGTATATTCAAGCAAACAATAATTCTCACCAAAGCTGACAACATTTCCATACAAGCTGTGAGGATCTCATCACCAGATGGAACCCTACTCTAACTTGCTCCTCCTCTACAGACCACCTCCTAACAATGCCACATTCCCAGAAACATTCCTAGACACAGTTTCAAACCTTATAACACTACATTTCAACCTATGCATTCTTGGTGACCTAAACATTTGGTTTGACAAACCCAATATGCCCTATCCAAAAAACTATTATCACACAATACAACTAACAACCAGCACAGATCTAGAACCAAATATTCTGTTTATAAACTTTATGAGTGGCTACAGGAAGCTTTTGATATCCTAATACCACTAAGTACAACAAAACAGGACAAAAGAAAACAAGCACCTTGTAGAAATATAGAACTAAAAAAGCTAAAGCAACAAATTAGAAAGCTGCAAAGCACCTGTCTCAAAACAAACAGCAATCAAGACTAACTTCACATACCCAACCTTAACTGAATATACAAGTCAACAATCAAACAAGCAAAAAACTGGTATTATTCAGGCAGAATTCAAAATGCTAAATGTGCAAATAAAGAATTTTATAAAATGCTCACAGAATTTATTTAACTTAAGTGCTCAGAAGGAACTCATCCTGTAACTCAAGAATTCACTGACAAACAATCATTACACAACCAAAACAGAAATGTTGGACTCCTATTTTAAATAAAGGTAAACCACCAGCACCAACCCCTTTCCAAAGCTTCCCTCCAAGAGTAAGCTATTCCTAGCATCTAGCATTATGGAGAAGTGTGGCTCACTGGTTAGAGGCGGCAGACCCGTAAGCAGAGAACGGCCCGGGACCAGGGTTCGATTCCCGACGCGGCAGGGTCGTGGACCAGGGTCAGCGGACTCGATAATTCTCGCCTCGGTGCCTACTCTAGTCAGAAACCACACTCGGCAACTCTGGGCATCAGCTTGCCTCATCTTCACAACGGCCCACCCAGACCGCCGGGGATGCTTGGTCGCACCTTAGAGATACCCATCAGGGACCATCTCTCAGGGTGAGCCAGGATGGGTCCCCCAGCGGTCGAAGCGTGGAGATACTCCTCCGGGAGTCGATTCCTAGCGCTATATAAACCCGCAATTAAATTAAATTAAATTAAATCTGCATTCCTTCAAACAATTATCACTAAGTGAATATATGGATCTGATCACAGCAAGCAGGCCAGTCGGCTGCTCTTCTGACCCTTGCCCACCACAAATCTTCAAGAACATTTTTTGAACTACAATAAATATTTAACAGTGGAAATGTTTCCAAAAGACCTAAAAAGGCATACATACGCCCATTAATAAAGACAACTAACCTGGACCTCATGACCCCGACAACTATAGAACAGTTACAAATGGTCTTTTCCTGGGCAATCTGATAGATAAAGCTGAATTTGCCCAGATGTCACTGAAGATAACTCCATACATTCAGACTACCAAACAGGATTCTACCCAGGAAGAGGCATAGAATCTGCAGTCATCGTCATCAGGGATGACCTTAAAAACATAGAAAACTGGAGGTTGCTGAACTACTTCTCTTGGACCTCTCACCTGCCTTTGACGCAGTTGACCATGACACTCTAATACAAAGACTCTAAGAAACCAGCATAGAGAGGACTGCTCTCGACTGGATCACATCCAACCTTCAAAACAGAACAAATGTCATCCATTCTCCCCCTTTCTCATCCAAACCGTACTTCACCAAATCAGGGATCCCTCAATGCTCTAAATCTCACCCATGCTTTTCAACATCTACATGAAGTCATCTGAAACGATCAATGAATTTAGCACATAAGCTATAACTATGCAGGTGACACAAAAATACTCCTTAAACTGGAAAGCCCCATGAATTTGGAAATTCACAAATCGTCAGTTGCCTTAGAGCCCTTAATCAGTGGATGACATGGACCCATCCCATACTGAATGCCTCCAAAACTGAAATGCTCACCTGTGGCGTTTGGAAAAATTATGACCCTCTCTGCGACTGGCTTGACTATCTGGATCCACCTCCTAAAGTATCTAAGGAAGTTAGAAACCTTGGAATTACCATGGACTCTAACTTACCAATGAATTCTCAAGTGGGCAAATTAGCAAGATCAAGCTTTATTCCCATGCTTCTTACCCCACCTAGGATTTCCACACAAGGTCCAGGCTATTATTTCTCTTGTATTTTCTAACCTTGATTACGCCAATGGCCTCTACCACAATTCCTCTTTATCAACTATGAAAAGACTACAACCGATTCATAACTCTGCTGCCAGACTACTCCTACTTGTAAAGCAACAAGCCTACATCTCTTCTCTCTTAAGGGCCCTACATTACTTACCGGCTGCCAGAAGATCCGCCTTCAAGGTGTTTTGCATCACCCACAAAGCAATACATGGAACAGGTTTGCTTTTCATTAGGAACAAAATCACCAAATACATTCAACCTCCGCTCAAGACTGCCACTTTGCCAATAATTCTGTTGTCCCAGATTTAAGGAGATGAGTTTCCTGGATGGCAATGACCTGCACCGGAGAGTCTCTTAGGTATTGGAATATTCTAGCTCTTCTACCCTTCGTGCGCAGGCCATTGACATTCCAGGACAACCACTGCAACAATGTCATTGGATCATATCCTTCACCTCGGAAAATGTCTGCTCACTGCCGTGACCTGGATCCGATCCTAACCCGTCCCAAAGAGACTGCTGGACTCTGTGGTAAATAAATAAATAATACCTCTCTTTTTGACTAGACATATAACATAACAGATAGCTCAATAAATAAGAGTCAAGATTCGAGGTAGTAGGAGTTTTGCAGGTTTAATATAGCATAAGGACAGGAACAGGACAACCTGCATAGGAATAGGATGGCAGGGCCCAGCAGCTGCTGGGGCTGGATCTGGGATGAGCGCGCTGACTTTTAATAACAATACATGAGCATATATACATAACGCAAACACATAGCATTACATTGCAGTAGGCGTAGCAGTGGGTGGAGCAGAAGGCGTGACGCGTAGCAGTCGCGAAAGATAAGGGCGAAAGTAGGTGTAACTGGGCGTATACATAGACATGTGATGCAAACGTAACAGAATATGTCATGAATGGGGCGGAAACCATGGAGGGGGCTACCTAAGGAGCCGGGACCTCTAACCTGATGGTGCGCGCAAACTAGCAATGACGTATCACTAGGAGAAGCTGGGGGCTTCGAACTCTGTGCTAGGAGCAGAGACTGAAGTCTGGAGAGTCAGGGCGACATGTACCTAAACAGTATCTAGTATCTGATGTTTAGAGAACATGTTGATATAAACTAGAAGTTAGGAGGGGAAAGGCTAACTTGATTCTAAGACTGGACCATGCATTATTCTACATGTAGTGCGTGATGAAGAATATTAAATGACCATTAAATGCAGTATTTCTCTAACGTGGAGACGTGAAGGCTAGACAATGACGGAAACTATTGATGCGATTCAGTAGTTTAGGAATGCAGAGGAGGAGGACTGAACTGATAACTGGAACTATAACATACTTTTGGCAGACTCAGAGGCTGAGCCAGGGTGAGCCGGGCACTGCGAGGCAGGAAGTAAGTGAAGGGTCGAGGATACAGGTGGGGGCTGTATCGCTCCTCAGCGAAGTTTCAGGAGACAGGAGCTGAATCTGATGTCCGGGCCCTTTTGAGGCCTAGAAACGGGGACTTTACAATGGAATAACGTGCACACTGAGAAACGTGGCAACGTAGCTTTACATAGGCCTGATATACGTAGTATTCACGAGGACTGGAAACTGGCATACTAGAGGTGGACACAACTGTAATTGCGTCATGAATCGAACATGGGGAATGCATATGCATATTTATTCATGCACACATAACATATGATGGATGACACGTAGGGACACAGAACATGGCAAAATTTACTTTTCCACATTCCCTCCTTGTCACTACGTTTCCATCAGGAAACATCAATATTCATGATACCGTCTATCATTTCATACAGTATCATTTGCTCGTCTCGAATTATCCTGGAACGGGATTTAGAACGGGGCTTGGGACTAGGAATACAAGAGGTAGCACAAATGCCGCAAATCGCAGGGCCACATTGTATACAGAGACAGCAGCTGAATATGATCGCTACTGCAATACCTAGGAAGGACAAGACTTTCCATCCCCATGCGGAAATTATATTCCAGAACCAACCGGACCATGTCCAGGTGCCTGGATCTTGGTGTAACAGATGGGCAATTTTATGGAGTCTGGTTATAGCTGAATAAACAGACGGCGCGTTATTTGGAATGAAAATGCAGCAACTAGATCCGATGACTCTACAGGCCCCGCCCCTATCGGCCAGTATGACGTCAAGGACGAGACGATTCTGTAAAACGACAAATCTCATAGCAGATTGCTCTTCGGTTAAGTTACCTAGAGCAGAGGCAGTCTCATTTACTACAGCTTCGAGGGTTCTGGTTAACCTACGGATCAGTTTACTATTCTGGATAGGTCCTATAAAGAAAAAGAAACCTCTGTTGAAATCTGTATACTGTTCTAGAGCAGTTTCAGTATAATCGACAATTGGGGACTCCCTTCTATGTCTAATGTGTACTAGATGTGTATTTCTATGATAATCAGGTGGGGCTAGAAAAACTGGTGGCAGTAGGAAGGCAATGTAACAGGTTCCCTCCCAATCGAGGGGCAGACGAACATATGCGGTTTGACCACAAATAAAATAAGAATGACGTGAAGCTTTGAAAATAGATTTCCCACTGTCACTATACTTGACAATAGTAGTACATTCACTATGTCCTACATGTACAGAACCATTATTTCGGGCACATAATTCACCTCTGACTGGTAGTACTGAAATAGCAGGTAAGTCTGGAGTAGTATCAGACTGAACATTCAGGACCATGAAATTCGACGAATAATTACCTAAATTATACACTTCATTTTCTAGATCTAAACCTGTTCGGTGGGGGAGACCTTGCTTGTCTGGAAAACATGTACTGTTAAGAAAAGACATATCTGTTGAGGATGACGTTAACGTGGACCATGCTCCACACGAACCATTATGTGAGAATGGATAAGGAAAAAGTGGCAGAACTCCCTTCGGTGTCTGGAAAGGGGGGAGTCGACCACACACCCAACAATTAGTGGCATTGCTGGTCTGGTGTGAGTAATGTAACATGCGGATGAATGAGTTATTTCGCATAGCGAGGCGGTAAGAGAGTTCATGAGGAGGCAGATCACTAAACGTGTGCTCTACTGTAGCATTAGCAGACTTATTTACATGAAGAACTGGGAAATACAAGAAAAATGCATAACTGGTGCAGGAAATCATAATGCTGAGAAACAATATGAAACATAGAAAAACAATACATCGGATTGAGTTTTGACTAACTCTCTCACTATGGGGGTCTATTTTATACATGTCAGAAACAGTCTAACCGTTTCACCTAGGGGAGGACTTAGACAATCAAACTGACTGACTTATTTTACTAGACCGGAGTTTTAGTTTATACTCCTGTTGTGGAGTTTTCTCTAACAGGGGAGGGGTTGTAGCAATGTCTTTTGCGGGACAGTCCTTGAGAACAATATTTTGGCAATCCTTCAAATCCTGGGAAATGTTCTTTAAGACGGGTTTCAGTCCATTAAAAAGTTTAATATGAGAAAGGTGCACCCAGCCTTTGCGTCCTTCCAACTTCACGGCTGTACGTGTGGTGAGGAGGACCTGTCGGGGCTCTTTCCAACGAGGCTCCAGCGGACTTGATCTGTCAAAGTTGCGGACCATCACCATGGATCCTGGAACGATTTCGTGCGGTGCCACCTCGGTATTGTCTGGAAATGCGGCGGCAACCTGTGAACGACATGAGTTGAGGGCAGACATCAAGGAAGCTAGGTAATCTGTCAGCATATTACTTGAAACATCGGTAATACTTCGGGGTCTAGGAGTACCCCACATGTTAGGGGGGCGGCCGAAAACGACCTCATACGGGGACAGACCTGATCTGGAATGTGCGACCATGCGCATATAAAATAAAGCGACTGGTAGAGCTACTAGCCAGTCCACACCTTTTTCTTTGCATACTTTAGCAATTCGGATTTTCAGGGTCTGGTTATGTCTCTCTACGAGACCGGCTGCTTCAGGATGGCGTACACAATGGAACTTCCACTGGTACCCTAGCAAAAGGGAAACATGCTTCATGAGTTCAGATGAGAATGGCTGGCCGTTGTCAGAATATACGACTCTAGGGAGTCCATAACGGGGGAAGAACTCACGAACCAACTGCTTGGCAGTGGTCGCGGCTGTGTAATCTGGGACTGGATATGCTTCTGTCCACCTGGACAAAGCGCATACAACTACAAG
The DNA here is from genome assembly GCF_964261635.1 of Lissotriton helveticus. NCBI lineage: Eukaryota > Metazoa > Chordata > Amphibia > Caudata > Salamandridae > Lissotriton > Lissotriton helveticus. The sequence continues at coordinate 2,133,523,930 of NC_136059.1, read as the reverse complement.
GACATACTTGAAACCTCGACATCGCTCCATCTGAATATAATCCATCTGGAGGACTTCAAAAGGGTGGTCAGGGGGCTGGAATCCACCTTGTTCCACCGGGACACTTTTACCTGGATTAAACTGACAACATATCATACAGGTACGGACTTTCTGCTTGGCTGCAGCTCGTAAATGCTTGTTGAACCAAATGTTCTGGATACTGTCTAACATAGCTTTTTCTCCTAAATGTGCTGGACTATGTGCGGTATTAATAATGACTTGAACCATAGAGTCGGGGAGAAACCATGTGGCTCTACCCTTTGTTAACCATCCTTGATCTGTCTGGACCCCTCCTTGTTCGGACCATTTCTTGATTTCTTCGGGAGTAGCATGTAACTGGATATCTATGACATCTTGTGTAGGGTCCTTAACTGTCATACATGTAGTCGGATCTGGAGTATGTGTCTGTGTCGGATTAACTTGAATGTCTGGAGTCTGTGCTGTAAGCTTGGCTGTGCGATCTGCTAGATCATTACCTTGGGAAATAATGTCAGTAACTTTCGTATGTGCTTTGCACTTCATGATAGCGATAGATGTCGGTAAGTGTATGGCATCTAACAGAGCTTCAATAAGGAGACCATGCTGAATCTTGGTTCCATGAGAAGTCATGAAACCTCTCTCCTGCCAGAGCACTCCGAAGTCGTGTACAACTCCAAATGCGTAACGTGAATCTGTGTAAACATTAACTTTCAAGTTCTTGGCGTGTATGCAGGCTTGTGTCAGAGCAACTAGCTCTGCTGCTTGAGCGGACAGGGTATCAATACGGTGTGTTTCAATAACTTCAGTGTCAGTAGTCACTGCATACGCGGCGACTAATTCTCCTGTACTAGTTCTCATACATGAACCATCCACATAAAGTGTCAGGTCGGGGTCTGGTAACGGAGTATCTGTCAGATCTTGTCTTGGCTTTGTCGTAATGTTAACTACTTCCACGCAATCATGTGTGGCTGGATTTGAATTAACTGATGGTAACAATGTAGCAGGATTTAAAATGTTGCAGCGTCTGATTTCTATGTGTGGCTGGAACAGTGTCAATTCATAACCTGTTAAACGTGCAATTGTCAAGTGCTGAGTTTGTGTTCGGTTTAAAAGAATTTTCACGGAATGTGGAACTTGTACTGTCAAGGTATGTCCTAAGACTATGGAATCACTTTGTCTGATAGCTAGGGCTGTGGCTGCAACTGACTTGAGGCACGCAGGCAAAGCCTGGGCTACAGGATCTAATGTGCTCGAAAAATAAGCACAGGGCTTGTATTGTCCTGCTTGATCTTGTGTGAGAACAGATAAGGCTGTACCTTCGCGTTCAGTGACGAAAAGTGTAAAAGGCTTACTGTAGTTCGGTGTCGCTAGAACTGGAGCTTGGCATAGGGCTTTCTTTAACTCATTGAAACTAAGTGTATGTTCAGATGTCCAAGGGAGGACAGTCGATACGGCTGCCTCCTGTGTCGTTAACTGTATCAGTGGTTTGGCTAGAAATGCATACTGGGGAATCCATTGTCTGCAGTAAGAAGTAAGGCCGATAAAAGCACGTACCTCCTTCTGGGTCTTGGGCTGAGGAAGACTCGCTATTAACTGGATACGGTCTGGTGTCAACTGCCTACCCCTCTTGGACAGTAAGTGTCCTAAGTAGACCACTTGCTGGACACAGAATTGAAGCTTTGAAGGGGACACCTTGTGCCCCATCTCGGCTAGAAAATACAAAACTGTAAGGGATGCTCGCTCGCAAGCACGTTCAGAACGGGCTGTGATCAGTAGATCATCGACATACTGGAGCAGGGCAGTGTCAGTTGGCATGTGAATGTTGTCTAGTTGTCTCTTGAGTGCTTGACTGTAAATACTAGGACTTTCTGTGAAACCTTGAGGAGCTCGTGTAAACATATAGCTCCTTCCATTTAAACAAAATCCGAAAAGGAACTGGCTGTCTGGATGAATAGGAACACTGAAAAATGCGTTCTTGAGGTCTATGACAGTGAAGAACGTGGCTTCAGAATCAATGGCCGTTAATAGGGAAGAGATGTCTGGGACAACTGGGTACTGCGGAATAATACATTTATTAAGCTCTCGTAGGTCAATCACTAATCGATATACTGGGGGTGCATTTGGATCAGTACGTTTCATGACTGGAATGATCGGAGAATTACATACATTGGAGTCAGTTTCTACAACCACTCCTTGAGCCATGAGCTCGTCAATAATTTTGGATAAGGCTGCTACAGCCTCAGGTGGCAATCTGTACTGTCTGATTCGTGGTAACACTACACCTGGCTTGAGAGTCACACGATAGGGTGTGATTTGCATGTAACCTACATCAGTTGGACCTTGCGCCCATAAGTGCTGCGGAACATTAGACAGTCTTGAATCAAAATCTCGTAATACATAGTGACCCTTAAAGTCACGTAGGAACAATCGTATTCCCTCTGGGGAACAGCATATAACTGCACCTAACTCTTTCAGTGTCTTAATGCCTAATAGGTTTTCTGGACATGACTTAGTAAGTAACAGATCAGTAGTGCGGGACAATGGACCTACTTCTAGAGTATCTGGCTTTGAAATCTCATTTACGATAGGTTTTCCTGAAAATCCAAGGGAAACATTTCTTGAGCCTGAGAGCGGAGCCCCTGGAACTTCGGCGTGACTAATTGTGGTCCTACTTGCCCCTGTATCAATCAAAAACTTTCTGTCTTTCCCTAATACTTGACTATGAACATAGGGACCTTCTTGATCTACAGGTATCTCGATGAGAGGCAAGCCTACCTCCCTCTCTAGGCTGTTTCATGAATACTGCTGGTACTCTGGATACTCAGACTGTGCATACTGGTACATCTGCGATGTAACATGCTGTGTTGCAGCAATAGGCTGCGGTGCGGTAACTGTCTGTTGTGCATTCTGTGACTGAGGAGTCTGTGAAACTTGTTCTTGTCTAGGCGGACGTGGTCTTTCTTTAGTCTTACCAGTAGCTATGTTGTGTTTCAGAACTGCACACTCATTTATAAAATGACCTGGCTGTTTACAATAATTGCAATTCCCTTTAACGGGAGCTGCAGGATGACTGGCTTGATTCGGACCCCTCTTCTGACTGTCTTGAGGGACAGATTGTGCAACTAGTACTTTCATTTTCGTGTCTTTCATACGTTTTCTCTCGTGTTCTTGTTCTTCTCTGATTCTATTCTGGTGGTATTGAAGCATTTGCAACATCTGGGACGGGGTATTAGCTTGCCAGGTACTTTCGACTTTCAAAACTCGATTTTTAATTTGTGGACTTGAATTCTCGACTAATTTAGTAACAAAAAGGTGAGGGTATGACTCACTACTTGTCTTGAGACCACTGTTGATACTGAAACATTTTTCAAATCTAGAATAAAAATCACTAATATCCTCATTTTGCTTCTGTTTACAGGCTGAGATTGCATCCCAGTCTTCTTTTCTAGTTGTCAATAATCTGGGTAAAACTTGTATTAATAATTCTGGTAATTCTTTACATTTCTCTCCAAGACCGGTACCTGGTACTCGTGCCTTATCTTCGGCTTCTAGAACTGCCCAATCGATCTTTTTCTCTCCCACCTCCCATTCTTTTTCCTTGAGCTTTTCATACACCCCTGCGGGCAGCAGAACCTTTAACATTTTAATTATATCTGGATATGTGTATTCTCCCATACGGAGCATGTCTTTTAATTCTCTATGGAACCCTGCTGGATCTTTGTCATGACAGGGAATTAATTTCTTCATCTTGAGGAGTTCCATCTTTGTGATCGGAGTGTATACAAACACTCGTTCTAGTTCGCCACCCGTTCCTCTGACTGGGTGGACTTCTCGTAACGGATTCTGTCCCTCCATGTAAAAGGGTTTACTTTCTGGGGGTGAGACATGAACAAAATGCGGGTTCAAAAACGTTCTATATTTGTGACGCTGTTCTAGAATGACACTAATTAAGTCGGTACCTAGACCTTTCCATCTATACTGGAGTAACTCGTTCAGGACATCATGTAACGGACCTGGATCAGAGTGCTGACCCTCATACAAAGTAATGAGGTGCTGAATCATATACATACCCGCCAGTCGTTGCTCGGCTGGGGGCATTTTCAGAAACATTTGTGCCACTATTTCGTCTGGAAAAGTGGTAGAATCAGTAATCCATCGGACTGCTGATCGGGCTAGTTCTTGTTCATGCATGGTACTTAACTCACTGTAACCGATTCGTGATTTCAGAATGTGATCGGTAGCTTGAAACACTTGTTCTAGAGAACCTTGTTCTGGTGCTGGAGAATGAAAAATAGACTTGTGTTCTAGGCGTAAATGGTGATCTGGAAATCTAGATTTTCCTACATACGCTATTCTGGCGGGATTCTCGTCCTCTACCTCTTCAGTATCAGAGTTACTTTCTTTCTCGCTTACTTGTGCTGCTTTACGTTGTTCGTGTATCTTTATTATTTCTCTACGGATTTTCTTGTACATACTCTCCATAGCACCGACGGTCTTGTGCTTACCCTCGGCTATATTATCACTCCACCTTGTCAGGATTTTCATTTCGGCCGGATCTTTAGACGGGTAATCTTGTTCTCTTATTAGACAATTGATCAGAAACTTTAATATCATGAGCTGGATCTCGGCTTTCCTTTGAGACATGGCCTCGCTAATGCTTTCTGGATCATCCCCTGTACGGATGAAACGATATATTCTGTCTAGATCTTCTTTCATATTCGGTAAGGTGACTAGGTACTCGGCCACCTTTCTTACGCGGAATGAATATAAAACCATATTATCCTCGCCTGGGACTGGATCATAACCGCATTCGGCAAGGAATTTTCTTATTTCTGCTACAGTCTGATGTCTGGGCGTACGCTGTGACGCTTGTGCATGTAATTCGGCTGTCGTTAAACGCTTGTGTGGCGGCGGGGTTTGAGGAGTACCTCCCCCTGCGGCCCCTAAACTGGAGTCGTCTACTGAGGCTCTTCGTCCTGGCAGAGTGGGAAATGGAAATGTAGGCTGGACTTGTATGGCGGGCTGGACCGGGGGTACCGTAACAGGTACTCCGGTGTCTGGAGAAGCGGGAAGTGCCTGATTTACAGGGACTGGCGGAGCGCGAACAGGATTTGCATATTCTGGGACTGTGTCGTCCAAATAGGACGAAATAAAAATATCAGCTGCGGTCTGTTTGTGACATAGCTTGGTCGGAACTAATGGTGGCGGGAAATTACTGGATGCCTCTGGGGTCGCTTTTGGCAAGCCCTCGGCAAGAAGAGGATACATACCCCTAATAAGGGCATGCCTCTGTCTGTCTGACTGTTCGGCTTTGACTTGTTCACCTATCTCGATTAGTTCTTTTTCTTGTGCTCGTTCTAAGGATTCTCTACTTAATTCTGACTTTCTGATTTCCTTTTCAGTTCTTTTATGAGCTTCTTTGCGCCATAACTCGATGGCATCTTTCTGTGACTGTCTGGCTTTCTTTTTCCATAATGCTTCTTCTACTCGCATGATGCATTCGGCATCCCATGTACCCGATACGGGCCATCTATACTTTTCTTCTAACTGTTTGGTATACTCTACCCATAAATCTAGATACAATATGGCGCTTATGCCATGCTTCTGATACATAAAATGACCTGGACTGTCCCTCGGCGGAACAGGAACTGCTTCTTCTAACAAACCCTTTCTAGTTTTTAGCTGACGTAATCTCGAAAAGAGAGACATTGTAAACTTGAATCGGAACACAATACAATACACGAGGAATAATAACAACTAGGAGAACAATTCAGGCATACCACGACATTGGAAATACATTGAACAACATCATAACATAACAGTTCGGACAGAATATTACCTGGAATACTGAGAACAGAAACACAAGAATTTCTCGAGAACGGAACAGACTAGAGTTACTGGATGCACTGCTGAAACAGTACGGAACATACCGGTCCCATAAAGGGACGCATCAAGACCCGTATCCACCTAGGTGAACACTTCGTTTGTGAGTCTGTGTACCACCAACCCACGGACCAGAGTCAATTTAGATTGACCCTGTCTAGATACTACCCCAGTAATGGTACTCACCGGGCAGCAAGAACGGAAAGCCTCGGACTGGACTGGACTGCTACGACGACGGACGACGAACTTCGGACTTCAGTTACGGGTGGGCCTCCGGATACCTCGGACCTTGAACTCTCGGCTTGGGCTCTGGTCGGGACTCACCGCGTTCCTCCACCGTCTCGTTTGGATGCTGGACCGCCTCCTCCGTCTCCTCCGTGGGCCTGAGGGATACTTGAAGCAGAAATATCTGCCGGTGCACAGAAGAGTTCCGTCACGACTGCAGAGGGTCAGGGGGTCGGCGTGGCTTCACCGACGCGTGGGGAAAGGGCAAGTCCCTATTCGGGCGCCATTATGTGGTAAATAAATAAATAATACCTCTCTTTTTGACTAGACATATAACATAACAGATAGCTCAATAAATAAGAGTCAAGATTCGAGGTAGTAGGAGTTTTGCAGGTTTAATATAGCATAAGGACAGGAACAGGACAACCTGCATAGGAATAGGATGGCAGGGCCCAGCAGGCCCTGGGGCTGGATCTGGGATGAGCGCGCTGACTTTTAATAACAATACATGAGCATATATACATAACGCAAACACATAGCATTACATTGCAGTAGGCGTAGCAGTGGGTGGAGCAGAAGGCGTGACGCGTAGCAGTCGCGAAAGATAAGGGCGAAAGTAGGTGTAACTGGGCGTATACATAGACATGTGATGCAAACGTAACAGAATATGTCATGAATGGGGCGGAAACCATGGAGGGGGCTACCTAAGGAGCCGGGACCTCTAACCTGATGGTGCGCGCAAACTAGCAATGACGTATCACTAGGAGAAGCTGGGGGCTTCGAACTCTGTGCTAGGAGCAGAGACTGAAGTCTGGAGAGTCAGGGCGACATGTACCTAAACAGTATCTAGTATCTGATGTTTAGAGAACATGTTGATATAAACTAGAAGTTAGGAGGGGAAAGGCTAACTTGATTCTAAGACTGGACCATGCATTATTCTACATGTAGTGCGTGATGAAGAATATTAAATGACCATTAAATGCAGTATTTCTCTAACGTGGAGACGTGAAGGCTAGACAATGACGGAAACTATTGATGCGATTCAGTAGTTTAGGAATGCAGAGGAGGAGGACTGAACTGATAACTGGAACTATAACATACTTTTGGCAGACTCAGAGGCTGAGCCAGGGTGAGCCGGGCACTGCGAGGCAGGAAGTAAGTGAAGGGTCGAGGATACAGGTGGGGGCTGTATCGCTCCTCAGCGAAGTTTCAGGAGACAGGAGCTGAATCTGATGTCCGGGCCCTTTTGAGGCCTAGAAACGGGGACTTTACAATGGAATAACGTGCACACTGAGAAACGTGGCAACGTAGCTTTACATAGGCCTGATATACGTAGTATTCACGAGGACTGGAAACTGGCATACTAGAGGTGGACACAACTGTAATTGCGTCATGAATCGAACATGGGGAATGCATATGCATATTTAATCATGCACACATAACATATGATGGATGACACGTAGGGACACAGAACATGGCAAAATTTACTTTTCCACAACTCCATGATTCAGACCCCAAATGAGTATTGAGAATGAGTGATACAGATAGGGTATCGGCAAATGAGGAATTTTTACCCTTACATCCCTGTGTACCCCCCCCCACCTCCTGGGAAACCCATCCCTTATTGCTCTGGCCTGATGGGTGACCAGGGTTTGCGTCCTCCAGCTATTCCCCTCTACCCTTCCCTCTAATTTATACTAAACTGATGCTGAAAAAAAAAAAGACAGACGGGGAAGAAAAGAAGGGGGAAAAGAGAATAAGGGAGGGGAAATAGAAGGAAAAAAAAGAAAGAAAAAAGGAAGAAGGATAAAAAAATAATAAGAAAATTAGGTTTAAACTAAAGGGTAATGGTGTAAGATGTAAGAGGCGCGAATTTGGATATCTGTCAACCTTACTTAGATACCTACATGCTCAGACTCACACATTCACATAGAGTCAAGTTGGAAGGGAACCCCTACCAGTTATTGGTGGGGGTTTTTTTTTCAGCACTAATTTATACTAAATTAATCTCCTTAAATCTGAGACAACAGAATTATTAAAAAATCAGAGATGGGTAGATACCTTCATGTGTACAGATCAAACGGCGAATATCAGAGGGGTGCTGTTTTTATTTAAAAAACAAGCGAAGGCTCAAGTATTGGAGTATAGGGAAGACCATAGTGGTAGATGGCTTATATTAAGAGTTTCTTTAGGGGGTATGCCTATGTCTTTGGTGGGATATTATGGTCCAAACCAGGATGACCCCTCTTACTTAGATAACATCTGTCGACATCTTATTGATTTCCCAGATCCTGTCATTTGGGTAGGGGACTTTAATATCATTCTAAACGGTGAGCTAGACAAATCGCCAAATTCTAGAGCTATAGTCCCCTCTAAATCACGGCAATTGCTTTTGACAATGATGGAACAGCGGGATATATCTGATATATGGAGGGAACGGGTGGGAAATCAATTGGGAGTCTCTTTTAAAAACCTAAAATACAAACATAAATCTAGAATAGATTATGCTCTGTTTAGCTATTGTCTCAAAGACTCAGTCAAAGATATTGCATATTTGCCATCTCACCTTTCGGATCACTCCGCAATCTTTTTTAGTTTAACTTCTACACAGCAGAATCAGAATAGAGCGTGGTCTTTTGACCGTACCATTCTATTAGAGGAAGATGAAATTAACATTCTTCTTCGAGAGACTAAACACTTTCTTGATGTGAACCTAAATTCAACCAATATTTCCGTCATCTGGGACACCCTGAAAGCTTTTTGTAGAGGCTGCATCACTAATAGAGCTTCCTATAGCAGACGGAAATTTAGGGACGTCATCAGGGGTCTAGAAGTAGAAATGAATAATATAGAACACAAACTGTGTATACAAACAGGAATTGATCCAAGGGGAGATCTAGTTAAATTAGATTCTCTTAACAAAAAACTGGAGACCACTCCCCAAGAGAGAATCGCTCGTAGATGTGAAGTAAGTAAAATCTCTCATTTTGAATTCGGTGAAGCAGCTGGCAAAATAGTCGCCTGGAAAATAAAATCAGACCAGGTGAGAAATTATATAAAAGAGATCAGGGTAGAAGGCGACTCATCTCCCCGTTTATCCAACTTGGATATCGGGAACGCCTTTCGTTTTTGTTTTTCCAAGCCATATATAAGGAAGACATCATCGAGGACAGCTCGAAGAGGAAAAGCTGGCTGGATAAGATCTCCCTACCTAAACTCTCAAATGAGCAAAAACTAGGTTTGGAACAGGAAATCACAGAAGAGGAAGTCAAGAAGGCTATTTCTCAGTCCAAACGAGGGAAGACGGCCAGCCCAGATGGTCTCCCAGGCGAGCTGTATCACTCACTTATAGCGATCATCACTCCAATACTGGTGAGAGTTTATAATAACATACTCCTGAAGAGAGAAGACCCTCCTGGTTCATGGAGCGAGGCCATAGTAGTATTGATTTTAAAACAGGGTAAAGACCCGACTGACTGTGGTTCCTACTGCCCTATTTCACTCCTCAATAACGATTATAAAATCTTTGCTGCCATCTTGTCAAACAGGTTGGGGGGTGTAGCTGACACTATTATTCATTCAGATCAAAAGGGCTTTGTTAAAGGGCGCCAATTAGCCAACCTTACATACGATCTGATCGGCGCTATTGATATTGCATCTACTTTCATTCTCCCTTTGGCCGTCCTAACTCTCGACGCAACCAAAGCCTTTGATAGGGTAAATTGGGCCTATCTGTCCGAGGTCATGAGGAAATTTAATCTAGGGGCAAGGTTCTGCCGAGTTATAGAACTCCTATATAAGGCTAGATTACTCGTCAATGGTTCGTTGACAGAGACATTTAAGATCACTAGGGGCACAAGACAGGGCTGCCCACTTTCCCTTCTCCTGTTCAACCTGTATATTGAACCATTTGCATTCATGACATGGTCAGTGACATCACTGATGACATCACTGATGACATCTCAAATGACATCACTGATAACATCAGTGATGACATCTCAATTGACATCACTGCTCACATCACTGATGATATCATTCATGTGATAATACGATGCACTTCTTCACACTCTAATATAACCTTTGATACACCCAGTGTTAAACACAGACTACCATTCTTGAAACCATTGACACACCAAAACCAGTTACTACATACGCACACACTGATTGCTAGGTCTATACACACATCCAATCATTTACCCATACAATCACTCATACATACAGTCACTCATCAATACAACACTATCATCTGCACTCAAACACCTATACAGACACTCACACTCTGCCACTCATCCATGGAGTTACTCACACATCTAGTCAGTCATGCAAAGAATCAATCACACTTTCATTTCCTCAACTATACAGTTATACACACAACACCTTACTTATTCAAACATATACTAACACATACTTACTTTGTTATACAATTACTGATACAAGTACACAATGATCCATACAGCCACTTGCACAATCAGTGGCTCTTATGTATAGTCATTTATATATGCCAGCTACCCACACACACACTCAGTCTCCCATACAAATACTTGGGCAACCAATCAATAACACATATAGCCACTCATATAGCTACTGATCAACACATGCAGTTGCTTACACAACAACAAACATACTGATGCACACATTCTGACAGTTTAGTCACTAACCCATGCATTCAGTAAGACACATTTAATCACTCACTCATACATTCAGTCATGTACCTACTAAATCTTTCATCCAGACACTTATACATCCAGCCATTCTTCAATATGTAAAAGATATTTAAACTTTACAGAAACACACAGTCACTGGATGATGTCATCAGTGATGTCATTTGAGATGTCATCAGTGATGTCATCAGTGATGTCACTGACCATGTCATGAATGATGTAATATGTGACATAATTAATCATAATATGTGTAAATAATGAAAGCAGGTATGAAGAAGGAAATAATTAAATAAGAAAAAAAAGAACAAAGCATGTATATTCGAAAGTGAGTTGTCTATGTCAATGACATCATGTGACAGGCTGTTTGCATTAACATAAAAGAAATTGCAGTATGTCAGCTCGCTATGTGAACAAGGCAGAGGATCCTGCCGAAACACGTTACAACCCTGAAAACTTAACAATTAAGCTTACTTGAATACTGGAATGGCGGTGTCGGAGACTGGCTTGATGATCTCGTGTGCTGGAAGTATTTGGAGGTATATGTATATGGATATATAGATAGATAAATAGCTAGATAGATATAATTGTACTGTGATTCAGAGAACAGTGAGATATACCATATTTCAATAATATTGAAACTTCATGTGACAAATGCTAGGCTTGAAGTAAAGAACGAAATACGTGTCAATTTGCAAGGCATGCTACTACCAGGACCAGGATATAAACTTTGTCCATCATTTAAACACTATAGATCTTATCTTTTGCCCTTCTATATTATGAAATATGGATGCAGTTCATGGCACCTACACATGAACCAATAAGTACTCATTAGAGTTTTGAGACATATTCATGCAATCTAATTTTTGGTGACAAGAAAATTGGAATTGGAAGAGTGTTATTATGAAATATTCCATGACGATATGAATGATCTCATCAACACACACCTTAACCTCAATATCAGGTAAATGCTGCATCACGGGGTATAGATGTCAAAATACATTGATGATAAAAATGATAAAAAATAGAATGAGAAGAGACATACTCATATTTCCCTTCCTTGTTTTAAACTTTACACAGCTATTGCCAATACTGCAAAAGTGAAGACGGTTGTTAGAAATGGGGGTCTCTAGTTGGCAGAGGTAGGAACTTTTGTCAAAATAGGGACCCTTGTTTCTAGTCAGGGTAAGGGGAATACCCCTGCTCACCCACATGGTAGCTCGGCACAACCAGACAAGCTTATCTTATAGGCAGTGTGTAAGCATTTGTGAACACAAACAGTAATACAGTGAAAACACTACAAAGGGACACCACACCAGTTTAGAAAAATAAATAATCTTTAGCTAAACCAAAACAAGACTAAACAACAAATATCCACAATACCGTATTAAAAATAAGGCTTTCAAATGTTAGAAACAGTTCAGTTGAATACAAGTTGTAAATGCGACACTTTTCTCACAAAATGCCTGGAATGCGTCACGCAAAACAAACAAAATGGCTGCAGGGAAGGTGATGCGTCGGTTCCTTACACGCAGGTAAGGTGATGCTTTGGTTCCTTGCTTTGGGGAGGTGATGCGTCATTTCCTTACTGCAGCGCAGGGGAGGTGATGCGTCAGTTCCTTAGCGGAGAGGAGGTGATGCGTCGTTTCCTTACTGCATGGGGAGTTGATGCGTCTATTAATTACTGTGTCCCCCAATTATGCAACAGTCTTGGCACCTCGATGCGATGCGTTGATCTGGTACAATGCGTGGCTTCATGCAGCCGCACAGCATGCTTGCGTCGGGATCGGTGCTGGGATCTCGGATTTACGGAGATCATTGCACCTGATGCGTTGTGCAGTGATTTCTTGAGCCGCTCCCATCGCAGCGCTTCAATGGTTTCTTCGGCGATGCGTCAGAAACAGGTGCAGATGCGACACGCTTCTTCGATGTTGCCTCAATTTTCCAGCTCCCAGCAACAAACAGTCTCTAGAGGTCCTCATTATTAATATTATTAAATGAAATTTATAAAGCGCGCTGACACCATGGGTTTCCTGGCGCAGCAGGCACCTCTGTGCCGGTTGGAATTCCCAGCAAGGAAATTCAGGGGAGCTGGTGGTGAAGTTTTTGTGGCCCGAAGACTTCAGAACAGGAGGCAAGCTCAGTTTCAAGCCCATGGAGATCTTTTCTTCAAGCAGGTGACAAAGCAAACAGCAAAGTCCTTTTCCTCCTTTCCTTGGCAGCAAGCAGCCACTGCAGGCAACCCCAGACAGCAAACAGTACAGGGGCAGTATTCCACCTCAGCTTATTCAGCTCTTTTCCTTGGCAAAGGTTCCTCTTGATTTCCCAGAAGTGATCTAAAAGTCTGGGGTCTGGGCCCCAATTGTTATACACCAAAATCCTTTGTTCTCTGAAGGCAGACAGTGTCTGTACCCAGCCAAAACCAGTCATGTGGAGCACTTTGTAAGAGCACAACAGCCTCCTTTGTCAGTGTGAGCCCTGGCTCTAGACACACCACAGGGGGGTGGAGCAGTCATTGTGGAAGGCAAGCACAGCCCTATTCAGGTGAAAGTGCTACTCCTCCTACCACTCCAAATGCAGACCAGGCCTATTCAGCCAAGCCCTGATTCATCAGACTTCTGGAGCCGCTGCTCGTCTACAACCCCTGTCATCCAAAAGGTAGACATGCAATACACAAACCTGGCAGAGGCACACTGGATAGTTAGGCAAGAAAATACCTACTTTCTAAAAGTGGTATTTTCAAACACAGAATGTAAAGGTAAGCTCACTAAAAGATGCATCTTAACATTCTGAGTTCAGGCATACTAAACTTTATTTTACTATCTAGTTTCCAGGGTCAGTTATGTTTATAAGAAGTTATAAACAAACTTCCTATTCTGGCCTATGGGAACAGATGGGCTTGCAATAGTGAAAAATGCAATTGGCAGTATTTCACTATCAGGACATGCCACACACATCAGGGCATGTCATACATTTCACATTCAATGCACCCTGCTCACAGGGGTACCCTGGGTCTACCTTAGGGGTGACTAATGTGTAGAAAAGGAAAGGTTTAGGGACTGGCAAGTGTGAGCACTTGCCAAGTCGACATGGCAGTCCCAGACTGCACACAGGCTCTGCAATGGCAGGCCTGGGTCACATTTTACAAGCTGCTTCTGTGGGTGGCACAATCAGTGCTGCAAGTCCACCAGCAGCATTTGATTTACAGGCCCTGGGCACACAGTGCACTGTGCTAGGGTATGACAAGTAAATCAAATAAGCCAATCATGGAATCACAAATCCATAACAATACTGCACTTGCACTTGCACTTTGGAACTGAATAGAAGTGGCAAAGTGCCCATAGCATATAGACTAGCAAAACTGGAGTCCAATACACAGAAAAACACCGGAGGAAAAGGCAAAAAATTAAGGGAGACCCACGCCAATGGTGCCAGGTCTAACAACGGTATTCACAATTGTGTGAAGAGGGGTTGCAATTATCGGCATGCCCTAGAACTTTAAACATCACATTTTGAGGATCAAGAATCAGGATCAGACTAATGTTTAACATTGGTAATATGTGTTATAAGTATAGAAAAATTACACAATATATGGGATTCTGCCCAGTCAAGGTTGAATATGATATTGTTGTTTTATACAGCTATGCCACAGAAGGATTCTTTACTTCTGATATCCGGGACATAATTAGGACCGGTATTAAGGTAGGATTACCAAGATATAGTGATTTTATGTAAGTCTCAGTTGTAACTCATTATTGATGTTTATTGACACATATAATTACGCTTGACTATAGGATTGATCCTACAAACCATATTACAGGAAAGACAGGTAATGAAAGGGTGCTTGGGGCATGCTTTAAATTACCCGCATGATACACGATAAACTAGTTTTCTTGGTATGGTGGAATGGCTCATTAATTTTAACTTGATATTCACAAGAGTGACATCACCAATACTGGCTACTGTTTGTTTAAAATAACAGAAAATGAAGAATAGTAAATGAGGAATTTACCAATGTACATATGAGCATAGGTTTCCACAAATGATCATCGCTTGTGACAATGCAAATGCGCACTACATCACAGGTATGGTTCAATATGTGTAATTTATACACTCCAACTAAGATGCTATGTTGTTTATTATATTTATAGCCCTAAGGAAGTCGTGGGGTACACCCCGTCAAGACGAAACATGTGTTGGTGTCTAAAAAAAGCAGAAAAATAAAGAAATGAACAAAAGCTCTTTCTCTAAAATTGTGTTCATAATATGATTAATAACTGAGCATGCGTTTGGGCAATTGATACACTCTACTGTAAATAGTTAGGTGAATCCTCAATGTGTAGAGCATTGCCAGATGAATATAGTCAGTAATCACCATGATTCAGTAGACACGTCTAAAGCCTACAGTTTGTTGATTACTTTTTGCTTCAGCTGTAGTATCTCCCCCTCTGTGTTCCCATCTACACTATTGTGATATCCCATGCTGTATCAAGAGACTGAATTTTCTATCTTTTTAGAATCCTAATGACATTAATTTTATATGACTTTGGAGTCTTGCATGTGGACCAATTGTTTATTGCATTTTTCTTGATATGTAATTAGTGTAATAGGTAGTTATTTTTTTTGAAACAATGCAAGTGTCTCTTGATATTGTAGGAAAACAATATCACAGAAATGCAAATAGTAATTATGAAAAACATAAAATATCTTTGTATAGAATTGAAGATTTGTACAATAAAAAAGGAGAGTATTCTAATTACAATAGTAAAAAGGATACACATCAAGATTTGTTAGAGTCAACTAATGATCAGTAACCACACATTATTATTTTTAAGGTAGTGATAGTAATAGTTTTAATATTAGTAGTATTGGCAGCAGGTTGTATCTCGGAACAACGAGATCCTCAACAACCCCTACCTTTACAATGCAGTCTCCACAATGACTGCGTCTAAACCACAAATTACTTTATCATGTATTCCTTTGCCAACAAATTTTTTCGTGGCAAGGTATGCATGGTAAACGGCTATCCATGGCTAATGTTAGCACTCCTCTCCCTCTCCCCCTAAATACACCCCCAACCTTCTACAAACTACCCTGAACCCATCTACCCACTAAAAATTCCCTGCTCCCCTCCCACCCCCTAAAAACTACTCTGAACCCCCCACCCCCAAAAAACTACATTGAACACGGGGGCGGAGCTAGCTCGCAACCAAGATGGCTGCTTGAGCCGAGAGCTCCCCTGACCCATGTACTATCCGGAATTTATCCTGCGTGTTGCATCGGTCTGAACAGCCCAGCACCGATGTCCTGAACCCCTTGACGGTTGTGGCCCACGAACAGGGAAGCAGCAGATATCTGGCCTCCCCCCCTTGCGTGGATTGCGATGTTTGGGCCTGGCTCGCTGGTGGAGGTGAGAGCCTGGTGTCCCCCAAATCTACATGTGCCTCTGAGGGAAGAAGCTTGGTATATCTGCAGGTTGACTGCCGCTTGAAGAAATCGCTACCCCTCTGTGGAGAGACCGACCACGCTGCAGGATTCACCGCGACCCCCTGGTATTGGACACTGTCATCTTGAACACATCTACTATGGTTGGGGACGTACAGCGACAAAACAATGGGCCAGACAGACAGGAACCAGCCTAAGCTCTTGTTTGACCCAAAGAGACCCAGGCCTGGCGGACCCGCACCAGGGGGAGGACCCAGAGAGTCGGAGCCAACCAATAAACACCCGCAGCAAGATATTCGCAGCCTTTTACTCACCATGGAGAAGAACCTGCAGGGAGGGATCGCCTCTTTGGGGTCCAAGATGGACGCGCTCTCCTACCGAATGGACCGCATGGCAGAGAGGTTCGATAAGCAGGCGGAACGAATCGACACGTCCGAATGCCGCCTAACGGAGGTAGAAGAGGCACATACAACCCCGGACTCAGAGCACAAACAGTTAGGCATTGCGATGCAGATATTACAGGACAAAACCGAGGATTTGGAGACCCGCTCCCGAAGATGCAACCTTCGCAAACAGGGAATATGGAGCTGTTTATAGAAAATCTACTAAAGAAGTTGCTAGGGGACACAGCTTTCTCCGGAATGTTCGTGGTCAAGAGGGCCCACCGATCCCTGGGCCCGAGGCGGAAACCTGGGGCGCCTCCGCGGCCTATATTAGCGAAGTTGCTTAACTACAGGGACAGAGACATGGCACTCAAATTTGGCCAGAGAGAAACAGCCGCTAAACTACGAGGGGTCGGAGATCTCATTATTTCCAGATTTTACGGCTAAAGTTCAGGAAGCAAGGCGGCAATTCATGCCAATGAAGCAACAGCTTCGCGAAATGGGAACTGACTACGTGATGCTGTACCCTGCGAAACTACGGGTCAACAGGCAAGGGAAGTCTATGATTTTCACTGACCCTAAGGCGCTGCAGAAGGCCCTTAGGGAATGGCGCAAGAACTCACGATCATTCCCAAACAGAGCTCTACTGGATGAAGCGGCGGGAGGCGCCTGGATGAACAGGACTGACCACAGCGCATGGCTACGGACGGCTGAGTATATATTTTGACTGTCGGGTGGTGCGGGCGGTTATGCCACAGACTAATTTTGTGCACGGGCACTGGTAGCGCTGCCCTTGCGGCTGTCCATGATAGACTGAGTTCTTTGGAGCGGGAGGGGGCGAGAGGGAGGGAAGAGGTGGAGTTTACTTGGATTTGATGCTCAGTGACCTATGGAACTGTTGTGCATGTTGTTTAGAAGTTATGATATACCACCAACCGTGAGATGCCACTATATACGATTGTATCACTTGCTGCCCATGGGGCGGTAGGGGACCACTGGTTGAAGGGGTTATAGCTACCGCGGAATCGAAGGCCGAGCTGGAGTGTGCATAATGCAGCTTTAGGTTTAAGGTACACACAGGTACGGAAAGGCTGTACACGATCTATACCCGCTGTGGAACGGGGGGGTGGGCAACCACGAGGCATGGAAACGAATTGTATTTTCTCTGTCAGCTACCTCCGCCTCCGTGTGAATTACACTTCTTTAGCATCTTTGTTTGATGTTTATGGGGAATATGGAGGGGAGAGTTCTGGGTGTTGCGGGGAGGGGGCATTTCCTTAGCCAAGTTGAGGTTGGGCAGGCGTGGGAGGGAGCTGGGAGGGGGGGTTGTGACCATTTCAAGGGGCAATTGAGGAGGAGCGGGAAATTGTGTTGTTTTTTCTACAGGGGGGGAGGAGGGAGGGAGCTCCTGTTGGTTTTTTGGCACAGATGTGACAGGACATGACACGAATGCAGAGGTACAAGATATAATGTCGCAGCCCATATACAGACTGCTAACACAATGACGACACCAACCGGGGAGTCCCGGGATACACTGACGCTGATGACCTGGAATGTCAGAGGCCCTAACGACCACCAAAAGGTCAGAAATATCTTACAATACCTCTCCAGACATAGAGTTGATGTTGCGCTCTTACAGGAAACACACCTCCATTCAGATAGCCCTATATTACGTACCAGGGGTTTTTTGGGTAATATACATGCGGCGGGATTCACATCGCATGCTAGAGGTGTGCTGACATGGGTTAACCCTAAATCCTCTCTGACGTTGACGCCGATGGCGACTGACAGGGAAGGACGATACGCTGTATCAAAGTGTTGTGGAAAAGGAATGGGGATCTGTATAGTGACGGCCTATGGGGAGGTGATTTTAATATGGTACGACAACCCAATATAGACAGGTCGGACGGCCCTGACAGACGCCCCTCGGCTTCGGCAAGGGCAATAGAGACATCAATGACACGACTGGATCTGCGAGACGTATGGAGACACAGACACCCAACCCAGGGAGGCTATACTCATACTTATTCAGCACCACACAATATACACACTAGGATTGACTATTGGCTGGCCCCTACTCACTTAACTCACAATGTGCAATCTTGCACGATATTACCGCGCACCTACTCGGACCATTCACCGCTGCTGTTGACGATTGCCACACCTAGGAAGCGGATCCCACCGTTTACTTGGCGCTTCCCACCCTATTCTTTATTGGACGACTCCTTTAAGGAATAGCTTGCTACATCTATCGAGTTGTTTTTTTACACGAATGTGGGTACAGTTGACTCATTTCAGACGGTCTGGGAGGCCTTTAAGGCGTACATCAGGGGGATCGACATCTCAAAACATGCGGGGGTGGTAAACAGACATAATATCGATGCAAAAATATCGACTGGACATAATATCGAGGTAAAAATATAGACTAGACAAAATATCGACCAGACATAATATAGACTACAAAAATATCGATTACTATCGATATTAATAGCCAAAAAATCGAATCAAAAATATAGACTAGACATAATATCGACTAGATAGAATATAGAAAACAAAAATATCGAAAATAAGGTAAGTTTTTAATAATTTGTAATAATTGTGTAATATAAATCTGTAGCGGGTTGTGGGTTTATAGGGGAATAGGGTGGGAAGTAATTTAAATATAATTAATTAAATCTGTAATATAATAGTAATTGTTAATTAATTAATAATTGTTAATTAATTAAAATATAATTGGTAATTAATAATGATTGATTAATTGATAAATAATTAATTGTCATACAATATTTTCTGTAGCGGGTTGTGGGTTTATAGGGGAATAGGGTGGGAAGTAATTTAAATATAATTAATTAAATATGTAAAATAATTATAATTGTTAAATAATTATAAATTGGTAAATAATTAAAATTTAATTGGTAAATAATTATAATTGAATAATTGATAAATCATTATTTTCTACTAAATTATTTTTTGTAGCGGGTTGTGGGTTTATAGGGGAATAGGGTGGGAAGTAATTTAATTTTAATTAATTAATTGTGTAAATTAATAATAATTGTTAATTAATTATTAATTGGTAATTAATTAAAATATAATTGGTAATTAATAATAAATATTTAATTGATTAATAATTAATATTTAGTAAATTAATTTCTGTAGTGGGTTGTGAGTTTATAGGGGGATAGGGTGGTAAGTAATGTAATAATAATTAATTAATTATGTTAATTAATTAAAATTGTTAATTCATTAATAATTGTCCATTAAATAAAATGTAATTGGTAAATAAAAGTAATTGGTATTGGAAATTAAATTTAATTGGTAATAATATTTCTATTAATTATATTTATTTATGATTTTTTTCCTTTTGCTACTGTTGCACTTACTGGAGTGGGAATAGTAATTTATACCCCTATGCTATCCGTCGTTTTCCTACTGTTGCAACCACTGGAGTGGGAATAGTAAATTTAATCCCTACGCTATCCAGCGCTTTCCCTACTGTTGCACCCATTGGAGTGGGAATAGTAATTTTAACCCCTACGCTATCCAGCGCTTTCCCTACTGTTGCACCCACTGGAGTGGGGATAGTAATTTTAACCCCTACGCTATCCAGCGCTTTCCCTTCTGTTGCACCCACTGGAGTGGGAATAGTAATCTTTACCCCTACGCTATCCAGCGCTTTCCCTACTGTTGCACCCACGGGAGTGGGAATAGTGTTTTTAACCCCTACGCTATCCAGCGCTTTCCCTACTGTTGCACCCACTGGAGTGGGAATAGTAATTTTAACCCCTACGCTATTCTGTGCTTTCCCTACTGTTGCACCCACTGGAGTGGGAATAGTAATTTTAACCCCTACGCTATCCAGCGCTTTCCCTACTGTTGCACCCACTGGAGTGGGAATAGTAATTTTAATCCCTACACTATCCAGCGCTTTCCCTACTGTTGCACCCACTGGAGTGGGAATAGTAATCTTTACCCCTACGCTATCCAACGCTTTCCCTACTGTTGCACCCACTGGAGTGGGAATAGTAATTTTAACCCCTACGCTATCCAACGCTTTCCCTCCTGTTGCACCCACTGGAGTGGGAATAGTAATTTTAACCCCTACGCTATCCAGCGCTTTCCGTACTGTTGCACCCACTGGAGTGGGAATAGTAATTTTAATCCCTACGCTATCCAACACTTTCCCTACTGTTGCACCCACTGGAGTGGGAATAGTAATTTTAATCCCTACGCTATCCAGCGCTTTCCCTACTGTTGCACCCACTGGAGTGGGAATAGTAATTTTAAACCCTACGCTATCCAGCACTTTCCCTACTGTTGCACCCACTGGAGTGGGAATAGTAATTTTTAGCCCTACGCTATCCAGCACTTTCCCTACTGTTGCACCCACTGGAATGGGAATAGTAATAAAAACCCCTACGCTATACAACACTTTCCCTACTGTTGCACCCACTGGAGTGGGAATAGTAATTTTAACCCCTACGCTATCCAGCACTTTCGCTACTGTTGCACCCACTGGACTGGGAATAGTAATTAAAACCCCTACGCTATCCAACACTTTCCCTACTTTTGCACCCACTGGAGTGGGAATAGTAATTTTAACCCCTACGCTATCCAGCACTTTCCCTACTGTTGCACTCACTGGAGTGGGAATAGTAATTTTTACCCCTACGCTATCCAGCACTTTCCCTACTGTTGCACCCACTGGAGTGGGAATAGTAATTTTAACCTCTACGCTATCCAGCGCTTTCCCTACTGTTGCACCCACTGGAGTGGAAATAGTAATTGTTACCCCTACGCTATCCAACGCTTTCCCTACTGTTGCTCACACTGGAGTGGGAATAGTAATTCTTACCCCTACGCTATCCAACGCTTTCCCTACTGTTGCACCCACTTGAGTGGGAATAGTAATTTTAACCCCTACGCTATCCAGCACTTTCCGTACTGTTGCACCCACTGGAGTGGGAATAGTAATAAAAACCCCTACGCTATCCAACACTTTCCCTACTGTTGCACCCACTGGAGTGGGAATAGTAATTTTAACCCTTACGCTATCCAGCACTTTCCCTAATTTTGCACCCACTGGAGTGGGAATAGTACATTTTACCCCTACATTATCCAACGCTTTTGCTGCAGTTGAACTCACTAGAGTTGTAACAATACATTTTAACCATTTTGCTATGCTACGGTAAAAATATTATATATGTTTATTTAATATTATGTTTATATATATATATATATATATATGTATTATTTTTGTGATATAGTTTTTTTTATTTATATTAATTATTTATTAATATTACATTTATTTAATAATTTTTACTAAGTTTATATTAAATATATTTATTATTATATTAGTTTTAACGTAATTTAAAGACATTTAAAAAAATCGATATTTTGACAGTCTATATTTTTGTAACTCGATATTTTGGAGTCGATATTTTAGTACTTACCTGTTTGAAGATAGGCAGTCGATATTTTGTCCCTCGATATTTTCTCCTCGATATTTTTGTATTTCGATATTTTTGTGGTCGATATAATGTCAGTGATCCGCTCAAATCGATTCAGGGTCGACTGGAGACCCTAGAGAAAAAGCTTAAAGAGCTAGAGGCTAGACGCTTGACAGACTGTGGTGACGCCCTAATGCAAGAACTCGCCCGAACGCTGCGTGAATACCAGGAAGAGGCGGATTCCGAAGTTAAACACCTGGGAAAGTACGCCACTGCTGGAGTCTTCAGTGAGGGAAAGTGCCCTGGAGCGGGTCTCGCGCAGTTGGCTAAGCAGCGTAGGAACAAAGTAGTGATACCGGACATGAGGGCCTCGCCGTCGGACGGCCCAATCCCTGAGGATCAGGTAGCAGAAAAGTTATGTGAGTATTACGCAGCTCTGTATGCCTCCCATGGGCCTGCCCCAGAGGAACGCATAATTGATTATCTTTCCCACATCAAATTGCCCTGGTTGTCTAACCTCCATCAGGAATTTTTGGTACGGTTGATCGAACGGGAGAAAGTCGTCTGGGCGGTGTCAGCTATGCGGGCGGGGAGTGCGCCAGGAAGTGATGGCCTAACAGTAGCCTTTTCTAAGGCCTTTTTAGATCTTCTGATCCCACAACTACTTACGCTGTTTGAGGACATTGCAGACTCCGGAGCAATGCCACCCACTATGCGCGAGGCGATACTGGTTGGCATACTTAAACCAGGGAAACCCCCAGGAGAGTGTGCCTCGTACAGACCTCTATCGTTACTAAATGTCGATGCGAAGATCTTCGCCAAGCGGATAGCTAACCGGCTCAGCCTCATGGTCACTACGATGGTTGCTCCCGAGCAGACTGGCTTTGTGCCAAGTCGTAATCTCACCTATAATCTCAGGATGGTGTTCGCAGCTCTACAACATACGTGCCCGGAGGTCCCAGCAGTTGCAGTCTTTTTAGATATGGAAAAGGCCTTCGACTCTGTTGAGTGGCCATTCATGAGATAGGTCTTAAGCCGAATGGGGGTGGGGGCGCTCTTCCTGTAGCTCTTGGCAACCCTGTACACTGCACCCACAGCCCACATCCGGATTGGCACTTTGATCACCGACCCTATTCAAATTAGCAGGGGCACGAGACAAGGCTGCCCCCTATCTCCTATACTCTATGCACTTATGGCCGAGCCTCTCGCATGCGCTCTGCGGGAATACCACGGGCATAGGAGCATACGGTTCCCCACATACAACCTGATTGTGTCCACGTATGCGGACGATACCCTTTTATACATCCGCGACCCGGAGGCTCACCTTTCCGCGGTACTACAGGAAGTGGTCTTGTTCAGCTCCCTCTTGGGTATCCATGTAAACTGGAATAAATCTATTATGTTTCCACTAACACCAGCCACGAAGGAGGTGGTTCCAGAATACCCACTTCAGTGGACCACTGAGGCGGTACAGTACCTGGGGGTCCGTCTGCATACGGACTCGGAGATCGTACTGAGGGAGAACTATGGTGTTGCCATCTCCAAACTGGAAGATGACATCGACAGGTGGATTACTTTGCTATTGTCGCTGTTGGGGCGTGTCTCCCTCATGAAAATGATGGTGTTGCCCCGCTTCCTGTTCCTGTTCAGTAATATACCCATGGTGCTGTCCAAATCATTCTTTCAACAGCTACAATCGCTAATGATTCGTCTGGCCTGGGCCGAGAAACAGCCGAGGGGGTGTGGAAAATTCTTACTCGCCCGTACCAGGAGGGTGGCCTGGGCGCCCCCGACCTGGAACATTATTATCAGGCAGCCCAAAGCTTGCATGCCTACCACTGGATCCATGGTCCGTCGGATATCCGCATATACGTATAGAATCTATTGTCGCGGCTCCTGTCCCTCTCCCTGCGTTACCTCTAACCCTTGAGATCGCCTTACCGTGAAGTCTATGATTTTCACTGACCCTAAGGCGCTGCAGAAGGCCCTTAGGGAATGGCGCAAGGACTCACGATCATTCCCAAACAGAGCTCTACTGGATGAAGCGGCGGGAGACGCCCTGAATGAACAGGACTGACCATGGCGCATGGCTACGGACGGCTGAGTATATATTTTGACTGTCGGGTGGTGCGGGGCGGTTATGCCACCGACTAATTTTGTGCACGGGCACTAGTAACGCTGCCCTTGCGGCTGTCTATGATAGACTGAGTTCTTTGGAGGGGGCGGGAGGGAGGGGAGATGTGGCGTTTACTTGGATTTGATGCTCTGTGACCTATGGAACTGTTGTGCATGTTGTTTAGAAGTTATGATATATGACCAACAGCAAGATGCCACTATATACGATTGTATCACTTGCGGCCCATGGGGCGGTAGGGGACCACCGGTTGAAGGGGTTACAGCTACGGCGGAATCGGAGGCCGAGCTGGAGTGTGCATAATGCAGCTTTAGGTTTAAGGTACACATAGGTACGGAAAGGCTGCACACGATCTATATCCGCTGTGGAACGGGGGGGGTGGGCAACCACGAGGCATAGGAACGAATTGTTTTTTCTCTGTCAGCTACCTCCGCTTCCGTGTGAATTACACTTCTTTAGCATCTTTGTTTGATGTTTATGGGGAATATGGAGGGGAGAGTTCTGGGTGTTGCGGGGGAGGGGGGATTTCCTTGGCCAAGTTGAGGTTGGGCAGGCGTCGGAGGGAGCTGGGAGGGGGGGTTGTGACCATTTCAAGGGGTAATTGAGGAGGAGCTTCCTGTTCCTGATCAGTAATATACCCATGGTGCTGTCCAAATCATTCTTTCAACAGCTACAATCGCTGCTGATTCGTCTGGCCTGGGCCGGGAAACAGCCGAGGGAGGTGTGGAAAATTCTTACTCGCCCGTACCAGGAGGGTGGCCTGGGCACCCCCGACCTGGAATTTTATTATCAGGCAGCCCAAAGCTCGCATGCCTACCACTGGATCCATGGTCCGCCGGATATCCGCATATACGTATAGAATCTATTGTCGCGGCTCCTGTCCCTCTCCCTGCGTTACTGTCTAACCCTTAAGATCGCCATACCGGCATCCTCGACTCACTAAGCACGGTCACACACTCGTGGCATTATATGAAGGACGTACAGGCCTGCAGTTTGTTGTATGCCCCGACTGCCCCCCTTGCTTGGTGTTCCTGGCTATCACCATGTAGGGACAAAGGGGTGCTGGCGGCCTTGGATTCACTGGATATACACAAAATGGGGGATCTTTTTTCGGACAGCGCTGTACGCACCTGGGAGGAGATCGAGACGGAGGAAGCTCGCTATCCGTTATTGTCGCGTTTTCAGTACCACAGGGTGCGGCATACGCTCAGGGACCTCCTAGGAGAGGACATGATGGAACCCCCGGAGGTTATGGCTTTCTCCTACATCATCAACGCTAAGTCCCCCGCCAAGTTGATACCCAATCTGTATCGCATACCCTCTCAGAAAGGAAGGCGGAATATGCTAAACCTCACCTGGAATGGCAAAGGGACCTGGCTGTAGATCTTACCGACGAAAAGTGGCAGTAATGCTGCACAAGCACGAAGCACATATCACTCAACGGGCGACACCGGCTGATACATTTTAAATTCCTGGACAGGGTATATTATACCCCGGAGAGACTCCACAGATATGGACTCCAAGAGAGCCCCCACTGTGATAGATGGAGAGCGCAAGTGGCTGATTTCCTTCATGTGGCCTGGTCCTGCCCGGGGATGGCGTCCTTTTGGAACAAGGTATTTGAGGAAGTGAATAGGGTCACTGACTTGACACTGTTTCCGGTCCCTCTGTTGGCTATTCTGGGTTACTCGAAACCTCTCCGGAAGGACCTTAGAAGGCTGGTCGACATGGCCTTCCTCCTAGCTAGATGGTGCGTTGCGCTCTCTTGAATGTGCGGCCCTGTGCCGACGATGACGCAGGGGACTAACAAAATGCTATATTGCAGCACACAGACTAAATTATACAGTGAACTGTTGCCCCCAGGTAACAGACCTAAGAACTTTTGGTCACTATTCCTAGACAAGAGGCCCACATAGGACACACCGGATGCGGAGAGCACGGATACACATACACGGGAGGATAGTTTAACTGTGAACACTAGCTTCCTTCGTGGAGGGTCTACATCATAGAGTGGGAACGGTTCTTGGACGGATTGTATACATGGAGATGGGTGGTGCTGACCCCGGATGGGGTTACTCGACACGGTTCGGGGGGAGGGGTACGCTGGGAGTGTAAATCGAGATACTCAGACCTCTGTAGGTCGATCGCTGTCAGGCTGGGATGATCTACACTTTTACTGTGTTTATGGACTGTGGTGCATCTGTAGCAGCTTAGTTCTGATACTCAAACGATGTATGTATTCTTCAATGTCACAATTTGATGCCTTTGTACTCTGTGTCTGTCTTTTTCTGAAATGCCAATAAATACATTAATAAAAAATGTTTTAAAACTACATTGAACACAATTGGCTGCCATGCGCCAGTGCGAGCATCATTGTATCATGTTGCAAGGGTGCCTGCGTCTGTGGATAATTGTTTTTGTGCAGGAAGAGACACCTTCCTGCACAAAAACAATCATTGATGTCATTTTTTTTCTTTCTAAGCATGCTGCAGAATCCAGCTCGTATAGAAAGAGGAACACGTGAGGAGAAACAAAACGTTTTCTCCTTGTTGCACCACTCCTAAGCCTCCCCAGGGGAGACGTAAGATTTTGACGCATTCCCAGCTTTACAAAACTTTGTAAAACTGGGAATGGGTCAGGTTCCATGGATGTTGCGTGGGAACACCCACAGCAACACCCATGGAATACCCTTGCACGTAGTGTAATACGTGAAAGGGGCTCTTATTTACAAGTCCATAAAAACTCACGCAGGGTGACTTTACAAAGCCTTGTAAATATGGGCCGGCACACAGAGCCGTTGGTGCGTCAAAATAAAGTGACGCACCGGTGGCGCAGTGGCCTTGTAAATGAGGACCTGAATTTTTTAAAATTGGAAGTCAGGTTTAATTACGGTTTACCCTGGGGAAAGTCATGCAAAGCAGAGCAGAATATAGCAAGGGTATTTACTTTCCAGTGCAAACATTATCTTGCTTTGGAAAGGTGACCTGTGCAAATAGTGCTTTGCACTGTTTTGGGCCACTTTGCATTAATGCAAAAACAACAAGTGCATTAATGGGCATTACTTGGGTGAAACTTTGGATCTATCAGCAAGAGCACTCATAGTTTTGAACACAAAGCTGGATCTACTAAGATACTCAAATCGGGCTTTTTATAACAGCAAAAACCCCAAACCAGGCATCAACAAAGAGAAATGTTTTAATTTCTCAAAAAAGACACCACATCGCATGTGCCCTACACTGTACAACACAAGTACAATGTGTTGAATGTTCAAGAATTTGTCTAGCCGTAGGATTTTTACTAAAAGGGCAACCGGAACAATGGAGCAAATGATGTTTGTACCATTAGGCAGCCTTTATACTGCAGTAGCTCTGGGGATGACAGCATCAGCAGGTAATTGTTCATGAATACAACTCTCTGCTGCCTTCTCCCCATTGTGTAACGCTGCCTTAAAAAATTATAAAATTGCCCCGGCGTGTCACAGAGAGGTAATGTCCTAGTGCCTATATTGTTAATAAATAAATTATAAAATGCACATTTTGTTCAACATATTTCCATGCAATGAAAGCACACAAGTTCGCATCATTAATCACAGTAATTTAAAGATGAATACATTCATATACGTTATGAAAGAAAAACAAAACATGCACTCTTCTGCAAGAAGGAAACCATTTAATCTTTGAATGTATTAATGCATTTCATAATAAATTGATTTAAATATAATTTAATTACTACTAGAAACATCAAGGTCAAATATTCCATTCTTATATTTTCTATCAACCAAAGTTTACTAATGTACTTTGGATTCCCCTTCCAAAATGCTGTCTGCTCTACTCAACAATAAAAGGTGTGCTTAAATAATAAATGGGTCACACAAAATTCAGGTTCAAGGCCTCATTACAATAGTTCTCCAAAAAGAAATCACAGAAGCACAGAGGAATGAAGTGGTACAGTAAAAATGTCCTGGCAAAAGGCATAAAATGTGCTATCTGTGACCCGGTTACACAGCTAGAGCTGTGGCATATCATAATCAGGTCCAGATGAAGTTGCTCATATAAGCAGCCCTGAAGAACAGCAACACGCAAATGGAGCAAACAACTTGGACAACATTAAATGGAGTGTTAATTCCCACTCAGAGCTGGAAGGCTCTTTTTCTCAGCATCAGTCATAATAATAATGCAGTGGCGGCTGCCTCGGAACAGGGGTAGTGGGGCGGGAGGATAAAAATAAATTAAATTACCTTCTGCTTTGCCGCCGCACACCTCTCCTCCGTCCTCTTCATGGAAGCACCAGAAGCACCCATTCTCTCGTGCTCTCACAGCCAATCACATCGCGATTAGTCTGAGCAGCCTGTTTGACCACTTAGGCAGTTCCTGGGCCTGTTCTCCATGGGCTGTGCATCTCAGCCCCGCAGAGAACTTGCTAAGTGCGCATGACAGTTTGACCAGCCCAAGGCAGCCGGCCAAACCGTCATGCGCACTTAGAGGAGTGCAAACCACTCCTCACTCTGCTCTGGTGTCACAGAACCCAGCCTTGCCTCTAAAATGATAATAACGTCCTGTTATTATCATTTTATTTTTATTTTCGGCACTGCGGAAATAGCAGTGGGGCGACGCTCCTCCGGCTTAGTGGAGGACCTGCCACTGTAATAATGTCTTCTTGAATGCCTAACTACTGACAGTTCACACAATCAACACCCTAAATCGATTGCTCATCTGGATCTGTTAAACCTTTGGAGCAGGTAGCAACATGGGCAATACAGCTCTTTCAGCTACTGCATAAAAACGCAAAAATACAGATCAACGTCCAGCTTTGGACTCATACCTATTTGTTTTTAAATTAAATTGCAAATGTAAAAAATGTACTTCACATGTAACTCATGGTTGGGTAAGGGTAAGGGATAGTAAGAGGTTTTTAATGTTCAGGCATGGGTAGTGGTAGGAGTAAGGAATAGTAAGGAGTTTTAGAATACCAGGATGGGTAGGGTAATGGGTAGTAAGGGGTTTTTGAACTCAGGTATGGGTTGGAGTGGGAAGTGGTTTTTAGGGTACATAGAAAGGAATGTGTAAGGGTTTTTTAGGGTTCAGGGATTTGTAAAGGCAAGGGGTTGTAGGGGTCTTAAGTGTTCAGGGATGGGCTGGGATACCTGGAAGTAAGGGATATTTAGGGGTCACAGATGGGTAGTGGTAATTTGCAGTACAGATGTATCTACAATCCAGTGATTGGCAAGGGAAATGGGTAGTAAGAGGCTTCTAGAGTTCATGGTTGGGTAAGTGTAAGGTTTATGTTTATGGTTTAGGGAAGGGGTTTCCCCATTTTAAAATAGAGATATTATAAATATATATTATTTGCATTATGGAGGCCCCTCCACGATTAAGCAGGTGGAAAAATGTATATATACATTCACTGGATCTTCGCTTTAGCAGTCATCCCAGGTGGCAGGATCTCAGTGAGCCAAAGGTTCAGGACCTGGGGTGACACCTGTTGGGGATCAGGAACTCACTCCAGCAGAGGGCATCATGGCTCGGGCACGTCCAGTTGCAGGTATAGGCGGGTCCGTTGAAGCAGGTCAGCTGGTCAGTTGCAGGGAGGCCTCTCGAGTTGTTGTGTCAGTGTGGCTCAAATCGGTAGGGTTGCCACCTGACACTTAGAATCAGTCTGGTAGTCCTGGGATCAATCCGCAAGGCAGGACTCAAGCGGCAGAGCAGTCTTCGAAGGGTGCACAGCAGGATTCAAGCAGAAGGGCAATAACCTGGCAGCAGCAGGGCAGTTCCCTGAAGTATAAAGGAGGAATCAAGCAGCAGTGCAGTCCTCTGAAGTACAAGTCAGTCCTTCTGGGGGATCTCTGGAGATCCCGAAGTGAACTGAAGAGTTGGTCTGAGGGTCCAATATTTATACTTGATGCCAGCCTTTGAAGTGGGAGAAAGTTCTAGACTTCCCCTTACATCTGGTTCTGGAATTTCCTTCCTCCCCTGTCTAGGCTCTAAAGGGTATAGGGTGACAATGGACTGGTAACAAGTCCTTTGTGAGTGTGTTATGGCAGACCCTTAAAAATGCAGACAGGGCAGGGAAAAGCTCCTCCCCCCATCCTGGTATTACCCCCCATCCAGCCAACACCTAATTCCCCTTTGTCTCACTGTCTAGCAGGGTCAGACTCCCCGTAGCGGGTCCCTGGCATTTCCCCGGTGAGCCTCCAGGGTGGGGGCGGGATTTGGGCCCCTGGGGGGCCGTTTTTGTTACACAGCCGTTTTTGCAGCATAGCTGCAATATCGGCCCCTGTAACAAAAACTGTGAAATCAGCAGCTGAGCACTTTGTAGGGCCAGATTTGGTTGCCAGTCCGGCCCTGCTGTCTGGGAGTAATACTCAAAGGGAAAGTGCCAACTGCACCCGGTCATGTGATCCAAGACACAGGCTACAGGCACTAAATGTAATAACATAACTCAAAAAGTCTGACTCTAAAGGGATAAATGTCTATTATTTTGTGTCTACAATAATTTCTGAATTATTATTGGAATTTACACATTTTTTAATGACACATATTCTAGTCTATCGATTGATCAAAACCCTTCTCGAATGTAGCTATAGATCAATTCTTGAATTCATTTTTTTAATCAAACTCCATGTTTTTAACAAATACGAATACAAAACACAAAACACACTGTCCTCATATATATAATTTTATCGTACACAAATTGCCCAAAAATATGATTCTGTATTGGGTCTCTCTTAAGTTAGTCCACTGGTATATTCCACAAACCAATTGCCTAATGTCCATATATTGCACATGGAATGTGATTAGGCTGGTGATCCATTCCCTTTGGTATGGACTCCTCTTTTGAAATAGTCGATGCGTTTCAGCCAGCCAACTTCCAGCCTCCTCAGGGCTGTATAAGCAGTGTGAATCCTTTGAATTTGCAATTCTTTTAAGTTATTGATGAGTGGCCTCAAGGATCTGCCCTAGGGGTGAGTAAATCACCGCTCCTGACTCTTACACATGGCTCTGGTTGTTTATGTTGTTCACAAAGTGATCTTGGAAATTGCTGTCTCACCCAGGCTTGCAGTATCACTGACACACAACCTGACTTATTCTTCAAAACTGAATCATTGTTGGGAGATGGCATGGCTCCGGCGTTGTATGAAGCCATTCCCCCATTTCATACAAAATCATATAGGCAAAAAAGGAGGTAGAGTAGTATATTCAAGCAAACAATAATTCTCACCAAAGCTGACAACATTTCCATACAAGCTGTGAGGATCTCATCACCAGATGGAACCCTACTCTAACTTGCTCCTCCTCTACAGACCACCTCCTAACAATGCCACATTCCCAGAAACATTCCTAGACACAGTTTCAAACCTTATAACACTACATTTCAACCTATGCATTCTTGGTGACCTAAACATTTGGTTTGACAAACCCAATATGCCCTATCCAAAAAACTATTATCACACAATACAACTAACAACCAGCACAGATCTAGAACCAAATATTCTGTTTATAAACTTTATGAGTGGCTACAGGAAGCTTTTGATATCCTAATACCACTAAGTACAACAAAACAGGACAAAAGAAAACAAGCACCTTGTAGAAATATAGAACTAAAAAAGCTAAAGCAACAAATTAGAAAGCTGCAAAGCACCTGTCTCAAAACAAACAGCAATCAAGACTAACTTCACATACCCAACCTTAACTGAATATACAAGTCAACAATCAAACAAGCAAAAAACTGGTATTATTCAGGCAGAATTCAAAATGCTAAATGTGCAAATAAAGAATTTTATAAAATGCTCACAGAATTTATTTAACTTAAGTGCTCAGAAGGAACTCATCCTGTAACTCAAGAATTCACTGACAAACAATCATTACACAACCAAAACAGAAATGTTGGACTCCTATTTTAAATAAAGGTAAACCACCAGCACCAACCCCTTTCCAAAGCTCCCCTCCAAGAGTAAGCTATTCCTAGCATCTAGCATTATGGAGAAGTGTGGCTCACTGGTTAGAGGCGGCAGACCCGTAAGCAGAGAACGGCCCGGGACCAGGGTTCGATTCCCGACGCGGCAGGGTCGTGGACCAGGGTCAGCGGACTCGATAATTCTCGCCTCGGTGCCTACTCTAGTCAGAAACCACACTCGGCAACTCTGGGCATCAGCTTGCCTCATCTTCACAACGGCCCACCCAGACCGCCGGGGATGCTTGGTCGCACCTTAGAGATACCCATCAGGGACCATCTCTCAGGGTGAGCCAGGATGGGTCCCCCAGCGGTCGAAGCGTGGAGATACTCCTCCGGGAGTCGATTCCTAGCGCTATATAAACCCGCAATTAAATTAAATTAAATTAAATCTGCATTCCTTCAAACAATTATCACTAAGTGAATATATGGATCTGATCACAGCAAGCAGGCCAGTCGGCTGCTCTTCTGACCCTTGCCCACCACAAATCTTCAAGAACATTTTTTGAACTACAATAAATATTTAACAGTGGAAATGTTTCCAAAAGACCTAAAAAGGCATACATACGCCCATTAATAAAGACAACTAACCTGGACCTCATGACCCCGACAACTATAGAACAGTTACAAATGGTCTTTTCCTGGGCAATCTGATAGATAAAGCTGAATTTGCCCAGATGTCACTGAAGATAACTCCATACATTCAGACTACCAAACAGGATTCTACCCAGGAAGAGGCATAGAATCTGCAGTCATCGTCATCAGGGATGACCTTAAAAACATAGAAAACTGGAGGTTGCTGAACTACTTCTCTTGGACCTCTCACCTGCCTTTGACGCAGTTGACCATGACACTCTAATACAAAGACTCTAAGAAACCAGCATAGAGAGGACTGCTCTCGACTGGATCACATCCAACCTTCAAAACAGAACAAATGTCATCCATTCTCCCCCTTTCTCATCCAAACCGTACTTCACCAAATCAGGGATCCCTCAATGCTCTAAATCTCACCCATGCTTTTCAACATCTACATGAAGTCATCTGAAACGATCAATGAATTTAGCACATAAGCTATAACTATGCAGGTGACACAAAAATACTCCTTAAACTGGAAAGCCCCATGAATTTGGAAATTCACAAATCGTCAGTTGCCTTAGAGCCCTTAATCAGTGGATGACATGGACCCATCCCATACTGAATGCCTCCAAAACTGAAATGCTCACCTGTGGCGTTTGGAAAAATTATGACCCTCTCTGCGACTGGCTTGACTATCTGGATCCACCTCCTAAAGTATCTAAGGAAGTTAGAAACCTTGGAATTACCATGGACTCTAACTTACCAATGAATTCTCAAGTGGGCAAATTAGCAAGATCAAGCTTTATTCCCATGCTTCTTACCCCACCTAGGATTTCCACACAAGGTCCAGGCTATTATTTCTCTTGTATTTTCTAACCTTGATTACGCCAATGGCCTCTACCACAATTCCTCTTTATCAACTATGAAAAGACTACAACCGATTCATAACTCTGCTGCCAGACTACTCCTACTTGTAAAGCAACAAGCCTACATCTCTTCTCTCTTGAGGGCCCTCCATTACTTACCGGCTGCCAGAAGATCCGCCTTCAAGGTGTTTTGCATCACCCACAAAGCAATACATGGAACAGGTTTGCTTTTCATTAGGAACAAAATCACCAAATACATTCAACCTCCGCTCAAGACTGCCACTTTGCCAATAATTCTGTTGTCCCAGATTTAAGGAGATGAGTTTCCTGGATGGCAATGACCTGCACCGGAGAGTCTCTTAGGTATTGGAATATTCTAGCTCTTCTACCCTTCGTGCGCAGGCCATTGACATTCCAGGACAACCACTGCAACAATGTCATTGGATCATATCCTTCACCTCGGAAAATGTCTGCTCACTGCCGTGACCTGGATCCGATCCTAACCCGTCCCAAAGAGACTGCTGGACTCTGTGGTAAATAAATAAATAATACCTCTCTTTTTGACTAGACATATAACATAACAGATAGCTCAATAAATAAGAGTCAAGATTCGAGGTAGTAGGAGTTTTGCAGGTTTAATATAGCATAAGGACAGGAACAGGACAACCTGCATAGGAATAGGATGGCAGGGCCCAGCAGCTGCTGGGGCTGGATCTGGGATGAGCGCGCTGACTTTTAATAACAATACATGAGCATATATACATAACGCAAACACATAGCATTACATTGCAGTAGGCGTAGCAGTGGGTGGAGCAGAAGGCGTGACGCGTAGCAGTCGCGAAAGATAAGGGCGAAAGTAGGTGTAACTGGGCGTATACATAGACATGTGATGCAAACGTAACAGAATATGTCATGAATGGGGCGGAAACCATGGAGGGGGCTACCTAAGGAGCCGGGACCTCTAACCTGATGGTGCGCGCAAACTAGCAATGACGTATCACTAGGAGAAGCTGGGGGCTTCGAACTCTGTGCTAGGAGCAGAGACTGAAGTCTGGAGAGTCAGGGCGACATGTACCTAAACAGTATCTAGTATCTGATGTTTAGAGAACATGTTGATATAAACTAGAAGTTAGGAGGGGAAAGGCTAACTTGATTCTAAGACTGGACCATGCATTATTCTACATGTAGTGCGTGATGAAGAATATTAAATGACCATTAAATGCAGTATTTCTCTAACGTGGAGACGTGAAGGCTAGATAATGACGGAAACTATTGATGCGATTCAGTAGTTTAGGAATGCAGAGGAGGAGGACTGAACTGATAACTGGAACTATAACATACTTTTGGCAGACTCAGAGGCTGAGCCAGGGTGAGCCGGGCACTGCGAGGCAGGAAGTAAGTGAAGGGTCGAGGATACAGGTGGGGGCTGTATCGCTCCTCAGCGAAGTTTCAGGAGACAGGAGCTGAATCTGATGTCCGGGCCCTTTTGAGGCCTAGAAACGGGGACTTTATAATGGAATAACGTGCACACTGAGAAACGTGGCAACGTAGCTTTACATAGGCCTGATATACGTAGTATTCACGAGGACTGGAAACTGGCATACTAGAGGTGGACACAACTGTAATTGCGTCATGAATCGAACATGGGGAATGCATATGCATATTTAATCATGCACACATAACATATGATGGATGACACGTAGGGACACAGAACATGGCAAAATTTACTTTTCCACATTCCCTCCTTGTCACTACGTTTCCATCAGGAAACATCAATATTCATGATACCGTCTATCATTTCATACAGTATCATTTGCTCGTCTCGAATTATCCTGGAACGGGATTTAGAACGGGGCTTGGGACTAGGAATACAAGAGGTAGCACAAATGCCGCAAATCGCAGGGCCACATTGTATACAGAGACAGCAGCTGAATATGATCGCTACTGCAATACCTAGGAAGGACAAGACTTTCCATCCCCATGCGGAAATTATATTCCAGAACCAACCGGACCATGTCCAGGTGCCTGGATCTTGGTGTAACAGATGGGCAATTTTATGGAGTCTGGTTATAGCTGAATAAACAGACGGCGCGTTATTTGGAATGAAAATGCAGCAACTAGATCCGATGACTCTACAGGCCCCGCCCCTATCGGCCAGTATGACGTCAAGGACGAGACGATTCTGTAAAACGACAAATCTCATAGCAGATTGCTCTTCGGTTAAGTTACCTAGAGCAGAGGCAGTCTCATTTACTACAGCTTCGAGGGTTCTGGTTAACCTACGGATCAGTTTACTATTCTGGATAGGTCCTATAAAGAAAAAGAAACCTCTGTTGAAATCTGTATACTGTTCTAGAGCAGTTTCAGTATAATCGACAATTGGGGACTCCCTTCTATGTCTAATGTGTACTAGATGTGTATTTCTATGATAATCAGGTGGGGCTAGAAAAACTGGTGGCAGTAGGAAGGCAATGTAACAGGTTCCCTCCCAATCGAGGGGCAGACGAACATATGCGGTTTGACCACAAATAAAATAAGAATGACGTGAAGCTTTGAAAATAGATTTCCCACTGTCACTATACTTGACAATAGTAGTACATTCACTATGTCCTACATGTACAGAACCATTATTTCGGGCACATAATTCACCTCTGACTGGTAGTACTGAAATAGCAGGTAAGTCTGGAGTAGTATCAGACTGAACATTCAGGACCATGAAATTCGACGAATAATTACCTAAATTATACACTTCATTTTCTAGATCTAAACCTGTTCGGTGGGGGAGACCTTGCTTGTCTGGAAAACATGTACTGTTAAGAAAAGACATATCTGTTGAGGATGACGTTAACGTGGACCATGCTCCACACGAACCATTATGTGAGAATGGATAAGGAAAAAGTGGCAGAACTCCCTTCGGTGTCTGGAAAGGGGGGAGTCGACCACACACCCAACAATTAGTGGCATTGCTGGTCTGGTGTGAGTAATGTAACATGCGGATGAATGAGTTATTTCGCATAGCGAGGCGGTAAGAGAGTTCATGAGGAGGCAGATCACTAAACGTGTGCTCTACTGTAGCATTAGCAGACTTATTTACATGAAGAACTGGGAAATACAAGAAAAATGCATAACTGGTGCAGGAAATCATAATGCTGAGAAACAATATGAAACATAGAAAAACAATACATCGGATTGAGTTTTGACTAACTCTCTCACTATGGGGGTCTATTTTATACATGTCAGAAACAGTCTAACCGTTTCACCTAGGGGAGGACTTAGACAATCAAACTGACTGACTTATTTTACTAGACCGGAGTTTTAGTTTATACTCCTGTTGTGGAGTTTTCTCTAACAGGGGAGGGGTTGTAGCAATGTCTTTTGCGGGACAGTCCTTGAGAACAATATTTTGGCAATCCTTCAAATCCTGGGAAATGTTCTTTAAGACGGGTTTCAGTCCATTAAAAAGTTTAATATGAGAAAGGTGCACCCAGCCTTTGCGTCCTTCCAACTTCACGGCTGTACGGGTGATGAGGAGGACCTGTCGGGGCTCTTTCCAACGAGGCTCCAGCGGACTTGATCTGTCAAAGTTGCGGACCATCACCATGGATCCTGGAACGATTTCGTGCGGTGCCACCTCGGTATTGTCTGGAAATGCGGCGGCAACCTGTGAACGACATGAGTTGAGGGCAGACATCAAGGAAGCTAGGTAATCTGTCAGCATATTACTTGAAACATCGGTAATACTTCGGGGTCTAGGAGTACCCCACATGTTAGGGGGGCGGCCAAAAACGACCTCATACGGGGACAGACCTGATCTGGAATGTGCGACCATGCGCATATAAAATAAAGCGACTGGTAGAGCTACTAGCCAGTCCACACCTTTTTCTTTGCATACTTTAGCAATTCGGATTTTCAGGGTCTGGTTATGTCTCTCTACGAGACCGGCTGCTTCAGGATGGCGTACACAATGGAACTTCCACTGGTACCCTAGCAAAAGGGAAACATGCTTCATGAGTTCAGATGAGAATGGCTGGCCGTTGTCAGAATATACGACTCTAGGGAGTCCATAACGGGGGAAGAACTCACGAACCAACTGCTTGGCAGTGGTCGCGGCTGTGTAATCTGGGACTGGATATGCTTCTGTCCACCTGGACAAAGCGCATACAACTACAAGGACATACTTGAAACCTCGACATCGCTCCATCTGAATATAATCCATCTGGAGGACTTCAAAAGGGTGGTCAGGGGGCTGGAATCCACCTTGTTCCACCGGGACACTTTTACCTGGATTAAACTGACAACATATCATACAGGTACGGACTTTCTGCTTGGCTGCAGCTCGTAAATGCTTGTTGAACCAAATGTTCTGGATACTGTCTAACATAGCTTTTTCTCCTAAATGTGCTGGACTATGTGCGGTATTAATAATGACTTGAACCATAGAGTCGGGGAGAAACCATGTGGCTCTACCCTTTGTTAACCATCCTTGATCTGTCTGGACCCCTCCTTGTTCGGACCATTTCTTGATTTCTTCGGGAGTAGCATGTAACTGGATATCTATGACATCTTGTGTAGGGTCCTTAACTGTCATACATGTAGTCGGATCTGGAGTATGTGTCTGTGTCGGATTAACTTGAATGTCTGGAGTCTGTGCTGTAAGCTTGGCTGTGCGATCTGCTAGATCATTACCTTGGGAAATAATGTCAGTAACTTTCGTATGTGCTTTGCACTTCATGATAGCGATAGATGTCGGTAAGTGTATGGCATCTAACAGAGCTTGAATAAGGAGACCATGCTGAATCTTGGTTCCATGAGAAGTCATGAAACCTCTCTCCTGCCAGAGCACTCCGAAGTCGTGTACAACTCCAAATGCGTAACGTGAATCTGTGTAAACATTAACTTTCAAGTTCTTGGCGTGTATGCAGGCTTGTGTCAGAGCAACTAGCTCTGCTGCTTGAGCGGACAGGGTATCAATACGGTGTGTTTCAATAACTTCAGTGTCAGTAGTCACTGCATACGCGGCGACTAGTTCTCCTGTACTAGTTCTCATACATGAACCATCCACATAAAGTGTCAGGTCGGGGTCTGGTAACGGAGTATCTGTCAGATCTTGTCTTGGCTTTGTCGTAATGTTAACTACTTCCACGCAATCATGTGTGGCTGGATTTGAATTAACTGATGGTAACAATGTAGCAGGATTTAAAATGTTGCAGCGTCTGATTTCTATGTGTGGCTGGAACAGTGTCAATTCATAACCTGTTAAACGTGCAATTGTCAAGTGCTGAGTTTGTGTTCGGTTTAAAAGAATTTCCACGGAATGTGGAACTTGTACTGTCAAGGTATGTCCTAAGACTATGGAATCACTTTGTCTGATAGCTAGGGCTGTGGCTGCAACTGACTTGAGGCACGCAGGCAAAGCCTGGGCTACAGGATCTAATGTGCTCGAAAAATAAGCACAGGGCTTGTATTGTCCTGCTTGATCTTGTGTGAGAACAGATAAGGCTGTACCTTCGCGTTCAGTGACGAAAAGTGTAAAAGGCTTACTGTAGTTCGGTGTCGCTAGAACTGGAGCTTGGCATAGGGCTTTCTTTAACTCATTGAAACTAAGTGTATGTTCAGATGTCCAAGGGAGGACAGTCGATACGGCTGCCTCCTGTGTCGTTAACTGTATCAGTGGTTTGGCTAGAAATGCATACTGGGGAATCCATTGTCTGCAGTAAGAAGTAAGGCCGATAAAAGCACGTACCTCCTTCTGGGTCTTGGGCTGAGGAAGACTCGCTATTAACTGGATACGGTCTGGTGTCAACTGCCTACCCCTCTTGGACAGTAAGTGTCCTAAGTAGACCACTTGCTGGACACAGAATTGAAGCTTTGAAGGGGACACCTTGTGCCCCATCTCGGCTAGAAAATACAAAACTGTAAGGGATGCTCGCTCGCAAGCACGTTCAGAACGGGCTGTGATCAGTAGATCATCGACATACTGGAGCAGGGCAGTGTCAGTTGGCATGTGAATGTTGTCTAGTTGTCTCTTGAGTGCTTGACTGTAAATACTAGGACTTTCTGTGAAACCTTGAGGAGCTCGTGTAAACATATAGCTCCTTCCATTTAAACAAAATCCGAAAAGGAACTGGCTGTCTGGATGAATAGGAACACTGAAAAATGCGTTCTTGAGGTCTATGACAGTGAAGAACGTGGCTTCGGAATCAATGGCCGTTAATAGGGAAGAGATGTCTGGGACAACTGGGTACTGCGGAATAATACATTTATTAAGCTCTCGTAGGTCAATCACTAATCGATATACTGGGGGTGCATTTGGATCAGTACGTTTCATGACTGGAATGATCGGAGAATTACATACATTGGAGTCAGTTTCTACAACCACTCCTTGAGCCATGAGCTCGTCAATAATTTTGGATAAGGCTGCTACAGCCTCAGGTGGCAATCTGTACTGTCTGATTCGTGGTAACACTACACCTGGCTTGAGAGTCACACGATAGGGTGTGATTTGCATGTAACCTACATCAGTTGGACCTTGCGCCCATAAGTGCTGCGGAACATTAGACAGTCTTGAATCAAAATCTCGTAATACATAGTGACCCTTAAAGTCACGTAGGAACAATCGTATTCCCTCTGGGGAACAGCATATAACTGCACCTAACTCTTTCAGTGTCTTAATGCCTAATAGGTTTTCTGGACATGACTTAGTAAGTAACAGATCAGTAGTGCGGGACAATGGACCTACTTCTAGAGTAACTGGCTTTGAAATCTCATTTACGATAGGTTTTCCTGAAAATCCAAGGGAAACATTTCTTGAGCCTGAGAGCGGAGCCCCTGGAACTTCGGCGTGACTAATTGTGGTCCTACTTGCCCCTGTATCAATCAAAAACTTTCTGTCTTTCCCTAATACTTGACTATGAACATAGGGACCTTCTTGATCTACAGGTATCTCGATGAGAGGCAAGCCTACCTCCCTCTCTAGGCTGTTTCATGAATACTGCTGGTACTCTGGATACTCAGACTGTGCATACTGGTACATCTGCGATGTAACATGCTGTGTTGCAGCAATAGGCTGCGGTGCGGTAACTGTCTGTTGTGCATTCTGTGACTGAGGAGTCTGTGAAACTTGTTCTTGTCTAGGCGGACGTGGTCTTTCTTTAGTCTTACCAGTAGCTATGTTGTGTTTCAGAACTGCACACTCATTTATAAAATGACCTGGCTGTTTACAATAATTGCAATTCCCTTTAACG
The DNA here is from genome assembly GCF_964261635.1 of Lissotriton helveticus. Classification (NCBI taxonomy): domain Eukaryota; kingdom Metazoa; phylum Chordata; class Amphibia; order Caudata; family Salamandridae; genus Lissotriton; species Lissotriton helveticus. The sequence continues at coordinate 2,133,483,101 of NC_136059.1, read as the reverse complement.
GGAGCTGCAGGATGACTGGCTTGATTCGGACCCCTCTTCTGACTGTCTTGAGGGACAGATTGTGCAACTAGTACTTTCATTTTCGTGTCTTTCATACGTTTTCTCTCGTGTTCTTGTTCTTCTCTGATTCTATTCTGGTGGTATTGAAGCATTTGCAACATCTGGGACGGGGTATTAGCTTGCCAGGTACTTTCGACTTTCAAAACTCGATTTTTAATTTGTGGACTTGAATTCTCGACTAATTTAGTAACAAAAAGGTGAGGGTATGACTCACTACTTGTCTTGAGACCACTGTTGATACTGAAACATTTTTCAAATCTAGAATAAAAATCACTAATATCCTCATTTTGCTTCTGTTTACAGGCTGAGATTGCATCCCAGTCTTCTTTTCTAGTTGTCAATAATCTGGGTAAAACTTGTATTAATAATTCTGGTAATTCTTTACATTTCTCTCCAAGACCGGTACCTGGTACTCGTGCCTTATCTTCGGCTTCTAGAACTGCCCAATCGATCTTTTTCTCTCCCACCTCCCATTCTTTTTCCTTGAGCTTTTCATACACCCCTGCGGGCAGCAGAACCTTTAACATTTTAATTATATCTGGATATGTGTATTCTCCCATACGGAGCATGTCTTTTAATTCTCTATGGAACCCTGCTGGATCTTTGTCATGACAGGGAATTAATTTCTTCATCTCGAGGAGTTCCATCTTTGTGATCGGAGTGTATACAAACACTCGTTCTAGTTCGCCACCCGTTCCTCTGACTGGGTGGACTTCTCGTAACGGATTCTGTCTCTCCATGTAAAAGGGTTTACTTTCTGGGGGTGAGACATGAACAAAATGCGGGTTCAAAAACGTTCTATATTTGTGACGCTGTTCTAGAATGACACTAATTAAGTCGGTACCTAGACCTTTCCATCTATACTGGAGTAACTCGTTCAGGACATCATGTAACAGACCTGGATCAGAGTGCTGACCCTCATACAAAGTAATGAGGTGCTGAATCATATACATACCCGCCAGTCGTTGCTCGGCTGGGGGCATTTTCAGAAACATTTGTGCCACTATTTCGTCTGGAAAAGTGGTAGAATCAGTAATCCATCGGACTGCTGATCGGGCTAGTTCTTGTTCATGCATGGTACTTAACTCACTGTAACCGATTCGTGATTTCAGAATGTGATCGGTAGCTTGAAACACTTGTTCTAGAGAACCTTGTTCTGGTGCTGGAGAATGAAAAATAGACTTGTGTTCTAGGCGTAAATGGCGATCTGGAAATCTAGATTTTCCTACATACGCTATTCTGGCGGGATTCTCGTCCTCTACCTCTTCAGTATCAGAGTTACTTTCTTTCTCGCTTACTTGTGCTGCTTTACGTTGTTCGTGTATCTTTATTATTTCTCTACGGATTTTCTTGTACATACTCTCCATAGCACCGACGGTCTTGTGCTTACCCTCGGCTATATTATCACTCCACCTTGTCAGGATTTTCATTTCGGCCGGATCTTTAGACGGGTAATCTTGTTCTCTTATTAGACAATTGATCAGAAACTTTAATATCATGAGCTGGATCTCGGCTTTCCTTTGAGACATGGCCTCGCTAATGCTTTCTGGATCATCCCCTGTACGGATGAAACGATATATTCTGTCTAGATCTTCTTTCATATTCGGTAAGGTGACTAGGTACTCGGCCACCTTTCTTACGCGGAATGAATATAAAACCATATTATCCTCGCCTGGGACTGGATCATAACCGCATTCGGCAAGGAATTTTCTTATTTCTGCTACAGTCTGATGTCTGGGCGTACGCTGTGACGCTTGTGCATGTAATTCGGCTGTCGTTAAACGCTTGTGTGGCGGCGGGGTTTGAGGAGTACCTCCCCCTGCGGCCCCTAAACTGGAGTCGTCTACTGAGGCTCTTCGTCCTGGCAGAGTGGGAAATGGAAATGTAGGCTGGACTTGTATGGCGGGCTGGACCGGGGGTACCGTAACAGGTACTCCGGTGTCTGGAGAAGCGGGAAGTGCCTGATTTACAGGGACTGGCGGAGCGCGAACAGGATTTGCATATTCTGGGACTGTGTCGTCCAAATAGGACGAAATAAAAATATCAGCTGCGGTCTGTTTGTGACATAGCTTGGTCGGAACTAATGGTGGCGGGAAATTACTGGATGCCTCTGGGGTCGCTTTTGGCAAGCCCTCGGCAAGAAGAGGATACATACCCCTAATAAGGGCATGCCTCTGTCTGTCTGACTGTTCGGCTTTGACTTGTTCACCTATCTCGATTAGTTCTTTTTCTTGTGCTCGTTCTAAGGATTCTCTACTTAATTCTGACTTTCTGATTTCCTTTTCAGTTCTTTTATGAGCTTCTTTGCGCCATAACTCGATGGCATCTTTCTGTGACTGTCTGGCTTTCTTTTTCCATAATGCTTCTTCTACTCGCATGATGCATTCGGCATCCCATGTACCCGATACGGGCCATCTATACTTTTCTTCTAACTGTTTGGTATACTCTACCCATAAATCTAGATACAATATGGCGCTTATGCCATGCTTCTGATACATAAAATGACCTGGACTGTCCCTCGGCGGAACAGGAACTGCTTCTTCTAACAAACCCTTTCTAGTTTTTAGCTGACGTAATCTCGAAAAGAGAGACATTGTAAACTTGAATCGGAACACAATACAATACACGAGGAATAATAACAACTAGGAGAACAATTCAGGCATACCACGACATTGGAAATACATTGAACAACATCATAACATAACAGTTCGGACAGAATATTACCTGGAATACTGAGAACAGAAACACAAGAATTTCTCGAGAACGGAACAGACTAGAGTTACTGGATGCACTGCTGAAACAGTACGGAACATACCGGTCCCATAAAGGGACGCATCAAGACCCGTATCCACCTAGGTGAACACTTCGTTTGTGAGTCTGTGTACCACCAACCCACGGACCAGAGTCAATTTAGATTGACCCTGTCTAGATACTACCCCAGTAATGGTACTCACCGGGCAGCAAGAACGGAAAGCCTCGGACTGGACTGGACTGCTACGACGACGGACGACGAACTTCGGACTTCAGTTACGGGTGGGCCTCCGGATACCTCGGACCTTGAACTCTCGGCTTGGGCTCTGGTCGGGACTCACCGCGTTCCTCCACCGTCTCGTTTGGATGCTGGACCGCCTCCTCCGTCTCCTCCGTGGGCCTGAGGGATACTTGAAGCAGAAATATCTGCCGGTGCACAGAAGAGTTCCGTCACGACTGCAGAGGGTCAGGGGGTCGGCGTGGCTTCACCGACGCGTGGGGAAAGGGCAAGTCCCTATTCGGGCGCCATTATGTGGTAAATAAATAAATAATACCTCTCTTTTTGACTAGACATATAACATAACAGATAGCTCAATAAATAAGAGTCAAGATTCGAGGTAGTAGGAGTTTTGCAGGTTTAATATAGCATAAGGACAGGAACAGGACAACCTGCATAGGAATAGGATGGCAGGGCCCAGCAGCTGCTGGGGCTGGATCTGGGATGAGCGCGCTGACTTTTAATAACAATACATGAGCATATATACATAACGCAAACACATAGCATTACATTGCAGTAGGCGTAGCAGTGGGTGGAGCAGAAGGCGTGACGCGTAGCAGTCGCGAAAGATAAGGGCGAAAGTAGGTGTAACTGGGCGTATACATAGACATGTGATGCAAACGTAACAGAATATGTCATGAATGGGGCGGAAACCATGGAGGGGGCTACCTAAGGAGCCGGGACCTCTAACCTGATGGTGCGCGCAAACTAGCAATGACGTATCACTAGGAGAAGCTGGGGGCTTCGAACTCTGTGCTAGGAGCAGAGACTGAAGTCTGGAGAGTCAGGGCGACATGTACCTAAACAGTATCTAGTATCTGATGTTTAGAGAACATGTTGATATAAACTAGAAGTTAGGAGGGGAAAGGCTAACTTGATTCTAAGACTGGACCATGCATTATTCTACATGTAGTGCGTGATGAAGAATATTAAATGACCATTAAATGCAGTATTTCTCTAACGTGGAGACGTGAAGGCTAGACAATGACGGAAACTATTGATGCGATTCAGTAGTTTAGGAATGCAGAGGAGGAGGACTGAACTGATAACTGGAACTATAACATACTTTTGGCAGACTCAGAGGCTGAGCCAGGGTGAGCCGGGCACTGCGAGGCAGGAAGTAAGTGAAGGGTCGAGGATACAGGTGGGGGCTGTATCGCTCCTCAGCGAAGTTTCAGGAGACAGGAGCTGAATCTGATGTCCGGGCCCTTTTGAGGCCTAGAAACGGGGACTTTACAATGGAATAACGTGCACACTGAGAAACGTGGCAACGTAGCTTTACATAGGCCTGATATACGTAGTATTCACGAGGACTGGAAACTGGCATACTAGAGGTGGACACAACTGTAATTGCGTCATGAATCGAACATGGGGAATGCATATGCATATTTAATCATGCACACATAACATATGATGGATGACACGTAGGGACACAGAACATGGCAAAATTTACTTTTCCACAACTCCATGATTCAGACCCCAAATGAGTATTGAGAATGAGTGATACAGATAGGGTATCGGCAAATGAGGAATTTTTACCCTTACATCCCTGTGTACCCCCCCCCACCTCCTGGGAAACCCATCCCTTATTGCTCTGGCCTGATGGGTGACCAGGGTTTGCGTCCTCCAGCTATTCCCCTCTACCCTTCCCTCTAATTTATACTAAACTGATGCTGAAAAAAAAAAAGACAGACGGGGAAGAAAAGAAGGGGGAAAAGAGAATAAGGGAGGGGAAATAGAAGGAAAAAAAAGAAAGAAAAAAGGAAGAAGGATAAAAAAATAATAAGAAAATTAGGTTTAAACTAAAGGGTAATGGTGTAAGATGTAAGAGGCGCGAATTTGGATATCTGTCAACCTTACTTAGATACCTACATGCTCAGACTCACACATTCACATAGAGTCAAGTTGGGAGGGAACCCCTACCAGTTATTGGTGGGGGTTTTTTTTTCAGCACTAATTTATACTAAATTAATCTCCTTAAATCTGAGACAACAGAATTATTAAAAAATCAGAGATGGGTAGATACCTTCATGTGTACAGATCAAACGGCGAATATCAGAGGGGTGCTGTTTTTATTTAAAAAACAAGCGAAGGCTCAAGTATTGGAGTATAGGGAAGACCATAGTGGTAGATGGCTTATATTAAGAGTTTCTCTAGGGGGTATGCCTATGTCTTTGGTGGGATATTATGGTCCAAACCAGGATGACCCCTCTTACTTAGATAACATCTGTCGACATCTTATTGATTTCCCAGATCCTGTCATTTGGGTAGGGGACTTTAATATCATTCTAAACGGTGAGCTAGACAAATCGCCAAATTCTAGAGCTATAGTCCCCTCTAAATCACGGCAATTGCTTTTGACAATGATGGAACAGCGGGATATATCTGATATGTGGAGGGAACGGGTGGGAAATCAATTGGGAGTCTCTTTTAAAAACCTAAAATACAAACATAAATCTAGAATAGATTATGCTCTGTTTAGCTATTGTCTCAAAGACTCAGTCAAAGATATTGCATATTTGCCATCTCACCTTTCGGATCACTCCGCAATCTTTTTTAGTTTAACTTCTACACAGCAGAATCAGAATAGAGCGTGGTCTTTTGACCGTACCATTCTATTAGAGGAAGATGAAATTAACATTCTTCTTCGAGAGACTAAACACTTTCTTGATGTGAACCTAAATTCAACCAATATTTCCGTCATCTGGGACACCCTGAAAGCTTTTTGTAGAGGCTGCATCACTAATAGAGCTTCCTATAGCAGACGGAAATTTAGGGACGTCATCAGGGGTTTAGAAGTAGAAATGAATAATATAGAACACAAACTGTGTATACAAACAGGAATTGATCCAAGGGGAGATCTAGTTAAATTAGATTCTCTTAACAAAAAACTGGAGACCACTCCCCAAGAGAGAATCGCTCGTAGATGTGAAGTAAGTAAAATCTCTCATTTTGAATTCGGTGAAGCAGCTGGCAAAATAGTCGCCTGGAAAATAAAATCAGACCAGGTGAGAAATTATATAAAAGAGATCAGGGTAGAAGGCGACTCATCTCCCCGTTTATCCAACTTGGATATCGGGAACGCCTTTCGTTTTCGTTTTTCCAAGCCATATATAAGGAAGACATCATCGAGGACAGCTCGAAGAGGAAAAGCTGGCTGGATAAGATCTCCCTACCTAAACTCTCAAATGAGCAAAAACTAGGTTTGGAACAGGAAATCACAGAAGAGGAAGTCAAGAAGGCTATTTCTCAGTCCAAACGAGGGAAGACGGCCAGCCCAGATGGTCTCCCAGGCGAGCTGTATCACTCACTTATAGCGATCATCACTCCAATACTGGTGAGAGTTTATAATAACATACTCCTGAAGAGAGAAGACCCTCCTGGTTCATGGAGCGAGGCCATAGTAGTATTGATTTTAAAACAGGGTAAAGACCCGACTGACTGTGGTTCCTACTGCCCTATTTCACTCCTCAATAACGATTATAAAATCTTTGCTGCCATCTTGTCAAACAGGTTGGGGGGTGTAGCTGACACTATTATTCATTCAGATCAAAAGGGCTTTGTTAAAGGGCGCCAATTAGCCAACCTTACATACGATCTGATCGGCGCTATTGATATTGCATCTACTTTCATTCTCCCTTTGGCCGTCCTAACTCTCGACGCAACCAAAGCCTTTGATAGGGTAAATTGGGCCTATCTGTCCGAGGTCATGAGGAAATTTAATCTAGGGGCAAGGTTCTGCCGAGTTATAGAACTCCTATATAAGGCTAGATTACTCGTCAATGGTTCGTTGACAGAGACATTTAAGATCACTAGGGGCACAAGACAGGGCTGCCCACTTTCCCCTCTCCTGTTCAACCTGTATATTGAACCATTTGCACAGGCACTTAAAGAAGACCATAACATCGCTTCTTTTAAGTTTGGAGAGTGGGAAAGGAGGGTGGCTCTGTACGCAGATGATATCCTTATATTAACAGCCGACCTCGACCCAGCCTTTTCAACAGTCATCAAGCGGGCGGAGGAATTTGGCAAGATTTCGGGTTATGAAATAAATGCCAACAAGACCGAAATCATGGCTTGGAATATAAATAACACACAACTCAATATCGACTCCACTATGCGATATTTGGGGAATAGAATTATACAGGAGGTCGGCAAAATTCCTGAATACTATCTCAACCGAATATTCAAGGAGTGTCAAAGCAGCTGAAGTTATGGGCTCACCTCCCCCTTTCCATCTTGGGGAGGATGAATTTAGAAAAAATGTCTATCCTGCCTAAACTTACATTCCTTTTTAATTCTATCCCCCTGGCGTTTGATGCCAAGCAATTAGAGAAATGTCAGCGGGAATTAAACTCCTTCATTTGGAAGTATAAAGCAGCTAGATTGGCATGGAAAAAGCTCAGGCAGAGGAGGGAAAAAGGTGGTTTGGCGATTCCCGACCTGCAATATTACGCCTGGGATTTCCAGCTCTCACATTCAAGAATGTTGTTAAAAACACCTACTACTACACAGGGAGGAGAACTGTTTCGGGCTATGTTAAGGGGAGTTCGTCTGTCAGAGGTTGGCTTTATGTTCAAGTTTGGGGACCAAAAATACTTCAAAAAAGTCCTCCAGTTGATAGCTAGAAGTTGGGCAACAATAAGAAGAAAAGTGGGGCTCAGTTACTTCTCAAAATTTGCACCATTTTGGGACTCCCCGGGTACACCCACTTGTTTCCAGGACAATTTGATCATTCCGGTGAGGGATTCTGGAACTTTAACCTAGGGAGACCTGATGTAAGGGGGTTCTTTGCTGTCCTGGGAAGATCTACGGGGGAAAGTGGGTCTAGGATTATCCAGGTTCAAGTATATCCAGATGAATAGCTGGGCTCAGTCACAGATTAGACAGGATAGTCTTTTGGGGAAGGACAGTAATCTGGAAGAACTGTTAGTGGTGAGGACTGCAGGTAGGAAGGAAGTCTCACTGTGGTACTGGGCAATTGAGGAAGAGGTTGATGGTGATTTTAAACTCGCCGATGAGCTATGGGGAGATCAGATAAGTGTACAGTGCGATCAGGTTTGGGTGATCTCATTTAGCATGTTGCATAGAATAGTAAAACCTGCCTGGTTGAAGCGAAACCATCTCTTCACACCTCACAGAGCGTATTTTTCCCCGCTTAAGTTATCGAAATTCCAGTCCGGGAAAGTATGCAACAAATTTGGGATACCAGAAGCGTCTGATGTGCACATGTTTAAAGACTGTCCCTCCATTCGCCCTTTTTGGGACAATGTGAAGAAATCGCTGGACTCCATCTTAAAGGTCTCATTGACCGTCCGTCTACCTCTAATCATCTTTGGCCTTAATGACGACATCACAGGCCCTGCCAGATCTCTTCTCTTTAATGCAATCCTTATGGCTAGAATACAAATCTTTAAGTACTGGGTAGACTCTGCCGCCCCAACTCATTCAGAATGGCTGACCTCGCTCTATGAAATATCCAAGGTGGACCTGCCTAGATCTTGTAGTAAGAAAAAGCTTGCATTTTGGGATCTACTGGTTCAGTAGAGATAGGACGTCCGGGGTTTTTTTTTTTTGTGTGTTTTTTCTTTTTTTTTCCCAGGTCCTATGATTATGCCTTTTACACTCCATGGACCAGTGCAATGGGTCGCCTAGGATATTAATTTGGTCCGGCAGGTCGATTAAGACCTAAGTGGAGTAAATAATCTATCCTCTCCTCTGGATTCCTCTTCCGCCAGTCAATCAATCGTGCCTTGGTCTGAGTTAATATACATACAAAGACCCCTGAACTTGTTCAGAAAGGATACGAAAGGTGGTCGGTGTTTCTTTAAGAGGGTTAAGGCAAATGAGGACAAAAAAAAAAAAGATTGCCACTTTGCCTCAAAATTCCACCACATAAGAAAAAAACAACCTAGGTGGTACATATTTCTCTGTGCAAGCAGTCAAACTATGAAATTCAGTACCCCCAAACATAAGATCTATGGATAATTATCTCACCTTCAGAAGACTTAACAGTTGACTCTTTCGTACATAGCCACCACACTCAAGTTTAGTTTACAGCATATCCCTGTCTTTGTAAATATTTTTAATTTGTTTATATGTATGTATCTAGATATGTGTATCTCTTTACATACAGTTAAATTTGTAAATATGTGTGTGCGTATATATATATATATGAAGTAAATCGTCACCACCAACCGTTCTTCACTCGAACAATGACGAAGAGCAGACCCAATATATTTGTGCAAGATTAGAGTGCTTTATTCACGCCCTGCCTGTCCGCCATAACGCGTTTCGCTTCCCCTGAAGCTTAATCACATGACATGTTGGGTTAGGATAGGACCAGTATTTAAAGTGCAAGTGCAAATCAATCAGAACTTGGCAGGCAACAAAATAGAAGAAATACTACCCTGTAGCAAATGGTGACCTCATCTCTTTGAGTTACACCGGGCCTGTACATAAATATTAAATATTCATAAATATAATATTTAAAATTCATACCCAAATTCATTTTTTTTAAATCACATTTTTGATTCTCGAAAAAAACAGAATTGATAAAAAAATCTTTCTAAAAGAGTGTTTGAAACAGTACAGCCCTAAACAGTACAAAATAACTGCTTAATACAGAAATACTGTTCACGTTTTGCTACTTATGATGGTAATTCAGAAAACATTGCCTTACCTAGTAATACTGCCCAAGTGGTGCAAATATATATCATTCCAAAAATTGATTTACATAATCAAAACACCACCCATTAAAATCCTAAATACGACCAAAGGCGAATTATCTGACATTTTATGAATTTCATAGTTAGTCATAATGTTGATATCTATGCACAGTTACAAAAGCCCCTAGATAAAAATACAGTTTGTGATAAAAGAACCCTCATATCTCTAACATCTCACAGACAAGTATACAGATCTTCGCTGGGGTTCAGCCCATTGGGATTCTCGCTGTCCAGTTCCAGTATGTAACGAGTTTTGAGGAGGCGAAGTCTAGCTTCCTTATCCCCTCCTCGTTTTAAAGGTAACACTGTGTCTATCACATAGTACTGGAGATGGGCTGGATTGGCTTCATGTGTTGTCTCGAAGTGTCTAGCCACTGGATAAGCCTGATCCTTTACTATTATAGCCCTAATGTGCTGGAGTATCCGTTTGTGGGCGGGCAAACTGGTGCTACCAGCATACCTCAACCCACACGGACACTCCAGCACATAGACCGCAAAAAATCAATTTTGCACGTTAATCTTTTGGTGATTTCAAGCAGATGTTGTTTAAAACACTTCTTAAACCCCTTACTAAGGGCCATCCATGTACTTGAGATTTGAGGTACTAGACTATTTTTGACCAAAAGCATTGGCCATTGACGGACACCTCCTAAAAGTAAGCAAAGGTTTGTCTGGTACACTCAGACCAATAATGGGATCTCCTTTAATGAGATTCCAATTCCTGTAAAAAAATTCTCCTTAAGTCTGAGTGTTGCCTACTGTAAGATAGAATCATGCGCGATTGAATACCATCATCTTTGGGGGCATCCGACTTGTCCTTAGATTTAGAGATTAATGCTACTTGTCGGGGCATATTCTGGGTCCGGGTAATAGCAGACTCTATAATATCATTGAAATATCCACTAGCTAAAAATCTCAGTCTGCTGGCCTCCTGTGCAGCCGCACACTCGGCCTCCGAACTGTATATCCTCCTGATGCGCAGCATCTCCCCGTAGGGGATGCTGCGAATGAAGTTGTGTGGATGATGACTAGCTGCTTGCAAGATCCTATTTCCAGCAGTCGGTTTCCTATAAAGTTTAGTAGCTAAGATGTTATTATCTACAAAAACCTGCATGTCTAGGAAACAAATAGAAGTAGCATCAATGTTTTATGTGAATTCAAGATTTAAGCCATTGCTGTTAAGTTCCTTAACAAACTGCCTGGCCACCTCCTCTGTACCCCTCAAAACAAAAAACAAATCATTAATGTAACAAAGGTACAAAATGATATTCCGCTCCATGGTACCTCTGAGTTGTCGCATGAGGACCTGTTCCTCCCACAGTCTCATGTGTAAACATGCGTAACTGGGGGAGAAACAGGCCCCCATTGCAACGCCCTTGATTTGTTGAAAAATCTGATTGTTGAAGAGGAAAAAGTTCTCTTCTAAGCACATGTGTACCATTGTGAGTAACATTTTGTTATGTGCAGCAAAATTCATTGGACGTTTGTTAAGGAAATGTTCAATGGCTCTCAGCCCATCATGATGTCTAATGGATGTATATAGGGCCGACACATCCAAAGTCATAAGGAACATATCAGGACCCCACTTCACATGCTCAATCTTCCGAATAAAATCCGAGGTATCCTAAACATATGACCTCAGTCCTCTGTCCCAGTCCTGTAGAAAATAATCAATATACTTGGACACATTCTCTAATGAGCTATTAATGGCCGAAATAATCAGTCTCCCGGGTTTTTTTGGTGTCTTTATGTACTTTGGGGATCAGATAAAAAGTGGGGTTTTGCATGCTGATCCATCCACGTGGATTTGACAATCTGGATATTACTTTTCTTTTAGCATAAAGTATTCCCCAATTGTAATTCAGCTTCCGCCAAGTATAGTTGACGCGGCCACAAAACTATAAATACGCAAATGTCCCTTTTGGGGGAAGCAGCAATTAGCTGGTGCCGGTGACGGGGTAAGGACAACCTCGCAGAGATTTGTATCAGCAAAGAACAAAATACGCCGCACTCTTCCTGGATGGTTTCAAACAGGTTTATTGACCCATTATCTTCCTCTCACTCCTACGCGTTTCGAAATAAACAGTTCCTGTTCACGGTAGCATTACAAGTCCTACATTAGTTTCTAGTAATTTATACTGAGTCACCACTTTTGCCATTATGAAGCATTGTGGGCTACGTAGTTTTCAAATTCATTCACGAATTATCTATGGCGTCGCCTGTCAGTTTGACGTTTTTCCAACCACTGATCATTGCTGATGTTATTTGCCTAAGTGGTATTCTAGCATGGCTTGTGTCATTGCAACTCTTTGCATGTTTTACAAAGCCTCATGCTACAAATAGCAGGCACTAGCACTGCGATTGGATGGCTGAGTGCCATTAATCCGCATTTTAGCAGGATATAATATTGGTTATTGTGAGCTGAGTGCTCTCTTTTGCAATGATTCTAGTGTGTACTTGACGTCTCACTTCAGGGCATAGTCCATAGATACAAAGAAAAAAAAATGTTTTTTTCTATATAACTACTAGTATACATATGAGATTTGCGGCCACATGCATCATTGTTCCCGTTTGCGATTTCGTAATTGCAAAAATTAAGGAATCGCAATTAAGAAATTGCAAATGGCAATGCATCAAGAAATCGCAATTATTTTTGCGATTTCTTAATTTTCCTTAATTGCGATTCACAATTTGCGAATCGCAATTAAGGAATCCCTTCCCATTGATTCCTATGGGCCTAGAATGGTAAGCCATTCTTATTTTGCGATTCGCAATTAAGGAATCGCAAAATGAGAATCCTATTTCAAGGGGGCAGGGGGGGTCCAAAGGACCCCCCCTGCACCCCTGAAATTTAACTTTAAGAACATTTTTGACACACACATGCCTCAAGGGCATGTGTGTGTGTAAAATGAAACTTTGAAAACTGCACTTTTGTGCATTTTTCAAGGTTTTCGCAAATTACCATGAAGGTGAACTTCATGTTAATTTACCTCTCCCTATTTGCGAATTCGCAATTTCTTAAGTGTGATGCATTGCATTTAAGAAATCGCAAATTGGGATTTCTTAAATGCAATCACAATTTAAGAAATCGCAACATAATTGCGATTCCTTAAATTGCGAAAATATAAAAAAACATGATGCATCCCAAAAAAGGAAATTGCATTCGCAAACGGCCGAATTTTGCGATTCGCACCGTTTGCGAATGCAATTTACCTTGATGCATGTGCCCCACAGTAACATTTCCAATTCCTTATTATAAATTAAATACTATGCATTTTAATATATTAAGAAGCCTATACGAGTCAAGGTCTAGGAGTTTTAGCAAAGTCAAAGAATTTCATGTCTGCAGGATTTTTCTTATATAAATTACTGCATCTTTCACATTCATTGTTGTGTATGTGCTTTAAGCGAGTGCTACTCACTCGGCGTTTTCACTAGTGAACGGAGAGAGATAAAGACTAAAAAAAGTCTAAGCACTATCCTGGAAACAAACATATTGAACCCATGAGGCAGGTCCTCGGTGATAAACACGATCTTCCCATGCTTGCTGCAAAACAAGTCGGGCAATCTAAGAATCTGATTAGCTGACTGAGACTTTTAAATCAAAGTGTGAGATAGAAGACAACTGTTCCAACAAAAATTGAGTCATAATAAACAAAAGATAATCGAGTTGATGGAGAACAAAGCAGCAAAACGCGTGGAGAAAGCAGAAAGCATGTTCTTGAAAACCCAGCCCAATACAGGGGCAACTAACTCAAAAACAACCGCTCCAAATCCTGTGGCAAGCACGTTGAAACAACTATTCCTACAATTAGAAAAACTTCTTCGGAAGGAAATATCCCATGGATGGGAGATCATTACCCTGGAAAAATATCTGGAATTGGGTCTTGTGCCCCGAGGACTACGCATTTTTACCCTACCCAACCACCCGGATACAAGCCCAGAAATGCTCGAAGAGTGGGGACATAATAACATGGAATGTTCGCGCACAATGATATTAATCATAGTAAAGTATGCGAAGAAAAATGTGAAGGAATTACATACTAAAATTAATTAAATGGAACAACTGATTAATGCCACTGGACAGGAAGGGGATGAAATCAATAAACTACGTACAATAATGGAAAAAAATCTGGACAAGCATGAGAGTGAAATAGAGGAAAGAAAACAACGCAAATTCAGGAGAGACGAAACAGACTACGAAAATGGAATCATATTTACCTTTGCCAAAAGATTTGACATTCTGAAAAAACAAGCAAATACCAAGCAGGCAAAGACACAAGCATCCCCCCATGTGATACCAAGCGAAACGGAATCTGATGTAAGTGAGGGAGAACAAAGATCAGCAAGTACAACAACAACTAAATATTATTCTTTTTTAGACGAGATGCAAATGCTTTATCAAGGCCAACAGAATCCAAAAACGACATGAAGAGGTCGACGCAAAGGATATATCAGGGGCCGTGGACGGGGTCAATTCATAGGCAGAGTTCAAAGCGCAAAACCAGAAGAGGAGGAAAAACAAAGATACCTGCTGCGCAACAGGACAGTGATAAGAAAGTGAACACTGACAATGGAGTTGACACGGAACAAAATCTGATTATCAATCTGTCCAGTTACAATCTTTCAAAAACGGAATAAAGATTGCTAAACAAAGGGCTCACATTTTGCCCCAAAAACATCAGGACAACGTGGAAACGAAAATAGACATGTATAAATACATTCGGAAACTAAAGCTTAAAAAATTCTTTGCAAAATTCCCACAGGAACAACAGTGTCAGAATCATACTAATTCAAATGAAAAACCACAAACACAGGCAATATCTGAAATACCAAGTATAAGAATTGCGTATGAACAAGTACATCAAATAGAGGAAACGGAAACAACAGACACTCAACTCTTAACAGATATGGGAATAGAATCTGACACTCATCCAAGAACAAAATTTAAGAAATAATCAAAGTTTTGCCCAGTATTCCACCCTGGAAATCGTATAGACGTATTCCATGATCTAGTAGCTGCAGAGTTGGATACCATGAAAAATATGAAAACAAAAAAAACGGAAAATCTTTCATGGAATGAACGACAAGCACTACGATCTTTAAAAGAAAACAACACCATTGAAATCAAACTAGCCGTTAAGGGGGGAAATATTGTGATCCAGGACAAACAAGACTATATAGAGGAGGCCAATCGTCAATTGAATGAGGAAACGAACTATACAATAATATCAGGCAATCCAATTCCAGAGATGACGAGTAAAATACACAACCAGATTATGGAATGGCATGAAAAGGGATTACTAAATCAAGATAAAAAGAACTTCTTAACAGTAACTAATCCAATAACTCCAACTATATATTTTCTGCCAAAAGTGCACAAAACATTACAGAAACCACCAGCAGGTCCAATAATATCAAGTTGTGGTTCACTATTCAAAAACATAGCATCATATGTGAATTTTTTTCTGGCTGCCATAGTCCCTACATTAAGCTCCTTTATAAAGGATACGGGCGATTTTCTAAGAATCCTGATGGATACAGCTTGGCAACCTGAATATTTACTGGTGACGATCGACGTTGTTTCATTAGATACGTCTATTGACCATGAAATAGTTCTCAATGCTATTTCATAGTTCTTGAAGCAAAGACCTATTGGGGAGATCCAACACACCAGAATGATCATGAGTATGATCAAAACATGTCTAACCAATAATGTGTTCACTTTCAACAATAAAATGTATTCACAAAAATGTGGAACAGCTATGGGAGTATCCTTCTCTCCAAGCTATGCGAATCTCACCATGGGTTGGTGGGAGAGATGCATAGCTTGGAGAGAGGAAAATGATCCATACACCACCCACGTGGTACTGTGGTTAAGGTTCGTTGACGACCTTTTTCTTTTATGGAAAGGTACAAAAGTCAAACTCCTGGAATACATTGAGATCCTTAATGAAAATGATGTGAGTCTCAAATTCACATTCAATATTCAACAAAGAGAAATAGACTTTCCTGACACAAAAGTGTACAGAAAAGACCGCAAACTTTAAACCACAGTATTTCGTAAAAAAACATCAACGAACAGTATCCTGCATGGGTCTAGCTTTCATCCAGTATCATTGAAACAAAGTATCCTGTACGGAGAGTTTCTCCGAATGAAAAGAAACTGCTCATAAATGACTGAAATGGAGAACAAATTCAAGGAAACCAGAACAAGGTTCTCTAGAAAAGGCTATAAGCACAGTGACATCACTCGTGGAGAAGAAAGAGCCAGAACAAAAACATGAGCTGAGACACTAATTGTTCAGAAGAAATCAGACAAACAAAATGATGAGGATATACCTCGACTGATCTTAACTTATTCAAAAGAAAGTTTTCAAATCAAAAAAACACTTATAAAATACTGGAGTGTCCTTAAAAAGGACCCGGATATTGGAAATCAGATTGGTGAACAACCATTGATCTCATATAGAAAAGCACCGTCTATCCAGGATACTTTGGTGAATAGTCACTTCACTATGAAAACAGCAGAAACCTGGTTGCAAAAGCGCCAGCGAGGATCTACGAAATGCATGTCATGCAAAGCATGTAAGGTAGGGAGAAATCTGAAATCTTTAAAGGACCCGAATGGAAATATCTTTGAAGTAACAACTAAGATCACTTGTGAATCACACTTTGTAGTGTATCTAATCGAATGTGAGTGTGGTAAACGCTATATTGGATCAACCATCTGTGCCCTTAAAAAAAGGATACTGGAACATATTAGAGCGATCCAGAATAAAAACACATCATAAGCCATAGCCAAACACATGATCAGCCACAACAACAAAACATGGCAAAACATCAGATATTCGGGTCTAGCCATGGTGATGGAACATGAAAGAGGAGGTAATCGACTCCAAAAATTAAGACGCTTGGAATCAAAATTAATCATCCGTTTCAAAATCATGCTTCCAAAAGGTCTGAATGGCGATGAAGAAATGCATGTACACTTATGAGACTTTTTAATGTATATGAACACTAAAGTGAATGCTATTTCATTCCATATGAACTTTCTAAGTTGTTATGAAGGAATAGAGAAAAAAAGTATCATTTCGTCACCTTCTAGCTTCCTAACATATACATTAATCGTATGTGAAAGATGCAGTAATTTATATATGAAAAATCCTGCAGACATGAAAAATTCTTTGACTTTGCTAAAACTCCTAGACCTTGACTCCTATAGGCTTCTCAATATATTAAAATACATAGTATTTAATTTATAATAAGGAATTGGAAATGTTACTATATCTCATATGTTTACTAGTAGTCATATATAAAAAAACATTTTGTTTTCTTTGTATCTATGGACTATGCCCTGAAGTGAGACGTCAAGTACACACTAGAATCATTGCAAAAGAGAGCACTTAGCTCACAATAACCAATATTATATCCTGCTAAAATGCGGATTAATGGCACTCAGCCATCCAATCGCAGGTCTAGTGCCTGCTATTTGTAGCATGAGGCTTTGTAAAACATGCAAAGAGTTGCAATGACACAAGCCATGCTAGAATACCACTTAGGCAAATAACATCAACAATGATCAGTGGTTGGAAAAACGTCAAACTGACAGGCGGCGTCATAGATAATTTGTGAATGCATTTGAAAACTACGTAGCCCACAATGCTTCATAATGGCAAAAGTGGTGACTCAGTATAAATTACTAGAAACTAATGTAGGACTTGTAATGCTACCGTGAACAGGAACTGTTTAGTTCGAAACGCGTAAGAGTGAGAGGAAGATAATGGGTCAATAAACCTGTGCGAACCCATCCAGGAAGAGTGCGGCGTATTTTGTTCTTTGCTGATACATATATATATTTATATATATATATATATATATATATATATATATATATATATATATATATATATATATATATATATCACAAAACTCCCTTCACAGGTAATTGAAAACGCACTCGAGGATATTCTTTTTCACAGTTGTTTTATTGCACCTTCGCTCTCAACAGAAACCAACGCGTTTCACCGCCCACAGACGGCTTGATCACGGTCAATCCTCCTTCCCTCTCATCCACCTATAAGGTGTTCTCGTGCAAAGTCATGTGATTGACGTTTTTCTTTATCTCTATAGGGGAATTCTGGGTGATGTAGTTTTTGATTGTTTTAACCAAACACAATTATTAACTGCACATATTGTCGTGTCATTCTATTCATTTACAGAACGCTCATGCATTGTTTGAGTATCCCTCGCCCTCCAGTGGGCTGGCGTTTCCTCAATCCAACCATTTTATGCCCTCCAGTGGGCTTAAGCCAAGTTCCATCCATGTGATATGTGCCTCACCCATTTAAAAAGGCATACCAACAGTTAAAAACTCCCATTCCTAACCCATTCCCCTACATCCTATAGGTCAGTTCACAATGTTACCTATCCATTAAGCAAATTATTTTACATATGTACAAATATACAAATGAAGTCACCCCTTGTGATAATGCAAAGACACAGGTTCTTAGTTACAAGATTGCTCAAAGGTGCACATAAAGTTCTTCGCTCTGGTTAAGGCCTTCCGGATGCAGAGTTCTGAAGTTAAGTATTTGTCGAGATTCCCTACATCTCAATTTGCGTTCTCTGTCCCCACCTCTCACATGGGGAACAATGGTTTCTAGTGCATAGAATTTCAGAAGCTTCCAGTCTCCGTTGTGTGCAGCTTCCATATGCTTCGCAACGGCGTTTGCTCTGTCTTTATTCGCTGTTGCCCTTATGTGTTCTAGAATTCGCAGCTTCAGCTCCTTCTTTGTGCTGCCAATATATTTTAGTGCACACGGGCACTCGATCACATACACCACGAATTCTGTCTTACAATTGATTAATTGTTTGATCACCCAAGTTCTCTTGTTTGGTAAGAGCACTTCTTTCTTGTTTACAGCGATTTGGCACGCCTTGCATTGCTGACATTTTTTAAATCCTTTTGTTTTTAACCATTGAATTCCCTTTTTCTTAATTTCAGGGTTTTGATGGTGACTATGCACTAGCTTATCCTTCAGACTAGTAGCTCTTCTGTATGTTATTTCCGGATGACTTCCCACAATTTTTCCTACAGTCTCATCCAGATGCAAAATTCTCCAATTTCTCCTCAGGATATTCACGATTTGTTTAGATTCCTTTGAGTGGTCCATGATGAGTCTCACTTTCTGATTCTCAGGTTGCTTTGATTTTACTTGCAGAGTATCCTCCCTTTTGGTCTCATTTGCTTTTGCCCAGCATTTTTTGATCACACCTTTCTTGTAACCTCGTCTCGCGAATCTTCTCGCCATCTCACCACTGTTTGTGGTCCATTCCTTTTCCTCCGAGCAGATCCGACGGAGTCTCAAAAATTCCCCGTAGGGGATATTGTTTTTTACTGAGGCTTGGTGAAAGCTATCCGCATGTAGGGTTGCGTTTGTTGAGGTTTCTTTCCGGTAGAGTGTGGTTTCTACTTTGTTTTCATGGATGTAGATTTTAGTATCCAAGAAAGTTACTTCCTCCCGGCTGATTACATAAGTGAATCTTAAGTTGGTGTCTGTGGAGTTCAGTATTTGGAAGTAGGTCTCAAATTCCTCTGCTGTTCCGTCCCATACTATCAAAAGGTCATCGATGTATCTTAGCCATTTCGCTATCTTCGATACATGATGATCGTTGTCCGGATGCCAGGCCACCTGTTGCTCCCACCATCCCATTGTTAGACACGCAAATGCTGGGCTGAAGGAAAACCCCATCGCACAACCCTTGACTTGCTGGTACACTTCTTCCCCAAAGAGGAAAATATTTTGGGTGAGGCAGAGCTCAATCATGTCCAAAAGCATCTAAAGGACAATCTAAAAATGGAAGAAAGGGCTGCCCTAAAAAACCTCATGGAGGATCAAAAAATCACAATAAAAATGGCTGATAAGGGTGGAAATATTGTCATCTTAGATACAAAAGACTATATCATCGAAGCCCATTCCCAATTGAGAAATAAACAATATTACAGGAAACTCGAGCAAAACCCCACTCTAATCTTCAAATCAAATTTGGATAAAAAAATAATGGATTGGTCCAGGGAAAATCTGATCGACGTGGATGAAAGTAAATTTCTAACAACGAAACATCCGGTCACAGCGACCATTTACTTCCTTCCTAAAGTTCACAAGAACCCACTGAAACCACCAGGGAGGCCGATTGTCTCGGCAAAAGGCTCACTAATGGAACCGGTGGCGAATTACATCGACCATTTCCTTATGCCATTCGTTCTGAATCTAAGCTCATATTTGAGAGACACTGGGGACCTCTTGAAAAATCTACAAGATCTATCATGGCAACCCACCTACATGTTGATAACAATGGATGTGGTCGCCCTGTATTCCAATATTGAGCATAGTATTGGAATAAGGGCATGTGCTTTCTTTCTCCAAGAAAGAAATATACAATTTAATGGCCACAACCAGATGCTTTTGGACATGATTGAGCTCTGCCTCACCCAAAATATTTTCCTCTTTGGGGAAGAAGTGTACCAGCAAGTCAAGGGTTGTGCGATGGGGTTTTCCTTCAGCCCAGCATTTGCGTGTCTAACAATGGGATGGTGGGAGCAACAGGTGGCCTGGCATCCGGACAACGATCATCATGTATCGAAGATAGCGAAATGGCTAAGATACATCGATGACCTTTTGATAGTATGGGACGGAACAGCAGAGGAATTTGAGACCTACTTCCAAATACTGAACTCCACGGACACCAACTTAAGATTCACTTATGTAATCAGCCGGGAGGAAGTAACTTTCTTGGATACTAAAATCTACATCCATGAAAACAAAGTAGAAACCACACTCTACCGGAAAGAAACCTCAACAAACGCAACCCTACATGCGGATAGCTTTCACCAAGACTCAGTAAAAAACAATATCCCCTACGGGGAATTTTTGAGACTCCGTCGGATCTGCTCGGAGGAAAAGGAATGGACCACAAACAGTGGTGAGATGGCGAGAAGATTCGCGAGACGAGGTTACAAGAAAGGTGTGATCAAAAAATGCTGGGCAAAAGCAAATGAGACCAAAAGGGAGGATACTCTGCAAGTAAAATCAAAGCAACCTGAGAATCAGAAAGTGAGACTCATCATGGACCACTCAAAGGAATCTAAACAAATCGTGAATATCCTGAGGAGAAATTGGAGAATTTTGCATCTGGATGAGACTGTAGGAAAAATTGTGGGAAGTCATCCGGAAATAACATACAGAAGAGCTACTAGTCTGAAGGATAAGCTAGTGCATAGTCACCATCAAAACCCTGAAATTAAGAAAAAGGGAAATCAATGGTTAAAAACAAAAGGATTTCAAAAATGTCAGCAATGCAAGGCGTGCCAAATCGCTGTAAACAAGAAAGAAGTGCTCTTACCAAACAAGAGAACTTGGGTGATCAAACAATTAATCAATTGTAAGACAGAATTCGTGGTGTATGTGATCGAGTGCCCGTGTGCACCTAAATATATTGGCAGCACAAAGAAGGAGCTGAAGCTGCGAATTCTAGAACACATAAGGGCAACAGCGAATAAAGACAGAGCAAACGCCGTTGCGAAGCATATGGAAGCTGCACACAACGGAGACTGGAAGCTTCTGAAATTCTATGCACTAGAAACCATTGTTCCCCATGTGAGAGGTGGGGACAGAGAACGCAAATTGAGATGTAGGGAATCTCGACAAATACTTAACTTCAGAACTCTGCATCCGGAAGGCCTTAACCAGAGCGAAGAACTTTATGTGCACCTTTGAGCAATCTTGTAACTAAGAACCTGTGTCTTTGCATTATCACAAGGGGTGACTTCATTTGTATATTTGTACATATGTAAAATAATTTGCTTAATGGATAGGTAACATTGTGAACTTACCTATAGGATGTAGGGGAATGGGTTAGGAATGGGAGTTTTTAACTGTTGGTATGCCTTTTTAAATGGGTGAGGCACATATCACATGGATGGAACTTGGCTTAAGCCCACTGGAGGGCATAAAATGGTTGGATTGAGGAAACGCCAGCCCACTGGAGGGCGAGGGATACTCAAACAATGCATGAGCGTTCTGTAAATGAATAGAATGACACGACAATATGTGCAGTTAATAATTGTGTTTGGTTAAAACAATCAAAAACTACATCACCCAGAATTCCCCTATAGAGATAAAGAAAAACGTTAATCACATGACTTTGCACGAGAACACCTTATAGGTGGATGAGAGGGAAGGAGGATTGACCGTGATCAAGCCGTCTGTGGGCGGTGAAACGCGTTGGTTTCTGTTGAGAGCGAAGGTGCAATAAAACAACTGTGAAAAAGAATATCCTCGAGTGCGTTTTCAATTACCTGTGAAGGGAGTTTTGTGATGTGAAATCAGCAGGGCTCTGCTGAGGAAAACGCACCGGTGGGAGAGCGCCAGGGGTCACCAGAACTGAGCCAAGTTGTGGATATATATATATATATATATATATATATATATAATATATATTTATATATATAAAAAACTGGGGCGTTATAGTTAGTTGGACATTTCACTTGTACAAAACCATAGAAATTTCCCCGTTAGAGTTAGTTCAGCTAACTATAACTCGCACGCCCGCAATGCACTGCTGATGACATCACATATTACAGCATTCCTGACATGGTCAGTGACATCACTCATGACATCACTCATGACATCTCAAATGACATCACTGATGATGTCATCCTTGTGATAGACCTCCTCTCACTTTAATATAACCTTTGATACACACACTCAAAAATACAAACTGACATTTTCAAAACAATGGGCATACCAATACCAGTTACAACATACCTATTCAGTAATTCCAAGATCTACACACATATCCACTCATTCCCCAACAGTCCCTATACAGTCACTCATATATGTACTCACTAATCATATGTACTCATAACCTATACATCCTGTTACACACCGCCACTCTTCCATAGAGTTACTCACACACATAGTCACACATGCAAAGTATCAAACATCCATTTACTTGCATATACAGTTATACACACACTACCACACTTACTTCTACAGAAACGTACACATACTTACTCTCTTAAACGATCACTTATAGAAACACCAACTTATTTGTACAGGAACTCTTCCAAACTCTCACTCTCACATATACTCACTTATATACACCAATTCTCACATATTCTAGTTTACAACATATGTAGTTACTCATAAGGACACTATTGAACCCGGATAATTGGACCGCATCCAAGCACCAACAAAACTGGCAATCATAAAAATGAAGCAAACAACGACTATATCATAAAATTACCCCTGCGTAGCATTGCAAACCTGGGCGAGGAAGCAACAATGAGAGTCGCACCAATTGCAAACAGTGAAGAAAAAACACGCGCAGCAATAGCAGCTAGAATCAGGTCCCAAATCTCGAAACGCAAACCCGAGGGTGCCCCCGGCCCCAATGGGATCCCGTCAATAATATACAAGCAAGACGTCAACTTTTGGAGAAATATACTGGTGCCAGTCTTCCAGGAAATTAGGGAGACAGCAACAAGTCCAACAACTTGGAGATGCTCTATAATAAGCCTGATCTACAAACAGGGTGAAAGGAGCAATCCAAGTAGCTATCGACTTATAGCCCTAATCGACACAAAGGCAAAGTACTACGTGGGCCTTATCCTGGAGGAACTTACATCCTGGGCGGCCCTAAAGCACATCATCCCAGCTAACCAAACCGGATTCTGCAGAGGCCAGGGCACAACGACTAACATCATGGCACTAACTCTTCTGACAGATGCGGCAAAAGGGAAACATCCTAAACCACGACGTTTTAACCACGACTCACCTGAACAACGTGGTGCGAATAACGAATCCTGCTCAACAACAAACGGCTGAACAACGAAGGTCGGAACCACGACTCACCTGAACAACGGGGGGTGTGTGGGGGGCTCCCCCCACAAATACAATTAAAAAAATATTTATAGTAATAAAATCGTAAAAGTTACGTATCAAAAGCAGCAAAGGTTCATGAAGAAAATGATTAACATAAAAATTACCGGTTTATGACAGGAGATGGCAGTGTTGCATTGATTTAAACAATTGTAAAAGTTTTCTAATCAAAAAAAGAATATGATCAGTGTGCTCGTATTTGAAAAAATAAAGTAACTAATATTTTAGAAAAAAAAAAGGCATACATTGAAAAAGTGACATTAAATATTATTTATTCGTGGTTTAGGGAGTAGTGGTTTAAAATGTAGTGGTTTAGAAATGATCGTTGTTAAACATTCGTGGTTTAGGAAGTCGTGGTAAAGACAGTAGTTGTTTAGCCATATAATCGCGGCAAAATCCACCAAGAGCTCATTATTTCTATGCTTCATAGATTACAGCGCCGCGTTCAACCATGTAGACCGGAACAAACTTTGGCAGAAGCTGAAAAAATGGGGGATTCCCGGGCCACTCCCTAAAGCAGCTGATAATGCTACACACCTGGGTCAAGATCAAACTGGGCTCTGGAACGCACCTCTAAAGGCAAATAAATACCACCAAAGGCTTGAAGCAAGGCTGCGTCCTAGCCCCTATGCTGTTCATCCTCTTTCTCGCAGATCTCCCTGGAGAACTGGAGAAAACCAAATCACACGCTGCGCAGCTGGGCGACACCTCACTTTCAAACCTCTTATACGCTGATGACCTGGTCCTTATCAGTCGGTCCCCTATCGGACTCCAACATCTTATGGACACCACGAATACATTTTCCACAAACAACTCACTAAAGATCAACTTAAATAAAACAAAAGTCATATCAATAAATTACAACAAAACAAAGAAACTCGTATGGATTCTGGAAGGACAGAGGTTAGACCAGATAGCCACTTATAATTACTCAGGCGTACTTTTAGACAGTAGAGGCTCGTTTAAACACCAACTAGAGGCCATCCATCGGAGGGCCACGACATTCTATCTATCAATAAAGCCCTTGAAGAAAGTTCTCCCTGACCGGTTACTGGACCCCCTTCTGCAGGTGATCAGTGCGGGCTTACAGCCCATGCTCACATACGGCAGCGAATCCTTGCATGGAAAAGACGCCACGGCACTAGACAACGCCATCAGTAGAGCATACAGGGCAATTTTCCATCTACCCACTTACACCTCGCCTGCTCAAATCTGCCTTGAATTTGGCCTACAGAAACAAACGGTGGAGAGAAGAGGCGCATATATAAAAACCTGCCGAAAAATCCGAGACGCCGACCAAGGATTTCTAAATGCCCAACTCTGGATTGAACTCTCTACCTGAGAGAACTCACCTGCCCGGAAGTACCTAAAAGAATCACTGGAGACCTTGGTCCTAACAAATCTATGGGTGTCACCCACAGACATCAAAAGTTTTAAAAAAGTGGTAACGAAAGTAACCAAAATTACATCATCTATAGAGGACAAAGAAACCCTGGCCAAGAGGGCTCATGGATGTGCAGTGCTGAAAGACTACAACACTCTGAAGCCGCAAGAATATCTAACAACTCTGCCTCACGCAGACGACAAAAAACACATTTTTTAACCTGCGCCTCGGCATCATACCAATACTACCCCACTTGGCACCTTGGAAAAGGGAATGCTCAGAAAATTGTTGCTGACTCTGTAGAGCAGGAAAAGAGGACCTAATACACATAATTTGCATCTGTACAAACCTCATGGACATAAGGCGCTCCCTACTTCGGGTCTTATGGAACCAAAAGGGCATAACTAGTTGTAGGCAGGCTGTGATGCTGTGTTTTAATCCTGAAGAGACTCAGTTAAATTGCAGATTAACAAAATACTTTGATATAATGGCTAGAAGACTCACGAAACAGCCATATGGCTTACCTATAACATCTGCCAAGCCACTGCAATGCTAGACCACTCGCAGTACATTGTTCCCACAATTTTTATGGTCTTTACCAAAATGAAATCGAGACTTTTATGATCTTATAGAGTGTGACCACTTTCTTTTCTTATATTTTAATTGTAAATAATGCTGTTTTTTACCAATGTAAGTTTTTCACATTGTGAGTTTTTATTAACAGTACAATAAACAAACTTAAACCTATTGAGACAGTCATTCACTCACTAACACACCCATACACACACTTATACACCTATACACCTATACAGTCCTGCACTCATGCTGTCTTCAACACATACAGTGAGTCACTCATTCATGAATCTATGTGCTAAGTAATACCCCCACCGAACCATACAGACACTCATACTGATACTCAAAAATACAACTATTAACCCATATAGACACTCATGTAGCTACTTACACTCATGTAGCTACTCACCAACCCATGCAGCCACTTATACACAAAGTGAGAGACTGATGCAGATATTTTCATATTTAAACATTACTCACTAACCCATGTATTCACTAAGATACACTTCAGTTATACAATCAATCTTACAAAAACATATCATCCATTTAGACACTTATACACCCATTTATTCTTCCATCGACCTTGAGATATACATATATAAAACATATTTAATTTTCAGAAAAACACACATTCACTGGATGATGTCATCAGTAATGTCATCAGTGATGTCATTTGTGATGTCATCAGTGATGTCATGAGTGATGTCACTGACCATGTCATGAGTGATGTAATATGTGACATCATCAGCAGTGCATTGTGGGCGCGCAAGTTATAGTTAGCTGAAATAACTATAACGGGGGAATTTCTATGGTTTTGTGTGAGTGAAATGTCCAACTAACTATAACCCCCCTTAAACCTATGGTTTTTTCAGTGAATTTCTAAGATTTTTTAAATGCTAATTTCTAACTATAACGTGCCTGAAACCTATGGTTTTTTCAGTGAATTTCTGAGGTTTTTTAAATGCTAATTTCTAACTATAATGTTCCTGAAACCTATGGTTTTTTCAGTGAATATATATATATATATATATATTTATTATACTATGCATACATGTGAAAATGTCTCGGTCCGCCTGTTTGCCTCAGTGGCAAGGAAAAATTGGGTGGAACTTATGCCAGCACGCAGACGAGGTCCTCTTATGGCTTCGATGACGTCATACAGTGTCGCGAGCAGAGCCGTGCTAATATGATGTCCTTGTTGACGTGGGAGAGCTAGGAAAGAGTTTCCATGGAATGCTGGTGCAGGGTATTTTCACCTAAGTGTTCAGGCTGAGCAACTGTTTATGTTGCCACTCCAGAAACCGAAACCAGTGATCCGAGGACAGAGACCCTGTAGATGGCGCACGAGGTGGGGTGCCCAGTCGGGTGCACCGGTGTGGCATCGAAGTGACAAGCACCACAACCCACAAAAAAGGTAATGCGGGCACTGAATAACACAAGATCTTACCTTTGTATCTGGCAGGAACAAAGTTAAAATGCCTTAGTACCAAAATGTAGAATTAGTGCTATAACGGTCTTCAAGAGTAGTTGCAATGCCGCTTCTGCCTCCCGTACCATGGAGGCAGCACATGGGTCACACGGTACGGTCATACTGAAGGGGGACGCACACTCATTGACCTCTCATGGCACTGCTCCACACTTCAGGGAGGACGCTTTCCATTAGCTATGTTTTCTGATGACTTGTCATTCCGGTCCGTCCTCTCTCACCAGGAGTGAAACCAGGCCACGCGGACATTTTCACAATACAACAGCCGGGAATTCACTTTTCGGTAAAAAAAACACATTCCTTCCTCCTAATTAATCAAATAAATGTCTCACTGAAGAACAGGGGCCCGCTTTGATCGGTAAACAGCTGTTACAACGACTTTTTTACTTTGTGATACCATTACCATTACAACGCATGCATTACCACGCATGTGTTGTACATCGCAAAGTCATTACTACGCATTTTTTTAACTCATTTTCATTTACCACACATCCCTTTACAACAAATTTTGTTGTAAAGGTATGTATGGTAAATGACCATGCTCTCTAAAAAACATGATGACGATCCATGTTGTTGTAAGGAAACAGAGGCTGTTCCGTTTCCTCACAATGAGGTGCACCGCCCCTCAGAGACGACGTGAAGCAGGAACCATGAGGAGATATGAACCACGAGGAATGAGAAGTAAGGGGGATTGGGCATGGGGTGGGGGTTTCTTTTCTAGGGTTTAGAGTAGTGCAGTGGTGTTTGGGTAGTGTAGGGGGTCATGCTGGGGGTAGTGTTTTAGGGTTTAGGGTAGTGCAGTGGGGTTTGGGTAGTGTAGGGGGTCATGCTGGGGGTAGTGTTTTAGGGTTTAGGGTAGTGCAGTAGTGTAGGGGGTCATGTTGGGGGTAGTGTTTTAGGGTTTAGGGTGGTGCAGTGATATTTGGGTAGTGTAGGGGGTCATGCTGGGGTAGTGTTTTAGGGTTTAGGGTAGTGCAGTGGTGTTTGAGTAGTGTAGGGGGTCATGCTGGTGGTAGTGTATTAGGGTTTAGGGTAGTGCAGTGGTGCTTGTGTAGTGTAGGGGGTCTTGCTGGGGTAGTGGTTTATGATTTGGGGTAGTGCAGTAGTGTTTGGGTAGTGTAGGGGGTCATGCTGGGGGTAAAGTTAGGGTTTAGGGTAGTGCAGTGGTGTTTGGGTAGTGTAGGGAGTCGTGCTGGGGGTAGTGTTGTTGTATGGCGTTTTAGATTCCGAATGGATTTTCCTGATTCATGCCCTTATATAGATACAATTCACGTTGCCCTTAAATAGGCATAGAAATCAAGCCCTTATTTAGGCATAGCCCATGCTACCCAAATACAGGCATGGCTACTTCCATCCGTTCACCAAATGTCACAACGATTTCTTGGAAAACCAGCTTAAGCCGTTAGGGACTTCCCCTTGCTTGAATATTGATTTCTCCAAGAACTCAGTTAGTTTTACAATGAACATCTGTTCCTTAGGGGTTCATTCATGACGTTCATAAGTCTGACTTTACGTCAAACATGGCATTCCTAAACACCTTCAAGTAATAAATATACCTTCACTTGATATGGCAAAGCACGGCAGTTCGACGACCTACTTGCCCGACGCAGCTCGCTACAGCAAGTGCCGAAGGAAGCCGACTCTCCAGCTGATGCACTGATCAGGAAGCTGCCCTCCTCTGCTGAGAAATCCAGCTCCAGTGTTTCTGACTCCCTTTGTGTGGTGTTGGGAAATCGAGTCCCAAGACAGATACACCAGACCTCCTTCATTCTAAGGTATGGAGCTGATTAGAATCTAGAGAAACCTTTGGTAGATTGTTGGCAAAAACTAAACCTATGATAAAGACCATACTGACTTCTTCCCCGTACTAGACCTAGGTTAGGTACATTGGGGTAGGCATATTTTAGAAGCACCAGTTGAGTATTTTAGTCTATGTTATTTATGTATGTATTTTTATATGGCTTCGAAACCATACAATGCTATTACAATATTATTTCATAATACTATTCTCGCTGTACGCATTATACTTTTCCTTCTGTTTAACGATTGTAGTAGTTCACCTCTCTTGCATGAGAAAGAAGACTGTTCAATAAACCTTTTATTGAAAACGCCCGTCTCACTATTTCTCTGCAACTCTGTAGAAACGAAGCATGCACGATTGACTGAGTGAAATACTTATCTATTGTTACTACGACTCTGAAGATATTTTCCAGTCCTAGGGAAACAATGTTGTCATGTTTATGCGGTTGTCAGAAACTAATCCCTTCTTGTGAATTCGAGAAAGTTTCTAGTGACCTCTGAGCTAGCTGGCACTCACAATTAAGTTTAGTATATTCGATAGAGACCTTCTGACCTAAGTCCTACGTCAAATCTATAGGATGTATTATTCCAATGCGCAGAGCCTATTGGGAATATAGGAAGTATTACAACGCTATACAAATGGCATGATTGAAGTACACTACATGGCGCCCAACATTTGGTAAGGCACTAATGCAATGCTAGATAGTAACTCAGTTGTGCTTTTCTCAGAGACCCCTTTTTCCGTGATACTCCAATAGACGTCTATAGTGGGTAAAGGGATAATATCCGCCATAGCTGAGTAGGACGAAAATCCTATGTATTCGTTTTTGGTTTGTTCAACGTTGAAGGATACAGTGTTCCAAAATATTGTGCACCTTATCTTTGTGTCCTTGAAACTTGCTCTGCAAACTTTCAGTCAACAAAATGCCGGATAATGACAACAACACCGAGAACGGTGGAACTGAGGCTGATCCAGCAGCTTTTGACACAACAGGTTTCCAAGAAACTGACGAGGATACTATAAGCATTCCTACAAATTTAAGGAAAGCCATCACTATAAAACTTATAAAAAATGGCCTAACATCGAGAGGTGGTAGGGTAGTTTTTGTGATAGAGGCACATGAATATCATCAGACAAAGGTATTCTATTCATGGATAATCTTCCCTGAAGCAAATCCAGTAACACATGTGTTTCACTTCTACAAAGAAGATGAACCACCAACGGAATACATTCCTTTCGAGGATATTGAAATTCCACTAACTTTCCAGGAGCATGCGCTCTGGTTTAAAGGCGCCCTAAAACATATAAATCACATTATCAGCCTCGGTCCACTAGGTAGACCAGGAGCAACATGGCCGGTTTTAGCCAGCTATACTTCACATTCTGAAATTAATTAAATGACAGATGTGGAACTACGAGCTCATCTCAAAGAGCTAATCAAAAACTGTAGACAATTGGTTCAATATGTCATGGGAACTCTTACAGTCCAGCCAGAAATAATGATTCCACAGCATCGCCCCCACCTGGGGAACACAAATAAAATTACACCACAGACTCTACGGGCCCGATTCACAGAATGAACTTAAGACTAAATCCTAAACTTACTACTATTTGGTACTCACAGAATGCACTTACTACTTTCGGGATTCACAGAGTGAACTTACTACTTTCGGGATTCACAGAATAAACTTACTACTTTCGGTATTCACAGAATTGATTTAAGACTACTAACTTTAAGTCCGAACTCGGGCCGGAAATTCCGGCCCGGAGGCCGAGCTTCTGGCTTGGGGGCGGAGCTTCTGGCCCAGAGGCTGAGCTTGCGGCTTGGAGGCGGAGCTTCCGGCTCGGAGGTGGGGATTTTAGCCATGGCTGAAATCTCCACCTCTGGGCCGCAAGCTCTGACTCCGGGCCGGAAGCTCCGCCTCCGGGCCGGAAGCTCCGCCCCCAACCTGGAAGCTCCGCCTCTGGGCCGGAATTTCCGGCCCGAGTTCGGACTTAGAGTTAGTAGTCTTAAATCTATTCTGTGAATATCGAAAGTAGTAAGTTTATTTTGTGAATCCCAAAAGTAGTAAGTTCACTCTGTGAATCCCGAAAGTAGTAAGTGCATTCTGTGAATACCAAATAGTAGTAAGTTTAGGATTTAGTATTAAGTTCATTCTGTGAATCGGGCCCTACATTCGTTCGTTGGTAAATTACCCACAAAACGGAAACAAATTCCATTCTGGATAGCTCTAAAAATTACTCAAATTTGAGGCAGTATTTCCTAATACTACCCCTCATGAGAAGCACAGAATTTTAACAATCTGTTTACCAATGGGGATCGTCCCACATCTGGAGGACTGCGACACTTGGGGTACAGTCTTTGCTGCAATTTACACTAAAACACATGATGTTCCGTCTATGGCGGTAATACCAAACGTCCTGAAACAATTTCAAAATGAATACGGGGGAGAGCCTGCCTTAAATCTAGGTATGCAATTACTGAAAGATTTCAAACAGGTCTCAACAATAATATTAGCTAATATTAAAGGTGAGGCAGCATCCGTGGCGATCTGCCAGAAGTTAAGCGAATTTGATGTAAATGAGCAACCACAAGAACTGGCCAGAATAATTGAAAAATCCTATGAAGAATTAAGCAGAGACAGCTTGGGTGGGAAACCAGTTAAACCCCCAACTGTCAGAAAGTCCTGAAAATGTCTTTACTAAAAACACTCCTACTCCTGTTAAAAAGAAGTGGGAAAATATCAAACAAACTTCCAAAGAGGTAGATCTTCTCAAAAGGCATAACCTCAGGAACAGGAATAATTTGAGAAAACCTGATAGATATCAAGACACTGATACACATTCCTCTTGTACCTTTCAGACTTCTGAAATCCGAAAGTAGAGGACGGTCAGAACACAAGGAAGAACGCATGAAGTCCAAAGACGATTAACACGTTCAGAAAAACAAGAAACCTCAATTCACCAGAAAGAAAGTAGCAGGTCTAAAAATCAGACATGCCGAGGATCACAACTCAAGAACAGGGAATGGGCCCAGACAATGTTGGACAGCGCAGCAGAAGTCACCATAGCTCGCAAGAACTTGAAGGATCATCTGGAGACAGTGGACGTGAATGAATTCATTCAAGTTGAACCTGCAGATACCAGAGTTAGTTCTCCACATAAGTTATATGAAATAACACTCCGGATGGTGGGAGACAAACCAAAAAAAGTGAGAGCACTCTTTTGGGAGCGACTCTCTAAGGGTTATGACATTCTTCTAGCTGAAAAAGACTGGCCACCAGAATTTGTCACGGTGTGCCCAAATGGCGAAGACATCATTATGCCAGCTTTCTCCAACCACATTCCAATTCATTTAAAATATACCTATGCCAGGAAATGGGAAGTAGCCCAGGCTCCTGCATTATATAAGAATCATGTAGGATGGGATGAGTTAAAATCAACCAATTGCACAAAGGTAGTACCCAGTTAAGCAAGAAGCTAAAAAACAGGTCAGGGAGATATTCGATCAAATTGAATATCAAGGGGTGATTAAAACATGTACCTCGTCAACGAACAATCCTTTGTTTCCTGTTTCCAACCCAGATAATACATATAGTCTAGTATTGGATTATAGACATTTAAATTCTTGTTGCATATCTTTTGCAGTACAAAATGCACACAGTGCAGCATTAATGAATAACATTTTGCGTAAAAAATATAAAACCACATTAGATATTGGTTTCTTCTGTCAAAACATTGCACCAGAAAGTAGGTATTTTACTGCTTTCTTAATTATGGGGACACAGCGTCAATTCTGTTGTCTCCCTCAGGGATTCAAGAATAGTCCTGGATTATTTTCAGCTAGAGTAACAGAGTTACTACAAACATATGATGATGAAGCCTTATCATATGTAGATGACATCTATCTAACAGACGATGACTTGGATAGGCACTTGAACAGGGTGAACACCATCATACTTGGCTTTGCCTCTGAAGGGTATAAATTAAATTTTAAGAAATCAAGAATTGCCCACCCCAACGTCCTATTTCTAGGATATGAGTTATCAAGTGAAGGCAAATGCCTGGCAGCAAACTTTCTAGAGAAATGTGCGCTGCTCCAATCTTCAAAAACACTGAAAAACTTACAGTCGATTCTAGGTTTCCTGAATTTTGGAAGAGCAAACATTTTAAATTATGTAGAATGGGTTAAACCTCTCTACGAATTAGTCAAACCTGATTTCAAAACAGTTAATTGGACACAAAAACACACAGAAGTTTTGCGTTCATTGCAAACAGATATGTTAGCAACTAAACATTTGCAATCACGCGTAAACGTATGAAACTTAGTTATCCGAATCATTCCAGGACAATGCGGATTCACGTACTTAACTTTTAACAAAGGTGAAAAAGTACCAATAGCTTACAAATCACACTTGTACACACAAGCTGAAATGGTCACTAAAACGCAATTTCTAGGAGATTGTACAGCTCAGCGAGCTGAACTACAAGCATTCAAGATGACGCTGAGAATACGGACCAGGAATTCCCCACTTTAATAGTGTGCGATTTGTATCATTGTGTTCAATCTTACAAAACTTGCAAAACTGGATTCAAAACGGTCACAAAGATGCAAAAGGTGGTACAATCAAGCATAAACTGCTTTGGGTACAAGTAGTTCAGTTACGACAGCAACTACAAAACACTCATGTGATACATACACTGAGTCATCAATGTGATGGCGTTCACGTTGCAGGGAATTCATTTATTTATTTTATTTTATTTATGAATTTGTATCGCGCCTGAATCAGCCCCGAAGGGGTATCTCCGCGCGTAGCTTCTGGTAAGGCATTAGGAAACAGCCTGAGATATGAGACTGCACAGATAACAGGAGAAGTTATTGATCTTGTGTAAAACGGTATGTTTTTAATTTCTTTCTAAAGGAGAGGAGACTGATTGACTGATGAAGCCGCAAAAGCAGCTGTGCAAACGGCTTCCATATCTGCAATCACTCGTTCAAAAACTAAAATAGACGGCGAAATAATGCAAGCTGTCAATGCTTCAAGCAAAGACAGTGGTAAAACCTTACCGAAAAGCTTTCCACTCAAATACTCGTATATAACTGATGCGAACAATGTTCCGTTTGATCGAATCCCTGGAGTGGGGGATAGAGTAATTCCAAACATAGAACATAGATTAGGACTAAACTTAACAGCATATGAAGGGCTTGCCTCTGCACATACAGGTGTTTCCGCCACAGTATCATTATTAAAACAGAGATAGTGGTGGCTGCGCATGAGGAAACAGACCAGAAACTATGTTTTGGAATGTGAAATCTGCCAAAAGATGAAAGTCTCTACAGTGAAATATCCTGCGCAGACGCCCCTGTTAATTTCAAATAAACCATTAGCTTGCGTTTACCTGGATCACGGCGATCCCTTACAGAGGGATGATAACTATAAATATATCATGGTCGCAGTGGATTCGTGTTCAAGGTTCATTTGCATGTGGCCTCAGCGCTCGGCTGACGTTCGAACCGTTATAAAAGATTTGCGAGTCTTTATCAGCACATACGCAGTCGGCACGCTACATTCTGACCAGGATCCTGCGTTTAGCTCTCTGGCTTACAAGGAGGCCATGGCCAAATTGGGCATTGCATTGCGGTACTCTAGTCCATTCCATCCTGAGGGAAATTCAGTAGTGGAGAGAAAAAACTGGGACATAAAGCAATCTATAACAGTTAGGGTACTAGGCTCGGGTGACGGGTGGGTCAAACATCTAATAAGTGTCCAACATAATCTTAACAATCTGCCAAGAAGTTCTCTAGGGGGTATCACTCCATATGAATTCCTGTTTGGGACCAGAATGTTAGTATCGTATCTCGATTGTCAGACTTCAGTGGTAGACCAGAAACCCTTTGATATCAAAGACCGTTTGGCTGTTTTACAGGAATTAAATGAAATAAGAACTAAACAAAGTAACGTGTTCCTGAGGCCAACCACCACTCAAGAGAAACCGACCATCCCAGCAAGGCCTGTCTGGATTCCTAAGCTTGGGGATCTAGTCAGAGAAAAGATCGTGGACAAGAAGGAATTTGGGCCTTCTTACAGACAACCAGTACCTGTCCTAGCAGTCTACAGATCAAGAACAGTATTACTGCAACACCTTGCTGGTAAAAAAAATGTTTAGATATGTTTAACGTGTTTAGAACTTAGAAGAAGTCGTACATAAGAAAGTGGATTGGGGTTGTATGGCGTTTTGGATTCCGAATGGATTTTCCTGATTCATGCCCTTATATAAGTGCAATTCACGTTGCCCATATATAGGCATGGAAATCAAGCCCCTACTTAGGCATAACCCATGCTACCCAAATACAGGCATGGCTACTTTCATCCGTTCACCAAACGTCACAACGATTTCTTGGAAAACCAGCTTAAGCCGTTAGGGACTTCCCCTTGCTTGAATATTGATTTCTCCAAGAACTCAGTTAGTTTTACAATGAACATCTGTTCCTTAGGGGGTCATTCTTGAAGTTCATATGCATGACTTTCCGTCAAACATGACATTCCTAAACACCTTCAAGGTATAAATATATCTTCACTTGCTATGGTAAAGCACGGTCGTTCAGAGAGGTTCGACGACCTACTTGCCCGACGCAGTTCGCTACAGCAAGTGCCGAAGGAAGCCGACTCTCGAGCTGACGCACTGATCAGGAAGCTGCCCTCCTCTGCTGAGAAATCCAGTTCCAGTGTTTTTGACTCCCTTTGTGGGGTGTTGGGAAATCGAGTCCCGAGACAGAGATACCAGATCTCCTTCATTCTAAGGTATGGAGCTGATTAGAACCTAGAGAAACATTTGGTAGTTTCTTGGCAAAAACTAAACCTATGCTATAAACCATATTTACTTCTTCCCTCGTACCTGACCTAGGTTAGGTACATTGGGGTAGGCTTATTTTAGAAGCAGCAGTTGAGTATTTTAGTCAATGTTATTTTTGTATGTATTTTTATATGGCTTAGAAACCATACAATGCTATTACAGTATTATTTCATAATACTATTCTCGCTGTACGCATTATACTTTTCATTCTGTCTAACGATTGTGGCAGTTCACCTCTCTTGCATGAGAAAGAAGACTGTTAAATAAACCTTTTAATCAAAACTCCTGTCTCAGTATTTCTCTGCAACTCTGTAGAAATGAAGCATGCAGAATTGACTGTGTGAAATACTTATCTATTGTTTCTACGACTCTGAAGATATTTTCCAGTCCTAGGGAAACAAAGTTGTCATGTTTATGCGGTTGTCAGAAACGAATCCCTTCTTGTGAACTGGAGAAAGTTTCTAGTGACCTCTGAGCTAGCTGGCACTCACAATTAAGTTTAGTGTATTCGACAGAGACCTACTGACCTAAGTCCTACGTCAAATCTATAGGATATATTATTCCAATGCGCAGAGCCTATTGGGAATATAGGAACAACACTACAGTGTTTTAGGGTTTAGGGTAGTGTACTGGTATTTGTGTAGTGTACGGGGTTGTGCTGGGGTAGTGTTTTAGGGTTTATGTTAGTGCAGTGGTATGTGGGTAGTGTAGGGGGTAGTGTTTTTGGGTTTAGGGTAGTGCAGTGGTGGTTGTGTAGTGTAGGGGTAGTGTTGGTGGTAGTGTTTTAGGGTTTAGGGTGTTGCAGTGGTGTTTGGGTAGTGTAGGGGTTCATGCTGGGGATAGTGTTTTAGGGTTTAGGGTATGGCAGTGGTGTTTGGGTAGTGTAGGGGGTCATGCTGGGGGTAGATTTAAAGTTTAGGGTAGTGAAGTGGTGTTTGTGTTGTGAGGGGGTCATGCTGGGGGTAGAATTAGGGTTTAGGGTAGTGCAGTGGTGTTTGTGTAGTATAGGGGGTTGTGCTGGGGGTAGTGTTGTAGAGTTTAAGGCCGTGCAGTGGTGTTTGTGGTGTGAAGGGGTCGTGCTGGGGGTAGTGTTTTAGGGTTTAGGGTAGTGCAATTGTGTTTGTGTAGTGTAGGGGGTTGTGCTGGGGGTAGACTTAGGGTTTAGGGTAGTGCAGTGGTGTTTGGGTAGTGTAGGGTGTCGTGCTGGGGGTAGTGTTTTAGGGTTTAGGGTAGTGCAGTGGTGTTTGGGTAGTGGAGGGGGTAGTGTTTTAGGGTTTAGGGTAGTGCGCCCAACCAGCTATAATATCCATAAACAAAGGGGATGCTGATACTTTTGAACGCTCCGCCAATTGAATAATTTGGGTCAAGGGCCCTACCATGTCCAAGACCTATCAAGTCCTTTCTTGGGATCCCTTATATACTTAGAGAAAAAGGTACATAGTTTTCCATCAATTTCAGGCGTGTGTGCCACCTTCGCCTTCAGTGAGGGCTTGGGGCATTCTCCCCTCATCCTATTCCTGGATCCCTTTCAAGGGTTTGATGGTTTTTCCCACCACATACTCTGCCACTTTGGCATCAGGGGTCTACTCCGTCGACCTATGATGGTAAATATGGGTAGGCTCGAAGATGACCGAGTGGACCCCGTCCCCAACCGGGTACTGAGAGGAGTGGGACTCTGGATGCCAGGGATGCCCCAAGTCCTTATCCTCATCGGAGAAGAAATCATCCTCCGATACACCCTCTCCCTCTAAGGGAGACCCGCCGTCGGGGTCTACAATAGTGGTGACAGCGTCACAAATTTCTCAGGGCACCTCCTCCCGGCAGGGTGCATGTTTTAGCGTTCGCGCACTCTTGAGGAAATTCTCCATAAATTTTTCAAATCCTTCCAAGTGCCATACGTTATGCTTAACGGCCCTTTTATTCCCCATCTGGGAGCTACTGGGACCCACCAGATATGGGTCACAGAACACCCCAGGGATGCTTTTTGCCAGCTTATCTCCCTGATCCCTAAGAGGAGCCAGGGCCCTAGAAATAGCCAGAGAGAGGTCTTGGTCCACTGTTGGAGGGAGAAGTTGGTCCTCCTCCACTTCTTGGTAGGAGGAGTAAAAATGGTCTTCTGGAGAAGACATGATAGCAGAGGGTGTGAGCACAGAACAAATGCCCTTAAAATCCTAAGGCAGCCCCCTCGCCAGTGCTCCAATAGCTGGGCTTTCCCCGAAGCTGTCATGAGAATAGACTGAGGTGCAATACCAATTACCACCACCAGGTGGTGCTGGTCACTAACGTGGCCGTGTGGGGAAATCACCGCGTAGCGGTGTCAAAATTAGGCGAGTGTTGGTCGGAAATCTAGCAGACACTAAAGGAGTGCCGGATTCCCAAATGTGGGTAAAGACCAGTGGGAGCGCTCAACGGAACTGCCTCGCTCGGACCAGACGCGCCTGACAGGATCTCACCGCGTGAAGAGCGCACAGCGGGAGAAACTGCGAGGTGAAGAACGTGCTTAGGCAAGAACCTGCTGCGCAGGGAATATGAAAAAATACCAAGGCAATAATGCTGATAACGTGCACAAGAAACCGCTATACAAACAGCAACAATGAAAGATTAAGTCAAGAATGTAAGGAATGCACTTAACTGACGAGCAGTAAATAAAGATGAAGCAGAAGGGATGTCACGATATTATATACGATGGACTGTGATATGATTGGACGATAGTTGCCTTGGAGACTACCCCCCAATGGTTCATTTGTTGTGTAGTCTTTTGTTTAAGATTGTTGTGTTATATTTTCTTTGAACTGCTATGCAAATAAATGAGGAAAGATATGCATAATCCTTGCCTCCATCCTGCCATAGAATTCATTAAACTTTATTCGATCTGATTTAGAAACATAGATCATAAAAGTGTACATAAAAACAGTAAATCCTCTTTCCTAATACAATACAGTGAGAAATTAATTAAAACCAGTAGGTAAACACGGGTGTTACAAAGCCCGGTGCAGAGCAACTTCAGGTTAACAGAATCGTAAAGTTCAATGTTTCGCAAGATCAATCTCATGTACTTTGTGCAAAATGCGGGGTCCAAAAGCGGCATTTACCTACTGCAGAAATCCCGGCGGAAGTTCCGGCCATGAGGGGAATGGCGGCGGAGCAGCGAGGCGGCATTTCCAGCGCCGTGAGCTAAACTACATACCCCAGGTGCCCCAGCAAACACCGGTGCACCGATGACGCCACAGCCTGCGCCCGGAGGCGCTACTTAACAGCAGAATGCCTCCTGTCCCGCGGGACGCGCCAGGCTAAGACCAGGCAAAGGGTGGGCCGTCTGTGGCCGTCCGGGGCTGGTCGAGGCTGGGCTGGGCCATCCCTCTAAACTCCGACTGGAGGTGAGTGTTATCACCATACAATGGGGAAACACCCTGTAATAACTGGTTCCAAACCCCCAACTGTCCCCACCATTGAAAGCATGCTCGAGGAAGCAGTTAACATGGTTACAACTGAGATTAAGCTAACCGAAAGAAGGCTCTCTATGAGTCTACCTGCACCCATCCGCCATATATCAGGCGAAGTAGAACAGGTCAATACATCAATTCCTTTCCCACTGTCACCAGAAGTTATGATTACCACGCCCAGTCAACGAGATATGTCATCCAAGGGTCCTGGGATCGACCCCGAAAACATTGACGCTGACGCTGATATAATCGACATAGCATCTCAATTAGGGTCCAATACGGATATCAATGTCACAAGTGGGAATTTGTCCCGTGCCATATCGAGAGAAGGGGGTAAGAGGAAGTGGGGAGCAGCCAAACCTACTGCCTGTAAAAGGAAACAGCCAGCTCGCTCAAAAACTCAACCCACCCCACAAAGTATGTGAAAACAAGGTTAACTGCTAAAACCTCAGGGGCAACGGAGCTAACAGCAAATAATACTCTGGATTTGACAGCTGCAAATGGTAGTTACTCAGCCCATACACAAACTGACCATATGATTACGTGTATGCACGGCAGTTCGGGGGACTTTCCTATTGACTCTATAATAGACTCTGTTTACGATCGATTGAAAGTACTAATTGACAAACAATTTTATGTTTTGTTTAAACGGTTGGACAGATTGGAAAGTATGGTCAAAAAACCAGCAACAAATAGAAGTAATGTGACCATTGCTGATAAAATAGCGGGTTGTAAAAATCAGATGGGAGCATCTGATCAGGTTACAACACAGATGAATGGTATGTGCTTAGCCCATATTGTTATTGCCGTTTGTGGAAAGGGTTGTAATCTTAAGGAAAGTTTTCCCCCGAAATCTATTTTAGCCTTGACGTCCACTCCAAATTCAGCTACAACCGGTGGAGGGCTAAGCAGAACAGTAATAGCCAGTCACAGAACTGGGTGTCAGCATCATCTGTCCAACCTGTTTATGTGCCTACAGGAGGAAAGACTGGCCCTAAAGATAATCTTATTGTGGCTAAAGATGTCTTTAACCTACCCCCAGAAGCCTGTCCTTATGTTATAATCCTAGCTGGCGTCCCCTCATTGAGGAGAGACCACTCAGAATCCTGGGACCAACTTAAAAACAAAAGCATAGATTGGTTAACAAAATATAAAGGCATAGGGATGGAGTACACCAATGATATTTTAATGGTGCGACGTGTAGGCTGGGTGGGGTTTTCTGAAAAGAATATCCCAGGTGATTGTATAATCATAAATTTTAGACGCCCCCTTTTGGTGAAATGGCTATTGCAAATGCAAGTTAATCATAATACTGTCCCAACACATATACAATCTCTACCATTGTTTTTTTTTTTTACAAACCCCCATTAGGACCACGCATACCATCGATGCCAACATGGACCACGCAGAATAGGCCCACTCGTCTTCTTAGTTCAGAGGGCCCTTGTAACATCTTTACGCCAACTCTGCACCTACAGAACCGGTTTGCTGTGCTGTTCAGTTTGGAGAGTCAAGATTGACTAACAAATCACCAACTCCTTATTATATCTGAGCCAGCAGACCCAGTAACAACATGTATAGTTCCAAGCAAACCTATGACTTTAGATTTGAATTTAAAAGTTTTATGCTGGAACATAGCAGGTTTAGGGTCTAAGTTGAATTGTACAGAGTGGGTTGACTTGGTCAGCGCCTATGATATCCTGATGTTTCAAGAGACGTGGTGTACAAAAGAAATGTTCTAGGAAGGGTTTGTGTGTCAAAATTCTATCGTAGATAGACCAAAAATAGGCTGACCGTGTGGGGGGTTATCTACGTGGTTGAAAATATCAGCCAAAGGCAGTATAAAAAGCGTAACGACAAACAATGCTAACTTCCAATCTACCATTTACACACAGGGAGTGTCGATTTGTTTAATACATTTTTACAACAATGATTTTATGTCACTTCCAAATAGTAATTTTATTAATTTGTTTGAATTTATTGATGGGCTGAGCGACGTACAGAGGTATGGCAAAATAGATAGTAATCTCTTAGCTGGGGATTTTAACGCACGAATGCCTAGGGATACTGAAAATACCTCCATCACCCCAGTTGGTGGGACCCCATGCAGAAGAGGGGAGGAACTCTGTAATTTTGTGTCACCTCGGAATATGATTAATGTTATGGAATAAGCTGGCGTTCACCCAACTGCGGGCCGCTGCCTACCTATAGGGGTCGCGGATGCTCATCAGTTATAGATTACGTTTTTATATCATCCTCACTAGAAACTTTTTGGGAAAAGGCTGAGGTTTTATGTATTAGTCAAGGTGACCATAATCCTATTTTAACTATCATTAGACTCTATTACCCAACAAGAAATCTGGGCTAAAAACCTCATGGTAACCACGGATAAGCTTAGGCTGATATGGAAGGGGATAGACAATAAAGCCCTACTAGAACGCACAATAAGGACATATCCCACACTAGTAGACATATGTTTGTCAAGCAGCTCCGCAGGTGGTGAGATCATTGAGGCGTTTTGCGGCATCTGTATTGGCATTAAGTGGATAATTTCCAAACCAATTACCAACACAAGTAAGATCCCCAGGTGGTTTGATAGTTCTTGTTCCCGGGCCAATAGAGACCTGCGTGAAGCATTAGCGGCTACACCCAGGGATGTATCTCTAGTAAGATCTTTAAGAGCCCGTTACAAGACAGCCACTAAGACACGATCAGATGAGTTACTTATAACATGCTGGGATAATCTAGTTAAGGCTGCCTCCCTAAAGGATAAAAACGGATTCTGGAGGGAAGTAAAAAATATGAGGTCTATGGATACAAAAATTACCCCCATGAGCTGCAATATATCTAACGAGCTATGAGAGAAGCACTTTGCTGGCACTTGCTGGAATCTATACTGCCTCCCCAATAACAACCAGTAATATTATCTGTAATCAAGTCCTAAATGTCACTATAACTATATCCGAGGTTCAAGAGGCCTTACAACAAAGCTTAGGGAACAAAGCCCCAGGTCCGGATGGGTTATCCATCGATCTTATTAAACAGGAACCGGACCTTTGGGCCCCCCTTTTATGCAACGTTTTTAATAATCTGACTAACGCAACCATCCCGAGCACTTGGTCAACCAGCAATATCGTGCCCATTTTTAAAAAAGGGGACTGATCGAATCCCAGCTGCTACCGTCCCATTTCTCTGATTGATAACACCCTGAAGATACTGGGAAGGATAGTTTTTAACAGAATCAGGCTTTGGGCGGAAGATAATATAATTCTAAACTGTTGCCAGCTGGGCTTCAGAAGCAACGTTGGAACTGTTGAACAGTGCTTAAATTTGAATCTTATTCTGGGGAAATACACGGTTGCAAAAAAAGCTCCTTTTTTTTTAGGTTTTATGGATTTATCCTCAGCATTTGATTTTGTTAACAGATCACGTTTATGGGAAATTCTTTTAAATTATGGGTTGGATGAGGCACTGGTTTGTTTTTTGGCTTATTTGCATTGGGATTTGAAGGCACGGGTGAGGATAAGTAATGACGGGGAAGTTTCTGGGGACATCGTTTTTGGCCGTGGGGTCAGACAAGGTTGTGTTCTGGCCCCCCTGCTTTTTATTCTTTATAATAATGAATTACACAACTCCCTGTCAAAAACGTCTAAGGATGTCCTCAAGATTAACGGTAAATGACTGCCCGTGCTTTTATACGCAGATGATGCGGTCCTTATGGGACGTACGCCAAATGCACTTCGCACTTTAGTCAAGGGATTTGTGTCTTTTATGGCGGATCTTGATTTATGTACAAATTTAAAAAAATCTTTTATTATGAATTGTTGCCCTAAAAAACACTGTATCAAATCTATCTCAGTGGGTAATGAATTGTTGACATGCACCAGCACTTTTCCCTATCTGGCTCTAGTTTTTTCAGAATCTGGCTCATGGAAAGCCCATACGGCCCTTGGTAGAAGCAAACTTACCAAAGTAATTAATTCCATATTCAGCCTTCGGCAACCGAGACATTCTGAGGTGGTAGTACCGTTGATTCAGATATATAAATCGCAATGTGTACTGACCGCCACCTATGAGGCCGAAGTCTGGGGGCATGCAAACTGTAGTGGGATCCAAACCAAAGAGAACAGGTTCTGTAGGAAAATCCTTGGTGCGTTTATATCATCTTCTAGTTATAACACCCACAAGGAATTGAACATACAATATGTGGAGGATTTCATTAGGTCAGGCCCAGCTATGTTCTGGGTGAAACTATGGCAAAACCCAGCGGCAATCTTGACCAGAGATATAATTATTGACTGCCTTAAGTGTGACAGAGGCGGCAGTATACCCTGGCTAGCCGCAGTAAAAAACAGTTTAGCCAGTGTAGACCTGGAGAATATTTTTAATCATCCACTAGAAGCGGAAGGAATAAATATAAAATCAGTTAGGGGGCATTTTACAATTTGTATCGTAAAGAAAGACAAGACACTGAGCATCAAAAACCAACTGTTGCCAGATACTTGCCCCTCCTGGACACACCTAGTACCCACCATATTATGCCACAATTATACCTTAGAAAGACTATGGGGATATGGAAAAAGAGTCTACTCTATCGCTTCCCAATAGGTTTTAATAAAAATCTAGAGCAACTGATTTGTCCTGGTGGATATGGTAGTAAACAAACCCTGTTACATTTTATATTCTTTTGCAATTTTTATGTAACATACACCAAATGGTACCTCTCCTCATATTTCAAAGGCCAGGCTATAACGGACTTTAGATTGGCATACCTCGAAATATTAAAACTAGGAAACGACAATCTGATTTTTAGAGTAAGCTCATTCCCCCAAACCGCAGTACGCTCCCGCGCTTCAATGAATGAACACTAACATGGCATGCCCTTACTATATGCTTTTATATATTTTTATTTTAGTGAAGGGCGACCAACTGTACATTGATGCTGTGAATTTGTTTGGAATATATTTTGGATATTGAAGATCTATGTATTTCTCATGTAAATTACTGTTAATGTGGCGCAGATCTATTTAAACTTATTTGTATCATGAAGTCCGTACGTAATCTAATGCACTTTATCTTTATGTTTT
The DNA here is from genome assembly GCF_964261635.1 of Lissotriton helveticus. Classification (NCBI taxonomy): domain Eukaryota; kingdom Metazoa; phylum Chordata; class Amphibia; order Caudata; family Salamandridae; genus Lissotriton; species Lissotriton helveticus. The sequence goes on along the minus strand of NC_136059.1, from coordinate 2,133,438,710 downwards.
TGGCTGATTGCACAAATTGTTGCAGATTTATATTCATTGCTACCATGGTCTCATTGGAGTTAACTTTGTTTCATTAAATATTCTCTTATACTTCTAATGTAAATTACTGCTGATGGTGCACAGATCCATTTGTACTATGTAGCCTCATCGCTACCTAATGCACTTTATCATAATTATTATCTTCTTGTCGAATTGCACAAATAGTTCTATAAATTTTAGCACAAATGCCATTTATGCTGCTAACGTTTATATTCTCGTAATGTGTATTTGTATTGGATGGTATTGTATATTTATATGTTTTAAAATATTTTATTGTATCTGTTTGGGGGTGACGTATTGTACTTTTGTGGATATTTTTATCCGAATAAAGATTATTCATTCATTCATTCAAAATGCGCAATAAGGGGTCCAAGTAAGATGTAACACTCCAATACCTGACCAGTCTGCACTATATAAAACTGCAGAGAAACTAAAAATAACAAGTGTTTTGCACACTTCTGTCATTGGGCTATATGTGGGCTACATCTGAGTGATATTTGTGCTGCATTTGGGCTCTTTTTTCTCTTGTGGTCATCTTTGGAGATTTATTTGTTATGAAGTTTCCTAATTTTCTCATTTATACTGCAGTGTCCTCAGTAGGGAATGCTTTCAGTTTTTTACTTTGATTCCATCAAGATGGCATTCAGATGTGTCACACATTTGCCATAAATTCAGAATGTTAGCACACTAGTTGTTCATTAGATCACCGTAGTAAAGCTACTGCTCACCAGGGAGTTAACTGGAAGTCTACTGCTGGTATTGAAAGTGATGTTTCAGTCTGCATGTCAGACTTTTCTAATGAAATAGAAGAGGATTTGAGATCTCACTTAAAACATGCCCTACATTTTCTTTCTGCAGCACTAACAATAATTTCTATGGCAAAATGAACCCCCTCCTGTTGTTCCTTTTTAAATTAAATGTTTTACGTGTTACCAGTTTATTCCAATGAAGATGGCTTCAGGTGTTCCATAATTTTGTTATAAGTAAGACTGTTAGCTCTCTAGTTGTTCGTTAGAACACTCTGGGAAGCTGCAGTAGAACACAAAGGCATCAACTGACAGGCTGCTCCTGTTGAAATATAACAGGAAGATATTTGAGATCTCACTTAAAACAGGCCCTAAATTTTCTTTCTACAACACTAACCATAATTTCTATGACAAAATGAACCCCCTCATTTTGTTCCTTTTTAAATAAATGTTTTAAGAGTTACCAGTTTATTCCAATCAAGATGACTTCAGGTGTGCCATAATTTTGTCATAAGTAAGACTGTTAGCGCTCTAGTTGTTCTTTAGAACACTCCGGGAAGCTGCAGTAGAACACAAAGGAATCAACTGACAGTCTCTGCCCTTGTTGGTACATGTTTTACTGAGAATGTCAGACTTCATTCTCAAATAACTGAGAAAGATAATGTTAATTTTTCCAGAAAATATGCTTTAATTTTAGCTTCTGGAGCACCTTCCAAAACTCTATGGGACAAGCATATGAAAATAGTTTTCTCTCAAACATAATTCATGATATGCCAGCAGAAGGTTTTTCACAGGGTAAAATCACCTTAGAACACACCACAATTCCTGAAATTAGTATGGTACCATCAACAAATTAATTCTAATGTAACTAAAGTCTGTTATCACCCTTTATAGTTCTCCTTTTGGTAACCCTCAAAATCTTCGATTCACTACAATGCATTTCAATAGGGTACTATCATGTATATTGGTCCCAAGATGGCTGCCAGCAATTCCAGGATGAAGTGCTGACAGCCAACCAGATCTCACGATGACATGTGTGGTTAGGCTCTGCCCAGATATCGATATTTATTCTTTTTCAAATTTCTCAGGAACTACTGAACGGATGCACACCATGTAATAAAAAGAGTTCTTTCTCAACCAAGGGCTACATTTTTGCCAAATCTGGTGTAATTCCGTTCAGCAGTTCGGACTGTAGCCGTGGCTACAGTTTCCTATGGGAAATTGCATGGGGATAACACGTTTTGGGACCCCCCTTTTTTCTCAGCCCCCGCTTGCTGAATCACCCCGAAACTTTCAAGATAGGAGCGGACCGGGCTATATGTTTTGAAAATGTATGTATATATATATATATATATATATATTCTATGCTTAACACGTTTAAAGGTCACTGCATAGGGTTTATATAAATAATTTGATTTGTTTATGGGTCCCTATTTTATTTATTTATCACAATAGGTAAATATTATCATAACTATTTATCTACAAGTGCGTCACTGTTGAAATATTGAGGAAAACATCAAATGTAAAAAATATATAGAAATAAGTTGGCTTCAAGTACAGCAATACTTGAAAGTATGAATTTGCACAATACCTACAGTAAATATATACATAATTATATGGTTAACACATTTAGAAGTCACTGCATAGTGTTCAAATAAGTTATTTGATTAGATGCTTATGGGTCCCTGCTGAATTCATCTGTATAACAATTTGTAAATATTATTATAACTATTTTATTTAAGTGTGCCACTATTGAAATATTGAGGAAAATATTAAAAAATCAACAAATTAGCTTCAAGTCCACAACATTTTAAAGTCTAAGTTTGTACAATACACCTTCAAATCTCGATATATCTTCCTTATACATGCATAACCTTTCTATGTAGCCATGTACCTATATATTTATTACTTTACACCTAATGTAGAAGAAGAAAAACAAACAAGAAGAAGAAAAACAAACACCTTTGACTATATTGTACTACTCTGTCTCAACCTCTACCTATCTCAATATATCCTTACCTCTACTCTGACTCATCCCAAACCTCATTCTGCCACACGACGGTGAAAAGGAGGTGGCGTTTGCGGCAACCTATTAAACCCTTTATGGAGAAGAAAGCACAAGTCTACTTAAATAATCCAGCCAAACTGAAAGTGATATACAATGGCCAGACTAAATTTTTTACTTCTGAAATCAAAGCGAAAGAATTTTTAGATAGTCTCACTTAATGATTCACTAGTGATAAAACTAGAATAGATGGCTTTTTTTTAGTAGCCATTGGATGAGAAAAAGAGAAAACAGAGAATTCGGATGCGGGATTTCAGTTAGTCTAGATGAATATAGAGAGCGTATTGGACAGTACTGAAACTCCATATGGATATACTAGAATAATTCGCCTCTATATGTCTCTCTATATTTTCCTAATTTTTTTTTCTTTTTTTTCTTTTTTTTTTTTCTTCCATTCCCATCCTTCCTTCTTTTTTTTTTTTTCTTCTTTTCTGTGTTAATTTTTAGTCTGGGCCTGGCTTGGGAGTGTCTCTCGATCACCAAAGACTCTCATAGAGTCTAATTGCCTCACATTGCGGGTGGGGGAGGGTGGTGGGTGGGTTGCAGGGGTTTGGAGGGAGTGGGAGGAGGAGGGGGAGGGTAAAAGGGGGGGAGAAAAAACTGTACAAATGAGTGTAATCTGTAGTATAAGAAACCTCAAAGAAGTTTTGGCGATTCTAATTTCTTTAAATAATTGGAGTACTTTACCATGTATTTTGATTAACCTAAACAGGGAGAGGAATGTCAATTTGTATAATGAACTTAAAGTAGGATGGTGGTGGTAAAGGTACAAAATATATTATAGAGATGGTACTGGTTCAATTGGAAACAAATTTGAATGGGGAGAGTAAAATTGCAATGTTGGAATATAGCAGGTCTTAATGATGGGAGAAAAAGGGCCCAACTCTTTCAACTGTTACGTCAAGACCCTGTAGACATCCTCTGTATTCAGGAGACCCACATAGCTGGCTGTGATAAAAATTTGTAAAAAATTCCTGGGTTTAATTTGTTAGCAGCAACAACACAAACGTCAAAAACACGGGGGGTCGCCATCCTAGCAAGACCCGGAATGGGGAGTCCTAGACGCCAACTTGTCGACAAGCATGGCAGGTGGGCTGTGGTTCAATTAGAATCAGATATAACCATTTGCTCACTTTATGGTTCTAATTTGGATGACCCACAACTCTTTATTGAACTAGAACTGGAATTGGCCTCCTGGGTCGGCCCACTAATTTTGTGTGGGGATTTTAATATAAATATCGAAAAATTAGTAACTAATCGACTCCCACAGAATTATAGTGGCCGTAAACCCAAAGTTTATAAGGCAGTATCCCATCTGATGGACAGTCACGACTTATTTGACGTTTGGGATATGTTGAAGCATAATGCAAATGCCTTTACCTATTATTCTTATCCCCACAACAAGTATGTTCGGTTAGACTACATTATGACATCATTACACAAGACAGCCTTAATAAACATAATTAAATCCCCCAAAACCATCTCTGACCACAACGCACTAACACTAACTTTTGAACTGGATAGTTTTAACAGACCTAATATCCAATGGTCATTTGACCGAAAGCTTCTTACTAACCCAGTCTATATTAATCATATTACACTATACGCTCAATCTTTCTTCGATAATAACCAATACAGTGCACCCAGATTCAGTGTATGGGACTGTTTTAAGGCAGTAATCAGGGGAGAGACTATAGCGTTTGTAGCAAACCAAAAGAAAACTCAAGATAGTATTAATAAACAACTAAACGTAGAACTCACCAATTTGGAAATAGTGCATGCCAAACAAATCCAGCAAGGAATATCAACCGCCGATACACTACAAAAATTACTGATCCTTAAAACAGAAATTAATAGCTCGCTAACTCAAAAAGCAGCAGAAATATATCAAGTGAACAGAGCTAGAATCTATGAAGCAGGGGAAAAAGTAGGGAAGCAATTAGCTCTCAAAACTAGACAAAAGCAAATATATAATAGGATAAAGAATATCGAATATGAGGGTCAATAACATACCTCCCCTCAAGATATTGTAGAAGTGTTTCGAAAATACTATCAAAAACTATATCAAAATGAGAATGAACACCTATCTACAAGAGATATGAAAATCTTTCTTAGAGAGTGGTTACCGGAACCAGGAATGTCTAGAATACTCGATCGAGTTGATAGAGAAGAACTGGAGAAAGAAATCACAATGGAAGAACTAGAAAATGCACTATCAGATCTAGCTAATGGGAAGGCGGCTGGGCCCGACAAGATCCCATTAGAACTATATAAATTGTTGGGTAAACAGATACTACCCTACTTATTGGATCTGTTTCTAGGGGTACAACATCACTCAGCTACACCAGAGTCATGGAAGCACACCAATATAGCGATATTTCCTAAAAAAGGAAAACCACCCCAGCTTCCCTCTTCATATAGACCCATATCGCTCATAAACTCTGACTCAAAGCTTTACTCGAAGGTACTTGCAAACCGTCTAAGGGGGGTCATCGAACATCTCGTATCCCCATGGCAACACAGCTTTATCCCAGAGAGGGGAACGACTGATCATACTCGCAGAGTCATTGCCTTATTCGACATCATGGGTGCCACGGGGGGAGAGATGTCGATGGTCCTACTCGACGCCGAAAAGGCATTTGATCGAGTGTCTTGGCGGTTTTTATGGGAAATTATGAAATTTAACAACTTCGGCCCTGGCTTTATTAAAGCCCTGAAAGCTCTCTATATCAACCCTAGGGCTAAATTATCTATTGAGGGTTTTGAGTCAAAGTTTGTAGAGGTACAAAGAGGTACTAGGCAGGGATGTCCCTGTTCCCCGATATTATTTGCCCTAGTAATTAATCCTTTAATTTTAAAGCTTCTTAACTCCCCTCAAATTCAACCAGTTAAGGTGGGTCCGTATTCTACTAAAATATTGGCATACGCCGACGATATTGCTGTGCTCACAACCAAACCAGCAGACGCAGTAGCTGAAATAGAGCAAATAACTCAAAATTTCGGACTCCACTCTGGCTATTCACTCAACAGAGATAAAACCATGGTTTTATGTACAAGCAACATCATATACAACAGTCCCTATAAAGTTAAAAACGCAATATATCTGGGTGTAAATATCTCTCCTGAGATAAAAGAAATTAACCGGCTTAATTATGATCCTCTGATCAATTCAATAAAAACAGATTTGAAGAGGGTAGATAACTTGCACCTTTCAATAATAGGGAGAGCAAATTATATTAAAATGAGTATATTTCCTAGAATACTCTATCTATTCCGGGCTATTCCATTGATGACTGAAGGTACCACTGTTAACATTTTTGACTCAACCATATCTAAATTTATTTGGAATTATGGTAAAATAAGGAGAGCATTACCAGCTTTAATTCTTCCCCTACATAGAGGCGGCCTAGGTATCCCGAATTTGACATTTTATCTCTGGGCGACATTACTCCAACAAATGGGCCTGCTCTTCAAAGTGAAAGCTTCCAACTTACCCATCATAGATTCTTATATCCCCTCTATTTTCGAACTTGGACTAGGAGATAAATGCCGAGGGCTATTTTTGAAGCAGCTCGAAGCATCATATTATAAAAAGACCAAGTTCAAGGTAATCGAAGATGCATGGAAAGTCTGGAAACTTGCCTCCAAACAACTAGGCATACCGAAAATAACAAGGTATACCTCTCTCTGGCACAGCAAGATCATATCATCATCTCTAATAGACACTGTCTCCAGGAGATGGGAGAATTCAGGCATATATACACTTGGTCACTTTTTCGGGCAGAATGTTGCTCCATCTTTTGAGGGACTACAACAGAGATCTGATATACCAACTACAGATTATTTAAAATATTTTCAAGTATATACCAACATTTGTAACTTTAAATCTACTATTAATTTAGATAGTTTTTATTTTTTTTCTATTATAGGGAAACGAACTACTAGAATAGGTACTATATATGATTTATTTTTCCAATCTTTTAATGATGATTTAGATAGTGTTGAGAGATCCTAGGCACAAAAACTTGGCAACCCAGATGTAGATATTAATTATTCTATAACTCTTTACACAACATTATTTTTAGCACCTAACCTTAAAGCGCAATACTTTAAAACTATCTACAACCTTTATTTTACTCCGGCTAAACTCTTCACCTGGGGTATTCGAGTAGATGACTGCTGCCCCAGATGTAGACAGGGACAAGCAAATTTAATCCACATGTTTGCCGAATGTCCGAAACTAGATAACCTACAAACAATGATTGGAGGATTTTGGACTCAAGTTTTCGGGCGGAATCTCAGATCCTCCGCTACTCTATATCTTCTAGGTCACGACGAATCCTTAGGTTACAGCTTAGAGGAACAGAGGATTGTCTTTTTGGGTACTGCCGTCTTTCGTATTATTCTTGCGGCATGCTGGAAAGATCCCAATGTACCCACCTTTCAGATGTGGCTTTGTCGATTTCTTGCCACTTATAAGCAGGAGATAGCTATATATCGCACAAGGGGTAGGAAAACTAGAGCCCGGGGCACCCAGATCTGGGCCCCAATTTCTAATTGGTACTCCAATGTAAGATCCCCCACCCTGATATGAGAAGGGCCGACATGGGCTGACATGGTGAAGACGAGGCAAACTGTGTAAATTATAATTGTCCTTCTCCCTCAGTTTCTTCTATTTTTCTTCTGTATGTATCTTGTTCTTAATAGTTTTTCGGATGTATTATTGCTTTATTAAGAATTTATTCCTTTTTGTAAAGAAAATGTTTTTTTGAATACTACAGATCATGCTCAATAAAAAAAAAAAAAAAAAAAAAACTCATTCTACTACTATGATCTCAATAATAAACCTTTCTAGATTATTCCCCTTAATTTTACTACTATGATCTGCTGAGCAACCCTTTCTAAATGTGTCCCTCATGTATACCAAATCTCATTTTCTCACTATGTTTTCCCTAATCCCTTTTTAGTGACTCTTCCTGCCTCCATCTCTCCTTTTACTCAACCCAAGCCTCATCTTACTACTATGCTCTCCCGAATAACACTTTCTAGACACTACCCGCTTCTATCCCTCCATTATCCTATTCAAGCCAACTAACATGTCCTCCGCTCAAATTAACACATATTTGTCTATATTAATCCACCACTAATCCATTTGGGGTTCCGGAATAGCGTGCTACTCGCCAAAAAGGGCTTTGATGCCTCACCAGAGGTAGTGAGCGCTGGGGGGGTGGGGGGGGGGGGGGAGAAAGAGAGAGAATGTGTAAATATCAGTTCGCACTTCTCTGCACAAAATGTGAATGATTGGGAAGGGGATGATTGCTTTTTAACAACCATAATTTCAGACTAAATTGGTCATGTTTGCTGCAATACTTTTTAATCCTATGGAAGGTGGGATTAAATACCGTCTGATACATGGTCACAACATTACCCTCACCTCACTCTGTATTACATTATTGGTTTCTTGCTTCTTTTAATCGAAAAGGTCTTCAGGCTGCAGATAATTTACAGCAAATGTGGAGTCTGAAAAGTGAAAATAAATGCACCAAAAAGCAGCTTGTCTTTTCCTGCAAGCACACATTCTTAAGCTGTTTATTAAAATTATCAAAATAACTTTTGTGTAGGCAGCCAACGACTGTTTATTTCAGGAGAGAAAGTTTAGAAGAAAGTACCTGAAAGGCGAGTTTTTCCTTCAATCTTTTAAGTTGCAGTTTACCCGTGAAGGAAGCCGCGTTTCTCACTGTTTGCTGGCTCCGGCACCAGGCATTTTGTGTGCCAATGTCAAACTCAGCTGCAATAGGTTACTATAGAAAAGTAGTTGTGTCATTTTGTATTACAGGCGACTAGTGTTGGCTTAACTAGATTGTAGCAAAGACTTTGGAGGCAGGATTTTATACACTGTTTGCAGATATATCTTGCAAGGGCTGGGAGTTCTTTGAGGTCCACCTACTGCCCTTGGTTGGTAAGATGATAACATGTGAAAACATCTGTAAAGACAACATTGTGGGTACAGACCTTCCAGCTCTGAGAATATTTTCCCAGAGTTAGAGAAGGGGCAGTGAGCTGGAGGTGGCTGCGTCAGGAGAGGGCGTGGCGAACATGTGAGCCCATCCCCACCTGGCCAACCATGGAAGAGGCAGAACCACGTTGTGGGGCCTGTCTGAGCAAATACTCCAATCCTATCTCAAAACAAGCATTTGTAATGCAATAGGTCACGCATTAGGAAAGTTTTAGCTATTGGTATTGTAAATGACAACATTTTTATTTATGTGTTGGTTTTGAAAATAGCGAAATTAATAGCTTTGTCATTTAAAATGGCAATAGTTTTAACTTTCGCAAATGTGACACCTATAGCATTTGTTCTGCACTAATTGTTGTATTTACGTGACTTAGATGTATTGATATTACAAATAACAATGGCTTTTAATTTTTTTAATAATTAATACTTAAATAAAAGTTATTGTAATTTATAATGGCAATAGCTTAAACTTTTGTAAATAACTTTTGTGAAGATTATGTTCAGTGTATTTTATTGTGACGAAAAACCAAGAAC